>NC_061069.1:2657308-3257308 GCF_021917145.1 Hypomesus transpacificus
TCTCCATGAGAGAACATCAGAGAGAGAGGGGGGGGGGGGGTGATGGTGTTTAGGTACTCTGTGCCTCAGGAGCACTTCTCTGTTGTTTGTCCATGCCACAGCGTGGCTGTTTGAGCTGTGTACAGTGTGTGTGTGCATGTGTGTGTGTCTGTGTGTGTACAGTGTGTCTGTCTGTGTGTGTACAGTGTGTGTGTTCACCGGCGGTCAATTGATTGTACTGCCGTGACCTTCCCAGGTCCTGTTGTCATGCTCCTGCCGTCACCTTCCGCTCAACTAACCCCCCCCTCCCTCCCTCCCTCCCCCCTCTCTCTGCAGTGCCATGAGAGTGCTGCTGTCCAAGCTGCCCAGGCCCTGGATCGTAGATGAGAAGAAGGATGATGGTTACACAGCCCTGCACCTGGCCGCCCTCAACAACCACGTGGAGGTGGCCGAGCTGCTGGTGCACCAGGTAGACACACACACACACACACCTGCACACCTACACACACACACCTGCACACCTGCACACACACACACACCTGCACACACACACACACCTGCACACACACACACACCTGCACACGCACACACACACTTGTGCACACACACACACACACACCTGCACAAACACACACACACCTGCACACACACACACATCTGCACACACACACACACACACACACACCTGCACATACACACACACACCTGCACACACGCACACACACCTGCACACACACACACACACACAGACCTGTACACACACACACACACCTGCACACACACTCACACCTGCACACACACACACACACCTGCACATACACACACACACCTGCACACACACACACACACACACCTGCACACACACACACACACACACACACACAGACCTGCACACACACACACACACCTGCACACACACTCACACCTGCACACACACACACACACCTGCACACACACACACACACCTGCACAAACACACACACACACCTGCACACACACACACCTGCACACACACACACACAGACATGGACACACATAAGCACTCATACATGCATGGACTCACTCGTATACACCCACATAAACATACCAGCGCAGAGGCACACATCAACACACACATGCAAGGACGGAAAACGCACACACACTCACTAGAACAAAACACGCACATCCGCACACTAATACACATCCCCCGCGCTTGCAAAAAACACACACACACCCTTTTCCCTCTCCG
The DNA here is from genome assembly GCF_021917145.1 of Hypomesus transpacificus. NCBI lineage: Eukaryota > Metazoa > Chordata > Actinopteri > Osmeriformes > Osmeridae > Hypomesus > Hypomesus transpacificus. Next base: position 2,658,516 of record NC_061069.1, read on the forward strand.
TCCCACCCCTCCACACACACACGCACACCCATGCATGAACGCCCACCCCCACACTCTTGCTGTGGTGTGGAGTCTCCCACCTGACCCCCCCTGGTGCCCATGTCCCAGAGTCACAGCCTCCTCCAGCTGGGTCGAACACATTAAGTGGAGCCAGACATTCCCCACTGTCAGCCATGGCTGGGCCCCAGAGCTGAACGTGCCAGCAGGGAAGCATGGCTGTTCTGTCTTCCTCTATCCAATATGGGGTCCAGGGGCTCTCCAGTGGACCTCCCCCACACACACACACCCCCCCTCTGCAGTCCCTCCCTGCTGCAGTCCCTCAGCGTGAGGGGGCCCTGGGTCAGGGAGAGCCCTGCCGCAGCACCGCCGGGGGGGTCGCCCCTCTGCTGCTGGGTGGTGAGAGAGCAACCGCCCTCTCTCCATCTTTCTCTGTCCCTCCATCTCTCTCTCTCTTTCCCTCCATCTCTCTCTCTTCCTCTCTCTCTTTCCCTCCATGTCTCTCTCTCCCTCTCTCTGTTTCCCTCCATGTCTCTCTCTCTCCCTCTCTCCTGTCCCTCCATCTCCCTCTCTCTCTCCCTCCATGTCTCTCTCCCTCTCTCTCTCTGTCCCTCCATCTCTCTCTCTCCCTCTCTCTCTCTGTCCCTCCATCCCTCCCTCCATCTCTCTCCCTCTCTCTCTGTCCCTCCATCTCTCTCTCTCCCTCTCTCTCTCTTTCCCTCCATGCTTCTCTCCACCCATCCCTAATCCCTCCTTTTTCTTTCTCCCTCCGTCGCTCACGCTGTCCCTCCCTCCATCTCTCTCTTCCTCCGTTTCTCTCTCCCACTATCTTTTCTCTCTCCCTTCACCTCTCCCTCCCCCTCCCCCCTCTCCCCCCCTCTCTCATACTGGGCTGGCCGCTTCTCGGGGCACAGTGTCAGTCTCCCAGATGTCCCAGCGGGTCCTGGTTCACTGGACAGACCACAGCCAGGCGGGCCCTCTGTCTCTGACGAATGGCGCTGGGCCTGCCCTGCCCCTCACACACGCCACACGTCTCTGCCCTCTGTCGGATGGGGAGAAAGGAATTGTGAGTTAATTGACTGTGTGTGTGTGTGTGTGTTTCCCCTCTCAGGGCAGTGCCAGCCTGGACATCCAGAACGTTAACCAGCAGACAGCTCTGCACCTGGCTGTGGAGAGGCAACACACGCAGATAGTCCGGGTTAGTATCTCTCTCTCTCGCTCTCTCTCTCTCTCTCTCTCTCTCTCTCTCTCTCTCTCTCTCTTCCTCCCTTCCACACTCTCCTCAGGCCTAACCCTAATTGAAGAGGCTATCGACGGTTTACCTCCGTGTCTGTCGGCCCGGTCCTGACGCTGCACAAAGGAGCTGGACTCAAAGCGTCCGCTGTTTGACGGCCGAGATGATGCGGCAGAAATGAGCCCCTCCACTCCCCACTGCCGTAGCGCCGGGCTTTCTGGGAGTCTGGAGTCAACTTCGGTTGTGAACTCCCTCCGTGTTGCTGACGAACTCTGACCCCTCAGAGGCAGGCTGCCCTCGTATGTAACCCTTCTGGTTGGAGGAGTTGACTCCAGGTGTGCCCAGGTCAAGAGTACTGGCAGTTGAGCGCAGAGAGACCAGGCCTCGCTCATTGTTACTGATAACAAAAGCACGAGTTGGAATTGCTGTTATAAACAGATTCTGTCAATAACAATAATAGGCTCTTAAGCCTCCAACAAATCATTTCTACGCCAGCACATCATTTGAGAAAATCGTCTTTGACTAATGTTGCCCAGTCAAGGAGAAGGGGCCATCACGTCGCCATCTTGTGGACTAGTGAAGAAGTGCAGCTTTCTCTCTGTGCCGCAAGAGCACTCTGAAGTGACATTGAGGATGAGCTGTATGAGTATAGTTCAGATGAAAGCAGCACCATGTTGGTCTCCGGTGTAACTGCTGCTCCAGCTGTTTTTCTTTATAATATGTAGGTGTATGTTAGTCTATCGGTTTTAAAACTGTCCCTGTGTGTGTGTCTTTGTGTGTGTCCGTGTGTGTGTGTGTCCATGTGTGTGTGTCCGTCTGTGTCCGTGTCCATGTGTGTCTGTGTGTGTGTCTGTGTCCGTGTGTGTCTGTGTCCGTGTGTGTCTGTGTCCGTGTGTGTCTGTGTGTGTGTGTCTGTCCGTGTGTGTGTGTCCATGTGTGTGTGTCCCCGTGTGTGTGTGTGTCCAGCTGCTGGTGCGAGCGGAGGCCAAGCTGGATGTGCAGGATAAGGACGGGGACACGCCCCTCCACGAGGCCCTGCGTCACCACACGCTGTCCCAGCTGAGGCAGATCCAGGACATGCACGACGTCAGCAAGGTGGAGCCCTGGGAGCCCTCCAAGAACACGGTAACTATGGCAACCCCGGCCCGCCAGGACCGCCGTCACCATGGCGACCCGAAGCCTTCAGGAACGCTGTGACTGTGGTTGCCCTAACCCTCCGAGAACACAGTGACTATGGTTGATCTCCAACCCAATAAGAAAACTGTAACTATGGTGACACAGGAAATATGGTGTCTAACGCTACAAGAACGCTGTATTCATGATGACACTAACACGAGGGCAGGGTAACTATGGCAACCCTTAAGGACAGGGATGGAGAGATGTGGAGAGGGATAGCGAGAGGGAGAAGGAGAGGTAAGGAGAGAGGGTTTAGGAGAGACTGAGTGGGAGAGAGAGAGACAGAAAGAGAAAAAGAGAGAGAGAGGGAGAGAGCCTTATAATGGAGACGACATGACAGCAAGGAGCGATGAGTATTTAATGGGAGGTTGGAAGATGGGGCATAAATGTTAATGTGAGACCTGGAGGAACATTATCTCTTGTCACAGGACAAGTCAAACGACTTGAGCTGGGCTCGACTAAAGTCTCAGCTGGGCCGTACTCTGACAGGAGAGGGCCAGCTGAGAGGGGCCACCCATCATCACGTCCTCCCACACACACAGGAAGTGAGCTGTCACTCAGTCCCAGACCGCAGAGGGGTGTGTGTGAAAGTTTCAGTCCAGGGGGTAGTGTTTGACCAGTGTGTGTGTGTGTGTGTTCCTCCCCAGTTGATCATGGGTCTAGGCACCCAGGGGGCAGAGAAGAAGAGTGCAGCATCCATCGCCTGCTTCCTGGCTGCTAACGGGGCTGACCTGACCATCCGCAACAAGAAGGGCCAGTCTCCCCTGGACCTGTGTCCTGACCCCAGCCTCTGCAAGGCCCTGGCCAAGTGCCACAAAGAGAAGACCAGGTACACACACACACACACACACACCATTTCTTCTACACACATACAGAGATGAGTGTTAATGCACACACACACACACCTGTTTGAATACACATTCATACACATTTGCCTCTGAATACACACACACACACACTTTTCCCTCTGAATACACACACGCACGTTTACTTCTGAACGCACACAAACACACTTGCCTCTTGCCACACAGCAGTCTCCCTCATCCATGTGGTGTGTGTGTGTGTGTGTGTCCAGTGGGCAGGTGGGTTCCCGCAGCCCCTCTCTGAGCAGCAGCCACGAGACGCTGGAGGAGTGCATGGTGTGCTCGGACATGAAGAGGGACACGCTGTTCGGGCCCTGCGGACACATCGCCACCTGCTCCCTCTGCTCGCCACGTGTCAAGAAGTGTCTGATCTGCAAGGACCAGGTCCAGTCCAGGACCAAGGTAGGACAGGACACAGGCCCGCCTCAGGGGGAGAGACGGAACGGAGGACGCGCCGTTAGTGCTCGAGGCGTCGCCGTAGGGCTGGGCGTTTTTGGGGGGGAAGTGTGGCCTTCTGACCGCGTGCCTTTCACTCTCTCCTCTTTCTCCTTTTTTGCTCTCTCTCTCTCTTCTCCCCATGTTCCTCTCCTTCCCTGTCTCTCCACTCTTTCTCTCTGTCTCTCCTATCTTTCTCCCCTCTCTCCCTCCCTCACTCTCCACTTTCTTCCCCTCTCTCCCTCCCTCTTTCTCTTTCTCTCCTTCCCTCTCTCCTCTCCTTCTCTCCTCCTCCCTCCCTCCCTCTTCCCTCTCTCCTCTCTCCAGATCGAGGAGTGCGTGGTGTGCTCTGACAAAAAAGCCGCCGTCCTCTTCCAGCCCTGTGGTCACATGTGTGCTTGCGAGAGTGAGTACCCTCCACGCCACACCCGGTGTTTCTCTCTCACCAGTTACCCGACCACCTTCAGAATGTCCCGGAAACCTCTCGTTCAAATCGCCCCCCACTAACCCTGGCTCCTGTGTGTGTGTGTGTGTGTGTGTGTGTGTGTTTCGCCCCGCCCACAGATTGTGCCAGCCTCATGAAGAAGTGCGTTCAGTGTCGGGCTGTTGTCGAACGCCGCACTCCCTTTGTTATGTGCTGTGGAGGGAAAGGTATGGAGGATGATCCAGCTGATGATGATGATGATGATGATGATGATGATGATGAGGACCTTAGTGAGTGAATCTTCCACACGTTCCCTTTTAATTCCCTTTTATTCTTTTCTCCCCCTCCCCCGCCTCACCACCACTGCTCTCTTTCTCTATCCTTCTCCTCCTCCTTCTTCTCATCACCCCTTTTTCTATCGTTTTGAACTGTATTGAAACACGTGTGTGTGTGTGAGTGCTTCAGCATCTGGTAGTCTCACCGGCGCCAATAGCATTTGTTGTCGTTGATGTGTGTTTTTGTTTTGTTTTTTTCTTCTGTCAAATGTTTCTCTTCGATCCAGATGCATGGGGCTTATTAGCAAGCTAGTCCGTAAACGAAGCAAACGTTCAAATTCAAAGGTCCCCATGTACAACAACCGACTTGAGTGCATGCGCTTGTTGAGTTCTGTGTTTATACGATGTCGACACACACCAACAGTCCAGGTTCTTCCGCGTGTGGTTCAGGGTGTGTGTGTGTTTGAATATCTGTGTGTTGGGTTGTGTTTCCCATCTGTCCTGTTGTGTTTTAGTTGCACACAATCTTCTCTGCCACCATATGCCCCCCCCCCCCCCCCCCCCTCAGCACACTACACTAGCAGCTCCCTGTGTCTTCTGTCTTTCTTATTTTATGTTGAGTTAAAAGGGAAACTGTCGTAAGGTCACCAAATCCGAAAATCATATATTTTTCCGGAGGGAGAGAGAGAGAGATTACCCTCCGTGTTGAACGGTCTCTCTGTGTGTGGCCTCGCACACATTTTTTCTCTCTCTCTCTTTCACACACGCACTCACACATAGGGCACGCATAAATCCAATTGTGCAAATGCTAATTGGCGCCGTCAATGACACACCCAATACACGCACACACGCACGCAGGGGGGAGCACAAGTGTTTCCTCTCCCCTGGGGGGTGGATGAGCAGGGCTCGTCTGTTGAGCTCCTCACCTGACATGTCCTCCACTGAGGCTGGTTCGACTCCTCCACCGTGCCGAGCTAAACACCGTCCACAAACGCCCCCCCCCGCCCAGTACCAGCCCAGTACTAGCCCAAAACCAACCCAATCCACAGAATTCAGGAAGCTCTACTAGGGCTCTTGCTTTGAGTGTCAGCAAATCACCTTGAACATGACCTCTCTCTCTCTCTGTCCCCCCCTCTCTCCTCCTCTGCGTAGACTAGACTTTCTCTTTCACCCCTTTTCCGGAGCCTGTCTCTGAGCATCTCTCTCCTCTCTCCCCCTGGAGAGGGCCTAGTGAGTCAAGCAGGGGTCCTATAACGCTGTGCCTGCTTGTTCTATCCAGCAGGTAGCACTAACTCTATAGCTGGGGGCTCACAGGACCTGCTCCAGCCCAACAATCTGGCCCTGAGTTGGTGTAAGTATTCCCGTATCACACTCTCCCCCCCCCCCCCCCCAAGTCCTTCTAATTCCCCCCCCCCCCACCTTCCTCCACCTGGTGCTATCCCTGACCCCCTCTTTCAGCTTTCACTCCCCCCTTTCCTCCCCAGTGCTACCTGCATACACTTACTCTACGCACACTCCCAAGGATCCAATCACACGCACAAATACAGGCTCACCCGCCATCCAGGAGCATGGGGCTGGGGGGGGGGGAGGGAGGAGAGGTGTCTCTCCATCTCTACCTGTCTCCGTCCTCCTGTGTGCTCTCGTTCTCTCTCTCTCGCCCTCTCTCTCTCTCTCTCTCTCGCCCTCTCTCTCTCACCATGTCTTCTCTGCCCGCTCTCCCGTTTGTCGCCCTCGTCCCCCTCTCTTTCAGCTCTCTCCCTCTGCTCTCGAGGTTTGTCGTCGCTTCTTTTAACGTCTCCCCCCCCCCCGCCTGTGTTTGTGCACCCCCCCCCCCCCCCCCCGCGGACCACCTGCAGCCAGCGGGAACATCCCCGCCCTGCAGAGGGACAAGGACAACACCAACGTCAACGCCGACGTCCAGAAGCTCCAGCAGCAGCTCCAGGACATCAAGGAGCAGGTGAGCGACGACGCTCATGTCGAGCTGGCTGAACACGAGGAGGTCCTCTGTCTGACTATACCTGTGCGTGTGCGTGTGTGTGTGTACCCAGACGATGTGCCCCGTGTGTCTGGACCGGCTGAAGAACATGATCTTCATGTGTGGCCACGGCACATGCCAGCTGTGCGGAGACCGCATGAGCGAGTGTCCCATCTGCCGCAAGGCCATTGAGCGTCGCATCCTCCTCTACTAGACCCCCGGGCCGTCTCTGTCGGCCAACCCCTCGGATGGCCCAACACCCCACACACACACACAAATTCAACACTACACCAAAACCGACACATATAAGACTTCTTCTCAAGCATAGCAGTTGGGGCTTCTTTCGAGTGAAGACCCGTTGCAAGTAAAACTCTTAAGACAAAACCAACAAGAAGAAAAAAAAGAAGATTGAGGTTCCTCGAAACGTTCTCTTGTCTCAGCTTCCGGCTGTAGCAAAAAGCTGTCCCGGGTGCCCCCACCCCCCATCCCATCAGGAAAGGTGCTTTGTCATCAGATAGTACCCCTCCCTCACTCTCCCCCTCCCTTTTCATTTCTTCTTCCTCCATCCCCTTTGCCCTCCTTCCTCCGTCTCTCCAAGAGGACAAAGCCCACCTCCTGTAGTCACTCCATCTGGGCTGGGGCCGTGGACTTGTGGCCTTGGATGTGAGGTGTGTGGGGGGGGTTGGGGGGGGTGCAGTGACTGCAGCTCTGCAGCCTGCTTCACGACCTGCTGTCCTGTGTCTGCTCCATTATGCAAGCGCACTGGTATTGGAAACTGATGGCCGGAGACGTTTGCCACCCGGCTCGTGGTGACGTTTCACGTCCGCACAGTGGGCGGCTATCTCTTCTCTCTCTGTTTGGGACGCTCAGCAAGCTAGGCTGGGTTCGTGCCCTGGGACGGTCACTAAGGAGGTGGATGTTGTTTTCGGTCGACCTTTGTGGTAGGGTGCAACACATGCCTCCCCCCTCCACCCTCTCTCTCTCCCCCCCCCTCTCTCTTTCTCCCCCCCCCCCCCTCTCTCCCTCTCTCTCTCCCTCCCTCTCTCTCGGCAGCACTTCGTAGTAGTCTTTCTTCAGGAGCTCTTTCTGTCTGCGGACTCTGCTGACGTGGAGTGCGCTCTGCTGGGACAGTGGAAGCCCACCGCCGCTCTCTGACGAGGTAGCCTACTGTTCGAGCGGTCCCGTCGTCGCCTGGAAGAACGTCGCCCGTACCTCCAGTTGACGGGACTCTCCACCGTTGAGTGACGGCACACTTTTAGTATTGCGACGCCCCGTAAGGAGCTGTTACTGGATGCAAGACAAAGACTGGTACAGCCGAGCCGCCACCGTACTCCCTGACCATCGTGACGTCGACCACAGAATGAATTGGCGCGGGAGCTTGAAAGGAATTGCGGGCGTCAGTGTCAGCTTGGTGTCCAGCTGTTGTTCCGAGACTGTTCCACAGGTGCTGTCGGTCCCACACAGGCTTAGCGTCCAGTAAGCATTGCTAATTACCATTGATGACTCTGTGCCATTGCTTCCAAAAATATGTACTCGTTAAAAAAGACGTGTTTCGGGACCTTAAACCCTGTATTACTTTGTATTTTCTTTGAATAAATCAACATCGACGGAGCTAGGAGTGTACAATCTAATGGAAAGCAACAACAACAAAAACGACATTTGTAGAGAGTAAATTATTTTGTATTGCTGCCCCGAAATAAATAGGATTTCTAGGTATGTCTGCCTTCCTTCAATGTAGCCAGGGACATTTTGTTTGGATATTAATGTTGAGGCAGTTTTTTTCTTATTAGCTCACTGCCTATCACTATTAGAAGCATTTTCCTCTTCTTTTTTTTAATCAATAATTGAATTAGGTCTTAGCGCGCCCAACACGTTTCTGAGCCGGTTGTATAATGGGAATAGGGAGACGTTTCTCTTCTTTTTGTCAAGAAGTGTTCCCATATCCTCCTAGCAGTGTTTGAAGGTGATGAAGCGTTGGCTTTGAGATCATTCACACAGTGCTTGCCTTGTGGCAAACAGCCACATCACCTCTGTGACTGAACAAACCACCACATCTTCAGTTTTCCCCCCCAGCAGCAAGAACAAGAAATTCTGAGGACAGAAAGTAGAAAATGTACTTTTAAACACCAGTCTTTGTTCTTTTCACCGTACATGTTAACATTTTAAGCTAGAAGCTCTAATATGCTTTATGGTAGTATCGTCTTGTTACAGTTGTTATAAAGGCCGATTTTGTACCTTATTTTCAATACTTAAAACTGTCCAGATTGAAAAGGTTTGTGTAGTATTCTTTCCTTTTTTTGGCATGAATGTTTGATGTATGCAGTACGTACAACATGTATCATAAAAGTTGTTCACTCTGTATTGCTAATAAGTGCTTTTAAAACAAACATATAGCTGAAATAAAGTTCACTGAACCTGGGACATCTAGACTGAGTCCTTGTCCTCGTACTTTCTAACCTGGTTAATTAACTGGAGGGAGAGGGAAAGCGTGGTGCCATTCATACACTATGAATACTGTCTGTGTTTCAGTGGGGGGTTGATACAATATGAGATGATAAATTGGCGTTTTGTTGCCCTTTTCCTGCTGTGTAGCATCTTTCTGACTAATGGGCGTGGTGAGGGGAGGGTGGTGGGGGGGCGACATGTGGAGCAATTACAAAAGCAGTCCTCTCGATGATGACTCGACACCTCCGTGTGAGAAGTCAGCTATGCTAATCAGAGGAATGCTAATGCTAACAGCCCCTCGTCCATATGGGAGCGATGCCTCTGCCCACAGCAGGCGGCGTGACAGCATGGGTACATCCAGCAACCCCTCCCCCGGCTCCCCAGGCTCCCAGACAATCATAACCCAGGCGCTGCGTTGATGTTCTGGCTGGCGGGCTGGCCCGGCCCGTCCATAATCTGGGCATCTGCGGGCTTCACTCACACACTGCATCTTCTGATAACACAGCATTTATCAAGCTGTCAGATGCCGGGCCAGGGAATGAAGCCTTCAGCGTCATGTTTACACGCTCCACTGCTGCCGGTCCTGTCTGTCAGGTCCACCTTTAGCACGGGCACTTTGACGCTCCCTGGACGCTACCCTGACACACAGCACTGGTCCAGATACTTGACAATAAAGTGTAGGACAGCACACCCAAACTCTTGTGTTTCTACTGATAATGTCTTTGGTATTTGCCCCCCCTCCTCCCCAACATTCCTTTGAACGCTTTTGAAATGCAAGGACATCAACCCTGCTGAGGAGCAGGGAGCGAGGAGGTACCAGACGATGGGAAACGTTGTCATAATAACGTGTGCGCTGAAGACAAACGGGCCGCGTTCTTTGTTCAGCGTTGGCCTGGTGAGTCGTCCAGACTCTGGGCCTGATCCAGAGGAAGGTATGGGTGATCTGCAGATAGGCCCCCCCCTCGTCCATCACGCTGCCTGTCTGGAGCCATGCTGACGGGGGGGGGGGGGGGGGTTCTGGAGACAGCGCTATCTCCCCCCGCCCGCCAGGGAGTCCTGGGGGGGTAGGAGCTGAGGCCTGAGTTGGGGCAAGGGGGCTGCATGGAGGCTGGGGCTGAGGATGGGTCTCAGGATGAAGCCAGGGGGCTTGGGGGAGGCTAGGGTTGGGGGAGCCTGTGTTTGAGGAGAGGGCAACAGGGTTCATTAACCCCCCTGCCCCCCACCCCCACACGAGGGGAAAGCTAAGCCAGCAGGTCATATGCTGGCTGTGAGTGACGGCGGCGGTGGCCTGACTGGGAGGCTGGATGGAGACGAACGTTTCACCAGGGGGGCCGCAACACGGGGAGGAGAATGACTTTGACCCCCCACACGCACACACAGACACGCACACGCAAACCTCTTCCCACCACCCCCTGCTCTGTGATAAGTGAGGGAGATCACAGCACCATCATCACCATCTGCTCACACAGTGAGCACACTCCCAGGGAGTGCTCCCCAGCTCTTCTCTGGCATGCCCTGCGGCTGGGGTTACAAAGTCAGATACGGAGTCTAAACTGGGCCATACGGTTTCACTAGGCTCAGTCAGGAGCTCTGATTGAAATATCTCTACATACTAGCATTTCCGTTTGACAAACTGCAGTTTGTTCTATTTCTTTTCTTCTGTTATTGTGACTTTTGAAGTGACTGTCCTGGGACGTGATCAGTTGGTGCAACTTTGAAAACCCACCACAAGGTGGCAGTATATCCAATGACCAGGTTGTCTCACCATCAGAACAAGGCAACATGATTGTTTTTTCTCAAATTCTGCAATTCTGCCCAGCAATAAATCTATGAAGAGCAAAACCCCAGCTTAAAAGTCAGCTGGCCAGGTCACTTGGCTACATAACCTTTGCTGATGGTGAAATATTAATGACTTGTTTTTTTCCCAACATTTCCCACAAAACTTTATTAAAAACGGTCATGTATTCCCCCTTCGATTCAACCTTCCCTGTTGGAAGAATTGACACCTCTACTTTGGATGTGGGTCACGTCCCCCAGATAAGAAAAAGGTCATGTATTTTCATAACTGTTTATGTGTGTGTTTGTCTCACTGAGGTGTGCTGTGTTGGAGGCATTGATCTCTCTCAGTCTGAAGGTCCTCTCACATGTCAGCTAGGACAGAGCTAGAGCCCCATTTATGGCAGCTCTTTATGACTGGCCTGGGCAAAGTGCACTGGAGCTGTCTGGCCAGGGGACTTCTTAGCCTGGTACCTAGGTACCTGACCGGACACTGTGTGTGAGAGTGTGTGTGTGTGCGTGTGTGTCTGTGTGAGTGAGTTATGTACATGCGTGCATTTGTGTGTGGGTGGTGTGTTTGTGTGCCTCACCTCCACAGTAAAGTCATAAAGTGCTCTCCCTCAGACCCCACCTCTATACATTAAGGCCTATGACACGCTGATTGCTTTATTGATATTGATCAGGGCAAAGTGTCAACCCTCACTCCCTCTTTTCAACCGGTGTGGAAACTACATATGGAGACAAACAAGACCATTCTGCCTGGGATACCCATGGGTTGCACAAATGAAAACCGACACATTTTACTGCCCCCTATTGTAGCTTAATGCATGGATGTCTTAATGACTTGACTCAAGAACCTATAGACCAATATAGGGTCTCTAAGTTATTGAATGGAATTGTTTATTTACAATTGATAACATGTTTGGTAAAACATTGTTATATTATATAGTGTTTCTTATTGGTTGGTTTTTATAGTTTCTTGGGGATTTATAAATCATAAATGTGAGTGTATTAAGGGATTTGACAAGCATCTTATTTTCTCCCCATATGTGTAACAGTTGCAATATATATTTTTACTTCATTTCATATACTTTATCTGTGGATACTATTTTTCTAGTTTAAATGATTCTTTCTATTCTTCATGGTCATCCTGGATTTAGACAACAAACCGGTGTGCTACTCGTTGTGTTGTCCCTGGGGAGTAATGGGGCATTAACAGGAGAACTGTGTGTGCTGAAATGGAAGATCCTCAGACGTAATCAGATGTAACCAGGCTCTATTCAGAGCTGACCCCACAGAATATCAGTGACCTTTGACCTATTGATGCCAGGAGGGCTGTGGTCCACTAGGCACCGAGCTTATCACCTGAGCATGATTAAACCTAGAAGGCTGGAGCCTGTGGGGCACATTTACAGTGCAAATGTTATCGTTCAGATGACACTTTAAACAGTCTTTATCAATATATAGTCATTCAAGGTTTATGAGCTTTGATAAAATGCCACTAGCTAAGCAAGGTCATTACAATTTGCGGCCGTACTGTTTTTACAATGCAAATGGTAGATTTCATGCTTTACAGAAATAAAAACAAACACTCAATGAAAAAGAAGGATAGGGTAGCCTCTGTGTAGGACACATAGATGTTTTCTTTTCAGGAGGACCAGCGATAGGGCAAACTACAGTGAGCCTTTGGCAGAACCTTATCATTCTATTATCTTTAAAACAGTGGGTTATCATAATTGCTTACTTAATAATTCTATAAAACTGTGGAAGTGCAACCTTTGCCTGGGTAGTAAAGTCCCAAGTGCTTTTGGTGCTGAGTTTGAAGAGACTTCTTAGAGCTGCTGTAAATTCTGTTAGAAAAACTATTTTTCACTTTGGAGCTACAATGTAATTATTTGGTTTAGGGTCATTGAAGAAATTGAAATGTGCTAATAAAGTTCATGCAATAAACACAATTAATTATCTTTAATTTAAAGAGACACTGGAACTTCCCTTTATGTAAAGGATTCATGTTTTTTAATTTTCAATTATTTATTTAAAAATATTCTTTTTTTAATATCTATTACTTTATGAAATAAATAACAGGCATGGAATTTACCGGATATGTAAGGTACCTCCACCTACAAATTATCTTAAATTACTACAGTAAATATTAACAAGTACAGCACTGTACAAAAGTTGTAGGCACCCAAGATTTTTTACACAAATATAATGTTAAATATTTATTTTGTTGTCTTCTGTAGTTGAGCTGCACCAATATAAAAGTGCAAGGTTGAGAGGTTGTTTAGTCTTTTAATTTAATTATGTCTTAAAGCATGTTTGCTTTAAGATATAATTAATTTTAATCAATTTTAATTAAATAAGACTTTGGCACAGTACTGTATATTTTTATCTAACAAAACATTAAAAAAAAACTACTGGCATAGTAGTACCATTATAAAAAATATAGGAACAATTTCATATTTCTTTCCCTAATACAATAAAATAAAATAAATAAAACATACAAATACGCAGCCATGCTCTCACAAGACCAATATTAGCCTGTTGCGCCAGAACAGGGAATAGTAGCCTTCCCACACACCTGTGCCCTATCTCCACAGCCCAAGCTAGGTCCACATGTAGAACAATGGACTAGACGTGCTTAATCAAAAGTGCCAACTGCCACACGTAACTGTCAAACCAACAATCAACATATCAAATACATAATGTAGAACCTTCAGGCAATGAGAGAGACATTTCTCCACAGTTTGTTTCTTTACTTTAAACAAACGTAAAATGTACTGATAGGTCGTTTGATTGTCCGTTGGTTTCCATATGCGCTATAGTGAAGTTTTAGATGGAAAGGACTAAATAAGACCCTTGTGTGTTTTGAGCAAAAACCTAAATCCATGATTCAGCACGAGGCAGTGGCGAAAGCAAGTGCTACAAAGACGTGTTCTGTGGGGAGCCAAGCTAGAGTCCATCTGGCAGGTGCTCCCCTCCACCACACAGTAACCTTGAAGGGAGTAGACTGGAATGCTACAGCACTATCTGAGCAGAGAAATACTGACTGCAAAGGGTTTTTTGTTGAGAGAGAGAGAGACGGCAAGCAAAAAATCAATATTCCAGAGTCCAGCAGAGAAGACTTTTTTCCAATCGGGCCAATGTGAGAAGCAGCACAGAGTGACCCCTGGAAAAAGAAAGTTAATGTTAAACTTCTTTATCTCTCTTTTACAGCCAAGGGTTGTACCCCAAATCAATACATGATGCACAAATATCCCAGAGCTCGGGGTTCTGAACAGCAAGTGGTAACAAGGGCCTGAGATTCCTCCACCTGGAGAAAAAAAACCCTGCTCTTTCAAATGTGGTTAGATGCCGTTGCTCCATGCAAATGGTGCAAGGTCAAAGAGGGAAGCTCACAGGCAGAGGACGCAGAAAGCCTTCAAACAACCTTCTGTAGATCTGAGTCATAATAGAGTCATTGTTGGACAATGAGCAGGTCACATCCAACCAATGTGGAGGCTTTCCACTGAAAATGGAATCGTTTGAGTGAATAAGGAATCTCATTGGCTTAGAATCCGCCGGAACACCTACTCTGTTGCCTGTGGGCCTCACACTGGACAGCTCAGAGCATTTTGATTAGAACCACAGTAGCCTTCAGAGTTAAACTTTACTAAAACGCATGTAAACAGGGTTGGATGAAGCTAAGGTCTTGCCCCATGGCCTGGGAATAGGGCATCTGGGTACAGCGGAACAACACCATGGTCTAGATAACACATGAAAGACCTACATGTGTTCATACAGATTTTTCCACCCTTGTGAGGTCATCTGACGCTGGCTGAATGTTCTGGTGGGGTGTAGTGTGAGGGGGTACTAAGGGGCAAAGGGGGCAGCACAGAGTTTAAGTTTGGTATCTCTCTCTCTCTTTCTCACTGGTCTACCCTCAGCTGCTTTCAGATGGGAGCTAATCCAAGGTATTTGTCGGTGTCTGATAAACCGTGAACGGTGACCTTACAGGAAATCAAACGAGGGGTCTTCCAGACAGACAGCTTCAGCGCTGCCGCTGGGCCCTCTGTGCGTCTGGAGTCCAGAGCTAAACCTGGATGGGTGGTAGGATGAGAGGAGCGTCCACTTAGCAAAGGCATCCCCCTGTGATAGAGGCCCACCGTTATCCTGCCGGGGTCGAACCGCCAGTCAGCCCCCCCCGTCCCCCTCCCCCCGTAGACGGATGACGTGAGGCCCTGATAGGCTGTCTCCTCCGAGGAGACGCCACACGGATATATGGCGGGACAGAGAGCAGGGCCTGGGGAGGGGGGGAGGGGGGGAGGGGGAGAGGGAGGAGCGGGGAGATAGAGAGAAGCAGAGGGGCTGTCGAATAGTTGGAGTGAGGGAGTCGGGGGTGGTCAGGGTGGGGAGTAGTTGTGGAGGGGGGGGGGGGGAGGGAAAGAATCCTTACCCCCCTTCCCCCCCTCCCCCACCCTTCTCTGGCTTCACAGACAGCTCTCTGCTGGAGGTCGCCGTGTGACAGACCCAGTTTACTTTACTCTGACCTCCCGGGCGGTGAGCGGGGGACAACAGAGAGAGAGAGCTTCACTGTTTGCATCCGGCTCAGAGGGACGGCCCTGCTGAGGTAAAGGCCCTCTCTGTGTGAGCAGGACTCTGTCCTTCTGCTCCTCCCACCCCTTACACCTCAGCCATCTCTGAAGCGCTGGGAGGACAACAGCCGCCGTCTGGCCCATGAGCCACGGCCTCCTGGTTCCTCCAGGTGAGGAGGAGTGGCCATGCCCTGTTCCGGACCCTCCATAAATCACTGGTACTCCTACTAGGGTGGTGCTTCCCACCAGCAGCCATCTTGAAGGCTTCCTCAGTGCCCGATACAAGGCCTCATTCGACGTCTCTGACCTTGAAAAGGATCGCGGTGAGGCTTGTTTGTCACCTTTTCACCCAGTCGGAGAAATGGAGACAGCGTGTTAACCGTTTGGGTGCTATGGTGTGTGCTGTGCAAGCTAAGCTATTCAACACAGCAATAGAGAAGAACGATCAGCTGAGAGAGTCAACAAATCCCAACATCCTAATGCAGGAGAAGTAGTGATACCCACTATGGCATCATAAAAAGGTTATCTTAGTGTTTGATTATAACAGTAGACTGTGTTTTTAAGGCCAAAAGACCCACAGGCACAGCTTAGATTACAGCAGAGATTTATCGAGCTGGCTTCCGGTTTCTCAGATAGGATGGTGACAACACTTATCTCCAGATATTCCCTTATCAAAAAAACATTTAGCAGGAGAAACAGACATTAGCCCAGATCTTTCATGCTGCAGAGTGCTCCAACTTAGTGTTGTTGGTGCAAGGGTCTGTTTGCACTGTGCATACACAGTCATTTACCTGACTGGAAACACTGTGGTAGCATTCTCTTAAGGTTGCACTTACATTCAAATCAAGCCATTGGACTTTGTAGCTGTGTCGATTCTGTTTGGCGTCAGAAGGACTGTAATTAAAATGATAATAATTGTAAGTAAAAACTTAAACTTTAAACATAAACATTAACCACAACTATTTTCCAGAATCAAATGTTGATGTGGGTCGTTATTTTCCCATATCAAACTAAGCAAAACCATATTTGGTCAAAGAGACCTGTTTTAATATTCGGTAACAGTACTGGTTAGACTGACTCTATACATAAGCCAGTCAAACCATATATACCGACTGTGGCTGTTGACTGAGGTTGTGTGTGAGGGGGATGGGGAGTGGAGAGAGAGAGAGGTGTGTCTGATGGGGCAGGAGGGCAGCTTGGCAGGGGGGTGAGGGAGGTCACAACAGGAGATGGAGCCTTTGGGGCACCATGGGGTTATCCTGACCTGAGTTTGGATTCTGGCTGGCTGTATTTATCATGCCAGGAGGGAGGGAGGGAGGGAGGGAGGGAGGGAGGGAGGGAGGGAGGGAGGGAGGGAGGGAGGGAGGGAGGGAGGGAGGGAGGGAGGGAGGGAGGGAGGGAGGGAGGGAGGGTGTGCACACGTGCATGCTGGGAGGACTAAGAGGGTGTGCGTGAGAGGGAGCAGCTCTACTTCTTCTCTGGGATCTAGCGAAGGTGTCTATCAAGGATGGTGCTCTGTCTCACTGGAGCCACAAGGCCGTACGGGGGAGTGTGTGTGTGTGTGTGTGTGTGTGCGTGTGTGTGTGTGCGTGTGTGTTGCGGTGTGTGGGGGGGGGGGGTGAGTGTAGATAGCCCACACTCCTCTTCCTATGACCCTGGAAGACTAATAGGGCCGGCACACACAGCAATTGAAGCTTCTAACCTCTAGCTGTCTGCATTGCTGGGCAACAGATTCTGGACATTCATCCCAGTATTCAGCATACCAAAACCAAAACCAAACAGCACAGTGTGGATGTACCCAATAAGAAAAAAGTATTTGTTTATGCCGTGGGGGATTAGACCTGTAAAAAGGGCTGCAGGTGTTTGGGCCAGGGGCACATGTCTAGGGGCCATGTTAACTATTAACACAGCCATATAACCATGTTACTGATTGACGGCACTTGTTCTTGAGACTCTCGCTGACCTGCGTGTGAGATATCCATGTGTTTCTGACCTGTGTGTGTTTGTGTGCGTGTGTGCGTGTGTATCTGTGTCTGTTTGTGTCATCTCCGTGTGGATTGTCAGCCAAGGTGCCACAATTGTTCAGGAGCCACCTGTCATAACTGCCGCACCCCCTGCTCGTCCCTGTGGCTTCATCCACAGGGAGTCAGATGGCTAAGCGGTGAGGGAGTCAGGCTAGTAATCAGAAGGTTGCCGGATCGATTCCCCGCCGTGCCAAATGACGGTGTGTCCTTGGGCAAGGCACTTCACCCTACTTGCCTCGGGGGGAATGTCCCTGTACTTAATGTAAGTCGCTCTGGATAAGAGCGTCTGCTAAATGACTAAATGTAAATGTCATCCTGTCATCCACGGCCTCCCTCCCCATCACTCCATCCCTGTAGCCCCTCTCTGGATCCTCTGAACGACCTTCAGTGTGACCTTTATCCTGTCGGCCATAAAAAGCTGTGGCATGGAGCTGACTTGTACAACGTGTAGGAAGTCCTGACTGACATTTAGTGCTTCGAGTACTTTCCTCAAGGGCAAAAGTCTAATGTTCCCCGAGGAAGCGTTCATATATGACACAGGAATGGAGCTAACAGTGTGCTTAGGACAAGGATTTATTTGTGTGATCAGCGCTTTGGTTTCTGTGGGTACAGCAAGACCTTGCCAGATGTCTCAAACTCCAAATGTCACTGAATATTAGGGGGTGTTTCCAGCACAATCAGATCATATTAGAATATTTAATCCGTTTATTGTTTAAACTGATAAGACTACATTGCGTAACTGCAAATTGGGAGACAAATGTTTTTAGTTTCTTGGCTGGAAGCATTTTCAATTAAGCCTTTGTCAATCATTTTGCTACTATGACGATGAAGGAATTATTATTCCTATATTGGCTTGTCTCCATAAATCTATTTTGGGGGGCTACTAAATTGGTGTTTGTAGGTGCTTGGTGAAGGTGAATCTTGCCTATCTTGAATACCAGTGTTGGTACACTCCAGAGAGGTGGAGGCAAACATGACCATGTACACAGAACTACCGTCATGACATCTTCACCAATTGTTCCTGGGTGATGTAGCTTTGAAGTGGGTGACATGAGAGAATGTTCCTCCTTGTTTTCCTAGTCAACATCTTGGAACAATTGGGTGAGGTTTCTCCACAATTGGAAGGCGGTCAATTATTCACGGCAGCGTTTGGTGTCCTCCCAGGGGTCGACAGTTGAGAGAAACATCTCTACCTGTTTTTTTCTCTCTGCTGGCTGCGCTGGTAGCCACTTCTGACAGTAGCAGTGTATTATCTCATGTAAGGTCCTCATTTTGAACATACAGTTCACTTTGGTGTTGGTCAAAGCATCTCATGCTGGATAAGCAAGGCGACAAAGCTTGTACCCTTATCCTGCTATTATCTCATTCGTGGACAGCTCCGGTCACATGATGTGTGTCACAGTGTACCTCTTTGGAGATCCCAGAGACGACTGCAGCGCTCCTTCTCCAGGTCGTCAGCATTATCACAGCATGCTGATCTGGTCCCATGCTGGGTTGTGGAGCCTGGCGGGGGCCTAGACAGCCCCACTCATCCCCAGCGCCTTGACATCTCCGAGCTGAGGTAGCCTGTGTTCTTTTGCTCTGTAAACAACGGCCTCAGTGGAGCCAGCACCTTTAGACTGCAGGCCTGGCTCTATCAAAACAAAGCTCACACAATGACCCCTGGATGTGTGTGTGGGGGGGGGGGGGGGGAGAGGTAGGGGGGTACTAAAGGTAAAAGGCTAAATCAGAGAAGAGAAACCTTTTACAGGTTCATTGATTTCTGATGAACCAATGAAATGATCATTTTCTATGGTGCGTAATTGGATGTAACTCTAATTATTTATTTTTTTATTGTTTAAAAATTCCCCATGGCCTACTCTTATTTAAAACAAACAGCTAAAACTGTTGATTCATGGCAACTTTTAATAAATAAAACATAAATAAACCTTGACAGGAAATGTGGATCCTGGCAATCCTTTACACATTTCCAGTTTTAAAGGGGCCCCAAACCAAATATATATGCATATGTACATACTAAATATAAACAGTATATCTTTTTTAAATGAATTCTGTCGATATGCTACAAAGACACTGGGCGGAAGGGAGAAACTCACATCATGGGCCAGTAGAGACTAACAGCTCTCATTTTTGGACTTCCTTTTTTCTTTGTTGAGTTGCACAGACCAAGTCACAATGTGAAGTACATGCCACTAATCAGATAGGGCCTCCCAGTTTCACAGCTCGCAGGCTGAGGCCTGGCAGTGCCCCCTACAAAGACAAGCCCAACACGTTCCATGGAAACCACCGGAGTAAGGGCCGCTCTCCACAGATTTCATTTCAATATGACATTATGAAAGGGAAGGACAACATTTTAAACCAATCATTTACAGTGAAGAGGAAGGGAGTGACACATTGTTTTTCAACGTGTAGTCATGTCTTTTTTGCAGAAGGGACCAGGCTCTAATATAATACTCCCACCATGAGTAAACAGTCGGGACAAACACAGTAAGAGGTCGACTACGGCGCTGCATGGTACCGTACACAGCACAAAGGCGGGCGCATGATTGGTCTGTTTGACGGGGATCTGATAAAACCATAATTGGAGCATGTAGAATGCATATGTTTTTTAGTCAAACAAAAGCCTCGGTCACGCCATAGAAACTGCTCTCAATGTTTTCATTGTCTGGCAACTGTGAAAGTAAAGTGGAGGGCAACAGAAAACCCAGAGTCTGACTGCGTGTTTTTAAGTGTGTAGAAAGGGGTGTGTGCGTGTGCGTGTGCGTGTGTGTGCGTGTGTGTGTGTGTGCGTGCGTGTGTGTGTGTGTGTGTGCGTATGCGTGTGTGTGTGTTGGTGTGCCTGCTGCAGACGAGGCGAGGTCATATGGTCATGGAAGGACAAGTGGAGGCCTTGCCACATGGCGTGGGTCATGTCCTGTAGATGGTGGAGCTCAAGACTCTTTCTTCCAGCGCTGAGATGTTATCAGAGTCTGAGGGTGCTTGTTTGTTCTACAGATTCAAAAGCCATAGACACATTTTCTACTTGGGCCAAAAAAGAACTGCATTTCAAGAAAATACAGTGCTTGGTTTTTCTAGCAAGTTTTTGGAAGCTTTTGAAACGTTTTGCATAATAACACATTGTTTTAAATGTAAGCCTGTGGCTGGGATGTATGTTCCGCTTTAATGAACAACTATGTTTAACAGACTTCTGCAATTTACTCGTAGGGGACTGAGATTCACCAAAACAGTCTGACTCCAACCTCCAGACCTTGGGCTTGAGCTGGCTCGGGTACAACAAGGGCTGCCAGCTGCTTTTCGGTCCGTCTGCTAGGCCTCTCCTCCCTCTTGCCAGGCCTGTGCCCCACACCCACACTACTACTGTCTCTGCTGTCCTATCTATGACGTCACCACTGCCAAGGCTGCTGCCTCTCACTGGCGCTCCAAACAGCTGATTCAGGGAAAGTCACAAAGTGTACTGGCAATCTGACCTTCTCCTAAGACAAAACACAGTTCAACAGGATGGGGGCCGATGCAGATGTAGCATGGAAACATAAACAGCCTCTCTGAAAGCTACGGCTAGTGCTACACGCCAGATGAGCCCAGGTTTCCCCCAGTCCTACAGCAGCCCGGGGTGTGAACGTGGCCAGAGAGAAAGACTTTACCTGCCCAGGCAACCATTTTCCACCAAAACAACTCGCTCTGACAATGCTCAAGTTTCATACTGTGCTCACTGGTCCGAGCGTTGAATGATATGCCTCAAGCTCATCTTGCGGAGTTGTCTAATGGCTTTTTAAACGCTTGAGTCACATGTGTGATGGATGGGGGCGCTTATCTGGCAGCAGGGCCCATCTCTTGGGGGGAGGTGGGGGGAGGTGGGGGTCTCTGACGCGGGCTGTAGAGGGGCTGGGCCACCATAGGGGTGAGCCATAGATCATGGAGGCACAACTGGACTGAGGCAGTTGGAGGGAGACATGAATGTTGAGATCTTGGGCTGGGCCGTAGAGATATGAAGAGACATGGTCTGGACCTGAACCTTCCACAGTCCACAGCCCGACTACGCTCAACTGGGGGTGTCAGTCTATGGGGGTCTAGGTCAAATGTTTCTATGTCATCATCATATGACATCACAGTGATGAGGACAGAGACTTCTCTTGCTCAATCGAAGGGTTGGACATGTTTCCCAGTACTGGACCACATTATGTTTTATGTGCATGCTTTTTATGAGTTTGCTAAGTGACACCAATCCCTCAGAACCATAAACACAAAACGAAGCCTACACTCCCATTCTATTTTTTGCAGCATTTATATTAAGAGGAATGCGTTTGTCATTAACAGTGGTTCAACACATGACCCAGACAGGGTGTGGCTGAGCAGTTGTTTCAGTCGAGGTTGTTAGCCAACCAGGCAGAACTCAGCTCTCCAGCCTTTTTCTCAGCCTCTCCCACACTTCCACACAGTCATAATCGGGCAGGTGAAGGGGTTCCGTTGTGGGCGAGCCCTGGAAGCAAGGACGGTTCATGCTGTCCAAATGACAAAGGTTGCTTTTACACCTGCCCGCCCCGTTTAATCATCTACCATTTCAAACAGCCACCCATGAGTGTGACGCTCCACCACCGTACCACAGAAGCTTGTACTGTCGTCCCTACATGGTGTCGCCGTTGGAAGGCAAAATAACATAGACATAAAACGTATCATTAACTTCCATAACACTTAAGTTATTAGATCAACAAAACCATCGGAGAGATTTGATCAAATACCGGAATTACACAACGTTTTATTTTACTTCGGAAAATGTCGATCTAAAAATCAGAGGCCAAACATAATGACAAGACGATTTACACTTTTTAAGAGTAGTTATGTTCGGAAACAGGAAGCGAAATTGCAACGCTTTTCCTATTTTTAGTTTTCAATTAATATCATCATAGACTGAACACGGGGGTAGGACAGTGTGCTTTAAGAATAGTTCTCAAAAGAACGATAAGCTACTAACCTACCATGATGACATTGTGGTCAGGGCCATTTCATTTCGAAAGAGATTCACAGATTTCATCAGAGGACCCAAAAAAAGAAAGCATTGAATTTAGTTAGTGTTTACATATTTACAGAATGACACACGTCGATATCCATTTATAAATGTGTGAACAAACCATGAGTTAATGTCACGAGAATTTTCTACAATGTAGGGCTAATCATGTTTTCTGGTGAAAAAACGTCGAAAATATTAACCCAATTCATTCCAATCTTGTAGGCTATTTACTGAACGCACTATTTAAAAATATGAATTCCATACATATGTGCACATTTCCTTTTAACAGGACATAGATGAAAATACCTGTGAGTAAACCATTTCCAACATTCCTAGCCTGTTTCAACTTCAGCTATTTAACACAGGAGTTGTGAATTGTTTTCAGATAAGAAAACACCCCGTCCTTAACGGTCTTTCGTGGGATATTCTAAATGAAAACAGCATAGGCCCTAATTAACCTATGAGAAGGGGTAAAATATTGAGAATACATTTAGGCTTTCTGATAATATCTTATGTCTTATTTTACGTAGGGCCTAATGACTGATGCCTGATTATAGCCAAATAATAAAAGAACCGACTAAAGCTTTGATTCTTACAATAAAAGGATAGTAATAATGAAATAATAACGATTATTGTTTTTCTTATTATTGTTTCATTATATAAATGATCATATCAATAGTGCATATAAGCGTAGACCATTAGTCTACTGGAAAAGGTGCTGGCTAATTATAGCCCAAATGTGCACACTTTTAGTTAAATATGTAAACAATTAATTATTTTGTTTTCAACCAAGATATAAAATGCATATTTGTGGTGCAACATAAACTACACGTGTTTTACAACATTTTGGTTTCTTCACCCATTAATCAAAAACTATTTTGTCGTTGAATCCTAATATTAGCCTAATTAAATTCGCAGTTTTGTTGACATCAACGTTGACAAACTATCAGCTACAGACTTTTTGGTGATTGGGCCCTTTTAAAAAGTGTAATATTCATTATAGCCTATATAATCTTCATTATCTGTCACTTGCTTTCATTTGGGGCCTAGATTAAGCTTGCCGTTTACTTTTCCCATGAAGGCATTGGCACGTTCAGGCTTGCTATATTTGCCAGTTGGACTCAAAGTTGATATTTGCCAGAGAAAAGAGCCAAATAATTTTCAGAATGCGTAATATGCTTCGAATCTAAAACGAAACTATAATGATCTCATAGCTTTTGGCATTTTCTATGAACACCGGGCAGGCTACTATATAGGCCTAGGCTATCTGAATAACATGGTTACTTCTAACGTATCAGCTCTGGTCCTGCTTAATAATCTCAAACAGGCTCTTAGGAAGTTACAGAAAGCTACAACAAAGTGTGAGTGTTGGTGATAATCATTATCAAGTCGGTACATAAGGCAATGTCACCTGAAGAGGTTTGGCTATTATGCAATGAAAGAAACAAACGATTCGGATGACTGAGGGAGATGGTCATCCTAAAATCAATAAGTTATCTCAAAATAAATCCCATAGGCTAAACTGTCAATATTGCAATGCAATACATAACACAGGTTTTTATTAGCAATTAATGGTATCTTAATAATGACAATACGTAGAGTAATAATATTAATTGAACAAAAACTATTTGAATAATTAAAATAATGATAGAAGTCGTTGTTGTTATAGGCTATCATTCTGCCCAAAAAACATTTTGGACCTTAAGTTCATGCGGAAATATGCACTCAGAGCCTATTGCTTCATAAATATTGCTCCATACGCAGTTTTACTACAGGGGTGAAAGGGTAAAGTGGTAGGCTACACGTCGTTTTAGGATTAAAGCGCATAGGCTAAATACATAATACATTTTTGTTGATTCTGCTATTGCTGGCTGGCCCTGTGTAATGTGAAGATAGGGAGGCTGAGACTGCACGGCGTCTTGCCAATCACAAAGTGATTCGTCACAAGTTACTGTCAGAGAGACACACTTCATGGCAGTCGGGTGAAAACACCTAATTCGTCAAGTCGGGGAATGAGAGACAGTAAAACCAGGATTTTGTATTCTCGCACCTCCCTGACAACCGCCAGCCTCCCTGATATCCAACGCAGACAGTAGCGCATGTTTACCCTTACTCAAAATGAGGTCCACATTTTCTTGACGTTCTGTTTTGTGTAATGCAGCCAATATTGCATCAGAACAACAAAAATAAACGGAACCTCCATGCATGAGGAGGCGTGCACAAAAGCCTAAACCTAGAACTATGGATTATTTTAAAATATGTGTCTAAACGTAAAGCAAAGGACATTCTTTCGCAAGAATCCACAGGTGAGAGGAATGCAGTGATTACTGATGGGTAAATAACGATGACCACTACAAGATAAACTGTGCACATCGTCTAAGGAATTTGGGACACTGTTCATAGTCAAATCAAAAGTAGAAAAATAATATCCTTTTTTTGAACCTACTTTAACAAGAAAAGTCAGCACATGAATAGATCATCTGTTGACTCCTGTCTCTCATTTGCACTAAAGGCATATTCATTTTTATGCCACAAAATGAAGCCCAGTGTTTTTGAAACGCATATCCAATGTGCTATCCAGACTAAATGTAAATAAACGCGAATAGATTACCAACAGTCCGCTTCTCGGTCTGATGAACGAGTGACTATTAGTTAACTCCTGCACAGACGACCGAAGACTGATGAATGACTCAATTGACACCTCTTTACTTTTGATCACTTCACTGACCAATGTATATTGCATCTGAATGAATCATTGTAGTTCAAAGAAAATCCTTTCAGAGCGGCAGATGCGTGCTGAGAGTTTGTGCTTCGATGGTGCTGAAACCATTAATCCCAAACATGGGCGTCTGACTTAAATAAACTAATTAGTTGACGGCCTGCTTTGCGCACATCCCCAAAAATGGATTACACAAAACATGACCGAAAAAATATAGCCTCCGGTCTGAACTTTGGATGATCATTTGAAAATACATAATGATAAGTAGATGTATTTCGTTGTTTTCGTTCTAAATGTTAATGATGCAAATTGTCAGGTTAAAAATATAATAAGACTGGAAGGCCTATCATTCAAACACGGTGTTTTGAAAAAAGGGCAAATTTAAAAGGATTTCAACGAGAATCACCTTCTATTTTAGGATTTCCCTAGGTCTTTACCCATTTGGCATCCTTCGGCTTGCTGCCTCTTTCTGTTAATATTGGGCATGCGGGAATATTCTTCTTTTTTGGGGGGTTGTTCTTGGCCCAGGCCTATATCCCTCAAAGTTTGTGTGCAGATACAATGTCCCCGGGCAATTCAACGGGCAATTCACAATAAATTGTTAATTAAACCACGTGTAAGCACAACATTGCTTCTGTAATTATGACTGTAGGCTACTTCTGTGAACGATGAGCTTTTACTTTGAAACGTGATTGCATTTACTGTTTACAGTGATTTTAGACATGATCAAGCCTGATTGAAGTCTAGCATCTAGCACTCTTCCCCAGTAATCCAATCAGAGAACGCCCATACAGTTTGTAACTGCAGCCACAAGAAGCGCCTCCTCTCTTATACCTCACGAGCGCAGTAACGCTTTCATTCCTATCTTTTCAGAGACCAGCAACGACGCACTATTGGAAACTTCTTAGGAGCAACCGATGGCACAGAACTAGTCGGTACGTTGTGATTTTTTTCCAATGTGAACATTTCTGTCTTTTTCGTAAAACATCAGGGTACGCATCTGGGTTCGGTGGTCCTTGGTGCCGGGGAATCTAAATCACTTCAAATATTGTTTTGTCACTCTTACTCTGCTCTTATCTGTTATGAGTCTTATCAAGCAGTTATCTCTTTGCTTCGAAGACATATTGCGTTTTGTTTCCTATCTGTAACGGTGTGTGGTTTTTTTGTAATTATGATGAGGCTATCGCAAGAGGGAGGACAGGGCTGTGACACGGATGAATTCCGCTCCCCTAGTTAAGAACGCGCTTTGATAACATTTCATGTGGATTAATTCAGAAAGGTTGTGGTCTATTTTCAGTCTGAAGTCAACAGCCATCCTCGTATTACTTTATACAGACACCGATAGTCTACATTCAGCCTAAACCTTTAAATCGTTCTCTTTTTAAAACATAAGAGAAAAATAAACAAAAGAATCAACGACAAATATGTGTTTCAATTTAAATTTGTTTCACACGGGGGTAAGCCATGGAAATCGTGATTGAATTTGAATTGCCTCTTAAATATTTGATCAAATTGTTGAATTGGGACACTTTTGTCAAATTATATCCAGATGACAGTGGTATTTATTATTGAATAGCCCATGAAAAGGCTATCTTGTACGATCGAATAATACATGTTTTCTGCGAGTTAATCACAGGGCAGTTGACCTTTACTAAATGACGTTTTCTTTGTTATTTGCAGCGTAGACTACGCATTCATAATTTTCAGCCCCTTGGTGTATGGAAAGTGATCCTGGATGGACCTGGGCGAAAACAGCTGGTCCATGGTCAAGCGAGAAGTGTCCAGCAGCCCAGGGTCACCGGCTGAACAAAGCTACTTACACGGCGACAGGCGGGACAGTCACGCCTCGGATGAGCTGAGGTCACCACCACCAACGGAGCTTGACGCATTGGGACACCGACGCTTAGAGGGCAGATCTTTACACTCCTACGTTCACTTCGGACACCATAACAACACCCTGCCCACTTCGGAGGACATAACCCTGTTCACGGATTTAGACCAAGGTAATAAACTCATCATCTCCAGTGGAGCGAACAAGGGGGGTTTACTCGTCGACCCCAGCGACATGTATCAAACACTCGCCATCGCGGCCGCCCAGAGCCAGACTGGATATGATTCCCCCTCTGGTAGTTATATGCACTCCAACCCCAACTCTCCAGTGTATGTACCCAGCACCCGGGTGGGCCCCATGATCCCTAGCCTCCCTTATCTGCAGCCTAGCGGGTCGTCTCAGCCTAGCCATGCCGTTACCAACCACTCGGTATGGTCACAGTCTACTCCGGAGAGCCCCTCCTACAGCACCGGGAGCCCCCACACCTCAAACCGTTTCCACTATCCTCCAAGCCCGCCTATGAATAACGGGGCACCCAGGGACAACGGCTACAGCAACCCGCTGAACGTGGCCAGCAGAGATCAGTACGGCCTCCCGCGACCGCTCAGTGGATCCTACACCAACCCATACTCTTATGTCGGACCGCAGATTTCCCAGTTGTCCACGCCATGGCCCGGAGGCCACTTTGATAACACCATGCTGCACACTTTGCAAAGCAGGGGTGCACCTCTGACTATTCGAGGGCCTAACGGAGGTAAGCCACCGGCAAAACACTGCTGCTGTCTAATTCATTTCTTTATTTAAGTGCAGTAGGCTAATGTGTAATTGCAAGCAAAACAATAACACAAAGAGAATATTATAGAAACAACATAATAATAACAATTTTGGATATTTATTTATTAGGCTTTTATTTAATTTAATGTAGAATTATATAATTACATGAATGTCAGAGGCAGGCCAATGTGACATGTCATACGTCACGAAATTAGTTATTTAATGTACCCATTTCTCCATGCAGATATTCTCGATGACATGGGAGAAAGCAGAGAATGTGTCAACTGTGGATCCATCTCCACGCCGCTTTGGAGGCGCGATGGCACGGGCCACTTTCTCTGCAACGCATGTGGCCTGTACAGCAAAATGAATGGACTCAGCCGGCCATTAATTAAGCCACAGAAACGGATGGTAAGCACATACGCTCAAGAGACTACTTTGACACTCAATTTCCTGTCTATCAATTTACAACAATGGCTTAAGGTTATTGCCAATGATCTCAACACCCTAAATATTCGTTATAACGTTTGAACAACAATTCTCAGAACTGGGCCCATTTAATGCTCCTTAGCAAGGTTTCTTAGGCTGCCACACATAACATATCGCGGCCAACCTCTTCATTATATCGCTATGGGGTCAACAATGTCCATAGAGCTACATTGAAGAGAGGCAATTTTCAGACATCCGGGCGTCTTTAATTTTGAGCACCTTCAGCTAAAACTCGATAATGCCATCGAATGCCTTCTGTTCTGCGACCTTAAAATAACTTTTTTAATGGAAGGCTATACATAATACGACCATACGATTATTGTTTGAAAATGAATGTAGATAATCAAGCTATAACCATAGTGTATAAGCATGCACTTCGGGCCAAATGATTTATTAGGCTATGTGCTTGGGTAACAGCCAAAAAATTCATTAGTCACGTAGACCTGCGGCATCTCTCGTAGGGCCTAAGCACATGCCACTGATTAATCATCGCCCCATTATGTTACCGTGGAATTTATCATTGCTTATGTATTGCCTTTCCCAGTCATCATCCAGACGTATCGGCCTCTCCTGTGCTAATTGCCAGACCAGCACAACCACCTTGTGGCGCAGAAATGCGGAGGGGGAGCCGGTGTGTAATGCATGTGGACTCTACACAAAACTACATGGCGTAAGTCACTACACGTTTTGATATGCGTCCTTCATAAACTTTTTTTTTTTTAAGTTTAAGAACCTTCGAATAGATTTTTAGTAGCAAATTTGCGGTGGAATATCCAATTGAACGTTTT
This sequence comes from Hypomesus transpacificus, assembly GCF_021917145.1. Taxonomy (NCBI): domain Eukaryota; kingdom Metazoa; phylum Chordata; class Actinopteri; order Osmeriformes; family Osmeridae; genus Hypomesus; species Hypomesus transpacificus. The sequence continues at coordinate 2,687,320 of NC_061069.1, forward strand.
GATAGGCTAAATGTAGTCTTTGGAAAGCTTGGTATTCATTTAATTTCATCAAATGAAAAATAATCTAATCATTTGTTCGATACATTTTGCAGGTTCCTCGGCCTCTCGCCATGAAAAAAGAGGGAATTCAGACAAGGAAAAGAAAACCAAAAACTTTGAACAAATCAAAAGGATCTTCTGGTAAATGATTACAGTTTCAAGTCTCAAGGAATATGCTGGACTTTAATTGCCACATTTTATTGCATGGTATTTTTTGGTTCTTACCATTGTATTTTTATTTCACAACAGGAAATAATAATTCAATTCCCATGACTCCTACGTCTACGTCTTCTTCTAATTCCGAAGATTGCTCAAAGAACAGCTCTCCATCCACGCAGGTGTCTGTAACAGGGGTAAGAGAATAAAGCTCAATTTAATTAGCTTACTTTTATTTGAATCATTTGGGAATTTCCAGAAAGTCAGAAACAGCACACACAATTAAAAATGTAATTAATAATTCAATGTGACAAAGTTGTCAAATGTCATTTGTATCATTGTAGGCCAATCATGTATGACAAGGAATTCTTACGATTGTACACAATTCTTATGGAAAATTTCGCATTATATCGAAATTCGACTCACTGACATTAGATACAGTTTTGTAAAAAAAAAAAAGAAACTACATTTCTGTTGAAGTTCAGTAAGCCACTCTGCATCCTTTCAATACTATATGGTTTGAATTTACTTCTTGATTGATAAAAACTGAATAATAACCACAATTCTTGATATGTAAACATGACAGTGATAAACATATATATTATTCCATGCCTGTCTTGGCAGAGGTGTTATCAGTGGTGTACATTAATCCTCTAATCACTCTTCCATGTTGCAGGTCAACTCCTCCGTCCTGTCAGGCTCAGGAGAGGGCTCAGTCTCTGGGGGATCAGCAGTGAGGTACCCCGGCCAGGACAGCCTGTACACCAGCGTAGGCCTGACCCAGCCTCCAGACGTGGCTAGCTCGGTGCGAGGGGAGACCTGGTGCTCTGCGGCCTTGGCCTGAGTCTCTGGAGCTGAGGGACAAGACCCATCACACCAGCCTCTCTCTATCTCTCTCTCTCTCCGGACATCCTGCAGAGGGGAGGGAGAAGGAATCGCCGGCCATTTGTGGGGAGAGTTGGACAGAGAGACACAAACCTGCAAGTTTGAAACAGCCTTGGAATATTTGGGATGGATTTCCAGGGAGATGTGTGTGTGGGGGGTGGGGGTGGGGGGGGGGGGGTGAAGTGCCTTAAGACAAAGTGAAACATTTAAGACAAGACCAGTTGGTCCTTGTTGGTCTTCAGTGGATGCTTTCAAGACCGGCTGTACACTGTACAGCTCTCTATCTGTCTCGGCATTGGAGAAGGATCAAATGTTTTTTCATGAATGAAGAAATGTGTACATAATGTTGTGGATTCCCTCTCTGAAGAAAAAGCTAATTGGATGTCAACCAGTGTTTTATTAAGCGCTGTCTATCCTCGAAGGACATTTTGATTATTTTTCCTTTTTGCAACTGGAATCAAGCTAGACAAGTACCAAGACAACCTTCATGAATCAAGAGAAAGTATTTATTAATCTTCCATTGTTGAAAAGATTACTATGATTGTTAATAAAAATATGGATATAGATTAGAAGTAAAACAACAATTCTTCATGTCTTCTTTTCTAATTAAGAGCTTTTCTTCTGGAGTGAATAGTAATTTTGAATCTGCACACATTTTTCACTGAGAGCTCTTACAGTCTGACTGAAACAATATGGTTTTAAACAGGGTATCAATAAGCATGGCAACCTACGCCATTCAATTGTTGTTTGATTATTTACTGAATTTGCAAATTTCTACTCCTACAGATTTTACATTTTGTAATGAAGACACTGTCAACTTTATGGTACTATGAAATTTATGGATGTTGATGTTATAGGGATGTGAAAGTGAGAAGGCAAAATGTATCAGCAACATATACTGTTTGAACAAAATGGCCACCTTAGTAACTGTGTTGAAGTTTATTTTTGTTACAATACAAAACCGCAAAAGAATACTTAAATATATTCCGGTTGCAACTGAGACTACCTAACTTATTATTATGATAATGGAAACAGGCATTAGATGATGGAATGTAACAAAAGAAAATCTAAATGCTAAAGTACACAGGTACATTTTGACATTCGATTTTTTCCCATGTACATTTCATTTTCAGTTCATGCATTTTGACAAAAGGTTAGGTACAGAGAATAAACATACACAGGATTTTAAGTCCTCACCATTAACTGTAATATATAAAAACATCTCTAATCACTCCCCATCAAAAACAGGTTCCAAGTCATGATAAAACTCACAAAAAGTGAATACTTTTCGATTTGTTTCCAGCCCTCCTAAAGTGGACACTACTTTGACGGTCTATAACGTTGTAACCTCTGGTAGAACTGTGACCGGGCAACCATTGGACACGTACCCTCTGCTTCCTTCTTCTCCGATATGGGTGTGAATGGCGCCTAGATGGATCCATTTTAGGGCCAGACAAATTCCAGTGCACTCTGGGGAATGTTCACTCCAGGGGAATCTGATGAGTTACTAGGTCATTGTGAAACTGGCATACAAGGCTTTTCACAAGATTCTTCATTTGAAACAGCGCCTTTAGTTTTTTTTCTGGATTTATTTATTTTTGAAGTATCATGTTTATTGCTAGAATTGTTTCCTATTATGTTTGGGGGTATTTGTATTTTTGGATGTTTTATTTCTGTTTGAAATGATCTTATTTAAATCTATCAAATAAATTGCTCTGATAATACAGACTTCACTTTGGTATATTTCACCTTATGTCGATATTCTGATGATATAGACATGGTCAGAGTTATCATCTCAGGTAGGGCAGATAACATGAATGGTTCAGTTGACAGAACATACATGTTTGAGTTGCTCACAAATTGAACATATTCACTGAGTATAGGTTTAGAGTGACAAACAAATGTCACAGCTTTTACATTTAGAAGGAAATGCTCCTTTAACACAAAAAGACCAGTCCAACAAAGCATTTCTCCCTCCTGAGAGGCTGTGTTGACTCTGTATAACAAGCAGACAGGGATTTCAGCAACGTTTCCAGTGTCCTTTTGAACCATACCTACCCGTGTGCACAATTCCTAAGTAACCTGTCACAATGTTTAGTGTATTTAAGTGAATATGACCCATGAGTAATGCCGCAAGCAGAAAAAAAGATTTTAGAGACAGAGAGATTTATGTCTGAGCTTTGGGTTATCTGCTTGCTCTTTGACATATTGATGTAGTTGAGTTTACTGAGTGTTGGGGAATATGCAAGACTGCACTTCAACCAGAAGCACCATTTTGGGATGAGCATGTAAAGGGAACTGTAGTTTTTAACATCTTAAAACAGCATCACTTCAGCAACTTATTTGCAAAGCTGGAGCAGAAGTCTGATGTTTTGTAATCTTTGGAAGATTACCATATGGTTTGTGTGGCATGTTCTGCCTTTGTTTTTTATGTAAAACATCACCTATGTGTACAGACCACCACACCGACAGTGAATAGGATCCTGTTCTTTGACCAAGACAAATTACAAACCGTTCTTTGTATTATGTAAATTGAAGGTAGTGTGAAAACTGTGAGATGAACAAATATTTATAGGCTTGTGAATTTATTAAGCGGGCCGGGACTGCCGGTGTTCTGCTGGTCTCCATGGTGCTCGAGGAAAGGAAATACAAACATAACTTCACAAAGAGCCTCCCTCTCGTTATTCTGGATTCATGAGCCTAGGTTTGGGGTCACCAGCATCACACTGCATTCTGTATTAGGAAGAGATCTAGTGGCTGTGTTGTTCTGATCATGGTCTCACAGCTACTTTGTGAGTTGTGTCATAGGTATGATGTAGGCCTACCATTACTGCAAAATTGAATGTGAATAAGTATCATCATTTGTAAAAATGGCCATTCTGAAACAGAGCTGAACAGTGAAAGCGAGGGAGGGATAGATAAAAAAGAGAAAGAAAGAAAAATGGGGAGCAACAAAGAGGGAGAGAGAGGGTCAGAGAGAGAGAGGGAACAAAAGAAAGAGAGCTGAGAGAAACAGAGAAACAGTGTGGGACTGTGAGAGAGAAAAAGAGAGAATGAGCGAATGAGAGAGAGATCAGAGAGAGAGACAGAAAGAGGAGAGCGATAGGGCCAAGAGCGACGCCTAGGCAGCTTTATTTAGACAGTGAGTGAGAGAGTCAGTGTCACTCGCGAGGGCAGTGCTGAGTTGAAAGTCCCAGGCGAGGCCAAGGTAAACAAAGCCCAGCAGCGGGAATGGCCGACTGGGGAAAGACTAGTCACTACATGAGAACCAACCTGGCGCTGTGGCTGCTTCACCACTGTACAGGACGGTAGGACAGCCCGTCCTCAGCCCAGCCTCAGCCCAGCCCAGCCTCATTACACTCCTGCCCAGCCTCACTCCTGCCTCAGCCCAGCCTTAGCTCAGCTTCAGCCTCACTCCAGCCTCAGCCCAGCCTCCCTCCAGCTTCAGCCCAGACTTATCTCAACGGCTCCCCTAGAAGACATAGCGTTGGTACACATGTTGCCGTTCAAAGGGGAGCTGTGCTGGCCTGGCCCTGCCTCCGGAAGAGATGGGATCTCTGACTCAGCCCTTTTGGAGTTTCCTCAACTGGCAGAGGGCACAGTTTGAAAGTAGGAAAAAAAATCAAAACACAATCATTATGGCTGCTGAGGCTCTTAGTGTATATTGAATACCTGTTGGAATAACTGGTATATGCCTCTTCAAAACACAGTCCTTTGTTGTCTAGTCTCCACCCTTTTCCAGGAATCTTGATAAAAAAAGACTGCACTCCAGCCAGCAGTAGTTATGTTAGTAATAGTTTTACTTTCTGTAACCTTAACGGCTAAACTTCCTGGAAAATAGGTTCCTCCCACTCACCACATATACTCCAATTGCCTTAGTCACAGGAAGTTATTACCAAATTTAAGTCCTTAGTGTCCACTTGTCAATTACATGTCTTGAAAATTGGTCAAATTCTGCAGTTATTTGACTAATACCAAACTTTTTTAGCTCCTTTGTTTTTGAAAGCTTTTGTTGCTTGTTGACCATAACAGACTGGAGATTAAAACAGGAATACTGTAAGAAGGAAAATAACACATGGCAATGACCTTTGCGTGTGTGTGTTTTCATGCTGTGAGGAATGACAGGAAGTTGTAGGGGAATGAGACTTCATGGGAGGGGGTGTGCTTGGGGGCTGAGGATGGAGCAAGGGCAAAAGAACAAATCCTTTCGCTCGGAGAGAGGAAAAGTGAGTATCAGTCACTACTGACAAGTTGCACCCCCATGACCTGGGAATGACAGGCGGTAGTGACTGCCAAGAGTTTACCTTCAGCCTTCAAAGAGTTCATGAGTCCTAAAATCAACCTGACTAAACTTTAGTTAAATAACTGAAAGCGGATTAATAGCTTCATCTTGTAACAAACAATCTGTTGCCAAATGTGCTATGAACAAAAATCATGTTTTCTCACAGATGCTGTTACTCTCTTTTTAAGTGAATGCAACTGACAAAGTTTCTTGTTTATGTTTAATGCTAACAAAGCTAATTGCAAGCTTGATTGCGAACGAAAAGATCTTAAGTTTAACCTTTTATTTCAAGAGAGATTGGTCACGTTCTGCCATTGTTTATCTTTTGGTCCTCAAAGGTGGAGTACCTTGGAACAACAGATTCCTTTACAGTTACATTTGCATTACACAGTTGACCAACACAAGTCATTGTAGAATTCCCATTGTGACTTCTGTTTCAAATGTAGGCTACTTTGCGTGACAAAGTCAATTATTTGTAAAAAGTCATACTTAGCCATAAGTCATTATTCCCACTAAACAAATTCTAAAGAACATTAGAGTTTATTTGCATGTTGTAGTACGTACTTGTTTGAAGAATGACTCATGAGATGGATCATTTTATGACATTGCATTTCACATGACAAATCCTCACTCAAACTCACTGCATTTCAAAGGAAATGCTCTGGTGCACACGTTCAAATGTAAGTAAACAGTCAATGCCATCCTCATAACATGGAAATCCATGATGGTTTATAAAGTGTTAATAGAGAGCTGCCATCCTTTAAGAATTCCTCAAAGCTGCAAACTATTTGACTGCCAATTTAACTTATTCTCAGATCAGAAACGTCTTACAGGTATTCTTTCAAATGAACATTTCACTACAGCGAACTAAACACTGTCTCTACTTTGAAACCCATCCACTAAATCATGTAACTCATTTAAGTATTTTCAACTCCCTTCTATCCCAGGCATAATCCAAGATTCTTGCGAGTTCACCGCCAGGTCATTGCTATCTCTCCTCTCCTACTAGCTCAACGGCCTGCCTGCGTCCAAGGAGTTTCAAATTAAGTTCAGCTCCCTTTGTGGATGGGAAATCCAACTTGCCGCCAAATGCAATACTTCCCGGAGTATTTCTGTCAGAGCTCTGGCCTTTTAAAAACAAAACAATGTGAATTCACAGCAGGCCCCTTTTAATCAATTAAGGATGTGTCAACAAACAACATGCTAATCATTCTTTTAGCGGGGGAGGCCAATTGTAAGCTGATGATGTAGGATCAGCTGTCAATCATTGTCTTGAAGTCATGTCTACGAGCCATATGAGATCAACAGAGCTGTTTGTAGACGGTTGACAAAACATTGTCTTGCCTGCTACGGTTTGAACCAATTGAACCATTGACTACAATACTCCGTCTTCATTGGCCGTCATCATGGCCTACGCTTTCACTTATACTGTATGCAAATACACATCTTATCTGTGAAGGTTCCACAAACACTGGTGGGAGACTGAGAACAATGCCAGGCGGAGAAGGATGGACCCTCATTCCAATGTCCACATGTTTTTCACACCAAATAGAAGTGCTCTGTGTTTGTGTGAGTGCTGGAGCGGACATCTGTCTGCCTACCTGTCTGTCTGTCTGTCTGTCTGTCTGTCTGTCTGTCTGTCTGTCTGTCTGTCTGTCTGTCTGTCTGCCTGCCTGCCTACCTACCTACCTACCTACCTACCTGTCTGCCTGTCTGTCTGTCTGTCTGTCTGTCTGTCTGTCTGTCTGTCTGTCTGTCTGTCTGTCTGCCTACCTGTCTGCCTGCCTGCCTGCCTGCCTGTCTGCCTGCCTGCCTGCCTGCCTGCCTGCCTGCCTGCCTGCCTGCCTACCTACCTACCTACCTACCTACCTACCTACCTACCTGTCTGCCTACCTACCTACCTACCTACCTACTTACCTACCTACCTACCTGTCTGTCTGTCTGTCTGTCTGTCTGTCTGTCTGTCTGTCTGCCTACCTACCTACCTACCTGTCTGCCTGCCTGCCTGCCTGCCCGCCTGCCTGCCTGTCTGTCTACCTGCATGTTTGCCTGCCCACTTTAAATAAAGAGATGGTGGGCAGCATGTACTCCAGGATTGGTATCAGCTCTTGGGCTCCGCCAGTCTCTGAATGTCTCTGAATGGAGTCATAGCCTTAGTCACTTGGGTCAAGTACAAGCTATGAAGTCTGGAGGGTTGCTGGCCACTCCCTCCTGCCCCAGAATGCAGTGCGGGGCCCAAGCTTGGGCCCACACTCTCTCAGAGCGAGGTATGCCTGTGTAAACATCATTTGGCCCGTTGAAGGCTCGAAACGCAATAAATTTTCATTTACAGCTGCAGATAGCTGTGGAGCCGTATAGTGGGGGTAACATGGAGGATGTGGTGCAGCTCTCTGTCAGAGGAGAGGAGCCGCTGCCCAGGGTCAGGCCTGCAGACTGCCTCAGCGTCCTCCTCTGGGACCTCATATTAGGGCTACTGATAACAAAACTGGCAACCAGGATAAGTCGGGTCTGACGTAAGGCAGGCCACAGAGACAGAGGATATAGACCCTGGAAACTTTGCACTTTGCTTTTGATGTCCGTTAGCAACAAATATAAATGAATTCTTCCCTCTTAATCTGTCCTTTTCATTATAATGTCTTGTGTATAATGTGTACAGTGTCAAATGTGTTGTTGTAAGTTGGTTCGGTCTGAAAGTGTTAAGCACACATCTGTAAAGGCCTTCTTGGCTAGGATTGGCTGTGTACAGGGACTACTGCATTGTCCTCCCACAACAACTTGGCTTTTTTCTTGTGATTCCTGCACAGGCTGACCACGCAGACCCCTTGGCTGAGGCAACCAATTAATTATAGATGTGACTTTAAAACTTCCTGTTTTTCCCTCTTTAATTAAGCCAATCTTGCTCGGTGCTGGACGGAGAGGAAATACCTCAAAATAGTTCCCAATTTCAGCACATTCAATTATTTTGTACCAAGAGCAGATTGCATCAGGGGTCGCGTTAATGTAAAGATCAACATCACTGGATCAGAGGGAAATGATGTCTGTCATTTCTTCCTGTTTCTGGGCAAATCATGTGGGAATTTGGCAGAATGGTGCCCTAGGTGGGCACAGCCTGTGTTGTGACTAGCAAGTACGTGCAGTGAGTCATGCCCATCCAACATCCATCTCCTACCGTCTCCGACGTTTATTATTACGCTCATGCATTGCACTGTGATTAATGCTCCCACTGTCAAAGCTTTTCCGTCGTCATTTAGGAAAAGAAAATTCCAGCAAATTCCTGCAGTATTAATGCTAAACAGCTCGGGCCGACTCTCGTGTACACGGTGAAAGCGCCCGAGTTCAGCCAAGCCCGAGTTACAACATTTGCAACATCGTTGCTGAACCATTGCCAAGTGAGTTGCACAAAACACACTCTCTATACAGCACCTGACAAACTGACCTTGACAGCAGAGACACACTTCATCTCTCCCTCTCTTTCTACGCTGCACTCATAATTACACTAGATCCACAGGCAGCGTTCAAGAGCAACAAGTCAACTTGACTGCTATCATAAACACATGATATTTGCTGAATACCTGCCAGTGTTTTCAAACCCTGCCCTTTTCAACTCTGAACTGAAACTAACCTCCAGCCTCACCCTGTGTTTTTCACACTCAGGGAAACAGGAAAAGGAGGGGAAAGTGAAGACTTAGACTAAGTGTTCGCTGACTAGGGCAGGACCGTTTCACTGGGAAAAGGCTGCATTTTGACCTAAATCACAGAATGCAGGAGGAGGTGACAAAATCTTTCAGAAGCCATATCAGATGTCCATTGTCCAACCTCAGCTGTATCTATGTTTCAGATCTGCGGGATTACACAGCCAAAGAAAAATGTACAGTCAAGCTACAGTCTAAGTACACTCACTAGCTTTGTGGCTTTAGAAAAAGGTCCGCAGAAATTCGCGGAGACTTAGTTGTCTCACAAAGAGCATGGCAAGCAGAGTCCTAGGGAGGTAGCAGTTGCTTAGAAGGGGGCAAGAAGGAGGCGGGGGTTGGGGGGGGGTGGGTTGGGGGTGGAGGTGGGGGGGAGGTGGGGTCGGAGGGGGCGGTGACATCACTGAGAGGAAACCCCAGCAGCCCTGGTCGCTGTATGGCCGGAGGCCCCTCAATAAACAGGCCGGTTATCACATCACTAACATTTATTTAACCCTTCTGTCCAGCACACAGGACGACAACTGGAAGGTGTTCTGTGGTGTGGGTCTGTGGGGAGAGGTGTAGGAGTGTTCTAGGATCTTTGTGGAAAAACAATCATGTTTCCTGACTCCAAATTCGTTGTCTGAACTTACCACACATGTACACTTGCACACACACACACGCCCACAGACACACGCCCTCACAAATACACACACCGACCTCTTCTGAAGAGACATCACCATCCTCCCCTATACTCCCCTCGCGCTTCTTTGGTCTCCCACCCTCCGTCCTCCCTTGCTGGCCGTCTCTGAGAGACTGTGTGCTGAGGACACGACTTCAGTATGAGAAGTACCCCCTCCCCCCCTCAATGCACGCACACACACCCACACACTCACACACTCACACACACAGATGCTCACACACACACTCCACCCGCCACCCTATCCAATCCCCCCCCCGTCCTGTCCTGTCTCCCCAATGTAGTGAAGTCATGTCCTCAGAGAGACCACTGTCCATCACTCCACCCTTGGCTCCAGCCCCCCACTAGCCTACCCCCCACCCCGGCCCCCCTGCCCGGACACTCTCCGCCCCCTCTCCTGTCTCTCCTGGGTTGGGACCTTGCACACAGCTCTCTCCCACACATCCCGCGCTGGGGCCCAGTGCTTTTCTCCTTTCTCTCCTTCTTTTCTTTCCCCTCCTCCCTCCCCTTTTCATTATTCAAAGGAAAGAGAAACGCGGCTCATACCAAAATAAATACGGCTCTCTTGGATGAGACTGCGTCGCAGAGCGCGATAGCGCCGCAGAAACGCTGTTGTTTTAACCGGAGGAGGATGGAACTCTATCTGGGCTCTGGACTGTGTCTGTCACTCTGTCCTCTGGCTCTCTCACACACCCTGAGGTCCGCTGGCGCTGGGACGTCCTTATCTCACCACTGACCACAAATACACCAGTTCAAAATGTGGACTAGCCCGAGCAGTGACTGCTCAGGCATCGAACATCCATCGCATGTCAGAGACAATAAGGAAAAATTGTGGCGTGACGAGATTGTTGCAGTCGCTATCTACACGTTTGTATGCAGAGTCCTTTGAAATCATTGATTGTTGTACATGGAATTATAGCATATTTAACCCTAGGATTTGTCTTGGCCTTCACCAAAGGAATACCCAGACCACTTGCCCCTGCCTGGGGCTATCTCGATGACTTCCCACGTTGGGTGAGGTCTGCTAACTGGCCAATTAAATGTTCTGTCAAGCCGAACCCTCCTGTGACCCTAAGAGACAAACAGACACACAAGTGCACAAGCACACGAACCCCACGTCGACGCACACCAACACACGCGCCCGCAATCCCAAACACTGACTGGCTCGAGCACAACCCCTGGAACATCAATAGTTTGTTTATAATTAGCCCGGGCACCTCTCCACTACTTAGAGAGTGATTGTTTTCGAGAAAAGGCCCCTGGGGGCACCGTTGACGGATTGGCGCTAGGTGGCTGGAGGAGAGCAGAGGGCCCGCGGCTGCTCTGCGGTCGTGGGCCGCATTCCACACCCGCCGCTCTGGGCCTACGTCTGACAGCCTCTCCGATAATAGCCCAGTCAGACGGACGAGCAGGGCCGTGCGCCTGAGCCCTGCATGGAATCACTCAGTTAGCGTCGGAGGAGAGAGAAAGCCCTCTCCCCTTTCCTCCATCTCCCTCCTTCTGTTGCCTGGACACACCCCCCCCCCCCCCAACGCCTGGCCGTCCGAGCTGCCGCGCAATTCATAAACACTACCGAGCACGGAGAGTCGTGCGAATGGTAAACACACTTTGTGTGGTCTGGTGGTTTACACTGTGGATGGGACTCCTCGGTGTGTGTGTGTGTGTCTGTGCGTGCATGGATGTGCGCGTGTGTGTGGATGCATGTGCGTGCGTGCGCATGCGTTCTGGTACGCACCTGCGCGTTGGTGTGCCCCCGTTCTTTTCGATTGTTTATAAAGAGAAACAGCAGCCATGGGAACCCCCACCCGCTTCACCTCACATGGGGGACCAACATTTGGCAGATGGATTCCTCACATTTCAGACAGCTTAGTGAAACGATCCATGTGCTTAAGCCGTCATAAATACATGTGAACACCGTTCCTAAGGTTCTCAGCGTTGCCGCGTTTCAGCCACGGTGCCTCGGCGTACATTAGTGGCCACGGTGAGCCGACGGATCACTTAAGCAGCTGCTTGATGTATATGTTCTGCTCACTTAATCACATAACGAGCTGCACTTTTGTTTGCTTTGCCATCATTCACAAAGCACGAGAGGGGCGCTGTGGCCTTAGTGGCACCAGCTCAACCCCCAAGGACGTATACATGGCACTGGGGTCCTCAGCTCCACCCTCCTCCCACCCCGCCGGCCTCCTCCCTCCCACTCCTCCATCCGAGCCTCCACGGCCCGCCTGCCTCTGACCTCTCACCCCCCAGCGACCTCTCCCCTGCAGACGCCCCCCCGCCACCACCCCCACCACCACCACCTCACCCCCAACGTCCTTTGATCCAGTGTTTACATGTATGTACAGTAGGGGTTACTCACACACCTTCAGAGGTGTTCCTCATGACGTGGAATGCTCTGACAATGGAGCCGTTAGCCTGTGTTGTCTGAGGCCCAGGAGAAGGATTAGAGATTAAAGAGAGGCCTGTGCGAGGTAAACACTGGAGGACAATATCTTAGCAGCTCCAGTCGCCGGATGCTGGTGTCAGGCAGCTCTCCACCAGCCACCCTGTGTTTGCCTTTCCAACCCCATCTGAGAACAAGGCTTGGCTGGCTAGACGCAAGGCTGGTGACTGCGTTGAACGCATGCCAGAAATGTTCTGTGAAAGTCGTATCCGTTTGGAAATGGTCGCTGTTGAGGCATTCGTACAAAGGGGATCTTAAACGAAGGCTCATGTGAAAACGCTTCACCTATAGCATGGCTAAGTGTGCAAGCTCCAGAGACTGGGAACATCCCATAGAAACATGTTTTACTTTGTCACCTACGTATTAGATGAGACTCTGACAATGAGACAAACATGACATTAAATTGGATCTATTTATCTAAGAAATATTCCACGATTTCAAAATACGTATTCTTTTGTTTTAAGTAAGCTTGCTGATGTTGAAGGACATTGTCAGGAAAACATCCCTGCGATCCCACAGTATCGTGTTCAGGCGTGGTTTGGAGAGTGTAAATTGAAACAAGACACTCCCCAGAGAATATGGCCGTTGATGTATGCTAATTAAAGCTGAAATGTACGAACTCTGTTGGAGATTTCGATTTTTTTCCCGTAAAAGCCCTCATTAATTATGATGACAAAGACAAAATAGTTCAAAACAATACATATTCCCCTTGCAGGAAAACATAAATAATGACTGGACAACAAACGGCTATCCCCAGAAGAGCATACTGCGGAGCCGCAACATCAAATAGCTTTTTCTCATCCAGTACGGACATCAGACCTGAACTCTGATCTTTGAACTCTGTGTGGCTCCTCATCCCAGATCTGCTGGTGTCTAGTTACAGAGCCTCTCGTCCTTCTCAAGTCAACTTGAAAACACTCTGTGGAACATCACTGTCCTCTGAAGAACATGGTGTCCTTCAAGCCTGGTCCACACACACGTATGTGAATCTTTTGCCTCCACCCAGAATTAACACACTCACCCGGTCACACACACACTGAATGCACACTGACTGACTGATTTACGAGTAATTTTGTCACAATATTGTAACTGAGAAGTAAAAAAAAAAAAAGCAGAATGTTGGAAAACAAAACAATGGTCAGACTATTATTAAAGATCTTGTCAAATTCTAGTAATTTTCACTCATAGAAAAATGCTACATGTTGGCATTGGGAACATGGAAACCTGTCTAAGCTACTGCAGCATAAAAGCCTGCAGACAGATAGGGAGATCTTGCATTCCCTGTTTGGACTGGGTTTGTTATTGCAGGTCCTTTAGTCTGCCTACATTCGAACTGTACAGTACATCGCTGGCATGCAATGGCGGCAGGCCTAGAATTTCAATGTTTATTTTTACATGGTAACAAAAGAATTAATGGATGTGCTTGAAATGCTAAACAATGGGTAGTTGATGTCTTGTTAAACGCTCTCAGTATGTTCAATCTCATTTATCACGTTGTGGGGGGAAGGATGACAGGGCATGTCTGTTTTACCAGGAAGTGGCGTGGTGTTTGGGAGTCACCGTGCTCCAGCTCCGACTGTCATGTAGCTGTTCACCGCTGCCTGGTGACACAAGCAAGTCATGGCTCTCTCATGTCATAATGCTTCGAATTGTATCACCTACTAACACAGCATTTTTGTCACGTCTTATTTTAACACGATGACAGGTGCGTTTCGAGTTGTGCAAATGGCTTCTCACTCAAAATAAGCCCTGTACAAGACTTCTATGACATTTTTTGTAACTTTAACCTCTTGACCTGCTTTGCACTTTTTACGTTTGCTTTTTTATTCCAGTGATTCTGAAAAAGGAAACATTTATATCCTGTATTTTAGTTCTCTGATCCTGATTTGAGTGCATCCCACATTGTTCTGTTCAAGGTTGAAGAAAGTGGTTGTATCATAGTCATGTGATATCCTGTATCAAATTGACACACTGATGTGCTCTCTGTGGAGTTAATAGTGAGGTCACGGAGGATATAACAGAATATGATCAGTTTAGACTCATAACTGCTGGCAATTAAAGGTGAATAAAGATGGCCTCACATGGCTGACCAATGATAACAAACACTGGCCATTCCAGAAGCCTCCGTCAGTGAAGGTCGTTGAAAGAGCAGTGAGAGTGAGACCCCCTGGAGGAGTCAGATCCTGCTTACGATCAGACCTTGGTGCTTCTTTCACATCGTCTCCATTCCTCCCTCCCTCTGGAATCTGATGACAAACTAGGTTTAACCTCCCATGAGGAGCAGGGCTCTGCTTCATAAAGCCTTATGAGGGGGAGTTGTTTGCGCGAGGAAGATGAATTGTACTTCTGTAGGCTCGGGTATGATTCAGGACAGAAGGGAAATTCAAATTCAGGAGCCAGTTCTTCCCAGTATTGTGAAATCATGAACACCTTCGATAAATTTGTGAGAGGGAGTGTGTATGACACTTTCCTCTGCGTATTTAGGGAAAAGACCGAAGTCCAAAGAAGTGTATTTACTTTTTGATATTTAACATGAAATGGTTTCCATAGCCACCGACATTTATGTCACCTTTCATTTCCTGATGTCAGTTTCAGGTATTACACATTCAAATGACCAAACAGGAAATCATTTCAAAGAAATGCGTATTTGACCAGATTGAATTTGAACATACGGACAACATTTAAAACTGTTCTCTGAGCATGAACCCAGCGAAGCCTTCTCTTAGACTCTCTCGAGGAGACACTGAAAGCTTAATTAGCTTGACTTCAAAGAGGCAGATATTTTCAACACTTCCCGCTGGCATTTCAGCAACTGCATGTTCTTTCATCTCTGCCCAAGCCTCTCCAGAGTCCAGCACTTAAGATGGAGTCAGGAAGTCATTGGTATCGCATGGCACTCTGGGATATAGGAGGACGGAAGGGCACCCAAAGAGAGGGGCCTCCTGTTTTGTGTTGGGCCATTTACCATGATACAGTTTTTTGGCTTCAGATCGTCTTCTTGTCGTCCCCCCCCCCCTCTCTGGAGTCCATCTCTGGTTTGTCTCTGGTAATTATCTCAAGCAATAATTTGCTTCTGTTCTGACAAAATGCTGGCTCGTTGAGTTGCTGTTGAAAGTCCGAGGAAATATTGCGTCCTACTGAAGAGGAAAACCTCCATGTGGTTTCTCAGAGCAGGTCCAGCCGCCAGACACAGCCCCACCAGACGGTGCCCTCCGCCGTCCTCTCGCATGACAAATGATTCCCATCGATGCGTTTCCTCCGAGGCGGCGCTCCGCGGACAAAAGAACCAAAAAGCGCCGATGCAGGATGAAGGATGGTGTTTTCATAAGTGCTTTGGCGTCACCGTCACAAAGGCTGTCACACGCCGCTATCCATTAGCCCCGCTGCGGGAGACAGGAAGTGATCCAGGGGCCTTATTGTGTGCTGGGCAGACCCGTGTTGGTGGTGGCGACGACGTGCCTCTGCTGTAGTAGAAGGAGGTGCAGGGGGTGAGGGAGGCCTGTCCTGCTCGGCCCCCCCCAGAGGAAGGACCCGGCTCCGGGGACCTGTGCTCTCCCACGGGCCCCGCTGGGCTGGTGAGGTAGCCGGGGCAGACACACAGGCAGGAGGATGGGGCTTGAGATGGAGGGGGGCTGGATAAGGGGCTGGAGAGGAGGTACTGGGCCGGCTCTTGCCCTCTCGCTGACAGGATCTGGTCAGTGTCCTGCCACTGAGGGTCGCGGCCCAGCTTACACACACAAACTTATCTCCAGTGCATCTGCCGGCCGCCTGCGCAGTCAGGCTGTCTCCATGACGGGCTGCAAGCTTTTTCCTGCTGGGGGAGGGAGAGGGGAGGATGGAAGGGGGCGAGGGACACAGAGAGAGAGAGAGAGAGAGAGAGAGAGAGAGAGAGAGAGAGAGAGAGAGAGAGAGAGGGAGAGAGAGAGAGAGAGAGAGAGAGAGAGAGAGAGAGAGAGAGAAAAGAGAGAGAGAGAGAGAGGGGGGGGGGGGGACTCAATGGGAAACTGACATTGCAGAGGTCTGCCAAGCCGCTGAGCAAAATGGAAAACACGAGCCGCCTCAAGGGTAACGAGACCACTTCTGAATTTTTACAAAATAAAAATAGCTCTAACGTCTGGCCATTGGCCTCTCTGTTCTCCAGCCCCCCAACTTTTTCTTGCTTTCTCTCTCTCTGTCACTTGAAATTCCCACACGAATAACATGCTCATGTTTCCTACCGAAGCCGTCTGTAGGACGAGCTCATTCTTTTCACTGTTGAGGAGGGGGGGAGAGGAGAAAGACGAAATGTAATAATTATGCGGAGCCTCGTGTATTTATCATTCCTATTCTCTGTGGATCCTGATGACCTTCTGGTGACCAATTTAGTGGTGTTCCATTCAGGTCCCATTGGCGAGTCATTTCATCATTCAAACAGCACGTGATCCATTTCTCATGACCTAATGCAGTGTAGAATGCCTGGACACGGCCTGTTATGTTTTCCCTGTTCTCCCCCAGCCATACTGTCAACAAAACAAGGCAGGAGCCATGACAGATTCTGTGAGGCAAGAATGGCAGCAACTTTTGATCAGTCCTGACAACACGATGTGGTCAGAATAAATGAACACACAGCTTCTAGACGGGCCCTGTTTACTCCAGCTGAGAAGTCTTCAAAAAAGGTTTAAAAAGTTGGGTAAAAACATCTTGAGATGGGACAGCGGTCGTTCACAGCAAAATAGTTTTACACTACTCTGGTTAGAGGTTGGGGGATGATGGTGCTGGAGAGATCCCACAGTAATCCAACAGTCGTTGGACCTGTCGTAGATTCTCCAAAGCCCTCCCCCCGACAGCATACCTGACTCAGACACAGGCATGGTTATAAACCTCAAACCACAGCTCTGCTCATCTGCTCCTCATTGGGAACACTGTTAATGCAGGACCTTTCACACTGGGTCTATAGAGGTGACTGGTGGTGTTTACATAGGATTGTCACATGACAGAGAGAGAGAGAGAGAGAGATAGAGAGAGAAAGAGACAGAGAGAGAGAGAGAGAGAGAGAGAGAGAGAGAGAGAGAGAGAGATAGAGATAGAGATAGAGATAGAGAGAGAGAGAGAGAGAGACAGAGAGAGAGAGAGAGAGAGAGAGAGAGAGAGAGAGAGAGAGAGAGAGAGAGAGAGAGAGAGAGAGAGAGAGAGAGAGCAACACCGAAAACATATGTCACTACCTTGGAGAAAGAAAAAAGAATCTGTGTAATTGAATTAAGATGACCAACTGTCCAACATCTAAAATGCAGTCTCTTGCGGGAGATGGATGTGGCTTCTTCCAAATAATGTGGCAATGGCAGACCTACTGTGAAGAGGTGTTGTCATGCATTAAGTGCTACCACTTCTCTGGGGTCATATTGCACTCTTTAATGCCACTGACATCATTGTAAACATTGTAAGGGAGAGGCAGATTATTGGAGGGATCTGACAGTCTCCAGTGAGTTTTAAAAATACTATTTTTTCTTGGGGGGGGGGGTTCTAGTGTGAAACCCCTGTGTTAAGAAAGAACAGGAGAGAAGGAGAAGGAGAAGAGGAAGGGAGCACAGACAGCTCAAAGAGACAACCTCTCGTGTTCATGTACATTCTGTCCTGGTGGAGCGTTCCTCAAACTGCCTTGACTCGGGTGTGTGCATGTGTGGGTGTGTGCGTGCGTGTGGGTGTGTGTGCGCGTGCGTGTGCGTGTGTGTAGTGCCTGCTGGTGCCAGGCACAGAGAGCGTCTCCTGCTCAGTGTTGACCCTGTACAGTCTGAGTGCATGGTGATGAATACTCCCCTCCTACTCTGGGGCGCGGCTTGGCGCTCCACACATGGACCGTGCACCATGGACAAACACATACGTGAACACTGGCCCAACACACATAGTGCCATCAAAGAGTAATAGAACATACAGATAAATAGACAGACAGAAAGTACGTAAATGTGTGTGGACACGCACAGAAACACACGCACAACCGCACATACAAACCATTTCACTCAGACACACCAAAGGTGTCAAAAGGTTGATAAAGAGGGCATGAAATAAGGTTCTGGCAGCTTAACTTGCAATGTGTAAGCGACCTATTGCTGAAACCGAGGCAGCGGTCTGGAGCCAAATACATAATTCAAAGTAAGGTGAATGTTTCTGCTCAAACGCTTGATAGCTTCAGCCCAGTAAGTAATTTGTCTGTGTGGGACCTGTGAATGACTCGGAGCAGAGGTCAAGTCAGGTCACATCTCTCACACTCATGCAAAAGTTATGTACGCGTACAGTAACACTGTTAAGACCTTTAAAACGTTTGTCTGTCCACAACCTTGTACCTCCTTGTCCTGTATCACGTCCCCCAGCTCGGGCCAATATTAGATGATCTGCAGTCAGGTTTTAGGCATGAATATATTCACAGAGTAGGAAAGTAATGACATTGAATTCCCCGTGAAAAATAATTGATGTCGTTCTGACTAGGGTGGGTCCTCCTTCATCTATTGGTGGGCCCATGTTCCTCTGAGCAATCCCATATTGTTCCTCCCGGCCTGTTACAGTGCCTGGTCCTATCTAGCCACCAGCCCCAACTCCCCCCTCGGCCTCACCCATACCCCCGCAAATGAATACAAATGAGTGTTTTCATTCTGAGCTAGACGAAAAGTATGTTATCACAAGCACTGGTTTCTACTCTTAAAAGGAGCAATCTCATTCGCAAGAAAAATAAATATGGGGGAACATGAAGACCCGATTGTATTGTGAACCCATTAGCTTTCAATGTCTCTGATTATTTTTCTGAGGAAAGGGGTGACGGTTGGGTTTGATTGATCCTGTGTTCATTTGTGTTTTGCGTTTGTTGTTAGCAATAGCCAGGGTTGATGCTACGCTTGGTGCAGACTGAGGCATTTTTCCTTCTCCCGTGAACTAGGAATATGAATTTGGGACCGGCTTCAAATCTCGATGGAAGTGTAATCTTTTCAGTTGAGAAGGGGCAAAACTGAGAAGCCATAGCCCTCATAATTCTATTTAAGGGGAGGGAAATACCAGTCTAAAGGCTCTCCAATACTGATTTCCTCATTACAGAGGAATTTTGACGAATGCCAAGAATATGTCCAAAATATAAAGGAGGGTTGAATAACTTACACCCTGCCTCACAGTCTGACTGAAAGTATTTGCTAATGTGTTTATAGCTGATGTAGCTTGCTGGACAATACTTTAGCATGTAAAAGCCTGACTTTGGGTTCGCTGTAAATCGTAGCGTGAAAGGGATGTTCATTTCATCATTTCTCATTCCATATCTTTCAAATTTCACCAGACTCAGACAAGGATAATGGAACATTGAGAAGAAATAAATCCATTCCTCTCATTTGATTTCGAATGAATAGATCGTGATGATGGTCGTCATCAGCTTTAATTCTTAAATATGACCTGTGGTGCATGAATTTAGACATCGTACATGTGTTTAAATTCCCAGCCTGCAGAGGCAGGTCTGGTTAGCATTCAGGTTTAGATGTGGACCGTCACAGGGCCTGGGATGGCTTCACTGTCTACCTTCTGAGGGCTGACTCTGTGTAAATCTCTCCCATGAAGCCTGCTCTGACCCTCTGAGTTAGCCTTTGTTTGGCAGACGCCTTGGCCCCCTTTAATCTTGAGAAGAGATAAATCCTTTGATGGACCTGGCCTGGCTCAGTTGAAAGTGCTGCTCGGCCATCTCCATAGATCACCATAACACAGCATGTTTGATGTTCGGGGGGTTGTGGCGCGCGGGTGGGCTCCCTTGCGACCTAGAACACAGTCATCAATCCCAGGCCCAAACCACAGACCCCCCCCCTTCCCCCCCACCTACCACGACTCCAAAAACCAAACAGCCAACCACAGCCACTCCTGGCCTCCCCTCTTGACCAGAGAACTACCAGGACGATGCAGCCAGACGTGATGGCTGTTTTGGACACTGGCAGCTGCTGGTTCTGCGCTATAAACACACAGTGAGTTTTGAAACGTGGTTCACTCTTCCAGACGGTTGCGATTCACCGTCCATAGATATGTCACTGTATCATTTCGAAGTGGTCTAATTCCCATTTTCTAAATTCAAACTGTTAACAAGTGGTGAAACTCTCGAATTCTGTAAAGTAGCGTCATACAGTTTGATGTATTACCTGAGAGAGCTTGGTCGTGTACATCAAGCACTTGATGAGGGCCTAATGTGTCGTCCAGAATAACACCACTGAACTGAGTTGAACTTCAGGAGCTCTTTAGATGCAGCTGATAAGAACCCCATTAAGGCCGGCTCTCTGCATAAGAGCACCTCACTCTCTCTTCACACGCTCTCTCTTATCTTAAGCCTTCATCAACACAGGCTTAATCTGAACACTGTTGCTAATTTTGATAGATATGATCCCCCTCGGGGAACAGGGGAGATCTCGAATGCTAACTGAAGATAAACGGAAAAAGTTAATAAAAAGACCATGCTTATGAATCGTTACTTCTGGTAAAGCAGCCCAGGCATTTCCAGTATTGTCTATAGCTTTTCCAGTCCATTGTTGTTGAAGGTGACAGCTACTGTATGTGTGGACCAGGGACTTTTCCCGGTTTCTCCTCATCTGGTGTGTGGCACTGGCAAACACAGTCCCAGCAAGCCCAACTAAGGCAAGTGACAATAACGCCCCTGAAATAGCTTGACAGGCATTTTAATTGCCTTACTCTGCGTTGGCTCAAATTCTTACCCAGTGTTTCAAAAGCAATGGGTAACAAAGTTCCCTGGGATTAGTATTAGACACAATGACTTAGTACTGGAGAACAATTATGACACTGGTGATTCATTATCTTGAAAATATATTTACTCCGTAAAGATAACAGTGAACAAAACTGATGTACTGCATCATTGTTCAGCTCATCATCATTATTTGCAATTTGTCACCCTGGTCCTGCTTGTGGACATCCATCTGTGGTCCTTTCAATTTATTGCCACCATTACTGCTTCCATTCTGCAATATGCCTTCCACTACCGTAAACTACTGTCTGAACCTCACAGGCAAGCTGAGGTAATTTATGATACACTTGGCATGTTTTCCTTAATCTACGTGAAGTAATAGTGCAGTCATGTGCATCTCGCTTCACAATGAGGTGCCAAAGCACTTCATGTGTAGGAAGCCTGACACAAACACAGGAAGTCCAGTGTTTCACGGTGGAGGAATGAGAGTCTGAGCCGTCTCCCTCTCTCTCCTTCTCTGCCTCTCTCTCTCTCTCTGTCTCTCTCTCTCTCCTTCTCTCTCTTCATCTCTCCCTCTCTCCTTCTCTCCTTCTCTCTCTCTCTCTCTCTCTCTCTCTCTTCATATCTCCCTCTCTCATTCTCTCCCTCTCTCTCCTTCTCTCCCTCTCTCTCTCTCTCTTTCTCTCTCTCTCTCCCTCTCTCCCTCTCTCTCCCTCTCTCCTTCTCTCCCTCTCTCTTTTTCTCTCCCTCTCTCTCCTCTCTCTCTCTCTACTGATGGGCCAATCAGATAAACTGTGGGTAAAGAACCTGCTGTTCCAGCACCTTATTGTTGAGAGGGACAAACTACTGTAAGAACTGCTCTGTAGGCCATAGCATCAATGTATGCAATGCACTCTTCTGCTGAGGTCAACATAAAACATTGGCAATTACTTTTCTTCAAGGACTACATGATAACTACCAGTTTTTTCTTTGCTTACTGTAGATGACAGTTAATAAAAATCCAATGATACAGTACATTTTCAATTATTACAGTAGTCAGTGAGGCTTGACAAGCTCATGTTGCTGTCATAGTGTCCAAGCCAGACAAGATCAGAAGAGCTACAGGGACATCCAGTGGTGAATGCATGTCTTGTAATCATAAGTCTGCTAGTCCTGAAGAATTGTGTTTTATCCGACATAAGTGTGTGAGTCAAGAGAAACTGACCCGACTTGAATTGCTGCACCCCATTGAATTTGATTAGGGACAACAATATACATGTATGTTCAACACCCTGCAGTATTCTTTAGCTTGTTAGACTCTGTTGCAGTGTCTGGGTTGGTTGGTTTGTTTAGTTACATTCATTATTCAATTTATTTTAGGATTTTCGAATTGAGATGATGATTGCTATGAGGTGGTGGTAGATTCGCGGCTTGTCGTTCGCCTTCGTAGTTTAGGTACAACCTCATGAATACGGTGTGATAAAAATCTGAAACCACTAGATGGCATAGTTGGTCAGAAGAATTTACTAAATGTGAATACCAACCATGTCAAGCACAGAGGGCGCAATTGTTTAAGATATGCTGACTTGCATAGTTTGAAAGCTGTCTGTTTTTTGTCAACGGCCAGAACAATATGTATTATAATTGATTATATCGTACACGTCATCTATACTTAAAATAATACATTCTTTCGTAAAAATATGTGTTTTAAAAAACGCTACAAGTTATTTTATTTATGTAGCTATCAATATCTTATTGAAAGCACAAAGAGAAAGTACTTTCCTTTTGGCGTAAAATATGTGAAAGTAATTAATGCGAAACTTGGATCCAGGATCAATGTGCATTTTTATGTAATTCTTGGCACAACCCTGTCCAAAAGATGGAAGGGGGGAGGGACTGGGAGGAAAAGGAAAAACACTCTTTCACATGTATTCCTGCGAGCCTATTGGTTCATTTTTTTCCCTGGCTCTGCCACAATACTGCACACACGTGACCTCCCTGTTTTTAGTCAGTTTAACGCATGCACTTAAAAGACAAGCATTTGACATTTGCTTTCCAAACAAGCATGCTTTACACATTTTAATGTATTTTCGCTAAAACCACTTATCGCGGATTCTAAACGCTGAAGTGGACCATGGCGGCTGCCACGAGCAGCAATACATCCACAACCACGCTTCAGATAAAGCATTCCAGTATCGAACATACGCGGAAACGTATTGATCCTCGGAGGAGACAAGCGGCGCTCTCATTTCTCAGTAACATTTCTTTAGATGGACGACCGGTGCAAGACGATGCTGACACTCAAAACGAAGAGGATGATTCAATTGAGCCCAGGACTAGACAGAGCCTGGTTTCACCAGAGCGTACCATGTACGCAGCTAGCTCTGGAGAAGCGACCTCGGCCACTCAGGCGCTCGCTATTGCGAACCAGGCTCTCCTCGCGAACGCCCGTGCTAGTTTTGGGATGGGTCCCGCTGCAGCCCTTGAGTCCGCAGAGGCGGAGGGCGATGCTTTCAGCCCATCCGTCTTCAACTCGCCTTTCTCCGCGGTACCGGTTGCGACTAGAGGGAGGCTGCAGACCTACACTCAGGGAATACTACCCTCCGCCTACTCCAGGCAAGCCCCCCAAAACTACAGCTGCCTGGAGGGCGGACAGATAGCTAACACTGCAATAGAGCTGCAGAGATCAAGGTAACTGTGTAACAGAATGTAACGTTTTGATCTAATCTATGTACTTCAGGACATCTTGAGTCTTGGTGTAGTAGACTGACCTATAAGGAGAGCATGTATGAATTTATACACTCAGTGTTACTGCACCCTACTTCATTGATATCAACATTGCAGTGAATTAGATCTAAGTAGCAGTGCAGTATCGCTAATGCTTTCAGTATGATTGGTCATTGAAGCAACTCAACACAACAGGGACATGATACACAAAGAAACAAACTCAGTAATGTTTTTGTCTCTTAGAATTCAATGTTGGTTGTTTCTAATGTCTAAATTCAGTTGATGAGAAATGACGAGGCAATAGTATACAGTATTAATGTCAGTTTGATGGGTCAAAACTAGGTCAAATCCTCACAATCACAGGTAAACTGCATAGTACTGGATGAGACAGCTCATACTACATGCTTTTACCAACCTGGAGGAACATTGGGAGTGTCATTGGGAGTTTGAAAGGGCATACCAGAAGCACATTCATAAAATACCTTCACCTTCAAGTCAGACAAGCTCCACTACTACTCCGTGTAGTGCAATATTTGTGGGAGGAAATGTTTCTACACTTGTTGTATCCCTTGAGCCACTAGAGATGTCCTAGATAACACGAGAGCAACGATCTGGTGTTGCTGGAGACACTTCATCAGTATCAATGAATGTGTAACATGACTGGCCCTAACCCTTTACAAGGTCTGGCAATCTGCTACTTAACCACCAATCCAATAAGCTTTTTTCTCTACACCAGATTCTCACTTATGTAATTCATAGAAAGTACCAAGTACGGTACTGCAGGATTCCTAATGTTGTAAACACTACTTAACAGTCTGGGCTTTATGGTTTGTTTAGGTTCCCATGGGTGTCTTCCAGACCTGCCCTTGTTCCTGCCCAGTCCAATATAAGCGACAGTATGTGATATACATCCTGTAACCCTACACTCCCTGGGATGGGAAGTACTGTAGGGAAACACAGTTGTTACCTTTTATTCCTTCTCTTTGTTGACTTTCTCCAAGAAGGGCAGGGAGGGAGGAACCAGACCTTGTATTGCTCTCTCTCTCTCTCTCATTCTCTCTCTCTCTCTCTCTCTCTCTCTCTCTCTCTCTCTCTCTCTCTCTCTGTTTTCTCTCTCGCTCTGCCTGTTCAGTCGAGGAAAACTGTCAGCGACAGACGTTCCATTCACGGTGTCATTACCTGCTGTCTGTCAGACCCACTCCACTGACGGCCTGTTTGTCTCTGTTCGCTTTTCCCTCGCCTCTCTCGTCCTCCTCCTCTTCCCTCTGCTGTGCCTCGTCGCTGCCAGACTCCACGTGAAGCCAGCAGATCCAAGTGTTCGGTTCACTTCCTGACTGCGTTTACGTGACACCCATGCCTCAGTGCTTCTCTAAACCCCTCCAGGAACTAACCCCACACTTGGTGAAGGGTCACACACACCAGTATCAGAAGTGAAGAAATCCTTCCCTTGGCTGTAATTGCCTCACGCCACTCATACAGGCGAGTGCCACGATGCGGACTCTGTCCTGCAGGTTTGGGAAAGCCAACTAAACAGGCCTTTCAGATGTGCAAACGGCTAGTTTGTTGACTGCTCACTTGGTTAGGTCAACTCTCAATGCACAAGTGTGACAGTGTACCCTTGTTGTGGAATGTGGTTGGAGGACATCCAAAGACACTGAATTATGATCTGTTGAGAAATAAGTGACCTGTTGATGGACCACGGCCGTATGCCTCGGATGCTCGTCCCCACAGTGCCTGGTCTGTTTTGGGAGGGCAGCTGGTGGAGGTGTGGTCAGAGGGCCCTGCCTGGGAGGGGAGGGGGGCAGGATGCCCAGGCTGGGTTTGGAGAAGGGGGGGGCAGGATGCCCAGGCTTTCGAAGAGTCTGCCCAGTCCTTAGCTCTGCGTTCTGGGACACCCTCCTCTCGCTCACCAGCTCCAGACACTCCCATTTGTTTCTCTCTCTTACTTCTCTCTCCCTTCCCCTCCCTGCCCCTCTCCCCCTCCCTTGTCCTACTGTACTGCTCCTAGTCAGGAAGCTGCAGCCCTCAGATGTGCAGCCAAAACCCCTCTCGTCTGACTCTGTGCAGGCAGATGATAGCTTTATGGTGGTTCTTTCCGCTCCTCAGCATTCATCATTCATAATTTATCAGAGGTGCAGCAGTTTTTTTTCTTGAATCTAATAGCCTAATCAGTTAGGACTATCTACTTTCTGGTCAAGAAAAGTGGTTGGTTAACAGGTTTTGATTGGTTGTTACAAAAGGTTTCTGTTTGGAAAAAACAATCTTTCGATATTCCTAAGCCATTACACTTGTGATTTGGAGTCTTAGGTTATTGGATCATATCCTTCTGCGACTGAGGTTTTATAGTTTTTTTCGCTGAAGTAACGGTTGTCATTATCGCATGATTATGTAAGAACGATTAGCTTGTCTTCACAGAATCGCCCAGACTTGTAATAGCTTTACAGCAGCTGAGGGGTTTGGTGAAAGTGCCACTATAATCAAAACCAGACTTGCCTGACAGGGGAGATAAGATAGAGAACAGATAGTTACCAGTGCTTCAAGTTCAAGTTCCACCACGCTGGTCCACCTGAAGCTCTCTCTAAATTACATGCAGAAGTTGTTGTTTTCTAGGCTTGAGGATGGACTAGACTGTTTAGACTGTAGATGTTGGGTTTATATCAAGTCACCAGGAGAGTCTGTCTCTTTGCACAGTTCCAGTGTAAAGAGACAGTGTAGACCAGTGGAAGGTCTACATTTAAGCAATTCATCATTGTTATTCTACTGCCATCTATGTTATTTAAGGAAAAAGGACAGAAACAATGACAATTGGTGATGTTGATTGGATTTTCTCCCCAAGTAATTAAATTTCCTTGTCCTGGCCTGTAATTGTAAGGAGAAGTCTGGAACATTAGATGTATTTCCCCACTCACTCCTCATCAGTGGTAAAGAAGACAATGTCCGTGGCAAGCTGCCAGTGGGCGTGTGTGTGAATCTGTCTAATCTCCAGGCAGTGGAGCACGCTTCAACTACTTAGTATAAATTCCTGTTTAGCAGGTTGCATATGCATCGCTTTTGAACGTTCTCTTTTGAGAATGAGAATGTTTTAAGTGTGCAGGCGGTAACCTTAGTATCCTTTTTAGAGCCTGTGTTTTTTGTAGTCGTCAAAATCACATAAAAAAAAGGTTTCTTCATCCACGCGTGCGTGATAAGATGAGGTATTTTAGGGGTCTTTTGGAAGTTTCTCACCAGTACTTGTTCATTCCAGAACACTACATTAAAGGTTAAACATCAATAGCTGTCCTGCATCTGAGTCACGTCTGAAGTGAATGAGTGGTCTGGTCTGGTGTTATTGTTTCCAGAGTGTACACTGCCATGGAAAACATCCTTTTCCAAAACCCACGTCCTGCTCTGGTTTATCCAGAGTGGCTGGATCAAAGTCCTCCAAGCAGCCTTCTGGACTGGAAACTAGATCTGGAGTGCCTGTCAAGCTGATGGAGGATTACTGGATGTGTGCAAAATAAGTCATTTCCAATGACTTAGAATGTCATCCAAGCATTAGATGACAAAACAACATTCAACCTCTTCCCAAATTCAGAACGCAGGCATGCAATCGAGTCTTTATCATTTTCAACACCTAAAACACAGGGTAATGTCTTGCATGGCAACTTTTGTTTTCGCCCCCGATAACTTCAATCCTTCCAAACGGTTCAACTTCACATTTCCGAGGGCTATGAATCTGTCATGTTATCCAACTAAAGCGTGAAGAACAGCCCATCCCCCTAGCCTATCTACAGTAGGTCCAACTGTAGATCCATTCCGCCATCACTCAAGACTCCCACAGCCCGAAGGCACTCAGCTGGCTGTGTTAACGTCACGTGGTCAGATCTGTCTGACCTCCAGCCAGAGGTTGGAGCAGAGGACAATAAGCCTGCCACTCCTCTTCCACCTCCGTATCGTCTGGCCCTGTTGGTCGAGGCTCATCTGTTTATGTATCTCCTCCAATAACTCTCCCATCTTGGAGCACAATGTTCCATTAGCGGCCAGTTAAGGCTGCTCTGCTCGTCCAGCTGGGCTCCTGTGTAAACATGACCTCATCAGCCTGAGTGGCTTCGCTCCCGGGAGTTCCTCAAGGACACGACTCGTCTTTCCCCAATCAGCTCTGCTGCGTTGTTGTTGATTAACCAGCCAGCTGACTCCCACCCCCCCCCCCCCCCCCCCCCCCCCTCGCTGGACTGGTCAAGAAAGAGCAGACAGGTGTCGGTCCGTCGAGTTTATGCCACACCAAGAGTTTGGCTAATCCAGGATGGGGTGACGAGAGACCGGCAGTTTAAGCAAGATGGTGCATGCGCCCTGTTTTGGACATATTTGTCTTTATGTGCTAAATACCAACAGGTGTGTGCCTGTGTCCTGGAGCTCAATAGATGTTTAATGTCTATCACAGACCTCTTCTGTTTGTCAGGCCCGCTCCAATTGTCTTCTCTATGGTTAGGTGCTGATGATGCGGAGGAATATCTTGTTGCATTGCATCTGTAGCAAGATTGCAACTAGTCCTAATTATAGAACAGCTCCGTTCACACTGAATTTCAAACAAAGGCCTGTTTCTTCAACCGCCAGCTGATTTATAGCAGTAGGCTAATAGAATTTGCCGGTTTGTAAGAAGTGCGAAAGAAAGAAAGCCTGGTTTGTGATGAAAGATTGTTACATGAGGCTCGCCCAAAGCCAGCACCTTATCCTCTTACTTACGAGACAGCCGTTTCTGATTCTGGAATGTTCTCCATGATCCTATATAAAAGCGGGTCAGAACACAGGGGTGGTGGTCATTGGCCATAGCAGCCATCACTTACCTGTGTGATTATAGCTACTGTTAGACTTTGTGATGTAACCCCGGAGGAGGAGCCAGAGAGTGCACTGCCAGAGCAGCAGGCCTGTCCTCACAGGGCCACACTGCAGGTACTGAGGGTCAGGCTACTCTTTCCCCAGATGGAGAGATATTTGGTCAATCGGCAGAGATGATCACGGCTGTATGAGCTCCTCAATGATTTACAGGTAGAGGATGTTTACCACCTGTGACTATTATGTAAAAAGTACAAAGTTGATGATTTCAGGTACGTATATGGATGATTATGGATGTGTAGTGTGTACACAAATATAATAAAAAAGAGGTCATTGGGGATTTGGTGAAATGCCCACTGTACCCTAATACCTTGGATTATTTCTTAGGCTGCTATAATTATAGATTGGTTAAAAGAATGCATTTAGGATTTGCTGTACAGTGAGTAAATCTCATCCAAAATATTGTTCTGCGGTACATCTCTGGGAAATTGGGACATCTATGCTTATTATTCCTGGTTTAATTGCACGCTACATCTCAATCTTTTTGTGGTGTGTTATTATCAGGATCACGATTGCTTTATCATGACCAAACGATCTAGATAAGAGTGATCCTATACGGTGCCTGTGACAGCACTTTATGACACCGCTCTTACAGGGGCATGTTCAGCACCACTGCAGGGCCTTTCAGCGTCGTTCATCTGTCCAGGCCTTCTGTTCCTCACCAGTGTCCCCCCCCCCCCTCCCCCTCAGACGCAGGCTCGTCTCCCAGCGGTCGTCCCTGGAGACTCTGGAGGACATCGAAGAGAACGCTCCGCTACGCAGGTACCCTCCCTCCGTCGCCTCCCCCTCCACTGGAGCGCCCTGCCTGACGCGACTTCTCTGTTTGCCAGATGCCAGTCATATTTGAGTTGGACCTGTTGTGAATGTTCTCTCTCCCCTGCAGATGCAGAACCCTATCAGGTTCACCGCGACCAAAGAGCTTCAAGAAGGTTCACTTTATTAAGAACATGAGGCAACATGATATGCGCAATGGAAGGTATAAAAGAGGAAACTACCCCACTACTAACTGAATACAACCATCTGATTGAAAATGTCAGGAGGCCCCCAGTGAGCGACCAGTTTCTCTCAGATTACAATTCAGTACTCTCGCTCCATTCAATCTCCTAGGTGATTTACAATACAGCTGTTGGGATGGATTGAGAGAGACTGTTTGCTCATTGTGGCCCCGGTCATTCCCACAACAATGTTCTCAAATGGTAACAGATGAATGATTTTGAATGCCCCACGAAGTAGATATAAATCTAGAACCACACCACTTAAATCACAAGATGTGCCCACACAACATTTGTACACGCTGTCACTTCATGCATGAAGGCTCACTATGAAATCTCCTAAACACGGTCACATTTGGGCACACTGGTGTTGACAGGGTTGATTTGGTGTGCAGGTCTGATGAAACACGTGCAGACTGCGACAGCTTCCCAGGCAGTCTTGTCTACGCTTGTCTTCTTTTCTGTCTAGATTGTAAAGTATTGCCGGGACCTGAATGACATTTCAATTGGCAGCTATGTGTTACCCTCGAGCATATCGGACAGAATGTTGTCAATTGAAATATTGGTCTTGACAGTGTGAGTGAGGAGTGAAGAGGCCTTGGAGGAAAAGAGTGAAGGAGACGGCGATGTTTGGATGTCATTAAGATATTGGCTTCCTTCATAGCATACATGCATTGCCATGGGTTAGTTAAAAATGTCTCAGACTTTTTATCTGTGAATTGCCTTGCAGTCTGTATCACGGCCCAGGTGGTGTGAATTAGAGTTGAATTTGTTTGCTCTATTTAGCAATTGCCCATTGACTTGCTGCTAAAGTCATTCCTAGTACTTACTGTAACCGAGGTGTTATTTTGCTGCTTTGTTGTGTCGGCTTAGCTATTTGAGATACATAAACCACCTCTTATCTGGTTGCAACAGTTTACCAGAGTAAATGCAATGTTTACATATTCGATGAAGTGTTTTATTTGGGATTTTTAACGTTAGTAATCTTCTAACAAAAATGCATCATATATGCCCAAAACCACTGACTACAGTATATACCACAACTGCTGCATATTCCTACTTCGTTACAAAACACACAAACACAAAAAAACTTGACATTGTATTTTTTCATTCCTCAATTGTTTACTGCTCACCCTTTCCCATCTTAATCTGTAGACGTTTTGACATAGGGTTTTTAATTAG
The DNA here is from genome assembly GCF_021917145.1 of Hypomesus transpacificus. NCBI lineage: Eukaryota > Metazoa > Chordata > Actinopteri > Osmeriformes > Osmeridae > Hypomesus > Hypomesus transpacificus. The sequence continues at coordinate 2,717,931 of NC_061069.1, forward strand.
CTTATTTACCATTTTTGTTTTTTAGGATAGTCCTTATCAGTGGCAGAAGATCCTTCTATAGTGTTTTTTCTGTCCTGCCCTATCGAGATTGTAGCCAAGCAGGGTATGTATTCTACATTTCCAGCATGCCAACCTTTTTCCAACCTCTGCTCCCTCTTTCCCCTTTGTGCTTTCATCCCTCTGTTTCTGTGGATGTTCGCCCCTATGGTGATACGTGGGGTTGGTTTTGGTGGATGCATTTTTACAAACCCAAAGAATTGTCAACATTTGTCCAGTAATAGTACATAGGCTATGATAACCACACGGCTTGTGTTCTGGGAGGTTCCCCAAGTTTGTCATTACATTTTGTCTGGTAGTACAAACCCATTCTTGCCCGTTGCAACTGCCACCGGCTTTTTCGTCATCATTTAGGCCGCACCTTTCCTGAGGCCCTTGCTGCCCTGCTAAGTTCTATAGCATCTACCCTCTGCTATGCATGAGCTTTCTGAAACTGGCATGCGTTCTACAACCTTTCAATCTAGAACCAGACTCCCAAGATGAATCATTGCAGTTAGTTTTGGGGTGTACACGCATTACAGTTTGTTGGTAACTCATTTGTTTATCCTTTCACTGAGGTAAAAGATTATATTTCTTAGCTGGCACTTGAAAAGGCACTGGTAGATGATTAGGAGAAGGTTGTTTTCTTTCTCGTTGCAACACAAGGCTCATTTTCTGGAAGCCCTGGTAGCTGTGAGCATGGCCCGTGTCTGACATGATCTGCCTGCCCACAAGGGAAACTTCCGGTCGGCTTCTCAGACCTCGCTTGTGAAGCTTTCCCTCCCAGGAAACATCTTGTTTTAGAGTGACCCACTGATAGGAAGCAGCGCTCTGAGGCATACCAGGGACAGACTCATTCCATTTGCACAATCTCCCAAAACCTGCCATAGAAAAACGGAGGTTATGGATTACTGAACCCCCAGAGGTACCATCCAGTACTGTCCGCTGCTTCTAATTGACACTCGGCCGATTGGCCAAGCCAAGTGTTTCCGCTGCCAAATGAAACGTTTATTGACCGAAAGTAGGGGATAGAATCCCTTTGCCTATTGGACAGCAGACTGTGGACTGAAAACAGCAACATCATATTAGAGAACCCTAGAGCTGCTCTCCTGTCATCTCACACACTAGGCCCACTCTCCAGCCTCATTTGGACTCATTCTTGCCCCAGTTCCACGTATTGATTTAATGAATGGGGTAAAAATAACTGGGAAATCCAATCATATAGTTAATTAGTTCAGAGCTCCGGGGCGTCAATGCACCAAAGTCTCTTGAATGCCTAAAAAGCGGTCCTGTCACAGATTCGTTTTTCAATATCTTGTCTTGTTGCACCTTTTTTTTTATATCTTAGCTTCCCTCAGAACCTTTTGAAGACACAACAAGCCTACTTTCAAGTGCATTTGCTGGAATGTTGTCATTACCAACACAGTTGATGGGGGTTTGCTGCTACATTATCCCTGCATGCTCCTTGCAATGGATACTTTCGTAACAAAGACACATTTCTTGGTCTTGTTTCTGTGATTTCCTTCCTTTTTCTTTCAGTCATTTGACAGACTAAAACCTTTCAATTTTCTTGTCTTGCTTAAGAACTAGCTCGCTTCCGGAAAACGTTCTTGTTTACCCTCCCTTCTTGTCTCCCTCTCCCTTTAGTCGTCTTGCCTGGGGATCTCTCTCTCTCTCTCTCTGTCAACAATATGCTCTGATGTGCCAGACTAGCAGCTAATGCTATGTTCATCACAACGTCATCCTAAAAACGTATATAACCATGTGATGGGGCTTCTGTGTCATTTGCAGTCAGTCTGCCAGAGGTGTGAGTGACAGGAAACTGATATGACATCACCAAACAGTCACATTAGGGCCAGACTTAGACATTTCAATCCATTAAATGGTTTTATTAGCATGAGGTTTAGCTCAGATACAGAGCTTGTGCTGTTTGGAGTCAGGTAAGGGTTCCTCAGTAAGCCTGGATGTGGTTCCCCATCAGATGAGTTATCCTGGGCAGCTCGTCTGCTCCACTGACACAGATACTGGCTGTACAGGAAGCCCTGTGTTACCTATCTCAGGGAAGCATACGACCCCTCTGGAAACCTCCCACTTGGGTGTGACATTTTGAACAGAGGTGATGAAACGTGTTCAGAAGTCAGACCGAGCTCCAGTCTGGACGACCCCATACCCTCCCTGTCACCACCCAGGGGTGGGTTTGACGTGCTCCCTGTCAAAATGCACCCAGCAGCCACATGGAGAGACAGGTAACCCCAGCCTCTAACTGAGGAGAGCAGATCAGTATGGCTCCTGTACAGAGTAGAGTGAGAGGTGGAGGTGAGCTGTAGGCAGTAGTGTGTGCGGGGTGGGGGGAGTACTGGCAGTGGCGGCAGCCCACTGGACCTCTCTCTGGATCGGGGGGAATCTAAAGGTTTGCCACCTCCGCAGGGATGTGAAACTGGAAAGCGGGCGCCAGCGTCACCCCTCAGGCGGGGTCAGCGCCAAGGAGATGGTGATCGGCCTGGAGGGCGTGGAGCTGGGCGCCGACGGAAAGGTGAGAAGGTCACGCAAAGGCAGAGTCGGAGCCTCGAACGGCACGTTCCCCCGTGCTCCCCCGTCGACAGTCTGCTCGTGTGTCCGCAGACCGTGTCCTACACGCAGTTCCTGTATCCCACCAACGCCCTGGGTGGCCGTCGCAACACCATCGACTCCACCTCCTCGTTCTCTCAGTCCCGCAACGCCAGCCATCGCAGCCTCAGCCTCGGCCGGGCCAACAGCAACCAGAGTAGCATTGACACCGGTCAGTTGCACCCCGCCGGCGAGCGCAGGATTGATTTGAATATGCTTAGATGGCAACTGGGCACGTGGGGTAAACGATGCCTGGCCAATAGGAGTTTCCTCTGAGTTTGTTGTTGTCATCCCTTGCAGGGAATGATGTCGGGGACGTAAGGGAGTACGACCCCAATCTGCTGGATGACCCGCAGTGGCCGTGCGGCAAACATAAACGAGTGCTGATCTTCCCCTCCTACATGGTGAGGAAACATCAGTCCCACATCCATCCAAACTGTCCCAACATGCTTTGCTCTGCCATGGTCTGTTTGAGAACCTCTGGAGAAAAAGATTTTCCTGTTGTCGAGGAAGTCTTTTTTTCTCATCAGTCAACAACATCTAATTGGGCATGTCAAAAAAGCCCTAAGTTACAATTTCATCATATTTTCTATTTTTTTAATGACCTCCAACTGAGATAGGACCTCTTCTACTTTTTACACATTATTTGGTCCGAACTGTATGAAGTGTGTTGGATGAAATCCAGAGGGATCTGTCAAGCCATACTAATCAGCAAGGTCAGTGGCCCAATGCTCTGCTCCTACTCGCTGTGGATTCTGTGTGAATGCCCTCACTGTCTCTCTGGCCGGCTTCTCGTTAGGACAGTCACTTCATCATAATAGTACATGTTGTCTTTCTCTTCTGCTGTTGCCACAGCTCTAATCTCTGGCATGTACGGGAAACCAACGCTTGTTTTACTGTGTAACTCCCCGAACGGGGAGAGAAACCCTGACTCCCACGTCATTCTTCATTTAGCTCTGTTGTTACTAGCAGAGCACACAGCCTCATAATTGTTCAAATATTCGGTCAAGGCCAGACAGTGTGTTTTTTTCCCTCCTCTTCCTCCCGCTGTGAAGCCCAGCCTCTCACAACAACAGCCATTGTGTTTACCTTTAGGAATGTCCCCAGTAAATTCTCCACATTTCACCCCATGTCCACAGCCGTGAGCCAACAGTGAACTCTCAACTTCCAGTTAGAGTCAATAATCATCGAGTACATTTACTACTGTACACGGAAATCCAGGGAAATCTCGATGAATGAAATTCCATTCAGCCTGAAAGGCTCCCTCTACAGTAGGTTCTTTCTATGTGCGTAGTAGACACGTCAGACAAACTGAAAAGCTTTTGAAGGGTTATTTATAGAAGGATCGAGGCAGGACAGAGAGGATTCTCGTAGTATCCCTGTCAACATGTTATCAAAATAAATCGTCCAGCTTTTTTGTGGTGTACGCAAATACCTGACGTTGACAGTCATGTGAGGCGGAGTCCTAGCTGCTTTGTGCTCCTGCTTTAGGAATGTTGAGACTTTGTTCATTGGTAAATGCTGTGAGCGGGCTGGTGTCCTTGATGCACGTGTGCTGTCACCTGTCTACCCATGCCCTGTGGCACGGACACCGTGTCACACAGAGCGGGGCAGTGGAACCCTACACTGTGGCTGACGATCGGGTCACTTAGCCCTGTGAGGCTGACGCCCTTCTTTCACTCACTCTCTCTCTCTCTCTCTCTCTCTCTCTCTCTCTCTCTCTCTCTCTCTCTCTCTCTCAACCTGTCTCTTTCTTTCTCTCTCTGGCTCTCTCTCTCTGGCTCCCTCTCTTTCTGTCCGACACCAATACTGTCACCTCTCTCTCCCAGACCACTGTCATCGAGTACGTCAAGCCGTCTGACCTCAAGAAGGACATGAACGAAACCTTCAAGGAGAAGTTCCCCCACATACGGCTGACGCTCAGCAAAATACGGAGGTCTGGCTCGTCCACTCGTCTCCACAGCACAGCTACTGTGAAATGAAACTGCCCCGCAACAGTTCACAACAAACCCCTTTTTATAAGTGTCTGACCTCTCTCCAACCGTGTCCCTCCGCCCCTTACAGTCTGAAAAGGGAGATCAAGAAGCTGGCCCAGGAGGAGTGTGGCTACGAGGAGCCCACCGTGGCCATGGCCTTTGTCTACTTTGAGAAGCTGGTGCTCCAGGGCAAACTCAACAAGCAGAACCGCAAGCTGTGTGCCGGTGCCTGCGTCCTCCTGGCAGCTAAGATAGGAGGAGACCTGAAGAAGCACGAGGTGAAGCTGCTCATAGACGTAAGTGTCCTCGCCCCGCCGCCGGCTCCAGTAGCTGCGAGACGGCACAAAGCTGCTGCGGAGCGGGTCTGTTGTTGATGTTTCGGTTCAGCGTGGGTCACTCGCCTGGGCCTCGGGCTTAGTCTGACTCAGGCCTCGGCTCATGTTTCTGTCCTTGTTTTTTCCTCTCCAGAAACTGGAGGAGAGGTTCCGTGTGAACCGTCGAGAGCTGATAGCGTTCGAGTTTCCCGTCCTGGTGGCGCTGGAGTTCAACCTGCACCTCCCCGAGCATGAGGTCATGCCCCACTATAGACGCCTGCTGCAGACCTCCTAGCGATGGTGACCCGTCAGGAGGACAGCCCCCCCCCCCCCTGCCAGGCTGCCCTCCTGATCCTCTGGACCCCCCCCCCCCCACACACACACACCCCTCCAAGCACCACTGTCCATCTGCCCACTACTAGTGGTCTGTACATGCTCACTGCAGACGATTGCTCTCATTCTGTTCTCCAGAGACTTGAAATCAGCCAAGTGACTCATGCCTGTATTACCATTCTCGTGTTCTTTGATATTTACTTTTACATATTTGTAGATCCTCATTCTTAATCACCACAGTTTAGGACAGACCTGCAAAATGGAGCGTCTTATCTTTGTAGAATTCTTTTTTTCTCTCGGAATTTGTATGTTTTTCACACCTTTTTCATCAACTTTTTAAACCTCTTTGGGGTTTTATGTCATTTTTATAATGAGAGAGTTGCAAATGATGATCTCAGAGGAGAGACATTTTATCATTTAGATTCTGGGGAATTAATAATTTTCTACTCGAAAGTAAGTGACTGCTTTGTGTAACCTTTTTCACCATCTTTTTCATAACCTTTTTTTTTTTTTTTTACTTTGCTATGATTGGTTGCCTTTTGCATCTTCTCAAGAATGAAACCAGGCACTGGATTGGCTGATTCTGACAGGACTGTTATCTCTCACATCGACCCACCTCCCATCCCTCTTCACTAGAAGTGCACTTGAATATTGCGAGACATGGAGGCCGTTATTATTTAGCCATGGAAGGGGCTATGGAACTGAGTCTGAATAAGCTTGATAAGAGTTGATCTAAAGAAGTCTACACTAAAGGGCCGCCACTGTTGATTTGCTAATTGCTAATCCATTGTTTTCCTGGCACCAATCTGCTATCAGCATGACTATTAATGGACAAAACATTTTGATTGCAAATAATCAATACCGATTTGATGGGGATTTTTGTATTCTGAAGAACTCTTTGGACCCACAGTGAACACTCTTATCAATGTGATGTCTCCTATGCTCTATGTTAGAGTGTATTATCAGCACGTTTATAGTGCTGGACTGGAAGGAGGAAAGCTATTGAAAGAGCATGACGCCATTAATCAGTAACTAAGATTTAATACTGTAACCGAACCTGAGTCAGTGTTGTAAACCTGTCATAGCGTGTCTCAACGACTGCCTATGGAGAAGTGAATTGACTGATGATCAATTGGAAACAAAACATTCTTTAATATTGGCCCTTTGCTGATAGGAAAGTACCAGATCTCAAGTTCTGAAATGTGTATTCAGATTGATTCACTTGCTAAACAATACGTCAACGAGAAGAATGGAGTCGTATTTAAATAGACCCACCAATGTCATATAATTCAGAGAATTCAAAAGAGTTTGCAGTCTGCTGCCAGCTCTGGTCACATGAGTAACTGTCGTGAATGGTGCTGTGGAATGTACAAAATGATCCTAAAACCGATCAGTCCTGACTAAATAAACGAATAAGAGGAGATGGATACTGCTAATCAGAGCTGAAGTATTGTCTCCTTCTCCTGCTTGTCATCCCAAAGATGTTGCTGTCAAGTACACTAGAGGGGCTTCGCGGGGAAGCTCAAGGTCAACACTCACATGCGTGTGTACCTTGTAAATATACTGCTTTGCTTGTTCAATAAAAACAAGATTTGGAAAAATGTGCAATGGGTTTCTTTTCATTTGGGATTGCCGTAGAGCTGCTGAAGTGATTTACCATCATGGCAACACATCACCTGGTTCCATTCACAAATGTAATTCACAGCCTTTTCCTGTCTCATTGCATCACACTGACGAGTATATCACACACCGGTAACACAATCCTGTAAGACTTGTCAGATAAAAACCCCATTAGGTGTAACGAGAAGGGGCTTCCACTGCTTGGTCACACAGCAAGCATGTGCCCGTGCGTCTGATGCAAGCTAAGTACCGTTTCTCCTGGAGAGAGAGACGGCGAGAGAGAGGAGCCACTCTCCTGGGCCTGACACGAATCCAAGGTAAACAAGGCACGCCAGTCTCGTGCTGCCATCAAAACAAACAGCGCCATGCCTGAGCCTGGACACAGGGCATACGAGGCTTAGTGCCCCCCATTGACGGCCTAATTCCCCCCTGGGTGCCTCATAAAGGGGGCTATTGACAGCTCTTCCTGGGGTCCGCTTACTCATAAGCGACCCTCTCATTGTGGACATGTTTGTATCGTGGGGTCGGAGCAAGCTCCAGTCTATTGCCTTTCCCTTTCAAATAACAACGTTTGGCTGAAGCTGCAGTTTGTCCCCTGACCCTCATGATGCCGTGACTCTGGGGTTTTTCCCTGGGTCAGACCTCATCCTACTCGATGGTAGCGTGTCAACAAGGAAGTCGGGTGAATGTTGTGAACGGGCTGCTGTGTGGCGTGTTGTTGCTGTCAGGGGAGAAGGGGACTCCCTAGGCTGATGTTCATCTGCTGCCCTGCACAGGACAAGCACGTTACTGAACACGCACATAGAAACATGGAGTGTAGAGCAGGTTTGCTGTGACTGGTAAAGGTTCGTCCATGCCATATTTGCTTGTTCCCGTTCTGTGTTGTGAAGATCTCCCCTTACGACACCCTCGGAGACGAGAGGAAAGCACGGCAAGTGGATCGGTGAATCTGATCCCCGCTCCATGTTTGAGATGGCTATCAAATCCCTTTTGTTCCATCCGAAGAGTGTGTTTTGGCTTCGACTGACCCCACTGTAAGAGAAAACCAGTGACGCAAAAAGGACATAAATGCCTCATGCACTTATTTATTGATGGGACTTTGAAATCACTCTGCCCAATGCTCAAGCAGATCATGCTCTGCCCTGAAAGTGAACTCAAGGACAACGGTAGCCAACGTGTCTATTTGCTAACTTGTTAAAGAGGTCACATTAAGCAGGATGCCCTTGAAATATGTCTACTACTCAAATATAAGCGTTTGAGGGTTGAGGCATTGATGGATTATATACTTTGAAACCTGTCTGAGAACAGGTTGGATTGCCCTATCTATGCCCTCAAACTTGGGACACTTTTATTAAGCTCGATCTTTCGTCATTATAACAGTTGTGTGTACTGTTGTTGTGTGACCCCATAGGTCAATTCACAGAAAACCTGTCAACTCTTACAACCACAATATCCTTCAGAGTAAAATACAACTAAGACAAAGCAAACACAATGAGTAATCTTCCGTTTCCAAATCCCAAATAACCTTAGTATTTAAGTATTTAATGCAGGAATGCAATCAACGGAGATGTACCTGTCACTGCTAGCACTGTAAGCTTGGTGGAACATTTATATAACCTGCTTTGGGGGGTTGTGTGGACGTCCTGCCTTGTCCCAGCTGCTCTGTGGACAAGTTTGAGCCTGAAACAACGTAAAAATGTACAGCTGACAACTCTTGAGTTCACTCGTTTAGAGACTAACAGTCTCTGAGGAACACTAGATTATGTTTACACTGAACTACAATATGGAACCGAAGGTTTTGTAAACAAGTTCTTTATGAATGCATCCACATATATTTATGTTTTCTTTCTATGAAGCATAACACCATATGTGCAGGTAGGTATAGCTAAGTAGTAGACCACATGAGTATGAATCTGGAGGTCACAGGTTCAAATCACACACTGTACGGTGCTTTGGATAAAAGTGTCTGCTAAACAAGAATTGTAAATGTTATTATAAACCTTTGTGCAAAACAAAATCAACATTTTATTTGAGAATTAACGATCCAAGGTCACCTACCTGGAGACCAGGTCCAGACAGAGCACAGCCAAACTACTTTGGCCTTGCACCTGGCAGACAGCTGTATTTTTACTGTGACTCCTATTCACATCTGCATGTCTGATAATACAATCTGCACCTGTGGCTAAACCCAAGACTGGGGGGGAAAGCAGAAGGGATGCAAGCTACCATGTTGTTGTGAGGTCTTGTATGGATTTTCTCTGATGTGTAATCCTAATATTGGATAAGAACCTACGGTATAATAAAATATAGACAGGCGTTGAATTGAAAATGATTAGTTGGGGAAGTCATATTTGAGGTGATGCAAAGTTTGGGAAACCATTGTAAAAAACTTCTATACTGTGGTATAGTTGTTTTACTAGTTACGGCATGCCACTGCAATGTAATTACTGTTTGACAATGATTATAATTACATTGAATAATGTATGCACATTTTCCCTAATATTTGAATTGAACTAACTGGAGATGTCAGGTTGGGCTTCATTGCTTCTATAATAAATACATTTAAAAGTATTAGAATTCACCTAATATGATGATACCTGACAGATTTGATCAACAATGGTATCAGATCCGGATCATTGTAAAAAAAAAAATAATAATCTTCTTAAAACAATGACCAGTTGCATTAGCCACACAGCAGTGTTACCTGTCGCGAGCTATGAGCTGGTTAGTGAGTTTGGCTTCAGCAGTCAATATAGCATGAGAGGGCAGGGTCAGGTGAAGGTCCAGAGAGAGGTAAAGCCTAGTGTTTACATAACAGTATACCTCTCCAGTCCCCCTCAGAGACACACACAGGGATATTAATATTTGAATCACTCATCAGATCCAGAGAGCAGCCCTCCAACCGAGAGATGGATGAATAAACCATGAGGTGGTGGTTATGACAGCAAGGTTGGACAGAAGGCCAACTAGGGACTGTGAGGAGGTGGACACCTTAGGTTTGGATCTTTACTCTGTATAATGCATTCTAGAATGCGTGTGTATGTTAAAGGCATCCATTTTAATGTTTAAAAGTTCTTAGATACAATTAGCCAAGAGATCCTTTCGTGCGCAGTGTCGTAGAGCTGACCCACAGCCCATTTATGTCAAAACAAATATTGAAAGGACCAAGAGTTCAGCCCCCTGCAGTGTGGACATATTGCAGAGCCTCCTCCAGCACCACCTTCCAGATATGGAAAGTAGGTCATAGCCAACGCAGTTAGAAGAACCAGCCCCAGACACGATCGTCACAGCTCTGGGAATGCTCTCTGGCACCCCCATGTGGTTCTTGCGTTTATGCACACACAATTCCTGCAGCCTGAGATCATGTGTTCATACTGTACAAGAGCTTTTGAATTGTTCGCAGCGCTGTGAATTTTATGACACAGAACACATTAGTAGTGGTGATTTATTTCAAACGTCACAAGAAAAAACCTCTCGACGTGGCCCAGAGGTTAGCCGTTTTCTCACAAAGTTCCACATGTTAAAATGATCCAACGTTTTTCTAAGGCTTGGTTTTCTACTTCACAACATTGTGCTTCTATGTAGCTTCAATGCACAGAAATGTCAACAAAGCTTTACGTATTAGTTTCATCAAGAGTCATGTAACTATGACTTCATAAACTAGGCTCAACCTTAGTACAAAGTAACATTGAGGTCCCACAGATATTTGTTCATCATTTGTAACCAAATTCATGACTGCACAATGAATAAACTCAAGTCAAGTGTAAAGTATGCAACAATAGGAATGCTGCTGCCCCTAGACTCCTCAGGTCATACAAATGAGCTCTGGGTTACATTGTCACACAATAATCTCTTCACATAAAGCTGTCGTAATACTATCAGTGAAATGCTCACTTCAGTAACTGTTAATTACTCCCCCCCCCCCCCAAAGCTCATTGTCTTTAACATTATTTGCTGAATATTAGTTATATTACAGTGTCTTCAGTACTTTGTATACATCACTGATTATTTTAGAATATCAAATTGTTGTACAAAAAGTGTCATTTTGAGGAAGGAGAATCCTTTGCATATATCATCATCTCTACACATTCCAGTTAATGCAATACAAAGACAAACATTAACTTTTTTTAAATGGTTACCCTTATAAGAATCCCAACACAAAACAACTAATAGCATATAGAACTGACAGGCCACGTGTGTAGCCGGGGGTTCTGAATGATGTTCTCCTACACTCCATAAGCACATCACTTCCTGTGTTGCTAGGGGAAAGCTATGCAATACTCACACTGTCCCCTAGGGGGAGCTCCTGAATTACACACTGACAGAATGGCCCTGCAAGGCAGTAAAAAAGAAGAATCCAACACAAAAAAACACGAATATTTGTATATTTCTAGGAGGAAGGGTTGGACAAGGCCTTTGGCGCAGCCTGCTGTGTTCCTGAGTAGCGTCCCTGCACAGCAGTGGTGAGTGTGTCAGTAATTACAGAGACGGCTTGTCACTCCCTGTGCACTGGTTCATCAACAGTCCTGCTGGTTCATCAACAGTCCTGCTGGTTCATCAACAGTCCTGCTTGCACCAGACTCCAAGCCTCTAGAAGTTGAGCAGGCGCTCACGCTCCGTCCCGGCAAAGCGCTGGCTGGCGGCGAAAACCTTGGCCTTGTTCACTGAGGGGCCTTGCAGGAGGACGGAAAGGGTAAAGAATGATTAACCCCTCATTACAAGTTTGATTGCTAGGTGGGCATAATTGAACATTTATTTATAAATAAATAATCCACTTTCATGTAAATACTTCCTTCAAAACTCAATGAAGTCGTTCTATAGATTCTAAATTTATTAGTCGTTAACGTCAATGGGTAGGTGGTACCATGTGACAGAGTGGACAGGAAGTGTGTGTGTGTGTGTGTGACCTGCGTAGCTGAGCAGGACGGGGAGGAAGATGAGGCCATGGGTGGCTCCCAGCAGCACCATGGCCAGGTACATGCGGAAGTAGAAGATCTGGAAGATCTGGGACTTGGACAGGGCCAGGATCAGGATGCCCCCAAACTTGGTCAAGGTGATCCCACTGAACACCTGGAAACGACAGCACACCGCCCATGACTCCCCGACAGACAAGACCTTCCACTATTCAGATGTACTCCTCTTTACAACCACAACGCACGTCTATCTAAAACGTGGACCACCCGTTGTTCAGTAGTATTGAATCATCTGCCGCGGGTGGTTTTATCCCCCCAGACATGCCCCAGGAGGAGCCCTGGGGTGGGGTGAGGGCGGGGGACGTACCGAGCTGCCCATGTTGGCCAGCGCCTCCTCAGCCCGCTCCACCCGGCTGGTCCTCACGCTGACGGAGAAGGCTCGCACGATGTGGCTGCAGAACTCCACCGAGATCCCCACAGTCTGGCACACGACACAGGGAGCAGATCATGTGTTGCTGCTCCTCTACTCGGACGTTTAGGGCTTGTACAGGCCTTCAATATGAACTAGCTAGTATATAAAGCTGTATTTCTGTCAGTTTTTTTATATACATATATGTATTATACACATATATATATTAAAAAAAACTGATATATATGCCGGTTCTAGCAGGTTTCTCTGCTCACCATAACCAGGTTGACGAGTGACACGGCGTTCAGGCTGATGCTCCACAGCCACATGACCCCAAACATGTTGACCAGGATCATGGCGATGGTGAGGCTGACCAGCGCGGCCGACCACAGCTCCAAGCCCAGCAGCACGGCCGACACCACGAAGATGGCCCCCAGCGACACGCCCAGGTTGAGCGCCGTGTCGTAGGCGATGGTCAGGTACTGCTCGTAGAACACGTAGAACACGCTACAGAACCCATGAGGAGAGAGAGACATAGAGACAGAGAGAGAGAGAGAGTCAGTGCCCCCCCTCGTCGGAATATACGCTGTGTGTAGGTTAACTTAAAGGACACCACACCCTCAGGAGAAGAAAAACAAACTGCATTTATGACACATGCATGCTTATCTATGACTCACCTTTCCACCTTTTATTGTATTTTGAGGAACAACTCCAACGAACTTTGAGTTCAGCTGGTTGCAAGCAAAGCAACTATAAATCATGCCAATTGACCCACATAAACAAGTATGGCTTTTTACAGTTTCCCCCCCACTCAGAGTCAAACTCCAACCAGAGAACAGTGTATGGTGGTCGTTTCGTTCACCTGTAGGGGAAGACCTTGTGGCCCATGGACGTGGTGATGTTCTGGGCCAGATCCCGAGCCATCTTCAAGGCATCTATGAAGTCTGGGGAGTCCTTCAGGATGGTGTGGTAGGTCATGAAGTAAGTCGCCCCCACAGACTCGTTCCCCAGTAGGTCCAACGCCGTGCTGTAAGCTGCGTGGCCTCTGAAAAACACGGCCATCTTACATGTCCACTTCCTATCGACTTCCCAGGAGGGGGAAGATTCTAGAAAAAAAGTGTTCAAAACGCGTGCAACCTCGTCTCGGGAGGAAGAGTTACCCTTTTCCACACTTGACGTTGGGGTTGTCTGACAGGAACATGGGGAGGAACCTCATGAAGTCTCCTCCAGTGGGCCTCATCTTCCCAGCGGGAGTCATGGGGCGGCAGTGCACACACGACGGATCCGCCACTGACGAGGAGAACACCAGACGTGTTTACTGGAAACATCAACAACCTGCTTCGCGTTTCTCCGTCGCCAAAACCACATGTTCTATTTCGGGCGCTGACAGTTTGAATCATCTCAAAAGCTTTGCGCAAGCTTTTGCTCACTCAAACCTCAGAAACGTCTTCACTCACGGCCTACTGGAGCCTAATTCTTGGGCGTTATGATCAATGTCAGCTGTGAGGGTGTGCTGGTTTGTGTGCGAGGCGTGAGGACGGCCCAGCGGCTGTGTTGACTCTGTGGGTAATGGTTTACCTGAGGCATTGCAGAAGGCCCCCGAGGAGTTGAAATATCTGCAGCAGGTAGACTGGGGCTTGACCCAGTCAAAGTAGTCATCCAGCCACGAGGACGGGTTGAAACCAATGGTCGTGCTGGGAGAAGAGAGGTTATCGTCTGTTAAGGACTTATATATACACACACACACACTTGTCAGAAGTTAGGGATATTATTTAGGGATTAGAACTTGGAAACGTTCAGTTGACTATCACAGAAAACCGATAACCACTTGACCTAATCTGACCCATTTTGGAAGTTTGTGGGTGTTGCAACACTGGGTCCAAAGGTGAAACGACATTGTGTGTGTGCGTGCACTCACTAGTTGCTGATGAGCGAGGCGGTGTAGACCTGCTGGACCAGGGAGTCATTGTTGCAGCCCACCCCTCCACACACGGCGTTCTGGCCGGCCAGGCTCATGTAGTCGTGGCCCTCCTCCACCACAAAGTACACAGGAGGGCCCGTGTGCAGGTACTCACTCATGTTCTTAAAGTACTGCAGCACGTACGAGTCCTGGGCAGAGGTAGGAGGCAGGGGGGGGGGGGGGGGGCGAGGAGTTAGGATGTCATGAATCCCAGTTCTAGGGCGTTCCAGGGTAAGACGTCATGCGAGATGTTGGAAGGGGGTTATGAAGGAAGCACGATCCCTTTCAAAGCTGTGTTTGTTTCATTTGTTTGTTTGTGAGAAGAGGAACTCACATCAGGCATGGAGAGTTTCTGGTCCAGGCCGATCTCCACCTTGTTGATGACAGCAACACTGAAGGAGAGCATGCCCACAAACACTGCAACCTGGAGGAGTTACATGACATGTTTAATGCAGCAAATCAGGGTTTGACATTTTAATAATGCTAGCTGAGGTTTTTGTAAAACACCAGAGGAAAAACCTTAAAGATGCTGTAAAGCCAATTCCATGATTTGCTTCTCAGTACATTATATACGTGTGAAATGAGTTGCTGAAAGCATGTGCAAAGCTCTAAAACTTTGTTGCAGTGAAATGTGGAGTTAGACCGTTGAACAGTTTCTCATCCTGTTTTCAGCTCAGGTTTAGTTTAGGCAGGACAGAACCCAAACTATCTACATCCCAATTTAACATACTTGTCAAGTGTTTTTTTTTTTTTTTCGAATTTGAAAGGGTAGGCTAGTTAACAACACATTCTTCTGTGGTGTGATGAACTTCAAACTCATTTTCAGTTCTGCTTTACAGGGACTTTAATATCAAATTTGCGGAATTTTAAATGCTGCCCAATCCAGGACAAGGGAAGTTGACCCAATGAGCTAATCAGTGTTGTAGTCAGCGTTGGGGGAAGTTACTCAAAAGTCATATATTAGTTATTACTTATTACTGTTCAGTAAGAGTAGTGTGACTAAGTTACATTATTACTTTCTGTACAAAGTAATATTATTTATTATGTTACTTTTACAATTACTTTTAGTAGCGAGTTGTGGAAACGGGACGTCATCTCTCCTATGGTTTAAAGTGGATTTTTCTCAAGCTTGCAACAATCTGTATTAGGCTATTTAAGTCCTTCGTTGAATTCACGCAGTAACTTGGACAAGTAACGCAAGCAACGAAATAAGTAACTAATAACTCAATGTCAAAAAGTAACGCGTTATATGACTGTGTGACTCACTTAAGTAATAACATGATGTAACGTGTTACCCCCCCAACAGTGGCTGTAGTATAGGCATGCATGTGCGGCGCTCACCACAATAGGCCTGACCCACTCCTTCATGAGGAAGGGGGCGTAGACCTTCTTGAAGAAGCGGTAGAGGAATCCGTCGGTCTTCTCCTCCTGTCCTTCCGGAAGCTTCACGCAGCACAGGATGTCCAGACGGTTCCCCTGCAGACACAGCAGAACGTGTTCAAACAGCAGAGCGTGACGGCACGTATACAGTTCTATAGGAAGGAGACGAGGGCTGCCGTTCGGACCACTTCCCCAAACTCCATGTCCGGTGTGTCTACTGACACTAGCAGCAGGGGGGGTGGGTTACAGGGCTGGTTGCATGCGTGCCGTCGCCCTGCCCACCTCCCCCTCTGCTCCCCCCCCCTCCCTTTCCCCGAATCTCACTCTCATCCCTCACCCCTACCCCGCCCACTTAGCCCCTCACACACCCTCCATCTCCATCAGGGACCCCAGCCCCCACCCCCAGCCCCGCCCCCTCCTCACCGCCTGCCTCCTGGCGTCCAGGCCCAGCAGGCTGACGAAGCAGCTGATCTGGAGCAGGAAGTCGATGAAGACGGCCAGGCCGGCGAACAGGGAGAAGGTCCTCACCGCCGGCATGGTGGACAGGGCTCCTGTGGGGAGGGGGACACGCCCCGTCAGCGCTCTGAACACCACGAGCACCCAGTCACCACCTCAACCCGTACCCGTTAGACCCTGGGTGTGGAGTGGAGCAAGAGAGGCAGAGAGACGCAGAGAGAGAGACAGAAGCAGAGAGAGAGAGACAGAGAGCGAGACAGAAGCAGAGAGAGGGAGGCAGAGAGAGAGACAGAAGCAGAGAGAGGCAGAGAGAGAGACAGAAGCAGAGAGAGGGGGAGAGAGAGACAGAGAGAAGCAGAGAGAGACAGAGAGAGAGAGAGAGAGAGAGAGAGAGAGAGAGAGAGAGAGAGAGAGAGAGGGGGGGAGAGAGAGGGGGGGAGAGAGAGGGGGAAAGAGAGAGAGGCAGAGAGAGATGGAGAGAGAGAGAGAGGGAGAGAGAGAGAGGGGGAGAGAGAGAGAGGGGGAGAGAGAGAGAGATATAGAGACAGAGGGAGAGAGAGAGAGAGACCTACCCAGGAAGAAGGCCACCGTCTCGGAGAAGGAAGAGAGAAGCATGCTGGGAGCCACGTCTCCAAGGATACGGCCGATCTGCTGGTCCAGCTCCTCCTGGGGCATCCTCTCGTCCCTCTGCACAGCCACGCGCAAAAAACATGACGGCCCAGCGTCAGCACACATATCCACCTCTGTGTGTGTGTGTGTGTGTGGCAGGCCTGTGGACGAAGCCGCGGGGCCAGCAGGAGAGGGGTACCTGGTAGGTCTGCACGACGATGAAGATGTTGTCCACCCCCACGGCCAGCACCAGGAAGGGGATGACCTCGATGACGATGAGGGTGAGGGGCACGCCGGCGTAGCTGAAGAGGCCCAGCGAGCACGCCACGGAGCTCAGCACGATCAGGATGCCCGCCACGCCCAGGGACACCTTCGAGTCCACCTGGTCAGGACACACACCACCCACAGGCTCAACACCGTGGAGTCGTCTGGGCTTCCCTCCCAAGCGACGACCGGGAACGGTGCAAGCCGAGAGCACGGTCGCAAGGTCAACAGTCAGATGTTGTTTATTAGCCCACGTGTTCCTCATTATGCTGAGGGCTACTTCCTCGTGTTCCAACTCCTGGAAGCAATCGAGGAAGTCAGACGCGTTCTAGCTCGACAGAAGGATGTGAAGGGAAGTATTTGCATGGCTAGGGGCAAGCAGGTACCCACCAGGTCTATGAATGGCTGCTGTCCAAGTACACACCGCAAGAGCCGTAGCCCTCCAACTCGTCTGAATAATAGCTCACACTCTCGGCCAATATTGTTGGACCGGGGCTAGACTGACACACAGTCCTGTAACCTAGTGACTGGTTCAGCGAGTGTGTGTGTGTGTGTGTGTGTGTGTGTGCGAGCAGCCTCACCAGCAGTCTCCTCAGGCTGTGGATGTGTCCCAGGGCCAAGGAGATGTAGACAAACATGATGACGTAGCTGACCGCCACCGTGCTGAGGTCGCTCTCGCTCTCGCGGTCGATCTCGTCCTCGATGCTCCTCTCGGCGTTGAAGGCGAGCGTCAGGTTGGGGTTGTCGTACCTCTTCAGGAAGGAGATGAACCTGGGGGGGAGGGGGGCAGGAGGGGCACGGTCGGTACGGCAACCCCACACGTGGTTTGTGCGTGCGTGAACGTGTCCGTGCATGATCGGGGGGGTGCGTGCTTGCTCAGTGTGTGGGGGTGACGGGAGCTCACTCTTTCTCCCAGGCCAGGGCTTTGCCTAGCCGGACGGTGTCGTTGTGGTAGTTGTTGACAGGAAGCGTGATGACTAGAGCTGTGGCGTTGTTGTAGTTGGTGGCTACGGGGACGGAAACAAACCGTGCCGTGAGTGCAACGCGCTCAGGGAATTATACGGACACAGTTCCAGGGAGTTCCGATGGTTTACTCCAGGAACGGGAGGTCGATGACCTCATGTTTCACACCACCACCCCCCCCCCCCCAACCCAAAACTAAATGTCTTCCCAAATCATTTGGCATGACGTGGTTTGGAGACTAACTAACCGTCATAGCCCCCTAGCGCCAGCCAGGGGAAGATGGGCCCTCCGAAGGTGCCCATGCAGGGGTCGTGGAGGGCACTGGTGTCGTTCAGGGAGGCTGGAGCACTGGTGAGGAGACAGGGACAACAATCAGCAAACTGTCACATCACAGTGTCACCGGCAGATATCTCACACACAAGACGTGGCATCGATGCCTGAGCTTCCTTTTGTAGTTAGAGACAAGACAAACAGACAGAGAGAGAGACAGAGAGAGAGACAGAGAGAGAGACAGAGAGAGAGACAGAGAGAGAGACAGACAGAGAGAGAGACAGAGAGAGAGAGAAAATTGTGAAATGCTCAGCAGAATTTCCCTATTCTCAACACCTCAAGAAAAGAAAAAAAAAAAACTGGTTAGAGGAAACGAGAGACTGGTCTGCATTTAGCCAGGCCATTTCCTGGCCAGCAGGTGCACTGGAGTGCAGCGGGACTTAGCAGAGGCACCTGACACAGTAGAGGAAGTGGGTGTGGAAGTCAGCTATGGTCCAGAAGCCATCAGTGATGAGGCGGTCCAGCTGCGTGTGACTGTTCTGGAAGTAATTGAGGACGCTGAGGATGGTGCAGTTGTTGTTGTAGGGGGCCAGGGGGGCCAGGCAGATGTCCTTCAGCGTCACCTTCTCCTCCTCGTAGTACGCCACCAGCCCTTCGATGGCCAGCTGCAGGTCCAACACCTGAGCGGACAAGGGGAGAGGGTGTCACAGTCAGCTGGGACTGCAGCAGAAATGTCACAGGGCATCCTTGTTCGTGACCTAATTAACACCTCAAATCTTGACTTCTTAAAGCACCAATATGCACGTTTTTCTTTAATACATTTGGTCACAAAATGCGAAACACGAAACAGAAGCCTTCTGCAGCCTTTAGCAATTTCTCAAGATGACTCAGAACAGATTTTTTTTTTTTGAAACTACAAACCCCACCAACCCCGCTGGGGCGGGCGTCTGCCTCACCTGGTGGAGGATATTAATATCCAGGATGGATTGGAAGGGGACAGCCAACCCCGGGTAGTAGGGCTCGTACAGAAAGGTGGCGTTGACGCCGGTGGTGACGATGATCTGCTCTGCCCGGAAGAAAGGGCCAAAGTGGCTGTCGAAGTACTCCTTCTCCTGGCGTGCCTGGCTGCTGGGAGAGGACCACAGCTCCACGGGGTCCGTGGTGATGCGCATGAAGGCCAGGCCCCCCGAGCAGGCGGACACTAGGACCAGGCTGCTCAGCACCACCAGGAGGGGCTGCCGCACGCAGAAGGAGCCCCAGCGGGCGAAGAGGAGGCGCAGCGCGTTCTCAAAGCGCTCGCCCAGCGTCTCGCCGCACGACGCGTCGACTGAAACGGCGAAGAGGAAAGGGAACATTGAAGGGGGGGGGGGGGGGGGGGGGGGTCAGGGGCGCTGCGTCGACCGGTTCGGGGTACACCGTTGAAAGTTTTAAAGGCTTCGTTGCTAAGCGGGTGGGGGGGAGGGGGGGTACCTTGGTCTATGCTTTCGTTGTTCAGGGAGAGAGGGTTGTTGCTGTCCAATATGGGCCCATACTCTGACAGGACTGTCCTTTTCCTGAACCAATAAAAGCCAGATGAGCCATGGTTAGAACAGCAAACTCAAACCTCCACGACTCCCAGTTGAATCCCGGTGGCCGCCGCGAGCCTTCGAGCCCCTTCCTCACCTGTAGCCCCAGGCGCCGACCGCCGCCCCGGCAAAGAGCAGGAGGAAGGCCATGTAGGAGACCCACATGATGACCACCATGGCGTCCATGCCCAGGATGGTCCAGGGCGGGGGGAGGGAGGGGGGGGACGGGCGTGGGGCCACAGACGGCGCTGCAGTCCTGGCAGGCGCAGGGACCCGAGCCGTCGTCCAGGACCTGGGCGCAGTCGAACGTGGCGTTGTTCATGGGCGTCATGTTGGACACGGGCACATCTGCAGAGTCAGTGGGAGAGGGGTGCTGGTTAAGCCTATACTCCCCAAACAAAGCTGTTTGTTGTTGTTGTTTTAAGGAAGACACACAGTACATACAGATTTTCACCTGAAAGACGTACTTGTGCTTTTTGCTTTCCTATTCACATAGGCCGTGTTGTCGACTTGTTTTACCTGAGAAGATGGGGTCGATGGAGAAGGGGCTCTGGCCATTGCTGGTGTCAAACATATACTGGATCCAGTTGGTGGGGGTGCATTCACTGGCGTCCTTGCCGCACAGCAGTGAGAGAGCCTTCACGTTGCTCGACGGGGCTTGGACGTCCTTACACGCGTTGTACATGGCTGCAAAAATGGAAAAGACATTTTTAACCTCCGCGCATGCAACTTCCCCTCAGCACTGACTAAACCATACTTCTGCTGAATTTCCTGCCGAGCCTCTCCATGCAGCTTCTCAAATAGAACAGAGGTTATTCAGAGATGGCCAACCGTGACCCCAAACATTGCTCGGGGTGTGGCAGTTCCTCGAACTCCGACAGACCTCACCGTTAGCGAATGTCTCTGCGATGTAGTACTCCACTTCCACCACGTTGGACTTGTTGGTTGCGCCTGGGTCCGTGTCCTGGGTGATATTGATGGCCTTGATGAACTCACTCTGGTGGGGGCTGCACGTCAGTTCACAGAACAGGTTCATCAGGTTGTAAAAACAGGCCGGGCAGCTGCGTAGAGTTCACACAGAGGGGGGGCGTAGAAGACACCATGACATTGCAACGGTCGACCATTAAACCAGAAAACAACCGTTAAACAGATTTGCATTCGCTAAGTGGGCTGTTGAGACGATGCCAATTCCGTCAAATGTATTCTTAAGATTGTACAATTAGAAAAAGTGCAAACACCTGGCCAGAGACTTGAAAACGATTGATTAGACACGGAGACAGGCTGAGGTTGGCGCTGACACATGAAGGCATGATTTCGTACCGAGACAGGAACTGAAGGGGCAGCTGGAGACTTCCTTTGAGTGTGCGGAGTTGTTGGCCATCGCAGCACAGACTCCGGTTCCCATAGTTATACCCTGGACACAGCTCCTACACGCCCCCAAACAGGACAACCACTTAGAGCTTTCCTTGACTTTATGGTGAAAGGTGGAAGACAATGTCGCCAAGCGAACAAATAGGATCAAACTTCAAGAAAAAGGCCCCCGCTACAAAGGAGATGGCAGATATATGCCTTCCTCGTTGTTGGTGAGCTTACATTGAGCAGTTCCTCATCCTCTTGTGGGAGTGGTATCGGCGGGCCAGTGTAGTTGCAGTTGTATTTCTTCCCCTGGACCTTGGCGGACTCTCCACACTCTCCATACCACACACAGTGCTGGGCTTGGACCTAAGAGGGAGACAGCAGAACAGTAGGACCACTCGTTGTGAAAGCTAGAATCTCTATTTGAGGTTGTTTTCAGAACGGCATTGATCAAATCACAAATTATGACAATCAGGTGAAAACTAACATTAGGTCTCATTACATTCAAACACCAAGCTATCAAATCAATCAAATCTTAATTACCCTCTTAGCCACCTTAAGGTGTACCTGGGTTTGTGCTTATTGTTAGCCAAGATACTGTAGTCAAAACCAGTGCTACTACTGAGGAAATGTCCTGGAAAGATAGGCTACACATTTTACAATGTTTATTCTCAGGTTTCTGGAGACATTTCACAATGTTTAGTCTCAGGTTTCTGGAGACAATCAGAAATTGATACACTCATGATTTTGGTTAGCCTGCTTTAAAAGGCCAGGTGGTTTTCAGGCTGCTATTTGTGACACCAAAAAAGTTAGATATGCGTCCCAAGGGGCCTTGAGTTCTGTCTAAGAATAAACTTTCACTTCCTCTAAATCATGTTCATGATTCATGTTGAGGTCCTCGAGGAAAAAAAGGTACAAATCCAATTTAGACATTTGCACACTTTTTTTTCCTCCTGAAAGGAGTTTGATTCTACAAACTGTTTCATCCTTCTCTGCTTGTTGCTGAATTACAGAAGCACTCTGGCTAAAATATCAAACTTTGTGGGAAACTTTAGACTGCGTCTACAAACTGGGGTGTTCGAGAACCTGTATCCACTCAAATGTTCAGTGACAAATACACAGTAATTGTACGATTATGAAATGGATTATGAATTGGATGCCACAAGACGTCTTGTGGCATCCAAATTCAGTTTGTCACAGTTTAACGCTGCGGTCTACAAGTGTCCATCCTCCCCCACCATATGCTTGATGAGTAAGCTGCTTCGGAGAATCACAAAACCTTAAGCTCACTTATGTCATTAGATAACCTGTGTAAAGAGACGGCGGGACATTCACTGGCTACAGTACTCCTCAGTAGTATTCAATTTCCTTTATTACAGTTGCCTGTGTCACGCGAGGAAGCGATTTAAGGAAAAACTTCAACTCTGAACTGATGGAAAAGCTAGGGACAGTTGGAATAACCAGTAGACTAGCTGTTCTAACCAGTCATGATGTCTACTGTACAGTATTAAATACTTTGACATTTGATAAGATGTGGACCACAATGCATTTTCAACTATTATGTAACCGTCGACTTATAAATTGGGTAACAATGACGTGACACTTTCAATTATACTACTAGCTAGTATCATAGAAACCTACAAGTTGATGGTTATAGAGTTGTTTAGCGTTGTCTAACTTGACATGGAGGTTTTAGCAGGATGATGAGTGTGCCTCATTTGCTGCCGCTTGCCAGCTAGCCTGATTTGCTTAGTTTGCAATCTCAGACAGAGCTCACATCACATGATTAAAACTAAGCGTCGTTATATCATGATCTATTTACCCAGCATTTCGTCCAAATTTGACATTGAACATACTCTTCCCTCCTTGTTGCGCGTTACGGGGCTCTAACATAAAGTTTATCATAACAACACAGTGCTCTGAGCGGTAGCTCTAAACTTGATAGCAAGCTAACATCTAACTACAGTGCTAGCTAGCTAGCTAGCAAATGGGTTAGCCAACACATTTATTTATCGTTTCATTAGTGATATTCACTTACCCATTGATATTGCCCCTCTATTATAATTATCAACAGGAAAAACAAAGAAAAATGTGTTCTCTGTGATAAGGGTCCCATCCCTCTTTTCAAAATACCTACACTGACAGTTCAGTGACGTTGCGACACCGCATAAAACATTTCCTGTTATTGCCTTTCTCTTCTTCACGAAAACAAATGAACTTTTTAGTGTGTCTGCTGCCACCTATTGGACATCAGTAATTGTAACATAAATTATGTATATGTTTAATATAAATATGCAAAATAAAGACAAATATGTCTACTAAAATATATATTTTCAGCCAACTTTAGATGGGAATAAAATACATTTCTTAGACGTTTGACAGTTTAAGATCTTGACAAACAATAACTGTTTAAATGCGAATTATTTTTGGAAAGGTTTTTCATTCATTTATTAGCCTTATGAGTACATCTTTTTCATTAGACCCAGTATATATAGGGTCGATATTAATCTACAAAAGGAATCAATGTCTGATAGTATGTACATTACATATGTGGACATGTGTGTCTCAATGCATCTAACCTGTCCCTAAGGATTGAGCTGATTATATTGATGACTGGCAAGTCCAGCCTTTACTGGACAGATAAATCAACTAGTGTCATTACATGATTTATTTATGTTTGTTTGTTTGTCCATCTGTCTTGGAATGCCTTGTTTACATTTTCAAATTAGTTCTCTAGCTTAATCTTTCATAGGGACTTCCAAAGCCAACACCAGCCTCTTAACTGGTTATTCTACTGACTTCTGTTATTTTCCCATCCATTTGAATGATTATTCATGTACCCTATTGTCCTAAATTCCAGAAATCGACATTGTATAACTGCATGACCCATTGTAAATATTTAAACACAAGAGACAGCTCAATAAAAAAAGAGCTTTTATTCCTTTCCACCAAAAAATGAAATCATTACAATTCAAGAAGTGCATATTGATGTATAAAGTGGCAAGACTGTTCTAGAGAAGGAATGATAGAATAAGTTCAAAGTGTCCATTTGAATATATATAGTACACAGTATTATCACACACATGTTATGTACCTGTGTCACATCTGCAATGGTACTGTAGGCTCACAAATAGCAACTATGTTCCTTTAAAACTAGGAAAAAGATTCATATTTAAATGTCCTGTCCCTGCAAGAGTACATGACTTCAAAGCACTGAGCTGATCAATAGAAGTTGAGTCAGTACTTAAGACTGTACAAAATGGCAACAAGCATCCAGACCATAGACATTTTAGAATCTGACATACACAGAGGTGTCCTAATAGTGATGCTATTTCTCTGGGCCAATGCGTCTCATCTGGGCATCATAATATGGGCTTTGGAACCCTCAGCAGGGCCACGATAGGCTCACTAGACCTTGTCTCTGGATCAGTTCTGTCATTTCTCTAAAGCTCCTGCTTCACCAAACTAAATGGACCAGCCCAGCCTGCGTTAGACTATGTGGCTTTCTGTAGACACCACTCATTCACATGTAGTTGCAATGTTCAGGGTCTCAAGTCCCGTAAAGTCCAAACATCTGCCTGTAATGCAGGAGCAACACACTTCCACCACTGACCAATGTTTTCCAGTCACATATGTCATTTCTACATGTACCATGACTGTGTGGTTGGGTAAGCTGCCACATTCATCACTTACAACAGAAAGTCTGACTTTCATTGCACCATCTTGTCTGGTAATAGTGTCTCAACTAACATATTCACATCACAGCATTCTGTGCTACATCGTGACTGATTAACCATTTCTGAAAGCGGGCAATCTGAAAGTATTGTGCTGTACAGTATATGGTAAACCTAATTCAAATAAGTAGCTTCAGTCCTCCAAACACATACAGTTCCAACCAAGAATTCAACCATTCATCCAAATTTGACAGTCTGTCCATATAGGTTTGATAAAAGGCTTTGAAATGAGAGTTTGACAGTACACAACTTACAACATGTGAATGAAATTGAAAGCTGCACGGCTCACTAGAGACCTTCAGGCAGGGATAATCCAGTATACTGTATAACACAACAGAGCTGTTCACAATACCACAAGCCCCTCCAAACTAACACATTCTGCCCTATCCAAACAATATGGAGAGCATGCCTCTATGACGCTTTCCCACCCCTCTGGGAGTTGTAGTTTCTGAGAGGAGCCATCAGTTCGGGCCCAAGTACTCTGCGTTCTCTGCAGCTGGGATGTGACCGTTGGCGTGGGTCTTGAAGGTGGGGGTAAAGTCCTGCTGGTAGTCTGGGTTATCCATACTGTTCTGAGGCTGGATCGTCTGAACTTTGTGTACAGAGCTGTTAGAGGTGGGGGCCAGGAACACAGGCTGGAGCTCGTTCAGGTACTCTGGCCCATCCGATCCGTTCTTAAAGCAGTTCAGGTATTCTGTCTCTGTGTCGTCCGAGGAGATGGTGGAGAGGAGGCCACGAGGGGGGCCAGGGTGCTGATACACTGGGTTCAGCATATCTGACACCCCATTTTGGTTCATGTAGTCTGTGGGAGGGAAGTATTGGAGTCAGGAGAGAGAGCAAGGGCACCAACAGTTGAGTCAAGCCCTAAACACCAGTTAGGGTCAGGGAAAAACACTGTGTGTGATGTTGTATTTTGTAACCTTATGCTTTTTGTACAATACAGGCTTGTGTTTGTTGGGGGCTGATTGCTGTATTGTCTTTAGTTACTTATTTAATCTTATACAGCAGGTACCTTCCTCTACATATTTGCCTAATCTAGTTTCCTTTGGGATAATACAGCTATTTTATCTAAAATGCAGGTAGCCAGCAGACCGACTGTACATAAATGTAGTCCAATATACTGATGACAATGATGCACTACTGTCAATGTCCAGTAGATGGCTCTTTTCTCCACCACGCAAATGAAAGAGAGTGCTCAAGATACAAATAATGGTACTCTAGACAATCTCACAACACCGTGAGTGGTCATCAGGGGTTGAGGTTGTTAATACTTGCCTGGGGCTGGTTGGAAGGCCTGGTTTAAAAACCTGTCCGTGGGATCAGGGATATAGCGAAGAACCATGCTGCCGTCTCTGACGTGGAACAACCCATTCTACAAAAGAGCAGATCATGTTATCCAAGGTACTGTTGTGTTTATGCAGGAGAGACACTGAAGAGAGAGTGTGTTTGTGATTGTTTGTCTAAACATCTTTGACTTACCCCGTTCCTGCTTTGGTACGTTCCAATACTGCTGTTCAGGCTCTGCAACACATGTTCAAAATGTGTCAAGACCAACAATAATCACATCCAATAAGATCTTTGTTGCAGAAAAAACACAGATGTGTATTATTGTACCTGAATGACAGGTCAGTGTTAAATTGGCTATCAACTTCAGAGATATGCATGGAAGAGGGGCCAAAATGGAGACAAAACAGCCGAGGCAAAGCAATTATTTTCAACAGACTGAAGAGAGAATCGAACGGTAAATAGGCAACCATCTGTAAAATCCCCCGGACCATAAAAGGCTGTGTCTTGGCAGTGGTATTACATAAGCAGGTTTCTCCTAAACTGCAGTCTTATTCTGCCCAAAAAAACATTAACAAGTGCTGCAGTCTGCAAAGGTAATCAAACTTGAAAGGTTTTGGAGCAACCAGGCTTTCAGAGGCAGGCATGGAGCCCAGACAGAACTCTGGCTTCTCGCTTCCTCACAGACAGACAGATAGAGCATAGGATTTCTCCTTCTCTCCACTGCCATTATTCATAGGACACCTGGGAGGAAGCGGGGGTGAGGTGTGTGTGTGTGTTAGGGCGGGGGGCGGGGGGCGTGGGGGGGGGGGGGGCAGTCCTCACGGTGATAGTTAACCAGAAACTGAGGGATGAGGGGTCAACCTGGTTCAACCAGGTAAAACCACCCACGTGGAGCAAGATTCAATTCCCTCCATTTCCACCGCCACCATATGTTTCTTGTGACTGAATTTCACTGCAGTGGCAAAGAAGTCAAGGCATCAGCAGGGCATGTACCAGCATGACATCCAGGCAACTGTCAGGCACAGGGTTGATGGGTTTCATCCAAAAATGTGAATCCAAAAATGTGAATGGATCCCAGTACCAAATGAGCCAGTAACTTAACTCTCTCATGATATGCACAGCTCCATTAAAAAGCTGATATAGTAGATGCATACAAAACTGGATAGGAGGACATTCATTTATTTGACCCGTTGGGAATGTTGTCATTTCCTCCACTTCCTGTCATAAAAGGTGTTTCAAAAGCATTTCTCCAGTGCTAAAAAAAAACAGTTGTAGGCTGAGCGGGTGACGAGTGGGTCGGGGAACCGTGAGGGGAGAGGGGACGCGTGGGAGACGGCGACCCACCGCGGAGTGGAGGAGCTGGGTCCTGGAGGTGCTGGGGCTGCTGAAGAAGCCGTGCTGGGGCACCAGGTACTCGTCTGCATCCACGGCGTCCTCCATGTCCTTGCCGCTGATCAGACTCCGGTAGAAGCGGCTGTCCGTGGGGCTGGGGAGGTGCATCCGGTCGTCCCCCTGGAAACGACAAGCGCCTCGATGACCACAAGAACACGGCCCGTGCAGTCAAGGACGACGGGAGGACGAGCTGCGTACGCCCATGGGTCCTTCGACGTGGGCGCAATTACCTGAATGACGAGGTAGCGTGACGGGTCGCGCGCCATCTTGGTGAACTCGCCGATCAGCTCGCGGAAACGGGGCCTGCTATCCGCGTCGATCATCCAACCTGCAGGGAAGGCCAACAAGAAAAATAGGATTCACTCTTTGCTGATTCACTGACCGACTTGTAGTGATGGACTGTTTCCACGAGCTGTCACCCCTCTCCTGTAACTGTGGGCTGCACTGGTGTAGCATCCCCCAAACCCCTGTTTGTCCCCAGAGGTCGTCTTCCGAATTCAAGTTGCACCCCTTGTTTGGTTCATCACCCGTTTTGAGTTCCAATCCCCACCTGCATGTAGATCCCCTCTCAACACAGTCACTTTGTGAAGCCTCGTCTTACTGTCGGCCTACACGGCTTGTTCTCCCCCGTCATTGGAGTTACCTGTGCTCTTGTTCTAGTTCCTGATCCTGTTTCTATGTACCCCTGCGCACCCCGAGTTGTTGGATTAACCTTCTGCTCCCATTGGCTCCTGTCTCTGACCCTGACCTGCCCGTGACCACTCCCCTACAGATTTCCTCGTTGACCGTTGCCTGTTTTTGACCACTATATCGGACGACCCCTTTGTACTCTTGGAACCTGCCTCATTGAAGATCCGTGGACCACTTGATCCTATTCCTAGTCCCACATTACAGGTGGGCAAGATCAACCAAGAATCCATCCAACTTACATTTGACCATGATCATGTAGACGTCGATGGTGCAGATAGGTGGCTGGGGCAGTCTCTCCCCTTTCTCCAGCACTCCAGCAATGTCACTGGCAGGTATGCCGTCATAGGGCTTGGACCCGAACGTCATCAACTCCCAAACCGTCACACCTGGGTGGAGAAGAACCAGTTATGACACAGCACTCGAAATACCGACTGTGTTTGAATTGAGGAGCCACGCAGTGGAGGACGAGTAGAAGATCGTTTCCATGACATAGTAACATCTACATGACTTGGCCTGGTCTCCCCAGGAGTGGGAGTTGGCAGGTTCCTCCAGCGCGGGAGCCGTTTTTGAAGGGATGAGGAGGGGAGGAAGTCTGTCATTGCAGTCAGGAGTTGCTGCTGATGTATTTGCCTTGCTGCTGAGCGGAAGGCATTATCGAGCCCAAGGGAACTGGAGACATGCCCACTGTGTGTGTGTGTGTGTGTTTTGTGGCTCCCGGTTTGTGTGTGTACTCTGTATTTTTAATCTGGGGCTTCTTTAAGCTCCCACATGCCAGCCTCAGTGTCCTTATCTAACCTATACTTTGCAAGTATAGTACAGTCTATTTGCGGGACAACACTCAAATTCATTTCACACACCACATTCCACAGTATTTTGTGGAATCCGGACAACAAATATCGATTTGCTGACTCACCGTAGCTCCAAACATCACTCTGGTGTGTGTATGTCCTGTGCAGAATGGATTCGAGTGCCATCCATTTGATTGGTACCTGTAGAATCAGTTTCAAAATCAATGCACAGATGCCTTCACAGATGGTTGCTGTTACACCGCAAATACTAATCTAACACAGCAATATCTAAGTCTATAAATAACAGTGTAAGCCACAGATTCTTGAACAGACCTTCCCTCCATCTGCATGATACTCCTTCTCATCTGCGTTGAGGAGCTTGGCCAGGCCAAAGTCGGTGATCTTGACGTGTTGGGGGGTCTTCACCAGAACATTCCGGGCAGCCAGGTCCCTGTGGACCAGGTGACGCTCCTCCAGGTAGCTCATCCCCTGGGGGGTCAGCGAGAGGTCAAAGGTCAAACGGTTGATGCCTTGATTCTCCTCTTTTCATACACATTTAAAAGATCAAAATCTAAAAGTAGCTCTTTCTACTTGAGTATACAGCAGATTGGCCTTACCTTGGCAATCTGCACACACCAGTTGAGCAGGTACTGGGAGCCAGTGTTGTCCTTGTTCTCTCTGACGTAGTCCAGCAGACAGCCGTAGGGCATCAGCTGGGTGACCAGCTGCACCGTGGAGGTCAGGCATATCCCCAGCAGACGACACACATGGGGGTTGTCCACACTGGCCATCACATAGGCCTCCTGCCACACACACACACACAAACACACACACACAGGGAGAGGGACATCGATTTTGATGTTGTACTTGTACGAGTACAGGTTCATGCGTTTGTACTTGTAAGTTGCAAATGGCGAATCAACTTGAACCTACAGTATATCTACGTGTATGGACAGTTCTGGGTTTGGGGATTATAGTGTTGACTTTATATGAATGTATTTAACTCTCCCTCAAAGGGAATAAATAGTAATGCATTTAATAATTTCATTTAAAAGGTTGCTTTGCATTTACTGTACACTTGTGGCGTCACATTAAAATCCTATACTTTCTGCATCTATTCTGAATCCTGGACTGTATCGTTATGGACTATGTTTAACTGTCTCTGACTGGTTCCTTGGCTGTTCCTCTGCTAAACTCCTTAACCTGGACTAGAACACTGCCCACTGCCATGCCAAGAACTCTTGAATTTGAGAGTTTGAATCCCATTTCCTACACCCACATGGGTGGGGGCTGCATTCTAGAAACACGAGCCATTTCCCATTTGAAAAAGGAAATGTCATTACTTTCAAATAAAAGACCATGTGTTGGGAATTAGAAGAAACCTGACACAAATTGACCAGTGTCATGCAATAATCTTGAGTGTTCACAGTAAAGCAGTTTGCTCCTTAATCATGTCAGAACACAGTGATAAAGTATTTCAAAAATCAAGAGTGCATTTGCTCAATGGGTAATTGTACAGTGCGCGAAATGTGATCACTTAAAATGGACAATTATATTCATAATCGGATGAATTATTCTAAAAACGGAAATACGCAACTCATCAGAACTTTAATGATCAAAAACTCACATCCAGAATCTCCTTGTTGGCTTTTGGTGATGTCCCTTCTCGTAAAACCTTGATGGCAACAGGGATCCTCACGTCTTCTCCATCTGGGACCCACAGGCCCTGAGACACAGCGCTTTATTCAACAAACTGATAACCCAACACCAAACATATACTGTACTGATATGCTTTTGGAGGACACACAGGCATACGCAGATTCACAGATTCACACTGAATTCTAGAAGTTGTCAATAATAAAAAAAGTTTTTCTTTTGTTTCATGGAATGATCTGGAACCTACTGAGTGCATTGGAGTACATGATGTGGTGAGATAAAAATGTGACTTCATTGAATAATTGACTACAGATGTAGATGAGGGAGGGTGTTTGGGAAGGGAAGGGATTAGGGAAGGGTCCATTTCAACTATTTTAACTCTTCACATTG
Source organism: Hypomesus transpacificus (assembly GCF_021917145.1). NCBI lineage: Eukaryota > Metazoa > Chordata > Actinopteri > Osmeriformes > Osmeridae > Hypomesus > Hypomesus transpacificus. The sequence continues at coordinate 2,748,899 of NC_061069.1, forward strand.
AGTGCTGCTTTAGCTCAATTCAGTATAGTGGATCTCTCAGTGGAACACTCCTATCTAGACCAAGAACTTCATTTACCTTGTAAACAGTGCCAAAGGCACCTGATCCCAACACTTTGATCTTCTTGAACTCCGTCTCCTTCAGGATCCGGAGCAGAGCCTGATTGGGTGCCTCTCCACTCGGGGTCAAAGGTTCAACCAGCTGTGGAGGTTGACAAGTTTCAGTAGAGCTCCGTGGTGGGACTCATATCAGGGTCAAGCCACATACGGCATCATGCACAACATGGTTCAACCTATATAGGCTCATGTTCTATAAGATGCCCTTGAGTGTTTTTTATGGCGTGTCCCCCCCAAATAGAAATGTATAATAATCATTATCATGAGTCTCTGCTGAGCCTCAGTACTGGGGCGTCCGATGGACTCTGGGTATTGCCCTCTCTCTGGGGCGTCCGAGGGACTGTGGGTACTGCCCTCTCTCTGGGGCGTCCGAGGGACTGTGGGTACTGACCTCTCTCTGGGGCGTCCGAGGGACTGTGGGTATTGCCCTCTCTCTGGGGCGTCCGAGGGACTGTGGGTACTGACCTCTCTCTCCTGGAGGAGTCGGCGCGTGGTCCTCTTCCTCTTGATGTGGCGCCTGCGCAGCAGCACGAAGACAGACAGGCCAGCGAGGAGCATCGCTAGGAGCCCGCCCACCACGCCCGCCGCAATCATCGAGAGGCCCGACGTGCTGGACGCAACCAATCAGTGAAAAGACATCAATAATCCAGCCAGGAAACAGAGCCTGGGACCTACTCTGTTTAATACAGCTGTACCTCCTTTTCAACGTACAACTTCAGTGAAGAGTGCAGTATGTGTTCACTTTTAACTCACCCCATCTGGCAGCCTGTCAAACCAGGACCGGTACATCTGTAAACAAATATATCATTATCACTCATGCCGAACATCCCCAAACGTGTGATATTGTGCAGAGCTTAGAACAGGCGGTGCAGTAGTGGATGTTGGTGTATGCCGTGTAGGAGTGTTCGATGTCTTTACCCCTGGGTGCAGTTTTTATGGCACAGCTGGCACACGTTCATTTTGTCGGCATATTTCCAGACTAGAGTGTCGTCCTCTCCTGGCATGCCCTGCGGGCAGCGGGAGACGCAGTTGGGGCCGTCTTGGAAGTTGGCACACAGGGTACAATTTGTTGGACCCTAGGGGAGAGGGGTGGCTATGATCAATTGCATTTGACCATATCCAATTGAGTGAGCACTTTGTTATAAACATCCGTCGGCCGCCAGGTGAAAGATTCTCCACAATATCTCACACTTTGATTTCCATAATAATATGTCAAAAGTGACAGTGATTTTCTACAGCCATTTCCCTTTTCAACAACAGCTCACAATTCCTCCTGGCGGCAAATGTCATGCCTGGCCACTTTAAAGAGGCATATCCGGTCGGTAAGGGGTATTGATGCACGGACGTGACCTGTGATATATTGCGCATCACTACATTGAACTATGTCACAGCCATGAAAAGCGCATCACGCAGGCATGACAAAGGGCAACAGTAGCAGAAAACACCGACTGTGGCGGGCACTTCTAAAACACAGGAAGCGTGCTGTTTACAGGGCAGACGTACAGGTCCAGAGCAGGCCTGGGTTTCATTGAGGGCCACACACTCGGGGTCACACTCCATGCAGGTTCGGTTAACCACGTACTCCCGACGCTCTCTGCAAAAACAATCACACAGCTTAGCCACACAGTGTCCTTCCACTTCCAAGGACATTTCAATCTCAAACGCTTGCATTTGCAGTGAAATACCTGAATCCCCTCATTATGGGGCAGTAGTTAAATTGTAAGCACAGGGACATACAATGTTTGACCGAGGACTCCTAAAGTTAAACAGCGACGAGGAAATGCTCAATTCCAGTTAAGATCAGGAATAATTCCCAAACCTCTTTATTGTCATTGTGAAACACGAAAAAAACGAACTGTCCTACATCTAATATGAATCTATTACTCAACCGAACTCACATACACAGTGAGTTACACTCACGTACGGTCACATAAACTTCAAAATCAAATGTTGTCAGGAGGGGAAAGTCTGAAGATCCCACTAGCGTGTGGTTTTAGGAGATCGACAGAGGAGAAGTGTCCTTCAGAGGGCAGGAGGTCAGGCTCACCCCTCCAGGATGTTACAGGAGCCCACACAAGTCCTCTCTCGGCTGTAGTCCCTGCAGGACAAGCACATGGCCGGCCCGGGACCCCAGCAGCCGTCGTTGGTGCACATCTCGTCACACGAGCTGTTCTGCAGCGCTGGGACACACAAATACATCATCATCGTTCGTGTTCATTTCCTTTGACTCGAGCGACAGTTTTCTGTGGGCTGAATGAAACACTGGAGGTAGAGCGGCAAAACGGTCACTCTTCTGTGATCGTACGCATAAACCTTTGTCGAGTTCAACCCAAAATCCCCGATCGTTTACCACAGGTGTCTCCATTTTGGAGGCTCTCCAGACGGATGGTTTGCATGTTGGACTTAAAGAGCTGCTTCCAGTGGCGTTTCCTGGTGTAGCACAGGTTAGGGTTGTCTGAGATGACCACGTCTCCATCGCTGATCTCCTTCAGAGAGCGTAGGCCCAGGTGGTCAATGTTGACCTTAGTGACTGCCAGGCTGAACGCTCCACTGAGGCCCGCCGTGTAGCATGGAGGGCAGGGGAGAGAGAGAAAGAGCGATAAATGAAAGGAGAATTACGCGTACATGTTGTGAATGACTTTTTCATATTATGGTTTGTCCCCGTTAAGTATCCGCGTTATGTACAAATGACTTGTTCATTAACTAGATCATTTGACACCCTTGATGCACACGGAACAGATTTCAATACAGGGTGCTGAGCAGAGGCCATATTGACACAATCTGTGTCATTATTGACACAGTGCAGCACAGGTGGAGTCAGACCCAGTCGTCCTCCTAGCAGCGAGCCTACCGTTTGGTCCTTCCTCTGATGATCTCTAGGTTCTCAAAGGGGCTGAGGGAGGTCATGTTTTCTGGCCAAGTCTGAATCAACAAGTATCCTGAAAGAGAATTGGGGACGATTTTGGAGTGGAATGGTATTGAGGTATAAGAGACACCAAGGTATACTGTGAGACTTTAAGGTAGAAGACACTGAGGTATTACACAGATGTGGACAGTGACATATATACTTTGATCTGGCTGGGTGAAGGAAAAAGCATGTTTCACAAGCCTGAATGTGCTTTTGTACAGTTGATCTCACCAGTAATTTCTTTCACCGTCTTGAAAACTTCAAGTTTGGAAGGGTCCATTCTTGGTGTGTTGGTGAACTTGTCTCTACAGACAAACACAATGATAGAGTACCATCACTCATCTTTGCAAACGCATCAACAAGAAATATTATATTATACAGCAGTGTATGAGTGATGACAACTTACCCATAAATGGATGTGTGGATAATAGCAATGTCTCCTTGGATTTTGGTGCAGTTTTTGAAGGAATCAATGTTGGAGGCATTGACTGACAGCACCCTGTCCAGAGTTCCCACATTGAGTCCATTGCAAACTGTTAATGATCAAAGCCCAGAAATAACACACAGAGTAAGACAACGAAGGGAGTTTTCAATTCCAAAAGTCAGGAAGGGAGCCTTGTGCATGTCATTAAACAGCAGCTTCAGTCTCGTGATTGTGAGTTCATCCCTACCTTTGGGGCACGGTCCATCACACTTCCTGCATTTCCTGAGCCCTCTCTCCTCCACTTCATAGGTTTCATTGTTGCACGTCCGCACACATGCGCCATGGTCCGTCACCACATAGTTATCTGAGGTGTGTCATCCAATCAGGTCGTTTTATGTCACAGTGGGGCACACATGTGCAGTGTGTACACTTTAGAATGTGGACATGGTGTGGATATGATGAACAGGAGGAACCAATCAACTGAGGTATCACTAAAATGGTTTTCCGGGAAATGTACATTTGCACCGACCCCAAAACGGTGTTTATAGAGTTTATATTTGAAAGGTGGATGTGGAGTTGTTGTATTCAGGCGGCTTGAAATCATTTTCTATCCTCGTTTATGCAGTTCATGATTAAACTCGGAACAAATTGTCTGTGAATGTCTAACATCTGTAACCTATGTCCTAAGCACGTGAAAAACACTTATTTCCTGTATGTCCCCCCTCCCACTGCACCGGCTCCTGGGGTCTTACGTGGGCAGCTTTTGACACAGGACGCCCCAAAGTTGTACTTCCCATCCGGGTTTTGGACCAACATGTGCTGGTTGGGGTCGTAGAGCTGGAGGCGGGGGCAGGCGTCCTTACACGTGCCGTCATCCTGGAAGTCACGGCAAGCCTGACGCACAAACAACAGCCCTTAGGACTAGGTCAGGTCACTGGGACCAAAACACAACCCCCACTAATGATAACACCGCATTCCACCCCAAGTCCCTCAGCCCTGGAGCCTCTCAGCTGGGGGGGGGGGCAGCTTGGCTCTCTAGCCACCACCCAGGGCCATCGTGACCACTCAGTCCATCTGGAGTCCCGAGACAAATTTGGGGGTTTGTACCACCAGACTGATGCCAAACAATCCTAGATTTGTCAGTGAGATTAGCAATGACTCAAGGCGAAATATCACAGCTAGAGCTAGGTAGATAGATGAGAAATGATGACAGAGTAGCATTCTGCCTAGATCACAACATCAACAGCGGTCAGTAGGTCAAATGTTTGCACGGCCCCTGTTGTGACCTGAGGACGGTAGGGTTTTGTTTCTCACCAGACAGTTGGTGGGCCTGGGTCCAGTACAGCCAGCAGCACAGTGCTCGTTACAGCAGTCACTGGGTGAAGGGCCCTTGCATCTCTTAGAGCATTGCTCAGCACAGTTCAGTTTAGTCACTGCAATGGGAAACCCAATTAGACCAATACTACGTCTTACTACATCCACGTGTCATCATTCTCTCTGCATGCTGCTGTACGTCAGTACTGTCCTCACATGTCTGGCAGTTTTCTGGTCCAGGTCCCCAACATGAACCATTGAAGCAACTTGGATCACATCTTTTACCTGTTCGGAAAAGAGGAAAAAACGTGTGTTAACACATTCGCCATGCACAGGACTACATTCATATGTTGTGTTGTTAAGAAATATTAGATTCTTACAGAGTGGGTTGTTGCTCAAGAGCGGAAATTCCATTTTAGGTTTGCTGTCACCGTTCACAATGTCATACCACTGTATCGTGTCAACATTGCACAGTTGGTTACCTGAGAACTTCACTCCTCCTTTTAGTATTTCTGCCAAAAAAATAGATGGAAAACACCAGAAAATTGGTCACCTTAGCAAAGCAAGCTTGCTCTTAACATTAATTGATGTGATGTAAAACTTATGAATAAAAAACTTTTTTACATTAAAAAAGCACATCCATAAGAGCACAGTGATCTAGCAGGACTGACCTGTCAGGCTGGTCAGAGGAAGTTCATTGGTGCCCAAACCCAGGGTTCTGTTATAGTTGGATAGCACAGACAGCGCATATTTTTCATCGTACAGAGAATGGCCTCGGATGAGGCGCAGGTTCTGCAGAGGAATCCTGGACGCAGTGTTGAGGGCAATCAGAACATAACCACTCACTTCCTGAATAGACTGGGAGCAAAGTAGGAAAAGCATGGTCAAGGTCAAGGTGCGGTCAAGCACAGTTAGGTAGAGGTCATCTGCACCTGGTCCTAAACCCATTGAACCGACAGTCGTCTGGCATAGTCTGTACTAAAAACATCACAATTTTAATGAGCCCGAAAGTTACTCTGGACAGGCTTGCTGTCGACATAGCACCGGACCACATCCGTAGGTTCAAAAGGGCTGGCTCAATTCTTTCAGCAGCTGTGGCGAGCGTGGTTCAGATCTAGTCCTGGTTTCCGTAGCGTGTGTTTCTTACGCTGAGGAAGGACAAGTCGTGGTGCTCCTCCATGTGGGTGACCTCCAGGTTCTCCAGGATCACCGTGCAGTTGCTGTAGGTCTTCACCATGTTCAGGTAGTGGTCCTCTTTGGAACCCAGTAGGTTAAACTTGTTGGTGATGCCCTGGCACACTGTAGGAGAACACAGTGGAGGTGGTGAGAGGAACACAAGTGCATCTTCAACCACTGCCGGGGTGAGAACCCTTTGCGTTCCCGATCGATTTCTAAAGTACAAACATGTTTTCCCTCTCTACGTCATTTGAGCGTGAGGAAGGTTTGATTTCACTAGGTCTTTGTGTTTGTGTTCTGTCATTGTCATAATTTGGGTCCGGTTCAGTTGCAACAAGCAGATCTGGATTTCATCGAGAATGTGAACTCGATCCCCACACTAGTGCGAACACTCGTGGAGCAGCACGATGGATGTATTTATCTTGGCAAAGTGCTGACTCTTTCCAGTGCTATTCAGGCCAGCTAAGACAAACACATACAAACTCTCTGGGCAATGTCATTTCTGAACTATTATTCAGATAGTCCATGTGATTCACTTGGTAATCATCTCGTCCACTCAGCTTGCTATCATAGGAAACCATGGCAACAACGGAAGGTGTAATGATCTTTGACGTCACTGAAACTTGCCCTCGAGGTTTCTCGAGATCTACCAAGCCTTGATGATTAATGTATTAACACTAGTCCTGGCAAAAACAAGAGTTATTAAGAAGGTGGAACAAACACATAGGATAAAGGTCTGATAACTAGGTATTGTCAGCTAAGGAGAATGTACTCTAGGTATTCTGAAAACACAACATGTTGCGGGTCATTCTGTCCCCTCAGCTGGTTCAACAGGTCCTGACGGCAAACGATCAGACAGCTCCCTGGTTGGGTGCAATAACATGGCCACACATCAAATACGGCAGACTACATATTCAACAGTAGCCTACGCATTAAAGAGAGAACTACACAACTGTAGATCAAGATTACTGTTCTTTGTGCCTCTAGGTCTTAACGGTGACTTTCTCCGGAAAAATATATAAAGCACTTCAGGGCAAACAAGAAATGCTCTCCCTTCTGTCAGCTATTGCTGTGGAATTTACTGGAATGCATTTCCCTGACATGTCTGCTCTTGACAGCCAGAGCCACAACACGCTACGAAACAGCAGCCACAGTAGGGGACACACCTAACTACACTAATGCTCACACAATACACATTAGACCCTATTCACTTCCAGAAGTGGCTCACAATGAAATAAGCCAACACAGAGAAAAAAATAGTTCACCACTGAATGATTGGGCTTTAGGGAGGACAGCCAACCAGCTGATTATCATTGAAGTCAAAAGTATCCCACAGTGTTGGAGAACGCAAAGCCATTCTGTAAAAGACACTGCTGCTGTCAGAGCCCATTTCACACCACCACTGCAGATGGATACAGTCAGTGAGTATAAAATAAAATGAAACAGCTGTCTTGTCTGAGAAAACCCGTTCTCTTCCTCATTAGCTCGTCCCTGAGGGGGCTCCCTGATTTGAACCCTACTGTCCAGTAGCCTTCGTGCCTTGGCAACAGAGGCAGGGTAGGGGAGCAAGCGGCCCGCCGTGATTAGAGGAGGCATGTGAAATGTAATTAGCGCTCCTTATTGCTCAGAGTGCAAACAGTGATAAACACAACACTGTCACAGCAAATCTGTCTACGTATGGCAAGATTGGATTGGACCGACATTATCTTTCATGATTACGGATTTGGGTTTATCCTTCATTTATACTGGGTTAGGAGCATATCATTTTGATTTATTTGGTGACTCGCCATATCAGGTTTATATCCATATCAGCGCCATGCAGCGCTGTCAGGCCGTGAGTCGTGTATGTTGTGCAGTGATAAATCAGCACATTTTCCCCTGACTGGGATCATCTTCGATGAAATATGAGCAAAGGTTGATCAATGTGTCCTCCCTCTCCTGCCTGGCTCACATGGCTCAAAGATAGTAAACACTGTCCTGTATCTGCCTGATTTCATCAGCTGCTTTATGGTCATTGGCCTGACATATCAAGGCATTAAGCCACTTCCTCCATCAACATGACAAGGTAAACCTCCAGGTTCCAGTGGCAGCTGAGGTCTGAGGAACAACAATACAGCAGAGGCAGGCTGGAAGAAACGATGATTTCGAATCAATACCAGATTCATAATTTGGGGGGAGGGATGGGTTGTGTTTTAGTTTTAGATGCAATCCTCTGTATCTGAAAGCTATTAACATACCTTTGACGACTATGTTGCAATTCAATTTGAATTCTTCTTGAGAAAAGAGAAAACCTGCCAGTAAGAGGTTTCTGGATGGAGAACCGGATTGGCAATAAACCCTAACATGGAACATCGTTTTTCCATAGCACCTGGTGTGTTTGACAGTACGAGAGTAGGAGCGTGAGAAAGCGAAACAGTGAGAGATACAGATTGTAAAGTTGCCCTGATTGCTTCATTTCCTCCAGCTGTAACAGCGTCACCTACATAGCACGGAATTAGGGAGTGGCAGTGCTGAAGTGGCACCGGCTCATTTACTGCCTTATACACCTGTGTGTGTGTGTGTGTGTGTGTGTGTGTGTGTGTGCGTGCGTGTGTGTGCATGTGTGTGGGTGTGTGTGTGTATGGGTGTGTATGGGTGTGTATGTACCAACATATTGATAGATAGAAATAAACTTCTTATTGTGCAATTTCCCCTCAGGAATCAAGTTTTATCTATCTGTATATGTGTGTGTCAGTCTAGCATGTATGCATGTACACTATGTGTGTGTGTGTTTTGTGGCATCACGAGAGGACATGTGGTAGAGGGACGTTATGTTCCTCTCCGGGAGTGGCTACCATGCCACAAGATGGCTGCCGGGAACACTACATCTCCCAGAATGCACTCCTCAGAAGGGTGTAAATGCCTCAGCCCGCTGATTAACGAAGGAGCTCAGGTGTGGGAGGGAGAGAGAAGAAAGGAGTGGACACACACACCAGGCAGGTACATGGAACAAACTATTTTGGGCTTTGGAAGAACTTTTTTTAATAGAAAAAGTAATAGAACTAATTTTTGCACCTATGGTAGTAGGATTCCAGTTAAGAGCAAGTTTATGAAGCCTATGTTTTTGCCTTTAAAAACCTGTGTGTGTGTGTGTGTGTGTGGGTGGGTGGGTGGGTGTGTGTGTGTGGTGTGTGTGTATGTGTGTGTGTGTAAGAGAGAGAGAGATTTAATCCGGTGGGTGACATTCTGCTGGGGAGGCCATTAAGTGGAGCACACTGTACTAAGCAGCACCCAGGCTTACAAACCAGCCTGAGCAAACCAGGTTATTAGTCATCAACACTTGCTGTACTGTGCATCGCATACAATATCACTCCTTTGAGGCTGCCCTGTGTCAAAATTCAGGGGTGTGTGTGTACATGAACGTTTCTCAAGGCCACCAGATCACTACATTGTACAACTGTGAACCTCATGTGAAATGCCCTTCTATGTCTTCTACAATTTATTACAATCCCATTTAGCAATTGTATTTAATACACTGCAGGGCCAAATATTACACATTCTAGACAATATTGGCAAAATGCTGTACCAATGTTATGCTGGAATTCAGTTACTGTATGTCTGGCACTAATCCAGACTTAGTCATCGTGATTGAAGGGCCACTCCACTGTCGACAGCAGAAAAGACCCAACAAGGTTTTCTTCCTCTCATCCACTACCTGCAATTCAATTAAGCCTCAGGCCAGAGTCCCCTGATTATATTACTCCAAACTATATTCATAATCAAAGGGGAGTGGTTGCATTAATTGATATTCATATTTCTTCCTCCAACTCCCAATCATTGCATGAACATTCATGCCTCTATATATTAATATTGCTACAAACGTCATCTCAGTATACAGTTATTCATACAGTGTATCTATAATTACACATAACTGCGTTCTCAATATCAAAGTAAATTAAACTAAACTAACATGACGTTTAAGAAGGAACCTGTGTTTCAAGACAATCCACCAACCAACCAACTTATTTTTTGAAGAGAACAAAACAGAATCTGTGTATATCAGCGCTGCTTTCCTTGGCCCCAGTACAAAGATTGGTCTCCTTGGGGGTGCTCTGTTTCAAGTTTCCAGAACTCCAGATCTCTTGGAAGCAAACATCTCCCCAGCTTCGTATCATTGAGGGAGGAAAATAAAGCACTTCCTCAATTCTTCCTGTGCATGGAGCTCACACTTCCTCCGCCCTCTGGTTGGTTGTCAGGTGGTTATGTGGGATCCAATAAAACTTCACGATAGAATTCTAAAGATAATACCGTGGTTTCCAAATCCAAAGAACAGACGGATAAATGCAAAGAACCCCAAAACTTAAATCTAAAGATCGTGAAAATGGTTTTGAGCATGTGTATGGATGGGCCCACAGACTTGCAGTTGAAGAACACACAACTAAGATCCTGTTCTTTGTTTTGTGAAGCCAGAGGAAGAGGCCATCTTCTTCCTTTGCATGGGAGATGCATTAATCCCTTTGAGAAAACATCTTTGGGCGTCTCAAAAGAATGAAAGGACTAACTAAGGATATCCCCCCCCAACCCCCCTGAATATCTGAATGTATGCAGGCACACAAGCCCTCTGACATCTCCGGAAGTTCATCAGTGCTTGGGGTCGTTCAGTCAGAGAGAGCCAAGCACGACGCAAGCCCAGATGCTAGCCTTTGTCTCTGGGGAGACGCTGTGGGGGCCAGGAGAACATCCTCGATGGGAGCTAGCTAGTGGACAGGAAAGATGGTAAATTAGCCAACCCAGATGTTGAAAAGTCAATAGCCCCAGGTTATGCTTCACATGAGATAGACGGCTAATATTTGTACGGCTTCAAGGGTTGTGGACAACTATGTCAGTGAATCATTATTGAAAAAGGTACCCGTAATGACAAGACAAATAATAAGTTCTGGTTTCAAAACTCACTCCCGTGTTTACTTTTATCGAGTGCTGACTGAAGTTACAGCTAGTCTTTGAAAAAGTAGGGCTTCTGTCTGATTTAGAACCACTAAACTCAGAACTCAGAAAAAACACCAAATAAAGACTAGAAAGGCAAATGTTTACTTCTCGTTGAAAATGTTCTGTAACTGCCGGTGAGACACTCCAAATATATGAAGCTGGGGCCGTTGACTGTTTACTCTGAGCCGCTGTTTAGGAATAATGGCTGTAAGTTCCTTAGAAACACACAGGAATAGACCCAGCACACACAGTTTCAAAGGTGCAGCATTAACTATTGGGGCCCCAAGATCCACCTATTCTCAGACATTCTCAACTAAGAATGGGAGGGGTTGCCAAAAGTGTATACAAAACCAAATCCAAAGTGAGAAAAGCAATCGCACTCTAGACTTGATGTAAAGTCCAGCTTGAATGGGGCATTCATTCCAGTTGGCGGGACACAGGTAACTAGTCTGACCATTGAAAGCAAGTGAAAGAGAACATACATAGAAAACCTGAACAATATCATTTCTAGCATTTCCTGTTTGAGAATCCATTCATTCTGAAGAGACATTTCATCCCCGCCCCCTCAGCCCAACCAACCCGCTCCCCCAAACCCCCCAGCCTCTCCCCCATCTCATTAAACTTACAATAATCTAGCCCCTATCCTCCCAAGAAAAAATGTTTAGCATTCTACCCACTTCCTCTCTAAAAGTCCAGACATTCTCCCCATTGTACCCCCCCCCCCCCCCCCCCAACGCACACACAACTCCACGGCTAACCCTACACTCCTCCTCAATCCCACAGGAAGCAGGAGAGGAAGACTGGAGAAGCAGTGGGGGCGGCAAACTCACTACTGCTTACTCACAGCTTTCTTTCACCCTGACCAACAGTCTGTCTTTTAAAAGCCATGCCTGGAAAAGGAGAGGTGAAAGAAGAACGATACGAAAGGGAAAAAACAACCACAGGCCCCCCGAAAAAACAATAACCACAAAGCCCAAAACATTTCACACATCATTTCATGAGGAAAAAAGCAGCTGTGTGGGAATCCCCTGTTGGTTTCAACATTCCTGGAGACATCCCAGGTCGAAGCTAAGCAACACAGAGCATGCAGAAAGATAAGGCTCTGGACCAGGTCTGTCCTCACAGAACCAACACAGCCAGTCCTTAAACAGATTCCGATCAAAGAGACTTTCTCACATTTAGAAAGCAGTTCACTTGGAACTCTCAGAAAGAAAGTTGGAGACTGACTGGCCTGGTGCTGCTATGTAACCAGCTCTAGAGCATCAAGCTCTTCTGCCAACTGTTACTGACTGTCTTAGTCACTTTCCGACTCACTCTCTCACTGTCTCTCTAGACCTCACTGTTTGTCTACACAGAGGCCCCATAAAATGCAGAGAGGGACTGAGGTTTTAGCATTAGTTCTGCCGCCTTTCTGTTACTCAGTTCTTACTCACTGGATTACACATTTTGCACTGATGAATAGTTTCCTCCTCATTCAGGTTGACAGCTTAGGATTCAAGGATTCAGCACACAAGCAGAGCTAAGAAGCTTCCAGAATAACCCTACCCACGGAAGAAGATTCAGTTACATTTTGTCTTGTATCAGCCAAAAGCGCGACCAATTCCATTTTCACCGTGAAGTTCAACAGAATTTAGTTATGACTTGCAGATGACACATCAAACTGAAATGTCTACAATGCAGTGGGCTGCCAAGGGGCTTGAGATGGGGTCTAACGAGGGCTTGGTAATAATCCTCATAGTATTTTTAAAACAATTCTGTGTTTTTCTTTAGTGCCTGACTGAAAATGGCAGGACACTTTCCTGAGAAAAATCTGCTGGCATCTCAAATTGCATCTATTGTTAGAATCAGGGGAGTCATCGTCTCACCCCCCCCCCCTAACTAAATGACATATCACACATGGCAGCAGGGCCAAAAAACAATGTCTTTAGTTGTTTGAAGTTATCATGACTGTGAAAGGATGGTTGTTTTAAAGCCGCCTACTCAGTACAGACAATGCAGGGCTAGGGCAGACATATCTGTCCTGGCTGTGTTGCATCCATCATCAAAGGCAACAGGTTTGGCATCCCAGTGTCCTCTTCCACCCTATCTGGTCAACACCAGGGCCTGTCCTCAAGTTTGAGACATGGTCTATTATACCGACAGACAGACACACACACACACTTACACTCACAAGTCACTTTCAAGAGTGTATGTTCGGTGTAACCAATGTCAAGGTCACAAGACCTCAAAACCACAATGTATCATCCTAGCCCAGATTTTTACGAGAGATTATTCATCAAACATGAAAAATTCCTTTGCTTGTTCTATAACTGGAAGTACTGTTGCACCGAAAACCACTGTAATGTCACATTGGCTATAGGCCTGGGCAGCTTTGTGGAAACCTGTTTGTAGCATTTATATCCCAAATCATTTAAATGCACATTTGCAAACTCACATCCATGTTGCATGTGAACTATACTCTGAAAAATGTGAGAGCCTTGGAAGAGGACGTTGTGATGTTTCTATGGAAAGATTTTGGACATCTGTATCTTTCCATTGCTCATTCTTTTACACACACACACACACACACACACACACACCCACGCACACACACACACACACACACACACAGTGGAGCCAGAACGTTAAAAGACAAAACTAGAAATAATGGAAGGAAAGTTAACATTAGTTAAAATACGAGAATTAGAAACATGAAGAAATGTAGGCTTTATGGTCCATTAGTTGTCAGAGAAAACTGCAGATCTGCAATCCACAAATACCTCACACTTGAAAGCATTCAAATGTATCCTTTGACCCTTAACCCAATTATACTTATTCTAATCTTTGAGGCAACATTCTGCAGGGGTGATTACTGGATCAAACTGGGATAATACCTAAACAAGTGCATCCATATTAAAAACTCTGGGCCTCTCTCCCTACTGTAATCATCTCAGCAAGAGACAGTTAATACAGTGAGTTTAGGTGTGGTGGGCTTATCTTTAACCTTGGAATCAATCCAACTAAGCAGTCTGGTGTATTTCTAGCATGGAACCTATTCTTTACCTTTCTAATAGGCAAAAAAGGGGAGGTTATTTTATCTTCCATTAATCCTCTTTGTTGCAACATAAACAGCAATGTATGGTAATACCTATGAGTAATGATTAATAACTAATGGTAATACCTACTGTGAAAGTAGGTATTATGGCAGAGGTATCAGTTGAACTGTTTCTATGGGAAAGTTACATGAGGATTGCTTTGTACAAGGTTAATGTGTGTAAAGTATAACCAATCCAGTTTTTCCAACCCCTCGGGGTTCAACATGACGACATTTGGTGGGTTGTCCTGCTAAGGTCTTACCAGACCATTAGTTTAGGATGCAGTGAAACATGGATGGATGAGACCTACGGGACAATAACAACTAAAAAACACAAGTCATCGGGCTCAGTTGTCAACGAGTATGCCTCTGGCTTCAACACATCAATGAAGAACTATGTGCCATATGTTTGTTACTGTGAATTTGACCAATTCGATATCAACAAGCCTCCCATCTGTAGGGAAATGGGATGAAAGTTTGAACAGCGATGAGGAGATTCCGGTGAGGTGATGTAATATGGACTGGAGGGTAACAGTGAGGCCTGAAATCTCTTGTTCATCTCACGCCCTGCTCTGATGTGCTGCCTAGAAACCTGTCATCTCGTCTCTAACTCATACAAGTCTGTCTTGTCAAATGGAATACCTGTAATTTCCTCTCGGGTTACATACTGTTGCGCCAGTGAATACATCTTTTGTAACTTGACCCCATTTTCTTCAAGACTTTTTTGCAACTTTAAAGTACAACCTCTCAGACAACACATTCATAACCCGTTTGATTTCCAGTTGTTTTACTTTTAGGGTAGACAAACTATACACATGAAGGATATAGAATCATAGCACCATAAATCTGTCTCAGTTATTTCCCTTACTATTGGGGCAACCAGGACAGTACCTGTAGCTGTTTGTATGCAACAGCTAAATTCCTAGATGAAGCAAGATGTCAACACACAGCCCTTGTCTGTGCTCAATAGTGATATTCTCATGCCCAGATCTGCTCTCTGTGTCAGTCAAAAGGAGTAATTGCACTGAGGCACGTTTGACAAATGCATTCAGGATTAGGTGGTTTTACTATAATCTCACATCAACCCATCTCGATGTCTTGGAGGTGGTTGTCCATAAATATAAGTAAAGAAATGTGCCTTTCTTCACATTGTTGACATAGAGATAACTAACAATGTCACCAAAGTCGTGTCTACACAACCCTTTAACCCCAGAGGACACAGATAAGTCTGGGTCAAAGCATATGGAAAAGCCTGGAATAAAGAGGCTATTGTAAAAGAAGTTGTGGTTACCACGGAGATGGGGGCTATACATCCAGCTTTGGTGGCACATTCATCCTCCCTACCCCCTTTCCCCTCTCATTTGTCAGTGAAAGTGGCTGGGTGAAGTGGATTTAGCCTTCACAACTTTGTTGTTTCAAACTAAATGGACCAGAGTTATTCCTGTCTGTACTGCATGTATGAGTACAGATATAGAGAATCTAGTACTGTAAAATACTGACTTTTGACTGACTGAACCTTGGGGTCCTTCCTGGTCATTGCAGGGATGTGTCTGGTTCACGTTCATGGATGACAAGTTTTCAATGGACATTTCCTGGCTCAGACCGACATGGTCCACATTACAGAGCTGTCACATGTCTTCTCTCAGTGCCTTTGAGCGGGTATATTTGGAGATCTTTGTGCCAAGCTAAACTTTGCACTGGTACATTTTGTAGTTAAAAATTGGATTTCTCCTGCAGTCATGGCCTTGCAAAGGGCACAATCAGTTTTGACTTGAGAAGACGCAATGCTCATTTAGACCAAACAATGACTATCAACACAGTTTGTTTCTATGGACTATTATAGATGATAAAGATGTGTGTAAGGCCTTGATCAACATTGGGCCACACCCACTGAAATGGAGCAAGCAAGGTAATCGTGGGGAATGTAAAGTAAAGAGTTGAGTGGTCCTGAATGCACACTGGCATACCTAAGCAGGATTCCTGGGGGTTTGTTTCGTTTTGTAAGGCCCAAAGTTCTCCATACCCTGGGAACCTCTGCAGTTGTCTGCTTTAGCCACATTTGTAAAGCGTGTCTGTGAATTTAGGTCCAATGTTTCAAAGAATGTCTCACACATACATTTTTACATAATAGGGGTGAGTATGAACCAGCCCCAGGCTTGGAAAATGATAACATCCATTTGCCAAACAAACAAATCAGTGAAGTGCACACATCAGACACAGGTCTACTGTTTACACTACCAAGTACTAAACTAAATAGCTTATACAATACCTGATATCAGGGACATGTTACAACTCAAAAAAAAATGAAAAAACAATTGAAAAGAATATTGCTAGACAGCATAAGGTATTCTCAGGTAGGCATACTAAGACACTGATATTCAATTAGTATGTCACCAACATTTGACCCAGTGCTTGAACATACAGTTTATAATGGATTAGATCCTGTCACAGCCACAGCCATGCCCCCCTGTTGTTTTGGTTTTTCCCTGCCATATTGTCTTCACCTGTCTCGTTCAGTGGTTTGTCTCGTTAGTTTCATTGTGTCCACCTGTGTCTTGTTTGGTTCTGTGTATTTAGGTTTCTGTTTTGTCTCTAGTCTTTGGCTGTGTCTACTACCGCACATGTACACTGCAATACAGTGCACTGCAATACAGTGCACTTACATCTGTAGTGCACTTACATTTGTAGTGCACGCCGTCGCTGAGTAGTGCTGTCTCAAATGGAACACTTAAGTTAACCACTTGGCGGGAAGTGACGGACGCAGATCTGCTCGCGACAGCCGCGAAACCTGTCAAAATGAACGCGCTTCTCCACCCCAAGTGGAAAAAGCTGCCGAAAGGGCTCCTCCTCTTCCGCTATGTTGCCAAGATGGCGCCCGTTTAGGGCGAGTAGTGTCCATCGTTGTACACTGTATTTTTTTTACCGTTTGCAGTGCGCCATCAGTGCACTGAATTCTGCTGGTTTTGTGAGTGTAAGCGCCCTAAGCACTGAAAGTCAGTGCTCAAAGTGCACAAGTGCACGGTAGTAGACACAGCCTTTGTCTTGTCATTACCTCTGCTACCGTGAGTACCTTGTCTGTTCCTGGTTTTTGAGAAATTAACCCTTTGTTTGACAATGCTTTACCCCTCTCCTGCATTTGGGTCCTTCTCCACCACTCGGCGTGACAGATCAATGGACCACACAGGAGGGAACTAAACACTGTTAGGAAAGCAAGCTTGCTCACTGAAAGCCTCCTTTCAACCTGTATTGTAGGATCCTGAACAGGAGATCTGTTTAGAAGGAAGCTATTGTTCTGCTCCCAATGGGGATTCTTTAGCTCTTCCAAACATTGTTCTTGAGGATGACCCAGGAGTCTAAGGGAAGATGCCACACCTCTAAGGATCAGATTTTGTTCACATTATGTTGTAGGTGCACTTGGTAGCTTACACTGTAAGAACATTGTTAAAGCTGTAGAGATAAGGATTGGATTGGCAGCATGTGGCACTGATCCACATTTAGCACACATGTTACACTGCATGTTTAGGACGTGCCAGGTAAACACAGACCGTTCTTTGAATCTACAGTACATAATGTTTGTAAAGTTCTGGATTTTTATGCTGTACTTTTTACATGCACCATTTCTATGTCGCTTTGGAAAAAGTGTGCATAATAAATAACATGTAACAACAAATGTGATCATGTGTTTCTGAATTATTAATTTTTCAACCAGTTTGCTTCAGTATTGATTGATTTTCCTGATTTTCCAGTTTTACTTATCACAGTTCTCTCTCAGGTTTCAGAAGTATCACCCTTGACCAATTCACTGCCATCCACAGACCATCCATGAACAGTTTCTATGACCCAATTTCAAAAATGTTATACTAAAATAGTGAAAGAAATTAGAAAAAAATTGTCATTTAAGAAAAGCTTATTTACTTGCTTACAAATATTACCATATTTAGATGAAGTAAATAATGAGTGTTATCTATCCAGCTGGCTGTGGATGGCTACACCACTGAAAAGTGCCATTGGCCCATGTAAAAGCCATCATGGAAAAATAGTAATTGCCCACTTTCCATCTCAAGCTGATGTCCCTGTTTGACAACCCCTTTTAGTGGCTACAGTCTGCAAAGCAACCAAAGGCTGAGGGAACCACTTATCTATGGAGTACACAACACATAGGGGCCTACAGCATGACCACTGTTAGCACAAGAAGGTCCAACATATTATATTTACCACAAACACAATAAAACATGACAAGCACGGCATTTGTTTGCGCACAGTGATACAGTATACATGTTTCAGGAGATCGTATAGGACTCGAGCAGTGGCCTCTCTCTCCTTGAACACGGCACCTGTTGAGATGAGGAGATATCCAGGCCCTTTTTCCAGTCTGAATTCCTCAGTCTCTTTCCACTGGAACCTCAGCCCAGCTCCAGGTGACCCACTGGATCATGGAAAGGCTATAAAACTAGCCAATGACTTTGTTACCATTTACCAAATAGAACTCCGTTGAATGAGTAACTGCGTTCGGGCAAGTCACTATACAGTCAGTGTGCTAATGCCTGTCCGGTGATATGACGGGGAATAAACAAATTTAACAACATTCCCAGTAATGGACAAGCAAGAATTTGAAAGGCCCTCTGCCAAAGGCTTTAGACCTCTTTGCTAAGCAACAGGATCTGCTACCTGCAGACCACAGAGGCACCATTGTCCCTGGGTGAAACAAATCCTCTCGTCAAATGAAATCTCTGCCACTCTGGGGTAGTGCAGTTCATCAGAGAGCGAGGAGAGTTTTTCCCCCAGACTGCACGGTCCTACTCCAGAAGTTCCATCTCCAACAATGAATTCAGCAGATGGGGAATCTGGGAAGGTCATCAGAGAGTCACACAAGCAGGCAACCCCCTGGATCCTAATGAACAGGCAGAGATTCTAGGGTTACCGAGGTACTGTAACCCTATATTTCACTGCCTACGTCTACGCAATCCCAGAGAGTGGCCTTAATGAAAAGAAAAGAAAATGAGATTTCTGAAAAATGATGGACAACAATGGATGATTGATGGAAGCGCTGCAGAAAGGCTGCTTGGTTGGAGTCAAAAGAGGTCCTGAGAGCACTGAGGTTCTGGAGCAGTGCTGAGGCAGGAGAGTTTAGTGGGGTGAGTCAGCTGTACTGAAGGTGTGCAGCCATATTACCATATACAGAGAAATGAGATGGCAGTGGAGAACAGTCACGGGGACTCACAATCCCTCACCGCTAACTACAGTAACCTATTAACTGCAGATATCATATTGATTTAAGCAGGTTAGGTTGCGCCCACATGAGCCTCACAGCCTAGTGTGGGGATTAAGGGTTTAGCTGGCGACATGTCCCTGTGATTAGTTTGATCTGTTGCAGGTTATCTGCTGTCCCCCGGAGATGGGCCTGAGGGCATCACTCCCCTTATCAGCTCTCTGACAGCCTGGCAAGGACAAGACCTGATCAGCCCAGAATTTTCTTTTTTTAAAGATCGAAATCTATGCAGCAGGTCTGGTGCTATGCTAGGCTTTAGAAAAGCTGGAGACATTCCATCTTCTCCGGAGAGGCACAGCTGCATGATGGCATCAGACCTGCCGCTCCACAGCCCCCAGGCACATTGATACGCATCAGAACCAGTGATTTATAATTACTAGACGTATTAGTTCCGTATGACTGACGGAGAAAATGATGGGTCTTATTAGCGTCCTCTCAGCGGTTGACAGTTAATCACAGATGGCGCCAACGCACAGGAAAACGGTTGCCGAACAGCGGTTCTACCTGACTCGTACCACCAAAGACCTGACAGGGCCAGCTTCCTGTGGGAGAGGGGTGATTGCTGCTAAGTGCATTATCACATCACTTCAACTGCAAGAGGGGCCCCACGGCCTTGATGTCTTCTCCATGCACGATAGCATCTACTAAACGCATTTAGGTCCCCAGAGCACACTGAATGAGAACTTTCTGTTTCTTCGGTAACTGATACAGGATTTACAGAGGTTGTTTGCTAATATCCCGATCTCCAATCTCCAATCTCTATTCAATTACAAGCAATACTTCTGAGAAATACCTGCTTCAGTGTCAGGATCAGTATTCAGTGTCCTGAAGACATTAGTGTTAATGACATGGCGCTATCGTATTGACATACTGGGACAAACCTTCCTAACTTACCATCCACTCAGGTGTTACAGGTGTAAAGACAAGGAAAGGGCTAAATATCAGATATTGTTCTGGTTATTACCATTTTCTAAGTGATCAAAGGGCATAACTTTGAACGCTCTCACCTCTCACTGGGCATTTTGGAAACTGTGTGTCAGTCAATATATTATTTGCAAAATAGAAGCATCTATCTGGTCCTGTGGTTTTTCCCTTGTCGTCACGGGAATCCTTATGGCCTCTAAGCATTAAGGTGTTAATCAGTGTTCAGAGTATTTTTTTTAATAATGTTGAGGTTTATTGCACTTTGTCCAGTTTCTTTGACTCTCTGAAAGCCTAATTTAGGGCCATTTCCCTGCTTTTACTGCAGGGGCCCAACATGTCCGGTTTGTTTAGCTGTCGAAAAATATTTAGTAAATCTGTCTTTTGGCTCACAAACACTACTGACTTGTTATGATTCGGTGAGCACCGGCTGGGAGAAGAACTTGCTAGAACAGCGTGGACACATGAAAGATACACTCGTTAACTCTGTGGGACCTGTGGGACAATGGGCTGGAAAGCTTGGATTCGTATCTGCTTGAGGTGAACAGAGAGGGATGAGAAGGAATGATGATGGCTGAACAGGGGCACTACAACTCCTGGGGGCTTTGGCAGAAACTCGTCTGACACCTGCCTCTTTTCGAGATTAATATGGAATGAAGGAAGAGCATATCCTTTTTTTCAGAAATAATCTAATTTTGATCAAAGGTTCAAAGGGATAAACTCTTTATAGTTTCTTAAGTTACTACTTAAAAATGTCTGCCTAAACAGCTCCCTGTTCCTGGAGTTTGAATCATAATACTTTTTTATTTACTTGACCTCTGGTACAAGGCCAACAAATGAGAACACTGTCCTGATCTATTTTCATTATCTAACTCATAAACAAAATACAACCTTTGCTTAGGAATTACTTCTGTCCATCTTCATTCTTGTAGCATACAGAGTATGATATTTGAGATATTCATTAAATGTCGAGCACTGTGAGGTCCAACGTGCAAAAAGTTGGTCATTGAATAAAAAGTATACCCCACTGAGGAGTCTGTATCTCTGTTTGAGAGAAAGGTGAGAGAGAGAGAGAGAGAGAGAGAGAGAGAGAGAGAGAGAGAGAGAGAGAGAGAGAGAGAGAGAGAGAGAGAGAGAGAGAGAGAGAGAGAGAGAGAGAGAGAGAGAGAGAGAGAGAGAGAGAGAGATGAGCATGAAGTCGAGAATACCTACACAACAAGCCCATCCCATTATTATTTTTTATGTAAGTAAAACTCAGTGTTTAGGCAGTTGCAACACTTTTCCCTCCCTCTCAGGCATCATCACAGCGGTACCCGTAACTGGTGTGCACGTTCGTCATTACCATAGGATGCGTAATTGGGTTGTACACTTTCCACTTTCTTGTCTTTGGAAATCCTTAGTATGATTATTAAAATCCACCAGACAGAAAAAGAATGAAAATAATATCAAATTTTGTCTCAAAATAAAGTGTCAGGCAGCGATAAGGACGCACAAACTCTTATGTCTATCGTTTCCCACGCTGCCAAGTTTTTTTTTAGAAAGTGTTTAAACTTCAGTAAATAGTGTGTGAAAGCAAGTATAATACTAGAGTAATGTTTGGTATGTAAGACAATGACAATAAGTATACTTTAGTTCCTTGTCTTACCTTTCTTTTCCGGCAGCGCACACGAAACCAAAGTAAGAGAGGTGAAAGTGATCCAGATTTGGAACAGTCTTGCCATTGTCAATTGTAAACGATTCATTCTTCATCGACGGATAAATTGTCTGTGTCATTCCATTCTAACCCTGCACAAATAGTCCACTAACGTAAAATGTAACTTGCTTATGCCTCTTCTATGGCACTTTTCTTTTCTTGGGACTGTAGTGTGACAGCTCCTCCTTCTCCGTAAAGAATCTCAACAGTACGAGGCGTTTGAGCAAGGCAGGGGAGACTATTGGCTATTCTGACGTCATCAGCAGGGAAGAGTGTTGTAATTTTGATGTTGGTTTTCAGGTACAAAACCAAGTGCAACCAATTCAGGTAGCACGAGTAATGTTTCAAAAGCCTTTTTTGCATTGTTTTTGCCATCGTTTTGCGTATTTTGTGTGCTAAATAATATCCAATGAATTTCTCATTGAGTTGGGAAAGTTTGGATGAATTGCTTTATTTGTTGGTCTTGTTGAGACAGACTTTTCGAAATATTGTTTGATGATTTATTTAAAATCCACTGTTGGATGATCAGTATAGCAATCTAAATGGACATGAAGACAGGAGATGTTTTGTTGTTGAACATAGAACAGACTCAATGGGGACCACAGTGGTAGAAAACATTTGTCACATCAGCCTTGATCTTATTACTGGAGCCTAATGGTTCCACACATTTTCGTTGGTCGTGAGAGGAAGAGAATATCTAATTTGTTGAAGCTATGTCAATTCTCATTGTCCTCTCAGAGAAATCATTGTAGTCTGCTAGCTGATGTAAGGCTAACATTTCACATAGGCACAAGCACCATGCTATTTTAGGCACACTGTGGATGTGTTGCAACTGTCTCTCAGTTAAGGTTGTCAGCCAGTCTTGGGAAAAGGAAAAATGTCCGAGGTCTTTGTCATTAAGATAAGAAAGTGGAAAATATGTGTGGGTAAGACACGTTAAGGTTTGACATGCCAAGTAATTCCACAGGATGGAAAGTTACCTGCAGTTCTCAGGTTCAACCGTTTTGCAATAACTAAGACATTAGTCAGTCTTGAAAGTGTCTTAAGATCTACTTCATAATCATAACACAATTCACCAAATGGATGTCAGACAAAAAAGACCACAAAACCACATCCTACACCTACCTTTAACATGTACTCTAGTCAAAAAAGGGAACATTTCCAGTGTAAAAGACGTTTATGTGTCGCCATACTGATGTGTCCATGTTGTGACAGGATGTGCTTGCTAACCTGACAAATCCTTGCTCCACAACAGAGCAATTCCCCCACTGACTGCACACTGCACCCTCCCTGGCTCCCCACTGGCTGTTTGTCTTGACCCACCCAGGGCCTGACAGTTTGTCAGCAAGGCAGAAACTCTAAACAAACACACGCGAAGGAGCAGACAACTGGGGAACTGCTATGAAAGGAAGAACAATGGCTGACTGAGAGTGAACAGACACGTCCCACATCTCACTCATCAATTCACTCATCAACTTTCTAGGCTGCTCATTGTAAGGTGATATATTCAGGATGCACAGCACTTGAATATACAGAAACCAGAGAGCACCCTTTTTCACCAAACAAAAATGTGTAAAAGGTCATACCTTTCATAAGGAGAGTAGAGCTCAGTGGTAGAGTATGTGAAACCAGATCCCAAGATCATAGGTTCAAATCCCCCCTGTTATGTATGTTCTTTGACTAAAAGTATCTTCTAAATGATTTCATTGTCATAAAACGATGTTTTGAAGCATGTGGCTATGAATGCTGCACGCATGAGTACGATTTTCCAACTGTTTGAGAAAATCTTTACTGGCAATATAAAACATGATCCATCCAGTTGACATTAAACCTGCAGAAAATGAATGAGAATTAATCAACTCCGACACTGCAAGCTAGAAGCTTAATCTTCACAAGGCTGAAAATGTGTGTGTTTTGTACATTTTCTTATTCACATTACCAAGGAAGGGATCTTTTGAAACTGAGAATATTCATGCCCGTCATGGAAATGGAACGGAATAGCCATAAACAACGATCTGACATGGAGTCAAAGCAATTAAGTGGTTCACTGATGCAGAGTGGGGGAGTGACCCTGTAGCGAGGGAGGTGCCCTGTCACCCTCAAGGCCCCGCTCTGATCTGCATGACAGCTTCCAGCTGGACCAGCAGCACCACGCTCTCATAAACAAACAGTGAAACATGCTTTGGAAAACACGGGAGTAAAACACCATCCCTGAGACTGGGAGAGGAGTGTCTTGTGTTTAGGGGAGACAGGAACCACAAGTAGGGGGAAGGTAACAGCATATGGTATCAAGCAGGATCCAGTGTCCATTTGAGGCACAACATCTGTTGGATTGTTCCCCCACATCCCCTCCCCGGTGTTGTGTGCTTATGGGTGACAGCTTTGGAAGTGGGCGTTCATGATGTTGTTGTTCCCTTAGATTGTTATGTTATTGTCACGTTTGCTTGAAAGTGTAAATGTGCAGATATGCGGTTTCAGTCTTGGCCACATCTCTGGTTGTTGGGATAACATTTGAGTCTGAGCATTGTGAAAGGCCCTTTTCCCTCTAACCTTTGGAACATCTCATGCACAAAGAGTAAACCATTGAAAGCCAATTAATTTGAGTTAATTAGAGGAGCTACTAAAATTCCCTAGGATTTGAGCATCTGGCCCCCTCAAGGCAAAACTCCTCAAGGTAGAGATCACATGGCAAAATACAATATTTGAGTCCAAATTAACTTATTTCTATATGTACAATACATGTATATCATAGATATATTTAGATATTGATACCGTATTTATTTATTATTTCACAGTTGCTTTAACCATATACAAATTTTTCATGATCAGTTTATCTTTCATCTAAATGATGACATATATTTCTGACTCTATCTCTCTCTCTGTCTCTCTCCCTCTCTCAAACTCACACCACATAGTCCACACACACTTTTGATGTGAAAATGGGAAATCAACCTTGTTCATATTGTATTTAACATGTTTCCAATTTCCCCAAGACAATACCCACTTGCTAGAGCATGCTGTCTCCATAGCAGCCCACTGGGTTACACAGTAAACACCCCAGAGTAAATGAATGAACCTCCTCTAATCCAATAGGATTCCCTTCCACAAGCACACCAGTTAAATCCTGTGTCAATCTAAGGAACATTATGTACAGTCTGACCATCCCAGTCTCTATGAGTAAACCATTAGGGTGAAACCACAGCATGGCAGTGTGCGTTTCGTAAACATAACTTCCCATAGCCCTACATTGTGCATCCTGTGTTCTCAAGTAATTCCAATTGATGCTAGTTTTTAAACTGATCTATATAGTTGCTACATTATTTAATTGTTTTTCATCGAATAATTCAGCTATCAAACACCTTTCCCTATGCCATTGTGGGAAAATTATGACCTTGAGCGTGTAACAGGCCTAGTTTGCAAGGTTCCTTCTTAAAGGGGCAATTGACTGTTTTTTTGGGGGTATTTCACACTGTTCCTTAAGGTCTCCGAATAGGGTATGTAACATTGGTTGGGTTGAACATGGCCCGGGTGCTGTTCTATGCCCTCTGACAGATCCTCTGAAATGTTCCCGGGAAAAACACTAGCTTTTCTCCTTTTATGGTATGCTCATTAATATTTAGATAAGCTGCGCGCTGATTGGTTGGTTATCAACGAGTGAAGCTGGGAGCAAAAACACAACAAGGCACTCGCTGAAACACCGAAGTTGAAGACTTGAAATAAAAACGCGCAAATAAATCTATTGTGTCTACACAACACTGTTTTCAACAGATTGACTATATATCATTTGAAATTATAACAATACTTGTTTCCACTGTTGTTGAAGCAAACTGGATTGATTTAACTAGGTGGGTAGAACGTTAGGCTACAGCTTAGCAACCAAACCATATCGTGATTCTACTCGGCTTCAGTTAGCTAGCTAGGCTAGCTGTAGATATCTTGCTGTAAAATAACATGACAAAGATCTGGACAAACATGCATGGTGAATTGTAGATTTTCATTACACAGGTTATTTATTTGAATGAAACACAGTCAGGAACATGAATCAACGTTAGCCCCATTGCCAATAAACTAGGCTAAATTATCACACATTCTACCTATGCTCTTGCGTTAGCAAGCTAAACTTGTTTACATGCCTACAGTCTAGGTGTTACTAGTAACAGTTACTAGCAATGCTAACGTATCCTGTATCTAGAACCTGCCTTTCTCCAGTTCTTTCAAATAAATTATCTAGACAGGCGTTAGCAATAAGCCAGACTGCTGTTCGTTTTCTGGCTATTTTTCGGAAGCTTCCCTTCTAATGTCGACTACAGCTAGTCTAGCTAGAGTCATTTGATGTGTGTAGAAAGTATTTAGCATTCTACCTGGTATGCTATATACAGGAAACGTTAGCATTGCTAATAACTGTTAGCACAACATCATACTGTCCTTATAGCTTGCGGTTGCAATGAGCATACGGTCGGAACAGCACCTCTTTCCAGGTTCAGCTTCCTAGCAAATCCTGCTTGAAATTGTCCAAGGTTGTCAAAACTGTCTTGGGTGAAATGTTCAGAGCAAATGAATGATTGAGTGTCGAACTTCGCCGGGATCTTCTCATCGACAACAGCAGCCATGCCTGTTGAATGTTTGGCTCCTTGGGAAGACTGTGAGTGATAGCCTTCCCTGTACAGCCTGGAACACAGCATTTACGACCGTGGTACATTTTCAATATCCTTATTATAATTCAAAACGTTCTTCTTTGTAATTCCTTATAAGTAGCCTACACAGAGCAGCGCGCAGCCAAACTAGACGCTACCTCGGGCTGGTCTGGATGTAAATTCTGGGGCGTGACAAAGATACGGACCAGAGCCAATAAGAGGGCGATCACCGGTCCTACGTAGGACCGGTAGCTTTGTTGAAAAGCTAGCGTTTTACAGCCAAATTTTTTCTTTTTGAGATTTGAATAGGAAACAGGTGTCAATGGACTTTGATATTCACGGTATGTTCAGTTTACCCACCGAACTGTCGTTATTCAACTATGACAAGGTAAAATCGGTTTTGCAGTCAATTGCCCCTTTAATCGCCCAAACAAACGCACACAATTACTGAACATGAAGGTTACCCGTTGTAACATTGCCATCTTGTGGCAATTGTAGATCATGACGGTCCTTCATCAAAATAGTCCGTGTTCATGCAGTACGCCCATCTGCTCTAGGCTACTCGGCTATTTCTAACCCGTGAAGGCGTCAAACAGATAAACCTATGTATGATTGCATAAATATATACGTAGGATTACGTGGCATTTTGCCATAGCACATTATTTATAATTGAGAGTTTTCATGAACCATTTCATCCTTTTTAATTTTCACATTGAGCCAAACCAGTTCCTGTTCGTGGCATTATAAGCATTCATAAGCATTATACGAGTGGTCGAATTTCATATAGTAAGACACACAACAAAAGGTTCATGATTAGGCCTATAACCACTTTTGCACGCGGTTTGAATACAAATAGGCTGTTTAAAAGCCTAATGTTTTCATAATCATGAAAACAGAGTTATGATTGCAAAAGGTGATGAAGAAAATATGCCCTTACTGCAGGCTGTTTCGATTCTTACACTACAAAATATTTTATGCTAGTGCACATTACATGACGCTGACAGGGGAGCATTGCGCTCTGCAAGGAATCAAAGCGCAGGCGTCGACTCTGGGGATGCTTGCTACTGCACTTGGCTATATCTATGTCGCTAGATAAATGTAGCCCCCGATGTAAATAAGAATGGCGAGGGTGGCGGATCTAACATGCAACATTATTACAGCTTGATTACAGAAATGCAAGCCGTCTATTTTCACAGATCCGCGTCCTCTGTGCTTTTGCGAATTTGCCTTTAAATATCGCCTGATGGTTTTCGTTTGACACAGGAGACAGCCAAATCAGTCGAGCGGTTTTTCTATACAACGCTTGGGAAAAACGGGTCATTATGACCTTAGTACCCTATTCTAAAAGAAAAACATCAGATTGTTTTTACGCAGCAGCGTTCTGCTTGCATTTTTTGCTCTGGATTGTATGTGCTGTATCCGGAGAGGAGCATCACCCGTTCAGCGTAGAGGTAAGATAGATGGCCTTCGCTGCTTATCGTTAAATGACCGTGTAGCCTTCCTCAGCTCATGTGCTTGTGCGTGAAAAACATTATTTACCGGAGACATCCTCTGATCTGAAAATATACGCCTTTAATCTTGAGTGTCTGGTCAAATACATTTATGAGGCTTGCGTTTGGACATTGAATTCATATATTTTAAGTTCTTTTTATGACATTTCACAAGCAAAATATCGATGCGAGACCACGTATCAGCGTATGAATGAACCATTGGGAAAACATTCAACCCCTGCACCTCAATACAGTTGTATTTAGCTTCCACTGAACAAATGCTGGATCTCAATCATAATGTAACATTTAGACTGTGTTTTTATGGACCACCGTACGGTTGTCTCGCCTAATTGGTTGCACTAAATGGGTGTAATATTAATGGTTTAGCATATTGCACTACCATTTTCTTTAATTGTTATTTTATTTGTCTCAAATTCTCAGATGAGAAACAGTGAGATTAAAACAGTGTCCTTTGGACACATGTAGGCTGACTCGTCTCACTACAAATTGTAGCAAATGAAGCCAAAACAAAATCAACAGATAAACAGTACACAGCACAAAAACAGGAAGCGCACACGCAGGAAAATGAAAAAAAGATAAACAAGAGGTTTTAGCGCAGTTGAGAGATATGTGGAGAGGGATAGAGGGAGGGAGGAATACTGGGATTAGCCGGAGCATCTCCTGGGCTGTGTAATGATGGAGGCAGCTGGTTGGCGAGTGGACAGCTGTGGAACGCGCGGCCGCCTCGTGGACTTTGTCGTTGGGATTGTGTCTGACAGTGACCCCTGGACGACACTCAATCTCTTCACTGTTCTCAGAACTCAACTACAGTTTCATCAAGACTGTAGGTAGCTGGCAGCACGCCGCAGTCGTTCGGTACAACCTAGAGGGATTGGTAGGTTAGGGTTAAAAAAGACAGATGTACCTCTGAACAGAAGACAATGAATAAGAATCTCACTTCATGACCATGTGAAATAAATAATTCTTCCTTTTTTGGCAATCTCTTACTTATGACTTGTTTTGTTATATGCATCTTGTAAATGCAGGAGCAATGTTCTGTACTTTGCACCTCACAACTATCTCCCCTCTTTGCCCAGTGAGAGTCCCTCTCACTGGGCAAAGAAATTCAACAATCTGACGTGTTGTCAAGTTTACAAGAGTACAACGTTTATTAGATAACTGGCCACCTTCTCCAGTACAGTCAGTAGTACAGGGTGTGTTTGTCCTTGTCCCCTGTAGGGATGGCTACAAAGGTATGGCTACCTGCCTCATACAGACCCCAGAATGTCTGTCCTGCGCTCAGCCAAGACCATGCACGAGGCTATAGCAGCCATGCAGCGCATATACGGTCTCAATGTCACAGGGACACTGGATGAGCAGACCAAGGAGTGAGTACACACACACTCACACACACACACACACACACACACACACACACACCTTACCAGAGCACTGTCCTCTAAAGGACATGCATGTATTGCTTGAGCTCATTCATTCAAATGAGCTGAACTCGAGGAACAGAATGGCACTGAATGAACACTAAGTATAGACATAGCATGTGTTATTGTCACCTAGGAAACTGTCTGTTCATGAATTATTCAACCCTACTCATGTCCCCAAACTTGCACAACAAATGACTCCTTGATCTTTACCCTTAACACGACACAACACCTATGTCTTAACACTTTTCATTTTTTTCCCTTTCTGCAAAATGATGTAGTGATATCACTCTAAGGTGAGACTTCTCTCTGTGTGTTCCACTGTATGTATGTGTGTATTTCATGTGTGTATGAAATGAGTATTGGTGAATTGGTGAAAATCTTACCAGATTCCACCTATAGCCCAGTCAATACTCAGATTAAACTCCTACAGAATGGAGAAAACTGGAATGTTTGGTATGTTTCTGCCATTTAGTGGGAGAAATATCTTAGTCCTGTGCTGTAGATTAGGAAGCAACTGTTCCACGTAGGCTCTGGGTGGAGGTTACATGGTTCCACCGAGTGCTTCCTGTGGTGATGTGGCATTTTGGTAACCCAACCCACGACGATGCATTTGTGCCACAATATCCTTGAGCCGAATATCTAACCGGCAGCTGTCACTCTCTTCCTCCTCCTCCTCCTCCTCCTCTTCCTCCTCCTCTCCATCTTGTAGTTGGATGCGAAAGCCGCGGTGCGGAGTTCCAGACAAACTTCAGGGTGTTTCGAGGTCACGGAAGCGGAGGTATGCGCTGACGGGACAGAAGTGGCAACGCACGCACATCACCTACAGGTGAGAGACGTGGACAGTTGTCATGGCGACACGTCCGCTCAGCCACGGTTATTACAGGGCTCTGTGTTTGTCAGTGTTTCTATTAATTACTCATTCCTCATAGCTTGGCCGGGGGGGTTGCCATAGCGACAGCACAGATACACACACGCGTACAGTACAGCCCGGCACACACTCATACTAACGTTTCATTCTGATGTGGAAACAGACGAGGAGGAGGCGCAGTCAGTGTGTTTCCGTGGGTACGGAGACAGCTTTCCTAATGTACTCATTTACACAGAAGGCAAAATCCTGTCTGAAAACCTTCCATAATCTTTGTGGAAAGATTCCAAGTGTTCCTCCTCTCTCCCGTTTGATTAAGTTGCTTTCTCAATAGGGTCTGAGGGGGGGGAGGATAAGGGGTCCTCAGCACAGTTTTGGAAATTGACAGGTTACGGCAGTAACAGGCGATAACACCGGCAATTTATTCAAATCCTTCCTTCCTTCCCTGAATTTGAATTGATGAGCCACCACTCCTAATGGAATGTCAATCAGTGCTGGGTCTCTGCTGCTGCTGACTGTACTCTCCATGAAAATGAGCGGAGAGAAAGGGAGAGCGAGCGAGAGAGGGGTAGAGCGAGAGAGAGCGAGAGAGGAGAGAGAGATTTCCTATTCCTCCGTGTCTGCCGAAGACTGATAACAACGGCTGTGTTAAAAGTTCAGCAAAACGCTGCCAGGCTCAGAATAGTTTACGAGTCCAACTTTTTTCGTGTATCCCCCATTTTTGGAGAATGTTTAGTATTAATGCGGTGGAGAGAGAGAGAGAGAGAGAGAGAGAGAGAGAGAGAGAGAGACTTTCACGTTTTGTAGAATAGAGGTACAAGTTATCTTTTAATTACTGTTCGCTTTCTACTGTACTGTACTTTAGAAGTGGATTGTCCCATATGGGAAAAAGTAAGTTCTTATGATTGACTCTTGCATCAGGATGTGGCTCTCTAATGTTCCTCCACACTCTCATCTCATCCCCTCGTCTTAACAGCATCAAGAACGTCACGCCAAAGGTGGGTTCCCGGGAGACCCACGATGCCATACGGCGTGCCTTTGACGTGTGGCAGGGTGTGACTCCGCTGCGTTTCGAGGCCGTTCCGTACAGTGCCCTGGAGAGTGGCAGACGTGACGTGGACATCACCATCATCTTTGCCTCAGGTTTCCATGGAGACAGCTCCCCGTTTGACGGGGAGGGGGGCTTCCTGGCTCACGCCTACTTTCCAGGTCCCGGCATAGGAGGGGACACACACTTTGATTCAGATGAGCCCTGGACCCTGGGCAACCCCAACCACGATGGTGAGAGACACAGAGACGACCAGAGAGAGAGAAAAGGAGAAGAAGATAGGCAAGGAAAAGAGAGATAAAAAGAGCAGATAGAGAATCCGAGAAATTAAAAGAAGGAGAGATATGAAGAGATATGAAGGAAATGGAAGACAAACAGGGCAGGAAAGAGGCCAATTCACCTTGCAAGCCATTTCTCAGAGATGCACCGCAATACAGCATCGGCTTAATTCCTTGTTCCGTCACTCCAGCAGAGTTCCAGCCGACCAGGGTTGTGTGCCAGTTTACCATAGGTGCTAGTTTACCATAGCTGCTGTTCTCTAGGGCCCTCAGCCCAGTATCCTCCCCTCTACTGTGTGGACATCTCCATAGTGTTGTCAGTAGGGCTGGTCTGTTGTCTGGCTGTGTAGATCTGTGGCCTGGGAGAGGGTAATCAGATCTCTCTCTCAGCTCTCCGTCTACAGGCACTTTACTTTAATTACCCTGCTAGCGGGACGCCAAAGCCTGTCGGTGTGCCGTCAGGCTGCACAAACCAGCACAGCCGGCGCGCCTAATGCACACAAGCGCCACTTACACATGTCACCATGAGAGGGGGTAATAGGCGGCCTCGCCAGCGCTAGCCTGTTTGTTTGTTTGTTTGTTTTTTGTCGCTTTTGTCTAGCCCCTATCAATTCCCTTTACCCTGTCGAAACGGTCATTTCCTCATTATGATGGTCAGATTCCCGTCCGTCTGTTCGTTCCGCGGCTATCCATGCAAACCAGACGCTAATCTAGAAAGCCCTTGTCTCAGCATGTGTGAAAGCCTAGTCCCTTAATGGGTTTTCACCGTGTTGTCATGGTGGATGTTGCATGTTGGCATATGGGCTAACGCTAGCCTCTGCCCACCCCCTGGGGCTTGTCATTAGATGCTTTGGTTAGTGGGAGGAGGGCACCTCTTCTGGGTGGCTAGTATTGTTAGAGTGATGGAGACAGAGATGGGGGGGGGGGGGGGTTGTGTAGTAACCTTCTAGCTGCTGGCTAAGGGTCAGCTGTGTTTCCACCAATGCTCCTGGCAGGAGGAGATATTACGGTTTAAAGGGCAGCCACCCCCTGCGGCCGCCTTCAGTCACATGAGAGATGGTGTAGCTTTTATTCTGAATGAAGACGACACCATCAAATGCTATCCAGCTTGTTTGACCGTGGCTCCTGTGTGTTTGTGTGTTGGCATTGTCACGTGTGTGTGAGGTTGTGTCTGTATGCATCTGTTGTGTGTAGGGGATGAGCGCTGGGACGCCTGGGGCCGTGGTATGAATAGAACTTGTGTGAGCGGGGGCTCCTCGTAGAACAAGGACACGCGTGCCCCTCTCCCGTTTCCCAGCCACAGTGGAATCATTGGCTTCATGGGGCCGAGGGTTAACAAGGATTTGATCCAAATGATAGACCCACGGTACTATAGAGGAAATGTCAGCCGTGTGACTTGGATATCAAACGAGACATACGTCTGCGCTGATGTTTGATGGTGTACCAGTGGATGGCTGTGATTCAACCTCTGTGTCCACTGGAATGTGTCTGTGTGTGTGTGTGTGTGTGTGTGTGCACAGTATGTGTGTAATGTATATATGTTGTATGTACCCTATTGTGCCTACATGTTTTCTCATCCTCTTTGTCTCTGTCTCTTTATCTTTCTCTCTCTGTCTCTCTCTCTCTCTCTACGTCTCTCTTTCTGTCTACCTTAACAGGAAATGACTTGTTTTTGGTTGCGGTGCATGAGCTTGGCCACGCCCTGGGTTTGGAACACTCCAACGATCCCACTGCTATCATGGCTCCTTTCTACCAGTATATGGATACAGAGAACTTCAAACTACCTCACGACGACTTACAGGGCATCCAGAAAATATACGGTAACTGTCAATACACAATACAACACAACTGTGTTGCATGATGACATGCCGTAACCGCCCACACACACAAAAAAGACTTTCGTCATTCATGTTGAAGGCCACACTTACATTGAAGTAGAAGGAAGAGGCGAGAGAAAGAGAAAACTAAAGAATGGAACCCACTCTGTTTAGTCAATTCAATCTTCGACTAAGTCCTTGTTATATAATAGTTCAATCTGACGTCCATGCCTTTGTATCTTGTCTGTATCTATCACGTCTGATGTTCCTCTCCTCTCTCCAGGCCCCCCTGACAGAGCCCCCCAGCCTACCAGACCCCCGCCCACCGCCCCTCCCCCCCGCTTCCACCCCCCCTCTGACCCCCGCAAGCACGACCGCCAGGTCCGCCCCCACCGCCCTCCCCAGGGGGCCAAGCCCTCCAACCCCAACGCCAAACCCAACATCTGTGATGGCGGCTTCAACACGCTGGCCATCCTGAGGCAGGAGCTGTTTGTGTTCAAGGTACGTCACCCGAAGGTTCCTCCAGGAATGCAGGTCCAGGTCACAGGCATTCAGAGGAGGAGGATGACGAGGGGCTTTCCTGTGTTGTTGTTGTTTGCAGGACCAGTGGTTCTGGAGGGTTAGGGACAACTCTGTGGTTCCTGGTTACCCCATGCAGATCAATTACTTCTGGAGAGGCCTGCCGTCCAAAATCGATGCCGTCTACGAAAATAGCGAGGGGAAGTTTGTGTTCTTTAAAGGTAAGAGAGCGATCGAGTAGACGGAGACAGACAAGAGGATGAACAGCTTTTGCTTACAAGCAAACACATACTTTTGACTGACAGAACTTAAGTGGCCAAGTATGGACATGTTCAGATGAAAAAGAAACCATTTTGTTGTGCTGGACAGTTTGTTGTGTGTTCAGTACAGTCAGATATTGGGGAGAGAATTCGGCCGTCTGTCCATCGAGCAGATTAACCTGACATCTGTCACCCAGCAGGATCAGAGAGAGACTCATGTTTTATTCATTCCCAGGGAGAAGGGAGCTTCTTACTGTACACACTACCCCACCTACAGCCCTCTGTTTAAAGCTGAGAGGATCAAACTGCATCAAACACACCTAGCTTATTAAACTTGTATAGTCTCAGTCAAATAGGCGTGCATGAACTGTATATGAAAGAGGAAAGTTATTTCTACTTCCTGACCAAGTATTAGGTTCTTACTCTGTCAGACAACATTTTTAATTTCATCAACACTTCTCTGCTATAAGTGCGCAGGTATGAATAACATATTTCAACAGTTTATTTATAAATGTTTTTTTTTCCGTTTTTTACTGCAAGCAATCCTAACAACCGTTAGTACGTGTTGTTTGATAAAGTGCTCCTCCTTGGTGAACACTGTGCCTGCAAATTAGAGCAGCATAAATTATGTTTCTCCAATTATACCAGCCGAACGGAGGGTTTCATTTGGTGTGTGTATGTCCGTGTGTGTGTGTTTGTTTATTTGTGTTTGTGTGTGTGCGCGCGTGTCAGGAAACCGTTTCTGGGTGTTCAAGGACACGACGCTGCAGCCCACCTACCCTCAGGACATCTCGCTGTTTGGCAGCGGCATGCCGACCCAGACCATCGAGACGGCTGTGTGGTGGGAGGACGTGGCCAAGACCTACTTCTTCAAAGGAGACAGGTCAGCCAATGGGAGGAGACAGATATAGCTCCTCCTTCCCCCACTACATCACCAGTCGACAGGAAGAATACAGAACTTCTGATATTGAACTGACTTGGAGACTTGATTTGTACCTTAATATGGAGTGACTTCAATCGTAAAGGCTGTGCGCTGTACGTGCAATGCGAAAGATATTGAGTTGCACGAGTGTCCCAGTGTGACTCAAATGTTTCGCTGTCGAGAGACGTCACATGGCGTGGGGTCGAGGAGCCGAGGTGCGGCGGTGGGGCGAAACGCTCCGTCGCCAGGCTGCTCATCGTTCAGCTCAGCGGAGCAGAACACAGATGAGAGGCTCTCCTTGCTCCTCATGGAAGAACATGACTGCATACCTTTTGTGTATTCGCTCGGGGGGAGGGGGGGGGGTGAGAAGTGTGCTTGCGGGGCTTCTTCACTGACAGGTGGGGTTCTGTCTTCTCTGGTGCAGGTACTGGAGGTACAACGAGGACATGAGGACCATGGACCCTGGCTACCCCAAACCCATCACCGTGTGGAAGGGCATCCCAGACTCCCCACAGGGCGCATTTGTGGATAAAGCCAACGGTACCCTAAATAACCTAGCTCTATTGCTGCAATAGGCTTCAGTGTGGCCCATACCTAGATTGCCTCTCACAGTCAAGAGCTGTGATGTCTAGCCATGTGCTACTCGGAAGAGTCTGAAGTCTCGAATGAGCTCCGTACTAAATCCACAAATGTTTCTCCTGGTATTAGACAGTGATCATGACAGTAACGCCGAGTCGACTCTACCTCCTCTCCCTCCAGGCTTCACCTACTTCTACAAAGGGAAGGAGTACTGGAAGTTCAACAACCAGAGGCTGCGGGTGGAGCCAGGCTACCCCAGGTCCATCCTGCGGGACTTCATGGGCTGCGACGGCCTGCCGGCCGACCCCGACTGGGACTGGAGCCCCCCGGACATGGAGGACCGCCACTACGACAGCGGCGACGTGGACATCGTCATCAAGCTGGACAGCGCAGGCGGCACGGAGAAGGCGGTGGCCATCGCCATCCCGTGCATCCTGGCGCTGTGCATGATGGTCCTGCTGTACACTGTGTTCCAGTTCAGAAGGAAGAGCACCCAGAGACACATATTGTACTGCAAGAGGTCCATGCAGGAGTGGGTCTGACAGGGCCGTCACTCAACGAGGAGGGCGTATGGATCTCCTGCCTGGTCTAACTCTGGAACGAAGCCCTCTGTCGAGGGACAGACCATCAGGGAGGCCTTGCTGGCTGAAGTGTGTGTTGCCATGTCACAAGCAAGCTGGAGTGAAGTGAAGTGAGTCCCTTCAGGCTTGGCCGCCCTGGAGACAATGTGGATGCCGTTCCCTGTTAAGTCCTAACAAATACTGTTTGTTTCTGCTTTGACTATGTCTGTGAGTGAACTCTTTTAGGTAAGAAAGAGCTAAGCTGTATGGGACCTTTGTCCGTCTAACCCCCCGTCCCTGCACGCCCCTAACAAGCCCTAGCACTAACAGAGAACAAATTAGAAATAGGCTTCTTTATTTTCCTGTCCTAATTCACTCGACTGTGCATTTGGATTTAAATCCCTGTAAAGATAATAAGTTGTGTGGAGGACTGATACCCGAACCAAATATGACCCTTCCTTCCAAAGAAGATTACCACTTGGTGTTTTTCTTTGCTGGGCTTTCTTTTTCTTCTAATCCATGGATCTGACACCATGACATTCTCTTCATGTTTGCGTTAGCCATCTCTGTGTGTGTCAGCCCGTCTGCTCTTTGTCATTAGTGGGAAGCCGAGAAACTGAAGACTGTTCTGGCAGTCTGTCTCAGAAACAGGGGCCAAAAACCTCTCTGCAATATTAATGAGACTGCCTTAATCACGGATTACTTTTATTCTCCCTCTCTGTCTTGTTTTGCGTGTGTGTTTGGGTGTGTGTGCGTACAGTACAGATTCAGATCTGTATAAAGTCGAAAATAATGGCTTGTGGGTTTATATGGTCTAATGTTCTGCCGTTTTTGACAGGCTTCTGCAACGTCCATTTTACATTGCGTCTGAAGAATGAACTTCTAAAATGAAATTGTAAAATCTGAAACTCCAGTTGAAAACCCGAAGACACAGAGAATACAGTAGATATACAGTGTGTATACAATGTACAGTAAGTCCCAAGAAAAATGTTTTATTGTCTTGCAGTTTCCCATGGTCACCCTGACTTCTAATTACAGTGTGGTTGTGTGGTGTTGCATCCCTCTTGGCGTTGGTTAGGTGATTCAGTTTGTGAGAGGCCCAGTGAATGCTCATTATCCTCTTTTGACCTTTTGGGATTTGAATATACCACTTTTCTGTGGTATTTATTTGAAATGGTCTGTTTATCAAACATTTGCAACATATCCGTGTTTAGGAGCTTATCTTGTCAATTCAAAGAAAGAAAAAAAAAAACAGTTCATATCCAAAAGTTAAAGCTCCTGCTCAGCCTCACAGGAATTGTCTTGGCTTCTGTCATATCAATGTGAAAAAAGTCTTTGAAATATAATTTTATCAATGAACCATGTCTTCAAAGAGTCAATGTGAAAAATCATCACCTTCAATTCATTCCTTCAGTCATTACTCTTAACCATGGAACGCGGAAAGGAAGGATACTAGTGTGTGGGATGTGACTGGTGTTCTCGTGTTGGAGATGGAACATAAAGTCAAAGAAGACTACCTTTTCTAAAACATATAAAAACCCTCTGCTTCCAAAACTGTTCCTCCTCGTCCTTCCGGGAGCTCACCCTATCTCCATGTGGGCTGATATTGTACATTACCAAGGAGAGTCAGTGTGGTTTCTTTGAATGTCCAAGTGCTTTGCATAGTACATAATCCATGTTTCTCTGATTTACGGTGGGAGCCCCATGTCGTCCTACATGTCTTAATGGTGGGTGCGTTTGGGGGGGAGGGTGAGGTGGGGGCAGGAGGTGTGGAAGAAAGGCCGGTCTGGCTAGTCAGTACTGTATTTATTGCTGTATTTATTCCTCTGTGCTCAGCACCTAAATCTCGTTGCATTGCATTGTACTGAGGGCAAAAAGCTGTCAATAAAGTGGATTTTAAAGTGCTTTGTTTTTGATCCGTTTTTTTTCTGCAGTTATAAGGCCCCCCCATTGCGGTAACACAATCATTTGATGCTTGAAAGAGATGACACAGTGAAAAGGTCTTGATGTAGTCTTGCCAGCCACACTGCAGTCTCAGTAAATCAGAGAGGATAAGAGCCACGACACGATCGATCTGTCGGAATCCAAAAAGATTCTGGCAAACGGTGGATACAAATTACAATCTATGTCACAAAAGACAAACTATCTCCGTCTATGGTTTCCCCTTTAAGAGATGACCACTTGCAC
Organism: Hypomesus transpacificus; assembly: GCF_021917145.1. Taxonomy (NCBI): domain Eukaryota; kingdom Metazoa; phylum Chordata; class Actinopteri; order Osmeriformes; family Osmeridae; genus Hypomesus; species Hypomesus transpacificus. Next base: position 2,787,357 of record NC_061069.1, read on the forward strand.
CGTTCAGTCAAACGGCATACCCTTATCAGATCTCACCTCAGGGAATGTGCTCCTCTGTCTTTTATAAATAGCTGTGTGTTATCTCCAGCAGGGTCCTGAGTGCCTCTCTGCTGTCTTGACACACGCTGTTATGCCATTAAGCCTAATTTGGAGTGTCATTAATGGAGGTGGGGGGAGGCCATTAAACAGCCGTCGATACTGAAGACGTGAGGCTTTTGAGCGGTGTCCTGCAATTGAGACTTGAACACATCCAGACTAGGAGACTCTCTCGCTAACATAAATGGTGTGTAAGGGCCAGCATGGCGAAACCACGACTGTTTGACATGAGCTGCATGTTGGCGACACGATGTGAAACTCAGTGAAGGCTGGGATGTTGAAGAGCTTTATTGCTACAGAGAATTTCGAAGTGTGGCAGCATCCTTGGTCATGTCTAATCCACAGTGACAGCAAGCAGATGAATCAGACTGGGGCCATTTCACATGCCTCACTGGAGAGCAGACATTAGAGGAGGAAAGCGTCACAGAACTAATTCAGCTTTGCATAAGACTCGTGATCTAGTCTAATGACTTCACCTTTTGACCACGTCAGGCAACAGTTCTCCACGACAACATGCACTGTCCACCTATTGCATTGTCACGTTTGCAGTGGCCATGTAAAGCACAGTGCATATATACAAGAGCACCATCTCATGACATGTCTTTCACTCAGTATTTTTCACAAGCAGCTTTTTCACATTGAAGACAGAACCCTTCATTGGTGATCTCTCGGAAGCCCGCCACCTGGTTGAGTCCACTTCCTGTTCAGGAGGGATTATCAGTAATGTTCAAACAGATTTGAACATTAACTTAAAATAAACATTATATGAGACATGAATGGTATGGGTTAGAGAACATGATGTGAACTTCTATCAGGTTCAGGAGACTGCAATAGCTGTTGAAGTTTGTGATAAGAAACCCTGTATAGATGGACAACTTCTCCCTGGACATTGGCCTAGTCAGCGGGGAAATGGGAACTGTACACATGGGAAATAGCCAAAATCTCTCTCAATCTCAAAACCTCCATCCAAAAACGATGTACATCAAATGTAAAAGGACACCCTACCGTATCACTCTACACTGTCCGTGGTCTGCAGCCCTAGTGAAGGACAAGGGTGAGCGGGCAGTGTCTTTGCATCCCTTTATTTACACTCCTTCATTTCAGGATTGACCATTCCAGGATCCTTCTAGTTCTTTCTTTGCTAGTCTATGTACCTTTAGTATAGTTAGATCTCATATTTACATTTTTAAGATTCCCATATGTTTCATGTATGCACCTTCCTGCCAAAGCAAATTCCTTGTCTATGCAAACTTTCACGGCGATTAAAACCCTTTCTGATTCTGATTCCAGGATCGTGGTGATTGGCATTAGAATGGTTGACATTCCTTCTACTCATTCTGTCACATAAACCCTCACATGAATTGTCCCTTTTAATCCCTCTCTTCTCGTTTTAGGCCTTGGAGAGTGAATTTGCAACTATAATTGTGTTTGAGCTGGTCATTTTGCATTGAAGTGTTAAGAGACTCTCTCTACAATCAGCCGGTTGTGTGCTTACTAACCCAAAACTTAAACTGATAGTCGCACTGTTCTAGTGGAGATGGATAGAACTTTCTTCCACCCTGCATAATGTCATTTTCTTCTAACGTGCGACTGGAAAACAGATTGTACTGATTGTAGAGAAGGGACGACATAATCACATGTTTACTCTACCTTGTGTCTGCCTCAACCTCTATATATAGCACCAAGCAGAGCAGTCAAACACAGACATACTGTGGGTAGACACAATACAAAGCACTAGAGCAAATCAACCCGTCAATTCATTTAAAAATACAAAGTAGGGTCATATGGATGCTGCACTTAGAGTTCTCCCCTTGTTTAAAGAGAAGCTGTGGGTTAAAGACCCCAAGTCTGCCATTATTATTGATTTAATGCTTCAGTACTTGCAAACACATAAAGTGGTTTTTGAAACCTCAAATTCCACTTCACTTGAATGTGGCTTCAGTTTGGCTCAGTGACAAAGGTGTGGAAACAGTGACCCTTTTACACATGTGCAAGGATAAATTGCTATGGACCATGTAGAGTAAATCAAAGTGCTCTACATTAGAAAAGCTGTACATGTACATATTTGGCAGAGAGAGTAGAAAATTGCATTTGTTTATTTAATAATAAAGGTTTAAGGTTAAGGCCTTAAGGCCTTAAGGTTGTTTGTAGTTAGGCACTGGGGTAAAATATGTTTTTCACATGTTGGCAATAAGATTTGACAAAAATCATATTTAGCTCATAATTTAATATCTGCTGGCAGTTTGTTAATTCATTCAACTTTTAGTCAAAGAGATGGCCACAACAACAGCTGTCATGATGAATAATGATGATTACATGAGCAGTGTTAAGTTATGCAAAGTGAAAAACTACAGCCTGGTCCATACCCCACCATTATGTTACAAGACACGGATTTTAAATGTATGCTGTTTCCACAGACGTGGCATTCCACAGACGCATGTCTCTTTTCTGGACCTTTACAGGAAGCTCTGTCCCTCTGCTGGTCACACATACACTACGATTTGAATGTGTATCTTTTTGTGTATATATATATATAACAATTTTAAAAGATGCCATGTTTCCCACATGACAACACAAAAATCGGATTTAATCTATCAGTTAACACCAAATGACATCTTATCTATTTTACTCAACTTTAAGTTTAGAGAGACAACAGACATGACAGGAAGAAACATTTAAGAGAATGTTTCAAATGTCAGCAATTAATATGACATCATATTGTGTCATTCACAGTCCTTCATCCAATAAAGCACAAGACATCCACTCACTGGTGAACTCTGTGAAGCCTAGAGAAGTGGTCGGTCCACTGCCTTGCACAATGTTGAACAGGTTGCAGTAGCTGATGCCAATATCAACAAGGCAAAACGAGGTAGACAAGATTGACATAGCCCGTTCAAAACAAAACAATATGATTCAATCCAGAGACTTCAATTGAAATTCCAAAATACAAAATGTTGAACCTCTGAACCTCCTCCTAGTCTTTTATTTGAATGTGACTTTCCAACACATAGTCGGCCCTCAAGGATGCAGGTTGGAGTTTAAAGCTGACACTCTTAATCTGGAGGGTGTCTAGGGGTGTGTGGGTGTCTTGGATGAGGATAGGTGGGGCTGATGGGGTCCAGACAAGATAACGGGGAAGACACTTAGTGGTGTGTAGAATCCAACTGAATGAGTCAGCATTTGCACACTGGTTTTGCTGAGCTTATCTGTGTTCAGGGTATCCTGCACATGCATACGCCACTACATCGCTTGGGTTAGGGTTCTTCCATCAGACAGTGAAAGTGAAAGCTTCTTACCTCATAATCACAGTTGTCACAACCCATAGTAAGTCTGTACACCTTTATCTGTCTCCCCAGCCAAACTCACCTCAACATACTGGCTCTCCAAAGGGCCAAAAGGAGACTTGTCAGCAGGGCCTGCCCAAGCCTTTATGGGGCCTTAAGCAAAATTGCTTTGGGGGCCCCCCGGCGTCCCTTATCGTTGCAGCAAAAAAAAAATATATATGTACATCTTAAATACATTAAACTGTAATTTCATGTGCCCTTGGGGGCCCTCTGGTAGCCACAGGGGCCCTAAGCAGCCACTTAGTTTGCTTATGCCTTGGGCCGGCCCTGCTTGTCAGTACCACTGGCCAACCAAGTGTCACCACATACTTTAGACAGTATCTCAATCTACTTTTAAGATAGGAATCTTATTTTGTAACATATATCTATAATTCATCTACACGGTCACTTTGCAGAATGCATGGACACTTTTTGTTGGAGAGGAAGTGGACACAACAATGAAAAGTGCAGAAGCTAGAAGAAGGTTTGTCAGAGACATGGTGAGTTTGGTTTCTGATAAGTATACTCTAATTAATCTAAAATGTTATACTGTCAGATTTGGGGCAAGGATTTTTAGACAAACTTTTTATTATTTATTTCATGAAAATCTACATACAAATTCCTGCAATTGAACGCATGACAACGCCTACCTCCATTTTGAAGCAGGCTCTCATTTGTCATTTCATTCGTCAACTAAAAAAGAAAAAAGAGACATATTGTGAAAGGACAAGTAGGATTTTACAGTAGAATCTGTCATAATAATAGCCAATAACAGTACAAATGTACCGTATTAATTAATGCACCAGGAGACAGAGGCATACAAACCCTGTTTGACAAGCAAATGATTTCAAAGATCTCATGATATATTTAATGATATGTTGATGTGAGAATCCAAACGAGTCAGACAGTACAATACCATAACCATAACCAATGATTTGCACTTTTCAGTGGTGAGATGTTGTTTGTTTAAACTCACAGTGACCCGGCATCCCTCTATCAGTTCCATATCTACCACGGTGAACTTGATGTTCTCCACCTGAAGTCCATCTGTAGAGGTGTGATTGGCCAAGATGAAGTCTGGAGCTGCTGACACCAGATGAAACAGTGGAGAAGAGGGAGGAGAACATGGAAGTAAAGATGATTGCATTTGTGTTTCCTTAGAAGTCTTCCTAATATGCAACATGAATATTTATGAACACATACTGATCAGGCTCTTGATGTGGCTTAGTAAGGCCAAGTTAACATCAGGACAGGTTACTCCCAAAAGCCTAAATGAGAAAACTAACAGTTTACATGAGGAAATAAAACAGATTATCATGGCTATATATACATAAATATCCCATAAGATTCTCTCAAATCCTTTCCCCTAAATCTCAGAAACACAAAATGGTGAGATGTAAAGTCTAGAACCACATTACAAGGAAAGTGGATCAGGAAATAAATGAACAGAAGCCTTACCAGATTGCTGTGCAAAATGCATGACTAGTTTTGCCAGTGGAGATGACACACATCCCAATGACCAGGGCTGAAGCTAGGAACAAAGTCTTGGCAGACATGAAAGCGTGGATTTCTCGATTATATGAAGAAAGTGGGTAGTGTACTGGTTGCTAGCTCACTGGAGTGTGATTTTTGGGTGCTTCCAGGGCTATTAAAGAAGGCTTCACAGATATTATGTGTGCTAGTAAAGAGAGTAGCGCAGCATTGATTGACATGATACCACAGCATTGTAAAATAGGTTGAGTTTCTATCATGGGGCTGGGGCTGGAGCTCTCATGTTTGGATATGCAAGAGACAATCAATGTCTCAATTCTTCAATGCAAGTTCCCTTTTTCATTGGTCTTGTTTAAAAGTCTAAACACCAAAAGGTCCCTGCATCATTAAAGTGTTATCTAATTTAAACTACCTTTCAAAGTCAGCGTAAAAAGTCCCCCCAAATATAAAACAAAAAGGATTAACATAATATACTTATACATATAGATGTATATATATACTGATATAATTATAAATACACCTTAAATGTGAGCAATTGGATTGTAATGTGATTATGATCAATCAGCAACTTACAAGCTATCTTGTCATATATTTTTCAATCCTGCCATGTTTTTCCAATAATAATGTTTATGACATTCTCAACCATTCAATCACATTAAGGCTGTACTAATAATTGTCATAACAATGGCTATTGATTACGTTTTTTATAAAAGGTGTGAAACCAATGATATGTGCTAAGGAGAAGGGTGTCATGGGTCTCTGTTAGCAGAAACCCCCCAGTTAACATCCATGAAAGCAAGACTAATAGAGGGATTGGTAAATGGGATGAAGCCATAGTTTGTGTGGAAGCCTTATTTATAAAATGTCTTCATAATAAACATATCGACCCAATTCTCTAATGCTCCAAATAATAATTTTGCCTGTGGCTTTTGACCAAACCTTTCATACCCTGTGTGTTATGCATTTTAACCAAAAGAGGGCACCAGAGACTAACAATGTAATCAGGGCCCACATACAGGGATTCTCGAGTGTTAAGATTAAAATGGGAACCGATCTATTCAACAATTAAAAATCAGGGCCTACCTTCCGTTACACTTTTTCGAAACCAAACCATACAATAAAAAATTTGACATGGCAAAATTAAAGGAAATTAATTGTATGCATCAATTTGTTCAACCTAACCCCCTCCACACACACACCACTACCACCACACACACACACACACACACACACACACACACACACACACACACACTTAAACTCAGAGATTCTACATTAATGAAGGAGCTGTCTCTCCAGAGGTCCCTGTGGAGCCAAGGTCCTATCTTAGTCATCTCTCTACATCAGATTCCCCTGTGGTCATGTCTGTCTGGAGCAGAGGACAGTCACGGTGACTGATGAGTGCGACATGCCTGTCTGTCACTAATGAAGAACCCTGCGGTGAGAAGCAATTTAAGTCACGTGTAGAATCACTATAACCCTGTGAAAGAAGCAGGTACATCTAGTGCATTGTCACACCTGAGGCCGTCGTCTCACCGTCAACTCAGGTGGAATCCAAGCTGACCATGTCAGTTCATACTTCACACATGTTGCTTTGTTAATGAAAATATCCAGTGGCCTATTTGTGTAGTTTGTTGTGTGTACGTGTTAAACAAGTGTGTGGGTGTGTCTGCTACCAGCCCAAACTCTCGCGATACCATTCCGTCACTTCCCGCGACTTGTTGCACCGATTGAGATAGCTATAGCATTGATACTGGATTTAAATTAGTGCATCGAAGCAGAAGCAAGGTTTGCCCCGGTCTTGTATGCATACATTATTAGTTAGCTGATTCGTATCTTACTCCATGCAATTGTTGCACGAAAATCTGTATCGTAATTGCACATTTAAATGTATCATTTAATGCAGCCTACTCACTTGTGTACAAGCTCCTGCAGACATTCTTCGATTCCACATTCTCTTATCTGCTCCCCAATGTCAGTCCGTTTGAAAAAAAATTGCGTTGCCAATTTGCAGTTTGCAAAAGTATTGCTGATCTTCGTATAATTTGATTTCAAATTAGACACAGTGTAATTACAACATCTAGGAGATTAAATGCTTTCCAATTATACTTTAGACACAAATTATCATGTGACTTCATGTTCGGTTCTAAGTCAATTTACCTAGCCTGGAGTTAGCAACGTCTTACAAGTTTTCACAACCACCCCAATTCATGTAAAAGACTCCAAAAAAATTACACTGCAGGGTACTTTACGTCCTTATGAACCAACCCATCTGCCAAATTCCTTTACTTTTCTTTGGTCGTGTTTTTGAGTGTAATAACTGTTTTATTGCCTACTTCTTCCATAGCACCTCAACCTACTGTAAAGACCCAAACAGGATGTCAGCGCTGAGTGGAAAAGTCCAGACCGTTCTGGGTCCAGTGGATCCAGACCAGTTGGGTCGAACCATGACCCATGAGCACCTCACCATGACCTTTGAGTGCTGCTACTTCCCTCCACCGCCAGGTGACGAGGCAGTGGCCCAAGCCCCCCTGGAGATGAAAAACATGTTCTGGCTGAAGCAAAACCCATACAGCAGCCGCGAGAACCTGCTGCTGCAACAGGAGACCAGCGCCGTGTGTGCCGAGCTGTTGACCTACCGGCAGGCTGGAGGGGGCACCATCGTGGAGAACACCACCACGGGCATCGACCGAGACCTGCCCACCCTCCGGCGGCTGGCTAAGGACACAGGCGTCCACATCATCGGAGGGGCGGGCTACTATGTGGACTGCACCCACTCTGAGAGCACCAAGAAGATGACTGTGGAGAAGGTGTGGGATGGAGGAAAGACATCTGATGGGATAACTATATATGTACAAAACTCTCCATGTAGATTTTTTCCAGGCGCTCCCCTCCCTGACCAGGCCTGGCCCTCTTCCGTCCCCAGCTCACAGACGTCATCGTCAGCGAGGTGCTGCACGGGGCCGACGGCACTGACATCCGCTGCGGAGTAATCGGCGAGATCGGTACCAGTTGGCCAATCACAGCGAGCGAGACCAAGGTCCTGCAGGCCACGGCGTATGCTCAGACCCAGCTGGGCTGCCCTGTCATCATCCACCCTGGGAGGAACCCCGCCGCCCCCACCGAGGTGGTCCGCATCCTCCAGGAGGCCGGAGGTGACATCAGCAAAACGGTCATGTCTCACCTGGATAGGTGAGGGCTAACTGGGTGTGGGCCAAAGCGCCAGAGGGTTGGTAGTGAGTGTGGGGCTTGAATCCTAATCAGGCTATCTCGGACGGTTATCTGACAGAAGAATTTATTTGTATTTTAGTGGTTCTATTTAAGTCGTTTTATTCAGTCTTCATGCATATTGATGTGGAGCTCTTGGGGGTTCAGGGTTTTAAGTTCAAGGCAGTTTTTCTGCATTTTTTATAGTGATGGTACTGTATCTGTCTCACTTTCAATGCACTTTTTCCCAGACAATGATTTGTGTAGCTGTGCGCATGTGTTGTGTGTTTGTGTTTTTTGGCATAAACAGGACAATATTTGATGAAGGAGAACTGCTGGAGTTTGCCAAGCTGGGCAGTTACTTGGAGTATGATCTATTCGGAACAGAGATGTTGAACTACCCCTACAATCTAGAGGTGGACATGCCCAGTGACAGTCAGAGAGTCAAGACGTGAGTATATCAGATCACATCAGGGGCTGAGTTTCATTTCAGCATGAAAATGACACCACAATACGTCACCAGTTTCTTAACACTGTTGTTTTTGTTGTGTGTGGATGCGGGTGTGAGTATTTGTGTGCTCTTGTGTGTTTGTTTAGCCTGGCGTTCTTAGTGAAGGAGGGGTATGAGGACAGGATCGTGGTTGCGCACGACATCCACACCAAGAACCGCTTGACCAAGTATGGTGGTCACGGGTACTCCCATATCCTGAAGAACATCGTACCCAAGATGCTAACCAGGGGCATCAACCAGAACCAGGTTGACAAGATCCTGATTGAGAACCCCAAACACTGGCTGACATTCAAATGAAGGATGAATCTGTGAAACCTGAACAAGCCCAGATAACGTTCTAAACTGACTTTGTATAGTTAAAGTAATCACAATCAAAAAGTTTTGTACAAAACCAGTGTCAGAAAGAGATTAGAGTCCTTGAGAAATGATCACAAGCAAATAATCAACAGCACAGTATTGTTGAATCACTCGTCTGTTTGCTGAGAGGGCACTCATTTGTAGAAGATAATCACTAATTTTTATTTTCGATAATTGAAGCCATGACTGAATCAAAGAAATTATCAAATGTTTTGATTCAAACTGTACACAAATCAACAAACCAGCGTTTGTAACCAGCGCTCTTCAATAGCAGCATTGAATTTTCCAATGAAAGGAAACATTTTCATTTCAATAGCTTGAAAAGAGATACTGAGAACATTTTGTATGTGGTTTTGCTTGTTAAGGCTTAGAAATCAAGTGTAATCTAGCAAGACAAAGCAATTTCCTGCAATACAAGCTCAGTTGGGCTGCAGGGGTGTCAGCACATTGCTAATTAATTTTCTTTTTGAGTCCTTGTTTTGTTTTAGTTGTTGTTTTTTTGTCTGCAGTAATGACAGCAATAAACAGTCAGCAAACTTCGGGGGTGAAATAGTACCTTGCAGCTTCATCATCAGTGTGCTTTGTACAGTCACACAATCTGGTTGTCCTGATTTCACTCAGCAGGTGTTTATGAATGAGGCTGGCTGGCTGGCGGGTCCTACTGAAGGACATGCTCTCCTTGTCTGGGAACAGGTGGCCTCACAGAGTGACTTCACCGCACGATCAATGCCTTCAACACTGCATAGCATGCATAACCATGATGCAACTTTTGAGAGTTTGTTATAGGATTAAAAGTGATTAAAGATGTCCCTGTGATGTGTACTGAATGTAGAAAGTCTGCATTTTATATATGACTGACACTTGACTCAGAGCTGAACTGTTGCTGTTTTTTGTTTTTAAGAAAGACTGCACAGAGCTCTTTAAGTGTTGGGATTGATTTACTGGTATGGTTTCTCAGATGGTTTCATATTTCCAATGAATATAGGCACACATCAACTGTATTTTACCCGAAAATGAATATTTGGACTGAAATGTCAACTACTGTAAAGGATTGTAACCATACATAATCCCAAATGTGAATAGATAGACAAATACATCAGAAAGTACCCATAACCTACATGGCAACATGACAAGCTTGACTGAAACATTGAACAGTACAATAATTTCCATACACTTATGTGTTTGGCATCTAATTGCTATATGTATGGCATCCACACTCCACCGCACGTATGAAGTGGTCAAATTGCTCAAAAGACGAATGTAATGATGGATAGACATAGGTTTACCCCATTTACATCACTTTGAAGTTGCCTTTTGAAATAGGCATGCGGTTAATTGCGTTTCCTAAACTGTTCCGTTGCTTCACACGATTGCTCTATGGTTTCTCTGTCTTCAATGGAATGTCAGCGGTGCCAAAGCATCAGACAGGTGTGAAGGAACCACGAGAAATGGAGAGAGACGTTGCGCCGTTGCTGTTTAATCGGCGTATAAAATGAAGCCAGAGAAGGTGCTGTATTTGTTGTTGTTGCCTCCATGCGCTTTACCACCGTCCAGCTTAATGTAGATCTCGTCCCCTGGCTCGAGATGCAAGACAACGCTGTTACTGGCATAGTCGTAATTCTGGTCTGCATCCTGGGCAATGGCACTGGCTCGTACCTGGGGGGCAAAGTTTCAAGTCTTAAATGCTTTATAGTAAAATCGCATTCACTATTTACTGCATGTCTAGTGCATACAATTGGGTGCGTGCTGTGTACCATGGACAGCTCCACCACCATACACGGAATCTATCCCATTTACAACACTGCACTAAGTTAAAATTATATATACAATTATTATTTTGTATAAAATTATATTAATAGTTTTTATACTACGCGTCTGATCTTCATGTTTTAATGTTATGGCCATTTATTCCATCATTTCATCTTTGCGCCAACTTGTCACCACATGTTCAAGAGTGAAAATCAACTGTCTGTGCGTAAAGGTAATGTGGTCTGGAATCTAAATATTTCTGTTATAATCTTACAAGATTGAACATTTCCTACGTTATCCAGAGGTTGTGACAGATCAAGACTCGTTCGGCGGCATCAATAAAAGCCTCACCTGGTTGTTTTTACAGAGATCAGCCCACATGCTGGTACCGTCTCCTCCCCGCATTAGCACATGGTAAACGAAGAAGTATATCCCCGGTATTGAGCAAGTGAATTTTCCTGTTGTAGGATCATAGTGATTGCCAAGATTGGTAACCACGTCGTCAAATTTAAGAACTTCATAACCCTCGTGTTGTTTTTTCAGTCCGGCGTAGAAAGCAATCTTGGGGACAGTGTTGTATGTTGCTGCGCTTATCGCACCAGTGGGACCATTTTCTCCAGGTGGTCCAGGTAATCCTGGACGGCCGGGCTCCCCCTGTTCCCCAGGTGGGCCGACGGGTCCAGGCGGTCCTGGTACCCCAAGAGGTCCCCTAGGGCCTGTTCTACCAGTGCGGCCAGCCTCCCCTTTTGGCCCCTGAATAAATGTGGGTAAAGACTGGACTAAACGACTGTCTCTTATTGTGTTAGCTTTGTCTGTAGCTGTGGACTTAGTTCCATGTGGATCACACACCATCTGACAAGATCCTAGCATCTCGTAGCGAGCTGATGTTCCAGCGGAGTTGACCACGACCGGGATCAGTATCACCAACACCAGCACCATGATTACTCCACAGGCACCGGCTGCGATCATCTGCGCTCTGCCGATCGGTCTTCTCCGAGTGGGACGGACTTCCAGTCTGCTTTTGGACGTGGTTTCGATTAAGAAAAAAAATATCGGTTCCTGTGTTTCAATGCTACGTTTTAAACTTAATATTAATTTGTTAGCCTGACTCTTCACCGTCTCCTCAACTGATTTACTGTTTTACGCACAACAACGTCCGCTTTATTTTCTCATTTTCATGAGACTTATTTAAAGTGCTCAAATTTATGTTTGGATAAATCACAAAAGTGTCACCCGTGATATCAACGCTGCTTGTTTCATGGATCAAAGCAAGAGCAAGTGTAGGTTCCACGCTGTCGGCGCACCAGAAAATACGAACAGGATTTGAAAATGTGAACTTGGCTGTTTGGAGCGGGAAAGAGAAGGAGGGCGGTACTGATGGATCAAATGCTGAGGTTCACCATAAATAAATAAAAATCACGACGACACCCATTGGTTACTCATGAAATCAAATGCTGAGGTTCGCCATAAATAAATAAAAATCACGAAGACACCCATTGGTTACTCATGAAATCGAATACCTCCTCTTTCACCGCTGCTGTATCTACAATTGATCACTCCATCAAGAGACTTTCACCCAAGTAATACGTGTTCAAATATATCTGTATTAGTGACTGAATTGAGGTTGTATTGTACATGTCTTCCAAGAATTAGAACATGATGCCTGGCCTTAACATAACTTGACTGCAGAGAGGGAGTGGAAGCTGCCTGGGAGGTGTGGTGGAACATAGACAATCCAAACACCTGGCCAGGGGTCCAGAACCAGGCCTGACAAGAGGCTGCACTCCATTGGCAGGCAACCTGGTGACCCCAGCTCCCCAGTGTGACCCCAGTCCACCTCGACCAATTAATCATTCTGGAAGGAAATCTATCGAGCTACAAACAGAGGAGAAAAGTAAAGAGTGTGGAGGGGCAGAGGGGGGGGGGGGGGTGAGTGTGTGTGTGTGTGAAGGGGGTGGGGGTTCATGTGTTCAATCTTCCCCTTTTCTTTCATCTCCTCCATTGTTACCTACAAATGAATGTTACGTTAGTCAGTTGGATTACCGCAGGGAAAACCACAAACGGTGGAAATTGTAACCGGCCTCTCTATCACACTGTGGCGTTACACTCTGTCAACATGCATGACATTGTTCATTATGGTATACCAAGAGAACGCCCATAAAACAAACAGAAGAAGCCTCAGAAGAATCCTTTTGTGAGACAACACTGGCGGTGCAGAACCTCACCACTCATCAAACGACGCGCTGCATGAGAAATGCTGCACAGATAGAGAGAGATGGATGGAAGGAGCTGTGGAGCCGTGTAGGATGCACAGGACTGAGTGATGAAGGCCTAATTGCTGCAGTCAAGGACAGATGATGATAGGATGCTGCATGCAGAGCATGCCCCCTGTGGTCGATGGCTGTGTCCTGCTCAAGGAGCAGGTGATAAGAATAGTACACCCTGGAGACTCTGGATGAGACTGGATGAGAGTGGGTGAGACCCTGGTTGAGACTCTGGATGAGCCTGGATGAGCCTGGATGAGAGTGGATGAGGCCCTGGTTGAGACTTTGGATGAGCCTGGATGAGCCTGGATGAGAGTGGGCGAGGCCCGGGTTGAGACTCTGGATGAGCCTGAATGAGAGTGGGTCAGGCCCTGGTTGAGACTATGGATGAGCCTGGATGAGCCTGGATGAGCCTGGATGAGCCTGAATGAGAGTGGATGAGGCCCTGGTTGAGCCAGTGTCATTCCTCAAATGAGACACCCCGAATAAAATTCTGGATGAGGCCCTGGTTGAGACTCTGGAAGAGACTGGATGAATCCATATCTTTCATTATAAGCAATAAACTGAGATGGGTGAACGTTGGTATGGGACCAACACACACACATGCGTGCATAGCCACGTGGCATGCACACACGGTCACATGGTGTCTGTGAGTCAGCGAACACTTGTTGCCGATGGCCTCTTCCCCTCCAGCTGGCATTGGCCATCAGTGACTCAGTAGGACGGGAGGACAGAAGCCAAACTTAGTATGTTACAACACTTCATTGCTGAAAACACAGCTTAACTAAGGAGATAAACAACTTTCATCAGTCCAATTTGACACTTTCTCACATGAACTTTCTTGTTCAAACAGAATCTTCGATAATAACTTATTCAAGATCTGATATTGAAAATGTACTATTGGAAAGAAATAATGAAAATAAAACTCGACGTGGGCTTTGACGGTTGACTTTCGGACAGTCTACTTTGCCTTGTTGTGGGGTGCATTCCTAATCAGTCAGGACTGGCTATGAGAGAGGTGATGGTCTCTGACAACCGGACAAGTGAGTAATGAATTAAACATGTCGGCAATTGACCAGAGTCAAGATGTTTTTTAATATTCTAATGAGAAATGAGGCGTTATGGAAAACTTTTTTGTCAGTTTTGCTTGTTGTGATATGAAATATGTATAGCAGGTATAAACTGACAAAGGTGATCTAATGAATTCAGCTGTGGTTGGGGTAAGCAAAACAACACTGTCTGTCAATACACTGGTTAGACCAACGAACTGCAAAAACATCAAACCATGTCAGTTTCACCAAAGTCTTATTATATCCTGTTCTTTTCTATGCTGACTTTTGTGGATTTTTATCAATCAATAATCTGCCATGTGTCATACATTATTTTTTACAGGACATGTGCTCCATAGTTTTTTTCACACCTTCTGCTCTATCTAGTCGATATGACTTGTTTTTTTGCTTTAAAAATTTGTCAGTGGAAAGCTTTGTCAGTGACTGCCGTAGAGAAGACAGAGCTAACAGTTGATCTCAGTAGGGAGTCTTGCCACACCACCACCCCCACAAAGCGTGTCCCGTATTAAGAGAACAGAGATGACATCACCTCTAAAACCTGCTTTGTTCTCTGAAACAGGACTAGCCGCACACATACACAGGACGTCAGAATATCAGTATAATGTAAGAGTGGGAAAAAATCCACTAAAGTAATCTTCAAGCCCAAATACTGACATATTTACTCATCAGTGTGGACAATCAGGTGACAACCAGCCATTAACTACAGGCCCAAACATGATGTATCAGACTCTACAAGAACGGTAACATGTCTTCAATGTACATCAGATCGACATACAAAGTCTTATTCCTTTAACGTGATCTGACATGTAATAATTGCAAAGGTGGGTGGAAATGAGACCAAACAAAATCTCAGAAATCAAAATAAGTAGATTGATTTTCAGAACGATGCCAATCAATACCTAGTCTGCTGATGGCATGAGGGGGCGGAGTGTCACATTTGCCAATGAGATTGAGCAGTAGAAAGGAGCTTAGTGGCAAATGAAATGGAGAAGCGTAAACACACCATCTGGGGGCTACAGAGAACAATCAATGACTCCAGTCTGGGATTGATTAATTACCCTGTGAGAGGTTCTGAGGCACTGCTACAGCAGAGACACCAGATCACAACAAGATTTATCACCCTAGCGAAATCTCTGCTCTACTAACTCTTACTTTCTCTCTGTCTTTCTCTCTGTCTGAACCTCGATTTTAAGTTGTACGTGTCATGGGAGAGGGATCGGCTAACTTCAGGCTCCGGGGAAGAACTGTAAGCCTCACTGGTAGTCTTCCTGAGGTGATCTCATGAGAGAAATGTCAAATTTGCCTCATTACACAAACTCAGAATCACATATCACATATATAATTACACATCTAATCACAATGAGAGTGGTCACATTTTCTCCCAGTCAACAAGTCTGCAATTACCTTCAGACCAACAACAGCTCGTCAAGCCTGGGTAGTGTTGACACTTTGGTTGTAAGATGGGCCCAGGTTTGGTCCCAACTCTGATGTTAGAATCTACACTTAGCATCACACACGTTCTTTACTCAGACAATGAACTTGCTGATTGGAGATGAGGTCATTCCAAAAGCTGATTTTACTGTAGGTTCCACAATGCAGGTACACATTTCCAACATCCCTTAATTGCTCTGTAATAGCAGCATTGAGAGTAAGCTGTGGTAATCAAAAGACTGTAGACACCTCAGCCAGAGGGGGGGCTCCAACAAGAGGCTGAAAAGACAATTGCTGTGTGCATCTACAGCTCTGCAAAACAAGAAGAGACCACTGCACCTTATTCTTTCCTTTTTGAAGTTGAGAAGGACAATTTTAAGTGAGGAACAGAAGGGTAAAAAGTGTTTACCCTTCTGGTAAATGGTGCACTGGTCTCTTAAAAGCCCAAGAATCATCAGTATTGTGAGTACTCTCATCTTGTGTTTGTGTGAAAAGACAGCCAAAATAGATGGACACAAATTGAGCAAAGGATGGTGTGAATTTGAAGAGTGTGAGTTGCAGGGGCAAAATAAAGTAATCCTACCAAGGTCTGGACCAATAATTATTCATCCTGACACTTGTACTCTATTGTACTGGAGAAGGCCTGTGCTGTCACAACTCCCACAACTCAGTGAGAATCAATCACAACTCTCACATTCTGATTGTCACATTCTTCCACTGGTTGAGCTAAATGGCATCCAACATTAGGACATCTGTTGGTCAAAAAGGGAAATGCCCTTTTGCCAACAGATGGTCTCTCAGTTTTCTTGGGTGTCTGTGATATTAAGGCAGCTGTCCATCCTCATGTGCAGAATGAGCAATAGGCGAAGGCTCTTTCTGCAAGTGGTGAAGGCTGGCATGTCCACTCTCGCTGACCCAGTTCTCCGCCTGACTAATCACAACCTTTGAACTCCACAATAACCTGTGAGGGAGGTTAGGTCAAACGAGAGGATGGTGACCAGAGAAAGAAGTGCAAGCAATGTAATTTGGGAGAGAGAGACATGAGGAGGCGATTCTTGCTGTGAGAGTGAACAGTGAGTGCTACAGGATAATGAAGCTTAATTAGAGGTTGGGCTCTGCTTTGTCAAAGATAATTAAAGTTGGCAGTCGCAGTCGAGAAAAACTGAGCACATTTTTCAAACAACGTAGTGCATTTTAATTGACATAGAAATTACATCTGTCATATATTATCTTATTCTTTTTGAAGGCTGTTATGATTTTAAATAGCATAAAGATACATATATAAATCTTGATGATTGTAATACAAGAACTGTATTACAGAAACAGAGTAACTAGCTTTTTAAAATCTATTTAAAGAGTCCCTCATGGGAAACTCATAATCCTGATAGGTTTAGCTGGGGACAAACAGCAGTTGGCCTCCTTCCTGGGGTGTGTGTGTGTGTGTGTGTGTGTGTGTGTGTGTGTGTGTGTGTGTGTGTGTGTGTGAGCAGACTGCTCTGTGTGAAGGCAGTCGGCTCCTCACTCTCCATGGGGAGTTTGAGAGGCACGGTAGTCATCTTTATTATTTTGCTAATCACCAACAGCTTTGTGGTTATTGGTCTTTGATGACCTTGAATTGTATTTCCCAAGAATATTACTCATATGAAAATCATCTTATTCCATTATTGAAGCATCACAACATTCAACTTTACAGAGTCACAGGAGGTGCAAGCCCGGATCCACATTTGCATCTTGGT
This sequence comes from Hypomesus transpacificus, assembly GCF_021917145.1. Taxonomy (NCBI): domain Eukaryota; kingdom Metazoa; phylum Chordata; class Actinopteri; order Osmeriformes; family Osmeridae; genus Hypomesus; species Hypomesus transpacificus. Next base: position 2,804,592 of record NC_061069.1, read on the forward strand.
ATCAAGTGTTCAAGAGAGAGCGGACTGTGGAGGGGTAGTCATGGTGGCGGAGAGAACATTAGATTTCTTTCTTCCCTGCCTTTCATGTATGTTGGGGCCCCTGAATCGTTTTCCAGCCTTCCTCTCTCATAGAATGTTCCATCCTCAAGCTCATTGTACTGTAGTTGTAAAGTACACCAAGCAAGAAAGCCCCCCTTAGTGGAGGTCCATGCAGCCATAGCAGTAGCTAACGTAGTTACTGTGCCTTAGCAGAAAAGGCTGTGTTCATTGCTAACAGTCTTGTTGAACAAACAATATTAATTATACATTTTGTCTTTATTTAGCATACAAAATAAACAGCCCCCAGCTCATTTTCACAAAAACTTGACTTCTACATATATACAGTATATGTGACTTTTTCTACATTATGTCCCATCACCACGGATACTACTCCACCATTTGTACATCATCTGGAAGTCCTTCATTAGTTCTGAATGGTGCCATCTTGTGAATGTGCTTTTACAGTACAACACCATACTACTCCCTCGGTGGACATCAACACTTGTATACTCACACATCCTAAAAGTCAGAAATGATGGTACTTTGTTAAGATGTTAGATAAAAATACACTTGATATGAATCTACATTAAAAAACTAAATTTCCCAGTTTGTGTCTAATAGTTTAAATGTAAATTGCATTGAAATAAATGACACTTAAGCCTGTGTGTAAATGGCTTGGCATCTTGTATGGGGCTAAAGTGCATCGTCATAATGACCGCCGCCACAGCCACTGTGTTAAAGGCACTGGGAGGCAGATTCATTCTGATGGTGCTATAAACAGTATGTTAACAGATTGACTGAGAGACAAGGGTGGTTAGGAATACTGCTGGGTGAACTGCTGGTGAAACTCCTTCACTTTTTCCAGCAGGATCTTCAGCTTGTCAGTTGAAGGCAAAATGGTCATTCTGGAAAAGGAGGAGGAGGGGATTAAGGGACAGAACAACAGTGCATAATAAATCATAAACTATGCACACTCACACTCCACAGTAATCGATTAGCTAGGTGCAGCAGGACTTTGAGCGAAGATCATTTCACAATAGGACAATGACACAGTTTCTTTGTTAAAAAAAAGAAAAAGAAAAGAAAAAGAGAGTAGAGGTGAGTAGAACTAACCTGAAGTGGTAGGTCCCCTCTTTCTGTCCAAAGCCACTGCCAGGGACCAGGCAGATCCCAGTCTCTTCCAGCATCTTCATACAGTAGAACATATCTGGAGCTTGGCCCATTTCCTGGAGAAACAGGCCCACATCAGGCATCAACAATATTGAACATCCTATTTTTTATGAAGGCTATTTGAGTCGGTGAGTGGCAGATTTCCAATGATGGCCAGTGGGTGGAGGTCTGACCTGGGCCTCTCTGATAGCTCTGTCTGGCAGGGTGATGCGGGGGAAGGAGTACATGGCCCCTTGTACGGGGTTGCAGCTGATGCCAGGCACCGTGTTCAGAATCTGCTCTGTCAGACGGGCCTTCTCTGCCAGGGCACCGAGGGTAGCAGTGCGCTCCTGAGAGAGGAAGAGAAAGGGAAAAGAAAGAGAGAAATTAAGTGAAAGGCAGAGATAGTCAGACAGAGAGAATAATACATAGAAAGACGGAGAGAAAGAGACATTTGAATATAACATAACAGAATAAGGCCTTTGTCTCCATGTCCTCCTTATGTTCAAGTTCAAGTCTTTTATTGTCAGATGCACAGAACAACACAGGGTCAGACTGGGCACTGAAATTCTTAAGACAAGACAACGCAAAGCAACCTGGCATAACATTACATAAGTACACAGAACATAGATTACATCTATGATAAACTCAAACATAGTGAATCTCCTAATATACAATAATATACAATATTCAATACAGTATACTAAACCTGTAAATACACATAATACCCTATACTAACCTTATAAACTTATACTAACCTAAGACAAGGGAAGTACAATGGTGCATATTGCTGATCGTACAACCAGTAGCTGAAATAACCTATACTAACCTTATAAACCTATGCTAACCTAAGACAAATGAAGTACAATACTGCAATATTGCTGATTGTGCAACCAGTAGCTGAAAGTGACAGTGTGTAAGTGACTAGTGAGAAGTGTATCAGTGTCCATATCAATGTCCATTCAGAAGCCTGATGGCCTTTGGAAAGAAACTATTGCCCAGTCTGCGTGTGCGAGACCGAATGCTTCAGTATCGCCTGCCAGAAGCCAACAGGGTAAAAATGTACAACTAATCAGGAAATATTACACGCTTCAACAATTTTACCCCCATCGTTAACAGTTAACGCACTTTTATTACGGTCATTAATACTGTCACTGCATTCTGCATGATCAGGGATTGGGATGTTTGTCGAGTGTTACTGAACCTTGATGAAGGAGTTATGGGACGGCTCTCCAGGCTGAGGGGAGTTGACCACCAGGTCCATCAGGGCCTGACCAGGGACAGGGGGACACAGGCGGACAGAGACCAGCTTGCTTAGCTGGTCCTTCACCTCACCATCCATGTTGATCACCTCCATGTAGCCCCCGCGGAAACCACACCTAGCAGACAGACAGAGGCAGTTATTTTGGAGGAAGGCTGTCTCTATTCTGGGGTCTAGCCTTAGCACCCTAGAGGAAGTGGTAGAGGCAAGGACTGCCCAAGCAGCTGTCCATTATGGATAATGCCTTCCTCCCCCTCCACAGCATGGTTGTGGTGAAGACGATCACCTTTAGTATAACACGGACCACACACCAGTGTCACAAGGAGAGCTACCGGAAGTCCTTCTTGCCAGTGTCCATTACGGTAAACATTATAATGATTCATTGCATTGAGTATTATGTGTTTTTGTATTGCGTATATATTTTTTTCTTCTTGTATGTGTTATCCATTTGTATATTGCGTATTTGTGTTGGATTTTTTTATAATATTAATAATCTATTCCTATTCCTATATCCTCTTTTTTTATCTTGCCTGCTGCAATGCCGCAATCTCCCATTGGGGATCAATAAAGTACTTATTATTCCTACTACTATTTCTAACAACTGTAACAAGAGGTATGGAGAGACAGGGTTCTCATGAATATGTAGTGAATCTCAGGATGACAGCTTACTCTCCCATGTAGCACTTGGAGGTGGAGTGGAAGGATGCCAGCTCCACAGTGCTGGAATACTCTGGTCCCATCTCAAACAGAACCTTCTTGAAGGAGTGGAACTCGCATCCCTCTGCATACACGTTGTCCTGGTACACCTGGGAGGAGGGGCAGAGGGGCAGAGGGTTCAACACTCGTCCCCTGCGGAGAACCTTAGATTTAAATGAAGGTCCGAGTTTTTTTATGGTAGGTTTCTAATGCAAAGAACCCTCAACAGTCTTAATTTGTTATTGTACCTCGTCAGCCATTAGGAACAGGCGCTCCTTTGCAGCGAATCGGATCACATCCTCAATACACTGCCTGCTTTGGACCTGACCTGTCGGAGAGATGGAGATTTATGGGGGAAGCGTTAGATGTGGATCTTTGTTCTGTGGCGCCATCTATTGATCAGCCTTGGAGAAGCACAGACAAAAGCACTGTCAGTTTAATCTCCCTTTCAACTAATGACACCCTACTCTAACATCAATCCAAGTGTGATCGATTTTTCCCGATGGATTGGTTTCAAAATCCTTTTTCGAAACACTAACACTTTGACCGACACATGAATATTTACATAGACCTTTAAGTCGGGCCTTAAATCAGAGTTGACATGTCTCTCGACGGGGGTGAGTGAGAGCTGGTTTAACCGACCTGTGGGGTTCCCAGGGTTGATGATGCAGAGTGCCCGGGGGTTGCAGTGGCGCCTGGCCTCCTCCAGAGCGCGATGCAGCTCACTGATGTCCATGCTCCAGCACTGCTCCTCGTTCAGGTAGTAGTTGATCTGCACGGCGCCCAGCTCCGCCAGGGCGGCTGAGTAGAGGGGGTACTGGGGGATGGAGATCATGATCCCCGTCCGCTCTTGGCCTTCGCCGCACACCAGCAGCTTCAGCATGGTCTGACACAGACACGGGGGGAGAGAGGAGGAGGAGTGTGAGAGGCTACAGAGAGGGTGAGAGGGTACATAACAGGGTGCGTCTCAATAGTCTGACAGTGTCCCCTCACAATGTCTACACCTTTCTTTCCCATGCACGTTAGAAAAGTAGCTCATTATTATTCAAAAATGTTGGTACCACAATGCCATCACTGGCTCCTGTGGTGAGGTAGATGTTGTCTGGATCGCTTGGTACACCTCCATCCCTGCGTTCAATGTAGCCGGCCACGTCCTGACGCACACAGTCTATACCCTGACTGGCGCTGTACGCACCTGAGGAAGACACAAGCACATCCAGGAGGGTCCATAACCAAAACTTTTCTTGACCCTTCATGTTACGATATGACGTTGGAACATTATAAGACGCTTAGGAGGTTTCATATTCCCCCCTGATTGATTAAGGTATCCTCTTTTTCACATACCAGGTTGTCAGAATAAAACATACCCAAACTGCTCCCTCCACAAGACTTCAAAATGCGACGCGCTCTACTTTTGGCATCCTCTGGAAAACTATTGTCATTCAGGAGTTCCGGGTATGAGCAGAGTGCCAGGACCTTGAATAAGACAGAGGGCAGGGAGCTAGATGAGACAGAGGTAGATAATGATGATGATGCATGACAATCCGAGGTAGGAGAGCAGGATTAAAAGAACTGAGCTTTATTACACAAATTCAATAAATAAACCGGAGGGGAAAAACAAAGCAAAAATAACTTGGGAAGACATAGGGCGGAAACACGAAGGAGCAGGTTACTCACACAGCGACACAGCAACCCAAAAAGACTACAGCTGGGTGATTAATGACGAAACATGAGTGTGTTAGGGAACCAGGGGAGAGAGAGAGACAGGAAACGCTCACAACACAGACACACACCCAGGGAGCCCAACAGAAAAGCAGGGGGCAGGTTAAACACTATGAAAAACTGGGGCACAGCGAGGGCCATGACATGGGGACCTAAAATGCAGTGACATACCTGACGGAAGAAGGTGATTGGCTGCTGGCCCATCGCATGCGCGTCACCAATGTTGGCCTTGATGACCTCAGAAAAGGGCTTCTTGACCCCCTGCAAGACAGACAGACAAGGCATTAAAAAAAAGATGCACAAAAGTGAAGGATGATCATCGTATTTTAATCTATTCCATCAGAAATGCCTATTTCTGCTCATATGCAATACTTCAACATCAAAATCTAAAGTAATTGAGGGGAATTAGTTTGCCTTTGTGAATGTATCAATATCAAAGCATACTGACAACCAGTCCTCATCCTATATCTCAAAATAGTTCAGAGAACTCCAACTGAAACACAGAAACCAATACCGCATAGAGTAGGCCTATTATAATGATATATAGCTCAACTTCAACTTTGTTGGGGACACAAGGCGACACGGAAAAACAAAGCAGATGTGTATCTGAATTGTCTGTCAAAGAATGATTTGATAAAGGTCAATAAAAAGGCCTTTCTTTCCTCTCTAGGTATCGTCTGAGAACCTTGTGTGTAGCACAGAACTGACGATGAGTCTTCCCTGTCCTCAGTCAGCCTCCAGATGTTTGCCATTTGACACCCACAACAACAAGCTCAGCAGAGCGGCCTCAAACGAAACACACTGAAGCACAGCAGGAATCAAATCAGTCCCTCTGTTGTTTCAGAGGGGAACTTTAACCCAATCCTATTGCACCAGCTGTACTGGTAAGAGTTCAGAAGAAAAAAATAAAAAGTACAACCCAGCTATTGGTCACCAAATAGAGGTGTCTCTCCCTTCTGACCAATCAAATGATAGAGGAGGAGTGATGAACCTGTGTTCAGAGGACCTCCCATTCATGACAAGAGGACTCTTTATTGCAAAAAGGTCTGTACAAAATGTGAGCCAGGCTCTACTCTCTGAGAGCATTCTCGAATTCCTGTGTGCCTGAGAGGGTTTTATCACTGCAAACAAAACTCAGTTGACATACAGAACCAATCAGTGGTGCATTCCATATCTGTGGGCAACTGTAAATTGGATTATCATTTGAATGCACGCAAATAAATAGGATAAAACAACATCCATATGAAAATGTGATCCCTGCAGACCTAATGGCAACATATTATATTTTCAAACATCACAGTGGTAAAAGACCATTGATAAAGGAATCTTTGATACATGCAAGAATGTTTGGGAGGAATGTGACAGCAACTGTGCATTCCCCTCTGTCCCCATGGATACTTCAGGTTTAAGCAGGCATCTCTGTGGGCCTCTCAACCAGCCGTCAGCAAAGAGTGAATGAACTGTGGATGGGGACTTTTGTTTTGCTCAACTTAGTATTTTCATTTCCTGTTTGATATCACAAATAGAGGAATTAGTGTAGTTACAACTTAGCCATCTCAGGTACACAGTAGGTGCCTCAACCCATAACTAAGAAACACAAGTTCCCAAGTATGATGTCGTCCTGGGTTACATTCTAAAAATGCTTGGAGGGAAAACAGAGTGCGTGGAGTTTGGGGCGGGGGAGGGGAGTGTGTGTTTGGCTATCTTTGGATATGTCAGTGTGTATTATTTCAGTACCTATTGGACAACCATGTGAGCTACAAAAAGCTTTTGTGCACGGTCTTCCCAAAGAAACCCAACACCTCCAGGCGTAACTCTGAAGCTATTGAGAATGCAGGTTTGACCAGTGAAACTTGGAACAGCCTCTATAGTAAAAAGAGACCATTGATCTGATAGCCCTACTGCTGGAGCGATTAAACTGAGGATTACAATGAAACCCCCTTATACCTGCTGCCAAAAACACTCATTCATACTCACCATAGACACTAGATACCTGCTTTTGAAACATCCAAAGTCATATTTGTTCTAATCATGTTCATGACAGCACCTCACACTAATACACATAATCCCAGTTTTGAGTCACAGCAAATAGAAAACGCAATGGATCCAAAGTTCATTACAACTCTACCATCTGCCCGTAGATGTCATGACCATGACTGTTTCCCCTCCCCCCCGCACCCAGCCCTTAGCCCAACCCCCCTCAAGCCAGCAAGGATCACTTAGCGGATGCTCCTGGATACAGGAACTCCAAGGTCCCACTTACCACACAAGACTGGGCTCTGTAAACTATTGAAGAGGTCACCATCTTTGGTTTCTCATAGCAACACTTTCAATAAAGCAATAGGAGGAGGTCAAGTATGCAGTTTGGTTGAAACTTCTGGGTTTAACCTGTGGACAAAATAAATCCCCCATGAACATTCGATGACCAGAGAGGACCAACCCGGATCAAACTGTTCTTCACATCAATCTCCCAAGCCATCTTGCACTGGATGAACTGCATGCATGTTGACAAAATGCTTTAAGTCAACAACTTCAAGAAGCTCCTGAGTGGGTCATTACATGTCAGGGGATGGCTCCTGTGGGTTTTTGGCACGTCTTGTTAAACGACAGATCCAGGAATTAAAGTGGCAAAACTGAACACCTTGGTAAACCATTTCGGACCTCTTATGGGGATTATATTAAGAGTGACACTGTGTACAACAGAAGGCAGTGTTATATTGAAGTTTGTGTTTGCTCCAGTGAGGGTACTCCTGTTAAAGCATTGTGGACATCATTGTATGGTTAAGAGGTGCATGTGTCCCCAACTAACTTTAGAGTTGGCAGAATTGAAAATGAATGACTAATTGCTAGACTTTGACATGTGGGTGGTTCAACTAAGCAGTTTATAATTAAAGAGGGTATGAGTAAAGGAGGTGAGGATCACAGTCTTCTCATTGGATACTATTTAGTGGGGTGGAACATGTGTACAGAAATAAAAGGGAGAGATCAATTCAAAGAAAACATCGTTAATGTAATGTATTTCTTAGCCGTAAATTGTAACACGTCAGCGGTGTGAAGTTGGAAATGCATAGAACGCTAAACTTTCACAACGGTTTGATTTTACACTATACGATCATTTGTCTCGTGCATAAGGCTACGAGTGCATTGCATTTTGGTTTACGCTCCTCTAGTAACAATAGCCGTTCACTTGAAGTGTTAGGCCAACAATTAGCCCAAAGTAGGCTATAGAAAGCGCCACAAAAAAAGGTGTACAATTCTACGTGTCACTTGTGTGTCAAACTATGAGAGCCTGAGTGAGACGATCCAATCTGATCTTAACTTTGGGGAACGTGGCAGCTCGGGTCTTTTGTAGAAAATGCAATAAATTGCATAAATAAGTACAATTCTAGACATAACATACTTTAAGCCATTGACATACGTTACCTCTTTTAATTCCTTCTCAATTTGCACTGCGCGCTGCACAATAGGTCCGCGCACAGCATATTCAACCTTCTTCACGGTGGGGTTCATGGTGTCGATGGTCAACACCTTGCCCCGAGAGGCCACTCCGTTTTCGGACATTCTCTCTTGAACACGACCCCTCAGCGCTGCGCTTATCCCTAAAGTTCTAACAACAGAATGAAAAGGGGATAGCGGAGAGGAAATCATCATTGAGCAGACACTGAATCTCTGGTGCCCAGGAGAATTGTGTGCCCCGCTGCTTAATATCAAGTAATTTCGCCCCTTGACTGAAATGCGCAAACTCCTGTACGGCAACATTGTACAAAGTTTCTTTAACACTTTTTACGAAGTAGTTAAGCCTGCAACCACCGTCACCCTCGACGAATCCAATAGTGTGTGGCGTTGCACAACGGGCACACGTTTGAAAAAAAAACCGGGCAGACCTTTGAACCTTACAATTAAGATAAGACGTTAAAAACAGAGAAAGTGTTATACTGTTCTGTTTGAGATGGGGATGTTAAAGCCCTTGTTCAAGTACAGATTGCTCTCTCTTACTGTACACATGGCAGTTCACCCTAAGTGTACCCCTGTTATAGAGGATTGTATCCCACCCCCATCTCCTCCAGTACCTATTACGCACCGTTAGGTTGTCAATCAAGGTCGGTTCTCCGGTTACCGAGACGACAGACAGAACTGATGAACCTATGCGAGAGGACCGAGTGACGCTTCATACTCTCGCTAGCTTCGTGGAACTCCCTCTTATTATTCGGCGGACAAACACCCGCGTTCAGATAGTTTTTGGGAGGAGACTGCAGCCAGGCCATTTTGCAGAAAATGAGCGCAACCCCTCCTATTTGGAAATGAGCCAATTTTGTGCACCTCAAATGCTGTAGTCTACCGCAGTTCTATGTAGACCACACTAAAACACAGCGATTCACTGCTGGATTGATTGCATCATATCTTCAACCAGAGCAGTAACTAGGCTACGTTAGGTGTTACGTTTTTGTAAAAAAGAAAAAAAAAGTTAAACTTCACTAGATGTCTGACAATGAATAAACACAGTAAACGAAGACCTGACAGAGTGTGGCCTCTTGATTGAATTGCATTTAGGGGACGTTAGTCTAAAGTTGGCATGGAGGGAATGTGGAGGATCAATGCCAAACCTCATTCAAATTGGGGGAATCTGCTGAGAAAACACATCTGGCTTCTGAATGTAATACACAAACACACACACACACGCAATGTGAATGAACACTGAGTTTGATTGGACTGCTGTGTTTGAGTTACTCTTCTGAAGGATCACTGACTAAAGTGTGTGTGCCCATTGAGTACGCATTATTTAAAAAACTAAGCTGAAAGTCACAAGATGTTGATAAAGTCTGATTAGATTAAATGATGTATGACGTGCTTGGCATATGTAAACAACATTGAATTGCACCACCTTGAATGTGATTGCTGCTGTATAGCTTCAGATAAATGAAACTTGTTAACCATCCCATAGGTCAGGGCTGCTGTCCTGCATGTTTTAGATGTTTCCCTGCACCAGCATACCTGATTCAAATGAATGGTCATTAGCCGGCTTCCAACGAGTTTGATAACGACCTATTCATTTGAATCAGGTGTGCTGGAGCAGGGAAACATCTAAAACATGCAGGACAGCGTCCCTCGAGGACCAGGGTTGTCTACCCCTGCCATTGATAATCACCAGCACCATCCTCTTAATACAGGGGTGTCGAACTCCGGTCCTCGAGGGCCGCTGTCCTGCATGTTTTAGATTTTTCCCTGCTCCAACACACCTGATTCAATTAAATGGTTTGTTATAACGACCCTTCATTCAAATCAGGTGAGCTGGATCAGGGAAACATCTAAAACATGCAGGACAGCGGCCCTCGAGGACCGGACTTCGACACCCCTGTCTTAATACTATGGCTGCGCCGGTCTCGTGACCTGCATGACCTACTCTCTCATAGATGTTATAACAATGATTAACCAGGCTATTACGCTACTTACTGACATCATGTCTGGCATGATTTAGCAAATTTTGCATTGTTCACCCCTAACTGTCCAATAGTCCATTTATCAAACAATGGAATCATAATACTCAGATAAAAATAATGTTAAAAAAAAATGTTGTTTTAGACATTTCCCTGCTCCAACACACCTGATTTAAATAAATGGGTCGTTATCAGGCTTTTGTTGATAATTACCCATTTATTTGAATCAGGTGTGTTGGAGCAGGGAACATCTAAAACATGTCCAACTTGCATAATAATTTGGAACACGGTGTAATATGTTTATTAATTTAAAGATTTACAAATCTACAATACAGTAATTAAGAAAAGTCCACAAACATTTTCACAAAATAAGAATACCAGTTTCACTTAAGGAAGATAAAAGGGTAATGCACTCATGGTCTTCAGACATATCATGTCCTCATCTTTCAAACGAATTCGAACAGCAGTAAGTTACAGACATAAAACAAGGGTTATTTCAGCAACAGTGTATGCAACTTCCAGTAACTCAGATAACAAGTGCCCTTAATCCTCAAGTAGTTGCGCCAAGTGTTCGCGTTGAAACATAATCTGTATTATACACAAGACTACAAAACATTCTAGGATATAGCCAGGTATAAGGTAAAGAATATGATTAGAATCACCTGCAGCAAAATGCTCTTCAAGTATATTTTGCTGGTCATGTTGACACAGCTTTAATCCATATACAGTAGAAAGCAGATCAATAGCCATCAGTCATTTGTCTAAATATCACATTACAAAACAGAACCCTGGGCCATTATCAACCTAGAAGCTAAGCTGTGGCTGTCGTGATGGCAGAAAGGGTCTGGGTGGCCACAGAACGCAGAGTGAACGTGGGCACAGAGAGTGGCGTGAGCAGATAGAGCTGGTGCTGGGGAGTCTGCAGGCCGAAACACTTACACTCCTCCGTCACCAGGTAGCACTGCAGCGGCTGGTGGGAGAAGCCCAGGGCGAAGTCCTCATGCAGAGTGTCCCCCTGTGGAGCTCCCTCCCCTGGGGACGCAGCAGCAGGGGCCTCCTCTAGGCTGAAGTAGCGTGTGGTGGTGAATGTGTAGAAGAGTCTGAGCAGCTCCCAGCAGCGGGACCTGGAGGGTTCAGGGGCGTCAATGGGAGTAGCACTGGTGATGGACTTCACACAGGAGATGGAGCGACGAGACTCCCTGTTAATGAACAGCAAGGCCAGCACGTCGGACCGGAGGCTGACGGTGTTTGGCAGGCAACGCTCCCCGACAGCCAGGCAGCCTCTCAGGGCCTCCACCAGGGGAGACCAGTAGCGTCCCACTAGCTCACTCTCAGCCCTGTGAAGGGAGGGGCTGGGGCCACACAGCATGCACACATCTGCCCCCGGGAGCAGCTGAAAGCGGAGCAGGCGGTGGGCCACTGTTGGGCTTCCCTGGGGCAGGAACACGGGGTAGTCACAGGAGACCGAGCCAGAGAGGGAGAGAGAGCGTGTCAGAGCAGAGAGGAGCACCACCTCCTGTGGTGCCAGACGCCACCACTTTTCTGTGGCCACGGCTATCCGTCCATGGATCATCAGGCAGCCAAACTCACTATCGGCAGCCTGTGTAAAACCCACTAAGGCTTCCTGGAGAAGGGTAGAGTTGGGAGGCACCAGACAATCAGCACAGTGAGTTAGGTCCCCCATGGTGCCCTCCAGTCTTTCCTCCAACAGTTGGTCAATGAGGCGGTAGCAGGAGCGTAGGTCCCTCTTAAGCCGCTCAACGTTCCTCACATTGGCCAGTTCGTCCTGTCCCAACACGAGTACCATGCTGTTCCACACGTTCTCCAACAGACGACGTAGGTGGAGGTCCTCATTGGAGCCGCCTTTATGCCCACCACTCACTGCAATGAGCATTACACTGTCTTGGAACACCCTCCACACCACCTTACTGCCACGGTCGGTCTCACTGCTTGACAACACAACTCCCTGGCCCGCTCCAAACATGTGCACTCCATTCAGTGAGCCAATTACAGAGAAAGGGAGTTGTTTGGAAGCACCCCGCGTGAACAGGGGAACCCCGCTGCTTGCTGTAAGACACAAGAGCTGGACTGACCCATCCTGGAGCATCATCATAATTATGATGGTTGTGGCTCAGTGCGTGCTCATTTGTCTTCTACTAACGCTAAACGTATGTTGTGCCAAAATTAGCTAGCAAGCTATCCAATTTAGCACTACCGTGATGTTCATAACGATGCACTGAAGGGAATGCATGCATTAATTTCTAAAGTATAATAATAATTAAGTGGTCACCATAAGCATGCAAGAAGAATCGGATGGAGCTTTAGTTGCTATTATTAGGAAAGGACCTACCGCTAGCTAACTAACTAGCTAGCCTAGCTTATGTGGCAATATATACACGAAACCGTACTAAGTAACGTTCCCACGGCAACAAGTAGTTATTCAGTCACATGATTCGAAATCACAAGAAAGGCAGATCCAAGACCAGTTTAACTTCATTTCCACTGAAGAATCCGTGGAAAAAGGCTGTTCTTAGTTCCGTTTTTAAATTACTGTACTGTAGCCTTGACCGCTTACGCCCTCGTGCTTTGTATCAATACTATCTGCTTGCTTGGGCGGAGTTTTTGTCTGAGAAAAGACAAAATGTGGAATCCCGAGGTTCTAGTCAAGATTTTTTATTCTACAGAAATTTGAAAGGTAAAAATGAATTCCTCAAAACTCAGTTGTTGAATCACAAAATATTGGTGGAGAATATGTACCAGAAATTGCAATCAGTTGTGAATGTTTTTACACCCGTAATTTGTTTTACTGAAATACTTAACGGATCAAGTAGGCCTAGTAGAGCAATGAAACAAACTAGTAGATGTATAGAATGTTACTTTATCATGTGCCCCCACTTTTCCTTTACTAAAACTACTCTGTGTTACCTAGAAGTGCATAAAGGTAACACAGAGTATCTACATTAAAACTTGTAGGATCAATAATCAGGTATCTCAAATAAGATTCATGCAAAGGAGTAGCCTACAATCATAACCTACGTAAAATATACATACAAATCAACAAAGCCCAAGGCTAATGAGAACAGGGGCTATTTCCAGTCACTAAAGATCAAAAATAAAAAGAGATGTCCAAACCATTTATGTAGAAGAGCAAGAATTAGTTTTATTTTCTAAATACAAAAAGTCAAGACCAATGATGGATAAAATAGAATAGAAAAGGCACCATAATTTACTTAAAAACCACACTCTGCCATGAAATCTAAACCAGTCTCCCCCCCCCCTAATGTGGCTGTAAATAGATGGCAATATTCCAGACAAGAGTCAGACACTTTGAAACATCATGTGGCATTGGAATGCCTTGGCATGGAGGTCAGTGAGGTCAGCATTTCCCTGTAGCATCAAAATGAAGGCCTGGGAAGACAAAAACATTTTTTTTGACTGGTGTTAAAATAATTCCAGCCAAGAAAGCAATGACAAACAGAACAGTGTCATATCAACTCAATATCAGCAGAACATCAGCGTCTCCTTAAAACACTGTTGGGGGATAGGATCCAGCCCCTTCCCACTATGTTTATAAAATGTATGTATATGGTGAAGACCTCTACAAAACCAGTGCTAACCAACTAACCGAAAGAATGCAGTGGCTGGTCTCATAAAAAGGAGCACACTCTCTGTGGTCTGAATGGATTGGTACTAGTGGAAACTCCAGTGAGCAGAGGGTCCTGGTTGGCGTTCTGCATGCAGAACTGCTGGAGATCTGCCGCGGCCTGAGAAACCTGGAGGATTACAACAGTCACACATTAACTCACACATTATGGCTGATGTTATACTGTTCTGTGAATACTGTTCTGCCGAACTAATTTACATGGCTAGTTAGTGAACATGAACTACTGACTCCAGTATCCACTGTTGTGTGTGGATAAAGGGAAGGACTAGGAGTCCATTACTGTGCTAGCTAGCTTGACATTAGCCATGGTCTCCGTAAAAAGGTTTTTTATCAACTTCCAACATTAACACGATACCTTTTTTCCAAGAATGTGGAAGGAGAAGGTTGTAGACTACTAAGATGGTTGGTTAGCTTGCTAGCTAGACACCGTGCATCTATGATCTGTGCCTTCCACGCCCTTAGCATACTAGCTTTGGCTGGTTAGCACTATGGTTGACCGATAGTTTTCTATTAGCATATTTACTGAATAAAATAAATCTTACCTTTACTCTGTTTATACTCGCTTCAAAGCGTAGCTGCTGTACAACCTTCTTCATGGCGACCAGATTTGATGAACCAGACATCTTGTAGAACGAGGCTATCACGGCTGCTAGTTATATGTTTAAACAAAGTAGCAAAGGCACATATCCGGTAGATTCTTCCTTTCTATTTGGCATTCACGGTTTTGGTGACGCCTCTATTAACCTGCGGTAGGGGGCAGCAAAACACCGACAATAAACTGAAAAGACAAAAAAATACTTTATTGCACTGTGAAAGCAGCAAATCATCTTTAATCTAAAACTATAGTTCTCATACCAAAAAGTATCCATTCATCTGGAGTGAAGAAAATATGTAAACTTTTCACATGACCCCCACCTAGCTATCACATTGTAAAAATATGTCGTAACAATTATCCCAAATCATCCACAAATAGGCCATGCCTACTGCCAAAACATACAGTTCTAACATTCTTCTAGACTTGGCAATGGCTTAATAATTACTGACATAAAAGTGCTGTATAATCATGTTCTGGAATAGGATCAGTCACAGGTACATTATCCATGATAAAACAATATGTAAAGAGTGTCTGTGGCATCCTAAGGCAGTGTTGACAACAGCAGAACTAGGCCATCTGTTGAGAGGGGTCCAAAGCAATGGCTCTGTATGTTCTTTAGTTGAGGCTTCTTTGATCTCCATCAAACGAAAACATACTGTAATCTTCATCTCCATGTCTTTGCCTGGCCCTGACTGGACTATCTCCACCCTGTGTGGTGTTTGACCCTTGCCAGCTCCCCCGCTTTGACTGGGATCTGGAGGAACTGTGGAAAAATTACAAAGCAAATGTGCTTTTGCAAGATCAGTCCTCACCCTAGGATTGTGTGC
This sequence comes from Hypomesus transpacificus, assembly GCF_021917145.1. NCBI lineage: Eukaryota > Metazoa > Chordata > Actinopteri > Osmeriformes > Osmeridae > Hypomesus > Hypomesus transpacificus. Next base: position 2,819,980 of record NC_061069.1, read on the forward strand.
TGTCAAATATATAATGTCAACAAGTACAAAGCTGCCTGGATCAAATGGAATCAACAGCCTTTGTTAAAACAAATGAAAACGATGCTTAACACACTTCTTAAGGTCTACACTGTATCCAACCCTTGCAGTGACGGAGCAGGGCCATCAGTGAGGTAACTCTTACCTGCTGTTGGGGATGAGGCGGAGTGTGCGGTACAGATCAGCCGTGGATGGCATGCCACTGCCATGCGGCACACCCTTTGGAGTGGAAAAAACAGCATACGTCTGTGATTTGGTCAGCTGGGCTGGAGTGGATGGTAATCTCCTCATCTCTGGTTCACTGCCTATGGTGGGTAAGAGGCTTTGTAAACTAGCCACAAATACTATACAGGCACCAACCAACAACAAATAAATATACCATGACTAAATACTCAGTGACACTTGACAGATCATAGTAAGGTTGGAATATAGTGCACCTGCATCACATTTACAAAACCGATATACATTATATATACAGTATATTCATTCATAAAAAAATAATAATAACAAAATGTCAGAAGCAAAGTTACTCATCATCATTGCGACTTACGGATTGATAAGGCACTTTGGTTGTCAGACATAGAATGTCTCTTGCGGTCCACAAAAGGAGTTAAGTTAAAAAACTGATTCTTCAGCCAAGAGGCACGATCCTCCTCAAAAGACTTTTTCTGTGGAACGCCATAGTGAGAAAGTAATATCTTCACAATACTCAAATCAACTTCAAACAATTTTCTTGTGTATTATAAAAAAAAGTTTAAGCTGTTGATAAACAAGTATCAATACCTCATGGCCCAAGCGGATAGCAGCATCTGTAAAGTTCTTTCTCTCCCTCTCAAAGTTTCTCTTCTGCTCTTCAAAGAGCTTCCACTCCTCCTTGAGTCTCTCTTTCTCCTCCAGTGTGTAGCCGTCGTTCAGCACCGCCGCAGTCTCGTCGTCGTATGGAGAAAAGAGCTGTTGCTGCACACAGACACAACCAAGGGTCCTTCATAACAGTCAAAGTACATTTGGTAGCTGTACAGGAAAGGTTACATCTCCTGTCTAAAGCCCTAACCTGTAAGAGCTGCTGCTGGGTCTGGATAAAGTCTTTGCACTGCTGCATCTCCAACCTCATCTTCTCCATCTCCTCCTCGTGGATCTCCCTGGAGACCAGCTCTTCACCCGCACCCTGCTGAGATTGCACCAAGGACACTGGGAAACAAACATCATTTGGTTGAATGTGGAGTAACAAAACGTGCTCTGTGAACATGTGAACTTGCCATATTTGTTTGTTGTCCTCAATGCGATCCATGCTGCAGGAGAAGGAGAGAGTGCAGTGGTGTACCTTGGCTGTCCAGTCTCTCCATGTGGCTCTTCAGTCTCCTCCACTGCTGGCGGATGCTGTTGGTGAGCTGCTCCCGAGCGTGCTCACACGACTGGTCCAGGGGTTCCCTACTGGAGTCCCAAGCCACCTCCTCCTCCTTGTCCGAGAAGGCCTGAGAACGGTTCCACAACGCCAGATCATGAAGGTGAACGGATTCTTCCCGGCGTGTCCTCCGGTAGAGCAGCTGCGAGTGTTTACCTGCTCCAGACTGTCCTCGGCGATGGCTCCCCTGGAGGGCTTCCTGGGGCTCAGGATGGACACCATCTCCTTCTTCATCTGCTGGAGCACTTGGTTCAGCTCGACGTTCTCCAGCATCAGGGCCCTCTGACGCTCCTCATACTCACTCAGCAAGGACTTGTACATCTCTCCCTCATGTCTGCAATGGGAAGTTTACAGAGGTTTATTCCATTTATACTTTACTGTGGGTTTGTCATTGTCTTCTTTGGGGGTCTGTTTAGATATAGTTCTATGGGCGTATATGAACCTGTCTGTGACAATGCTTGTAAATAGGGCTAAACAAATCCGATTTGATTACACAAACATAGATTGTAAGTATATTTTGATCAGTTGGATGAATGGTGAATGGCATGGATGTACAGGATGAAGCATTGTACCAACCTGGCCTCCATCTTTCCTGTCTTCCATTGGCTTCTTTTTCCATCAGACCGCCCCAAGTAGTTTAACACATCAATTGCTAGGGGTGGAATAGTAGACAATCCATAAAAGGAGCACATTTCTCTTATCTCTTAACTGAGGAGAAGTCATTAAGTGCAACCATTCACACATTTTGTTGAAGATAATGCTGCAAACCTACTTATTTTCTTATCTCTTTTGTCCACCAGTAGCTGGCCTAGGCGTTCCTTAAGCTTGCTCGACTCTCTCTCCTTCCTCTTGGCATTGTGGCTGTACTGAGACGCACGGCTGGTGATGATGGCCTGAAGCTTCTGAACCTGATCCATGTGGTAGATTAGAAGGTTTAAAAGGTTTTTTCAGAAACACTACCGGCTAGTGTGTTTGACGTCTTTTTAATTGTAATCCTGATTGGAGAAGTCATGAATTGGCAGTTTTACCTCTTCTTTCTCCGTTTTCAGGCAATTCTGCAAAGTCTTGATTTTGAGCTGTAGCTGCCTCTCTGTCTCGTGTAGTCCAGATTTCTCCCTTTTGGAGAACTCCAACTGATCCTGGAAGCAAATACAGATTTGTACAAAGCTCTGATAGGCAGATATCAGAAACAGTCAATGTACTACATATACAAATAATTTCGCCTAACATTAAATATAAAAACATTGACAAAACATCATATTTAATTAGGGACTGTGCTGAACTCCAAAAATGACACTAATGATTGCAGATAACAGTGGCGAGAGAGCCAACCTTGAGTCTGCAGTTGCTGATCTGAAGGTGTTCCAGGGTGCCGCTGGTCTTGACCTGCGCTGTCTCCAGCTCTTGCAAGGAGAGCTGACTGCGGCGGTGCTTCTGCAGCAGCTCATACATGACGTTCAGGGCTGCCACGGTGCTCTGCCTGCCCGTCCCCTCCTCTGAGCAGGCATCCACGTACATCAGGGGGAGGCCCAGTGAGCTCATCTCCTGTGGAATCCGGTGAAGGGGGTCAGTTTGATCATTATCAACACATTCTTACTGTTCCAGTGTAAAAGGAAATCTTTTTCAAAGGGTTACAGGCCAGGTTCCAATGTTTAGCTACAATAGGGGAATCAATAAAACAATAAGAAAACACATGCACAGTGCATGCAAAGTGTATGCATGAAATCTTTAAGAGAGGCTCTATAGCAATTAAAGGAAGACTGGTGGTACCTGATTTATGTAGGTGGTGCATTGGGAGACATTATCCTCATTACAGAAGGCATTCATGACATTGTAGGAGCTCTTGGACAGCAGCATGGAGGAGTGCATCTCAGGATGGTTGTTCTGCCTCGAGGGGGACATTGTTACCTGAGATATCCTTGAGAGGTCATGGCGCTCTAAACAAAAGGGAAAAGAGAACAAAGGTTTCCAGGCGTCTTCTCTTGACAGCTAGGCTGAAATCATGGTTTTAAAACAAGGACACAAAAAGTGCTATCTAACACATTCTAAATATAGATACATTTATTTTTTAGATGAGTATGAATTTACAAATCAAGTACCCGAAGTGCATCCATTACCTAAAGACGGCTCCATTGTTTCTGTCGTCCACCAGTCTCCCATGTCAACCGAATGTCAGGACAGAGGAGAATTCATCAGGGAAAAATATATACAGCCTCCAGCAGATTGATGGCTTCTACACTGGGACAAGGTCCTGAAATAGAGCACCACACTATGACATAAGAGACAAATGCAGGATAATCTGGGTCGATTCTCCACTATCATGGGATTAAACGTCATATGTGGGCCAGTGGTAGGCAGAATGGGGATGGGTAGGACTGTTTAGGTCGGCTGCTAAAATGAAGCAATGGAAATAGCATTTTGTTAAAGCTGGGGAAAGCACTGTTTTCCTGGGCAGAATGGTTCATGTATTTTTTGAGAGTCTTAATGACTTTCTGGTTAAACAAGATGAACAACATTGTACCTTGCCACTCCCACTAAGCACAGGAGTGTAATTCACATGTAAGGCCTCTTTGACACATTATATAAAGGGCTGAATATAGACTATACTGTGGGAAAACAGCCAGGAGTGCACAGCAGTAAAGGATAGGCCTAGGTTACTAATCCACTTATTCAGACAGCTTGGTTCTTATCTGAACTGACTCTCTTGGTGCAACTTGTTTTGAAAGGCTGCCGCACTGGTAGCCAACATTTTGCGAGTTTAGATATCCAAATGCTATAATGTGCTGGGAAACAAGGGTATCTATAAGCAGCTAGTTCGCTACATTACCATTCTACAACTTGACCTAAATTACTCCGTCCCAAATACACGTATATGCATCGTATAAATATAGCTCTACATCCACTTGATAGCCAACTGTAAACTACAGAAGACAACATTAGCCTTGCTTAGCCCACATAACTCCTGGAAAGTATAGCTGTTTGTCGGTGAGCGTTAAGTTAGGCAGTAGGCAGCTACTGTACTGTAGATTCAACACACGATCGAACTAATAGCCTAGTCTTTACGCTACTTACGTTAGCTAGCACTAGCTACTGCATCATACTTAAAAGATTGCTACTCACAGGTGAGTTGATCTCAATTCGATATGACCTCGTTGCAAAGCAGGTTTGCCACTAGACAACTAGCTATAGCTTGTCTTTAAGTCGATCCAAGACCACAGTCTTGCAGGCACAGGTTGCTTTGAATGATGTTTGAAGTCGACCTCTTTCTTGTATCAGAATGAACCTCACGGTCATTGGTGACTGCGTTGTCAAGCAACAAGTATCTGGCCGCCGCATTGGATATGCGCCGTTCACCTTTGAGTTTATGCAAATGAGGTCAGGTGCGTTTGGCACGTTCCCTGACCGGTTGCACACAGACATTAAGGTTGTTTTGAGTTTATTCACATTTTAAATCATGTTATTATTTTTTTTGTTATATGTAATAATACTATAATATGTTGGGTGACATAATATGCGAGCATAGATTGTTGACATCTTGAATCTGAAAAAGCCGTGGGCAAAAACGAATTATGTAAGATCATGTAAGATAACCCCACAACATTGGCATTAATAACTGTAGTAATAATAATAAAGTCACACTCACCATGATCATAATAGTAGCAACATAACATTAAAGTGTGGGGGAGGGGTCAGGGGTCGCCAGGCTTGCAACTAGTAAGAGTTTTATTCATTCATTTGTATTCATTCATTTTGTCCAGATATAATATCAAATGAATGACCAGTGTCCAGAAGGCTGACATTTTGTCCAGATATTCAGGACATTCAGGACATGCAAATCAAAGGAATGTGGCCAGTGTCCAGAAGGCTCACATCTTGTCCAGAAGGCACTTCTCACCTTCCATAGACATTTAAAATCTTATCTAGACGTTTTTGGGGGTAATAATTCAAATGACAAGTTTCATTTAAATTGAGGATTGCAATGTTACTTTGCACATTGAATTGCAGATAGAAAAATCCATTACTATTTGAATAAAGAGTCCAAAAACCTGTGGCAATCTATTGTGCTTTCATTTAAATTTGTATTCAAAATAATTCAAACTGAATTAAGGATTGCATTGTCACTTGCCAATTGAAAAATGCATTACCATTTGAATAAAGATTTGATACACAACCTAAAAACATGACATCAATTCAGCATGTACAGCAAAACAACAACGATTATATTTGATCATTTTGAATCTCTTCTGTGTTCCCACGGCAAATCTATGAACCGTAACCTGGTGGCTATCAAAACCATGACATGCGAAAATACTTGAAATACCTTGTGAAATACCTTGTGCATTGTACAAGCATGCATGCGCACATCAGTGCATTATCAAGTAGAACATTACAATTCATCCCAAACAGCTGCAGAGGAAGCAGGATGGAGGCTCCATGTCAGTTGTGTATCGCCCAGAATCAGGATGATCTCTGCACTTTATCATGAAGGTGTTTAGCTGGGACTCAGGTTTCTTGTCCTGCTGGGGATGTTGAAAACAACGGATACACTTTGCAAGGTTTACTGGAGCTTTTTAAATAGTTGATGATAAATATAAGAACCAGCACCAACCTTGATAGTCTCATATGTGTCTTGGATGAGTGCGATGAACAGACTAAGCACCATGTAGATGAATAGGGAGACAAAAGTGTAGATGTAGAGCCTGCTGAACAGCCACACCATACTGCTCTTTGCCCTCATCATCTCAAAGGTGGAGTATATGCCATCCCCATTCATAAGAGAAAACAGGCATTCGATCACCTTGTCAAAGGTCCGGAACTAGGGTTACATTTGTCATTGCAAACGAGAGAGAAGGGGAGAGATGGTTGTCAAAAATCCACTGGATGGATTGTAAAATGTCATGAACTCAAATATCGAACACAGGAAGTTGATCTACCCCTCACTTTCTCATGGTAAGGTCCCAACACAATCCAGCCACAGAAGCAGTAGCCCAGGTAGATAATGGCAGCACAGCATGAGAAGCGGATCACATTTGGGAAAGCTGCCCTCAGGGTCAGGATCAAGATCTGGAGAGGAACAAGGAACTATCCATCAATGTTTTTGTCTTTTTACGCTGTGTATTATTCCATTCTATACCAGGTGTGTGTTGTCTTGCTATTACTGATTATCCATGTATACAAAAGTAGGATTAAAATCTGATGCACAGATCAACAACACACTAAAATTGTGTATTTGCCATCAGATGTGAATTCACAAAAGGTACATATAAATCCGAACATTGTATTTCTTGTAGAAACCCAGGTAGCGAATTACTCCAATCCAGGTAAGCATTGTGGCTATTCCCAGAACAATACTGCAGACATCATAGATGATTAAATCCTGAAAATAAAAATGAATAAAATTACTTTGTTATTGAGATAAGTGATGTACCATACACTGAAAGGATGACTCAGAATTTTGAGTTTAACCTTGGTCTGTATTGCTATCTTGAGGGCAGAGCCAATGATGGTTAGTGTATCACTGATGATGATCATTAAATACCAGCCATTCACAAACTGCATTCGATCTGACCAAGACACGGTTTTCCTGTAGAATGTTTGGAAAAAGTGTGTGTACTCCTGAAAATAAAAAAATGCAAAAGATGCAAATAGTTACAAATGTAATCAGTAAAACTTGATAGTTGCCATAAATACAATGCTGTTTGAGCAGTGCATGTATTTACCGTCTCTGTGCAGTGAACGTACTGTATAAAATGGATAACACTGTCTTCCTAACTTACAAACTGGAGTTGAATTCCATTGATCACTGAGCGTGTACACAAGAGCAGAGAGATGAGGCAGGACAGAATAACGAGGGTATCCAAAAGCAGGACATGGTGATGGTCCTTCCCAGCTGCACAAATCAAACAGCAAAAGACATATCATCAAATTTTCCATATAAGCAGTTTGATTGAAAAAGAAGAACTGTGAACAATCATTATGGATTTCCACTTATAACTGTGGTCAGAAGTGACTGGATGTGTGCCCCCTTCTGGCATTGAGGAGTATATCAAGGACACATTGATGTAGAAAGCGGAGGGTGAATACATCTTCAAATACCACAGGACTAGTATAATTTAGGCATAATTTAGGACTAATTTAATTTTGACAAAGCAACGTTTACAAGACAAAAAGCATTGTTAAGATAGAAGGCTACTTACAAGTGCCGGCAACTGTCCAGTTCTTACATGCATTGATTTCAACATTATTTTCAAAGAGGATCTTTATTTTTCCACTATGTGCGCTGTTGTCAAACATTATCTTCAGAAAAAAAACAGAGACCCATTACATTGTCAGAACAAATTAATTTAACACTCTGGTATACTGCCTTGCTAGATTTTGACATATCAACCATGTGGAGAAGTGACTTTTGCTTTTGTTGAATAGCAGGGAGGGTGTTTTTGCATCCTGCCACCCACCATCATTCTGAAGTTGTAACAGTCTGGAAGCTCATGGTGACTCACTGTCTGTAGGTTGATGGCTTTTAGAGTGAGGTAGACTTTTATGGAGACCAACCTGGGACAGAGACAACATTCACTTTCTACAAGGCAATGAATGACTTGAGAGCCGAGGAAGTAATGCATCTACAAATCACCTTTGAAAATCCAGAGAAAAGTTCATGTCATTCCGAAACGTCCACATAGGGTAAATGGTAATACATTCTGTGGAGATAAAAAAAAAAAAGAAATCGTTCCGAAAGTGAAACATCCATAGGTTTCTGTAGTTGTGGCTGGTTGGTCTACTGGGTTTGGATAAAAACAGATACCAATGCCTCCCAGACTTCCTGTTTTACTGTCGGAGTGAACCACCAATGTGATTATTTTCCATGAGCAGAATGAAACAAATTCCCCAGGAATACCACTCATGCTCCAACGCAACATTAAACAGTCTAGAGACTGCCAGTTGTGTGGGTGCTCAGCAGTATATCTGTGTATTTAGGATAAACATTTGGCTGAAGTTTCTCGGGTGACTAAGACATCTAGAATGGATTACACTATGCAAATAAGCTATTTGTCACACCAAGACAATTGACATTGTGTTGCAATGCAGTGACCCTAATTACCTGTCTCAATACGTGGATCAAGGTTGAATGTTTCTTTGGATGGGGAGATGCTTCCATTCTTGTAGAAGTCTTGACAGAGGGACAGAGGGGTGTTCACCCCATCATTCTTCTCATACGCTTGGCTTCCAGGTATCAGGTTTTGCAGATGTGTGTACTATAGATGACAAGGTGACAGGAAGTATAAATTCCATGAAATACAAATCCAATCTCTATAAAAATACGGCATTTAATAATAATAAGAAACATCAGGGTATTGAACAATCAACAAAAATAATTACTATAGAAACAGAGTTACGGTGAATCTTTTGAACACTGTTCACTTGTCCATTAATGGTAGGATACTTAATTTCTCTCTCTGCACTCATTTACAGACACTTAGTTTATTCAAGATAACCATGTTTATCACTAAAACACATAATTTCAAGTGATTTTCAAGACATACTATACCCTATCAATGATGTGATATATGTGGTCATAGACGTCTGCTTTTGTGTAAACTGAATATTTGTCTAATCGTTGGTCCTTGTAGCCTTTCAGGAACAAATGTTTGAATGCCTTCAGGTTTTCCTCCTTGAAGGTAACCATCATTTCATTGCTCAGTCCAAAAGAGACTAACTGTAGAACAAAAGTTTACATGTGTCAGTTTGAATGAAGCTTGACTTGACATTAATCATTTGCAGTTTACAGTATCAAATCAATTCACATTTCATTAGGATAGCCCTTTTTCCATGGAATGTCATAACAGACTTCACATACGCCCATAGAACTGCACCTCAACCAACCTAAACCCTCAAGGATAGATGTAAAGTTATATTTGAATCACAGCAGACTAATACCAAGGATTCAAACCATTTACAGTATATCCTACCTGTGCTGTGATGATTGCAATTTTTAGAATCTGTAACGTCAGTTTCCATGGTTTCCGCCCCCTGGCTCTGTATTTCTCACAAGGGTTCATAAAGAAGTACTTTAGCCTCCTCCTGAAATCCTCCACTACCTGGGAGTCAGGACTCTGCTTAGCAGTGTTCCATTCAGTGTGGCCCTCTGGGCACTGTATCTCTGGCCCTGCAGCCACCAGCGGTTCCACTTCCTCCATCTGTACTTGTGAATCCTTCAAAAGAAGAGGAGCATTTCTGAGAATAGGTCACCACAAAAAAAGGAGGAAAGAGAAGGGAAGGTATAATGGAGTGGTTTATTAGCCTGCTCCCTTGTCAGTCCCATAATGAAAAATTCACCATGTTCAAAGATTTCCATGATGACCAGAAAACAGGAGATGGATGAGTCAGTTACATTGTTTTATCATACACTCAACAAGGATAAAGACAGTGTGATGTCCAGATTTGAGCAGTGATGGTGTGGTGTTCAGCAGCGTTATACAGTATTGTATAAAATGAGCAAGTTGGAAGAATTATTCTCTCATTGCTGCATTCTAGACACGGTCGATTATTGTGAAAACTTGTTCCATGTGTGCTATGAGTAGAATACATCTAACCATGCAATGCATTCTGATCTTTATCAAACAGGTTAAACCGCATGTATCGACTAACACTTTACAAGATGCTACAGATCTACAAAAAATACTATAGACTACATTCATGTAAATTAACATAAACCCACTTAGAAAACTCTGGATTACAATGCTGCTTCTGTTCAGATACCTGTTTTTGTACCGCCTTCCACTCATTTAGAAATTATAATGAAACTTTATTTTAAATAAATAATTAATATACCAATTGTAGCTCAACATATGAAACATCATATACTCTGCCTCCGTCATGCTGCCAGTCAGTTCTTCTAATTTCTTGTAAATTATCAAGCGTCACTAACATTACCATCAAATGGTGCTCGTAAACCTACCTTCACGACGGCCTCACGCAGCAGCTTGTGTAATGGTCGTTGACTTTCACTGTTGTCTGTTATCAGGCAGAGCAGTCACAGAAGTGTCAGGCCGCTCTTTAGTCACTGTGACAGTCATTCTTGTACTTCCAGTTTTTCCTTAACAAAAATTCCAAAGTAGTACCAACGTTTCTTGTTTGAGTGATTTGTTTTAAATACTGGTATAATTTTTCACCTCATGAAATCACCAAACTATTGGATTCTGATATTATTTTAATCTGAATAAAATGTACCATAATTTCGAAGTGAAAATTACAACAGTTACAAAGATACAATGGATAATGAAAGACAGACACTGTACCACGTTATATTCATGAACTATTCACATTTCTAAGATCTTATTGACAACTATTCCCACAACCAATAGTAAGAAAACAAAGCTGTAAACACTAGGTGGTTCAGATATCCACCATTTAAGGATTGTTACTGTAGTTTTACATATATATGCACACATATCTCTCTGCACCATTGTCTATACCGTACAGTAGCTGCCATGATGTTGCATGTTGAATGCTAGTAAACCAGTCACACATTCTTCTTTTTAAAAACAGTGGAGCAACAACTAAGAATGAGTGCGACGATCAGTCTTTCTGTTCAGTAATGTATACAAATCTGACTTTTAATGAGTAGGTGTGTGGTACATACATAAAACTATGCTGTGTAATGACCCATTGTATCCCCCACGCATATTGTAGGCAAACAAACTGTCACACGTGTGTGTGTGTGTGTGTGTGTGTGTGTGTGTGTGTGTGTGTGTGTGTGTGTGTGTGTGTGTGTGTGTGTGTGTGAAAGAGTGAGATCGAGGGAAATTGTGGAGCCTCACTGCGAATGATATGATTGGCATGGAGATATGTCCCTGTGTGGAGTGAGGGAGCGTGAGCGCAAGGGCTGGAAGTTGGCATCTCCTGCACTGCTTGTGCTCTGTGCCCCAGCATCCATGCTGGCAGAGGACTCAGCCAACAGCTCCTCTGGCAGGGGGGGAGCCCCTGGGTCTCCAGGCCTGGGTAGGCTGGACGAGGCCGTAGATAAGGACACTGTCACGCTGCCCCCTCCCATCGATGGTGCGTCCGCTCGGCTTGATGCAGAGGGCAGCTTGAGGGATCCGGTAGCATCTGATGTGGAGGCGCACCCTTCACTTTCGGGGTGGAATAGCATAGTCGATGGCAGGTTTGATTCATATGACAATGTCCTGGAGAGGTCATTGGATGCCCCTTTCATTGGAAGGTAACCAGATGAGGAACTGGAGGCAGAGGCTGAAAGACAGGATTTGGAAATGATCATTACGTTTATAGTCAGGGTTTCATCCGATATTTCGCAAGTCATGAAAAAGTTTCCATGCCAAACAAATAGTACCTCTCAGAGCTTCTAGCCTCTCATTCTTCACTTTCTGCACCTCATCAGTGATCTTGGTGATGATGTGGTTGAGGGAGCGACAGAGTTGGATGGACTCAATAAGGGTGTCCAAGCCCCGGGGGTTCTCAGCCAGGAAGTCCAACAGCATACCCGTCTTCTTTCTCTGCGTGCTCCGACAGTAGATCTCCTCTGTATCATCCCGTGTCAGGATTCTGCGAGCGCGTAGGTAGTCGAAGTGGCGATCAGCAATTATCTTGTCACAGAGGTAGGGCCGCAGCCTGATCAGCACCTGGAAGAGAAGTTTGTGTTGGGTGTAAACATTTTGCTGTATGTCAACTTATCTCTGAAAAGGACTTCTGTTATAAGAGTGTAGCTTTCTGGGTATGTAGCTTCTTGGTTACAATATTTATACATCATTATTTTGTGCCTGTTATTAGCTATGAATCATTGAAACTGACAATGAGAAGAAATGTGGGCCTACTTCATCCAACGAAAAAACACTAAAGCAATGGAAACTTATGTATTTACAGGATACAGTTAGCGTATGGGTAAAGGGTGTGGTGAGCTTTCACTTCTCAATAAAACAAATATTCTATTACAATAACCCCATGTAATATTTAATACTTTGACATCAGTTGGCATTCATTTAATTACTTACTTCCTTTTTAATTTCGGACATTTCATCCTCTGTCAGGGGAGGAGTATCCATTCTACTCTACCTACTTAAGTATGTATCAGGTTCGTTTTCCGAGTATGTACCGCACTCTCAATATATAATCAAACAACTTTTTTTACATAAACAGTACACTCTCCAAACTGAAGATTTCTAATCAGTTTCGTCTCTTTCAGATGTATTCGTTAAAATGCGGATATTCCAATATCAACGTTTTGTCTTTAGTTAAACAGGCTCTGGTTTTGTTCAAATACGGAACCGCTGGACTTACTTCCTGATTCCACAAAGAGTTTACGTAAATCCGCAAACTATGACACGTTTCAGTTCATGATTCATTCCAAAGAGTATATACGTTCTCTGTTCATTCCCGACATATAGGCCTATCAGTTTTTTCACACTATTGCAAATTGTCAAACTATGTTGTTTTTAGTGAAATAGAATCAAACATTTTAGTTTTAAGTTTTTTTACATTTGTAACAAGCATGCTGCACACTGCAATAGAGTATTTATTAAAAAAATGCAAGGTGAACCGAATGAGACATTCCAGACAAAAATAAAGAAATTCCTAAATGGCACCCGAGCCTTCTTGATTTTCAAACGTATTTAATCAGGGTATTACAGGAAGTTATTGACAATTTCCACTCCCCCAGGGAGATTGTCATGGTCTCAGGTGTCAAGATATGAGCTGCTCTCTCTGTTCCCCAGCCTCTGTAATTGAATATAATACCAGGATGAAACCCTGTAATGACACGTTACATAACAGCCTTTTTGAATCCCCCCATTAAACACTAAATTGACCAAACAATGTGGAATGGGCGCCGCAGCAACATGAGAGCAGGGAATCCCCTTCTAGTCAAATACTTTTGATGAGGGTGCAGCAATATTTCGAACTGGGATCATACAAAATGATAATCTGGCCGAGATTATGTTTGACTTTGGTTTAGTCATTTTGATCTGTTAACCCAGAGGCATGTCAAACTGAAGTGCTTGACCATGTTGGGAATGTCACACAAAAGAATTAGGCTATACGCACTGATTAGTGAGTAATTGAAAGTACTCAACATTGCAATATGTTAGCTTTGAAGTGACCAGGTTATGTTAGTGATGTAAAACCTGGGGTTATGTCATTAGGATGTAATAAAAACAAATGTTACTTTGTGTATGGAAGTGGTGGGCTTCTACCATCCCCTAGACTTTGCCAATCCAGCCACCTGTTGCCTTCACTGTTTCCATTACCTAACATGGTTCTGCACATTTTTCTTCAGTGCATCTTTAAGGGAAAACGCTTCACTCCAAACCACAAAAAGTCAGCGATTTCCAGGTATAGAGGATTATAAGTAACAAATAGAGCATATTAAGTCTGCTATTCAGCTGTCTGTGCTGGCATGACTCTTGGGGCCCATGTTAACGCAGAGACAAAAGCAATGTCAACCAAAACAAACGTACCTATTCATGCAAGTTATCCTATCAAAGGAAACAGTAAATGGGTGGAAATCATTTTGGGCAATACATACTCTTCTTTCATGTTTGTAAAACGGTATACTTTTATGTGGTCTCTCCATAAAACAACCACATATTTCTTAAATATAATATTATTTCAGGCCTTTACAAAACATTAAATTATCTCTTTATTTCTTTCCCTAATCCAGATTTTCTCTTTCTTATTGAACAAAGAAATCCATGGTTGACAACGTTTGTTATTGTTTCATATTCCACAACTACATTTTGTTTAAAGATATTCTGGTTAAACAATAATCCACCCACTGATTGAACAAATATATGTAACACCCAAATAGTATAGAATCTAGTTTAGATTCACATACACATTTTAACCACAGGCTATGTGGGCAACACTAACTTGGTGCCATAGCAAGCTGCTATTGAAATGTTCATCTTTTTATTTTTATATTGACATAATACCAGTGTTGCAATGGTTTTAGATTCTCACCTTGGCCATACATTCTTTCTGGACATCACACGTGCAGTGGCAATTTTAAACTTTTTATGAGCTATGATGACTGAACACATTTATTATAGGCCAATATGTGCTGTTCAGAATAGAGGTTGCTATTGGTAAATTGTTATTGTTATATTTTATTGCACGGTAAAATATTAATAACAGGTGGCCCCCCTATCAGCCCCCCCCCCCCCCCCCCCCCCCCCCCTGAGACACATCCCTTGCTCCGCCCTTGACTAGGCTTCAGGGTGGATACTAAATGTATTTTTTTATTTTGAATGACTGCAATTACATTCCTGGCATAGTTTGAAACAGTCAGCTGTAGATACACGTCAGTTCTCTGTCAGTTTTGGCAAGGCTATAAAACAGGAGAGGCGGACACCCTATATAGGTATAGTACTCGAGCTAATAAAAGACAAGATCTTTTAGTTTACCAGAAAGTACGTTCGCGTCAGATAAGGTTTACTTTAAAGCAGCTTCTACGTAAGAATGTTGGTCTTGTTTCTAACATTCTGCGCGAGTTTAAATTTGGTGAGATATTAGGCTTGTTGTCTTATGTAGCGAAGTTGTGTTGACTTTTTGCTGACTGTCCATTTTATATTAATGAATGTCTGAAGACCAATGTCTGGAGTCAATTAACCGTTCAAAATAATCAGTGGGATATTTTTTCTTATTTTAGGTTTCGTCCTCCTGTCCTGCTCGGTGTTCATGTCTCCATGGTTCCCCCAAGTGTGCGCTCGGTGTCAGCCTTGTGCAAGACGATTGTGGCTGCTGCAAAGTTTGCGCGCGCCAGCTCAATGAAGACTGTAGCCAGGCGGCACCATGCGACAATACTAAGGGACTCGACTGCAACTTCGGGTCTGGTCGGGGCGCAGTTAAAGGCATATGTCGAGGTGTGACACTATATTAATTGTACATGATGTATTGCAAAACTCCTAATATCTAGGTTTAATGTGTACAAGTTGTTATCTATTAATGAAAAGGTGGGTTTTAACTGTGTTCAAACGTCCGAATCGTTTATTAATCTAGCTGTAATCTAACTACACTGTTAACTGCCCTGATGTTTATGATTAACCATTTGATTTGATTTTATTCAGGGATGATTGTAAGGTGATACTGTTGGGCATGGTAGTCAGGCATTTGTTTGTTAATGCAGGTTTGTGGTCTGCCCAACATTAATTCTACACTGAACACACATGCTTATTTTCTTTTCTTTCCAAAAGCAAAATCAACTGGAAGGCCCTGTGAGTATGACAATAAAATCTACCAGAATGGGGAGATTTTCCGTCCAAACTGCAAGCACCAGTGTACATGTATAGATGGTGCCGTGGGGTGCAGTTCCCTTTGCCCTCTGGAGCTAGCCTTGCCCAAACTGGGCTGTAGCAAACCTAGGCTGGTCAAGGTGGCTGGGCACTGCTGTGAGAAGTTGGTCTGCCCTGAGGAAAGCAAAACAGCAGGAGCTGTGATCAAGAAGCTCAAAATGGCACATGAACATTCTGAAGATGACCTCACCATCAGGAATGAGTTGGTGTCTGGAGTCAGAGGAGGTGGACTCAAGTCTTTGCCTGGTAAATGGCTCCTTCAGTCCAAACAAATGCAACAGATATTCAGCAGTAGGAAGTTAAGCCACACTTATTGCTCGAGGACAGTGTTCAGACTGTCAACGGATGGTCAAGTATTCAACGTAATCTTTTTGACAAAGTTTTTGTCATACCAAATCAATATTGATATGTCATCTTCCCACCAAATCCCTCCTTCTCCTAGTGTTTAAGAGTCAGCCAAAGAGCCGCCTGTCATCGAGGAGGAGGTGTGTGCCACAAACCACTACTTGGTCCCCTTGCTCCCAATCCTGTGGCCCTGGGGTGTCCTTCAGACTCACCAACAATAATAATCAGTGCAAGCTGTTAAAAGAGACTCGTCTCTGTGAAGTCCGCCCATGCTTTCAGCCTACATCCTCAAGCTTGAAGGTAGGCTGTGTACCACAGTAATACTTAACAAAATAATCAGATGATCCATTTTTTTCTTACACTACATACATAAATTAAAACTATCATGTGTACCACAATTCATTGCCTTTTCCATCCCTCCTGCCTTTTCCTCACAATGTTTAATATTATTCTGGTTCTTCCCAAATCAACAGCGCGGTAAGAAGTGTAGCGCCATGGAAAAGGCTAGCCTGCCTGTAAAGTTCACCTACGCAGGCTGCCGCAGCTTGAAGATGTTCCGTCCCAGGTACTGTGGGTCTTGTCTGGATGGCCACTGCTGCAGACCCAAGAAGACCCGGACGGTGCCAATCCGCTTCAGCTGTGACGATGGACAGACCTTCAGCAAGGACGTCATGATAATCCAGTCTTGCAAGTGTGACATCAGCTGCTCCCACAGCAGCACAGAACCATCCCTTGTTTTCAGATATTTGAATGGTGTCCACAAGCTGCTTGATTAATGGCATGATGTAGAGAAGTCTGTGAGGGTGTTTGGTTGTTTGTGTGTGTAATCGAAATCAAGGATTTTCTGTGCACTAATAGGGGAGATATTAGAGATGACAGTTTCTGTGCTTCATCCCTAAAGACATTGCTTCATAGAATTGGAGCTTAAGTAGTTGCTTCGTTATGAAGCATTCTGTTATGTAATATTAAATGCCAAGTTAGTCCCAAATGTTTGTATGCATGCTCCTGATTTTATGTAATAAAAGTGTATATTTAAAAATATATAAAGGAGACATTGTTTACTAACTTTCCTTTATGTGAGCTATAAATTCAGATATAATATTTTTATAATGGTGTTACTGAGTTGTTGTATATTGGCTATTTTAAAATGACGACATCCCGCCTCTAGAAATCAGTGTTTAACGCGAAGTTTGAAGTTTACCTGTGGCTGAAGGAGAGCATGGTTTGAATGACAGCCCTCCCATGCAGCCGATTCGCCCAGAATGCGTCCTAGGTTTGGGCTAATCCCCGAATGTTTACAATGTCTGGCTCCGCGCCTGATTAACACTCGGATCGATAAGCAGTCTCAAAAATGTTATCAATATAAAAAATAATCGTGATACCCCCCAGAAATGTTCACTGCACCCCCAGTCAAAGCAGGCTGTATCCGGCCCTGGAACTGCAAGGCAGTTTCAAGAAAGATGGGCAAAGCGAATACATGTTTGTGCTTCAAGGAGAAAATGTATTTTGTGTTATGAGGCGATGTCGGTCGTTATAGAGTCAAATCTCCGTCGGACTTTTGACAACAAACACGGAGATAAATATGCCAAATTTAGCCTTCAAGAAAAACAGCAGATTGTCCAGCAATTAAAAGGCGGACTGCAATTGCAGCAGAATATATAGCACACGTACACACCATTCCGTTATAACCTTTTTCAAAATTAGGTTTGGTTTCTGTCCTACTACGCTCTTTCGTTCGTACTGTGTGCATTCACAACCACAAATGCTTACAGTAAAAACATATTGTAAATTTCAATCTTGTTCTCGTGTTTTACCATGATTTTATCATCTCTCCCAGATAGCAAAAATCATCTGGCCCAGATCCGGGCCAGAGCCTCCATAAAGTCTGGGCCAGATCCGTAAAACGGACTCGGGCCGGTGTCCAACGGCACAATGGGCCAATACCGGCGCGGATCCGTTTTACGGATGTGGTTCACATCCGGACCGACACTGGGCCAGTTCCAAAACGGCAACGATTATTTAGGTTATATTCCCCATATATGTTAGTTCACGCTCAATATAGTTCTCAGTAAGAAAAAAAAAAACGAAGATTTTCAAATAAAATACTTTTATTAATTTTCAAGCCATTAGTTTAAATATATGTACATTCTCAAATTTTAACATAACAAAAAACACAAATGTATAAAAATACAAATAATAAAAAATACAAATCTTTTATTAAATCAAATCAAATGCATAAGAGGAAGAAAACCATGTCCTAGTTTAATGATTCACTTTAACAATACTAAATGCACACATAAAACAGGAATGAACAATGAGTTAGACAGAAGACACAAACTAAGAGGTCTCCTTGGCCATCGCCCTGTCTTTGCGGCCGCCTCCCCTGTCAGATGCCAGGTTGAACCATCTTATGGCGCAAGAGTCAATCTCACTGTCCGGTGCACTCTGATGATTCTTCCTTACAGCTTCTGTTGAGGGAGTTTGTCCATAACTTAATAAAACTGTCACTAACAGATATTCTGAATGTTCCACTTATTCCAGCTAATTCTTCATTGCAGTGGTTCTCAAACCTTTCCTAAGGGACCACCTGTCCTGCATGTTTTAGATGTTTCCCTGCTCTAACAAACCTGATTCAAATGAATAGGTCGTTATCTAGCTCTGTAGAAGCCTGTTTACGAACATGCATTTGAATCAGGTGTGTTGGAGCAGGGAAACATCTAAAACATGCAGGACAGGTGGTCCCTGAGGACAGGTTTGAGAACCACTGCTCCATTGTTTTGACAGCTACTTCACTGTATTTTACAATACTTACTGATTAACAGAGTTAAAAAAGGCTTCTTCTTGTCAAAAGACAAAATATTTGCTACAATTATGCACAGTTTTGTTGGCTCATGAAATCAGGTCTAAAAATGTTGTTTTGTGAACTCTATGAAGTTTGCAATTCTGCATCAAATGCTGGGTTTATCTGAACAGAACCCTGCACTCAACACCAGCTAAACAATGTTAAAACCCAGTAGACTAAACAGCAGTGATGGATGTCGCCTTAAAGGTGATGATGTAAAAAGACAATGAAGTTGTTGGCTTTATACCATGTTTTGCTTAGCATGAGAATTCCTTGAGTCTTTCAGCCACTCCTCCAACTCCTCCACTTCAGACATGGTGGCCAGTGGGAAACTCATATTGTCCGGCATCTCAGCCACTGGAGTTTCTGTACCCACTCTTGCAGCAAGACTGTTGACAGCAGCAGCAAGTTGCATTTGTTGCTGCTTGATGTGTTCCAGCAGGGTCAGGATGTGCAGCTGAGCCGCTACAGAAAGAGTTACAATACATGTTCTAAGAAAATCTGAGCCCATAGGATAGTTAAAGAACCTTTCAATTTTTGAGAAAACTTTGAATACTACATAAATTCCTTTCACAGATTGAGTGATGTTATGTAAAACACAGATATCTCTGCCTATAGCAAAAACATTATCGCCTGTGGAAACTTTCACTGTCCATTCTTTAGTATGTAGCTCTCTGTACTGTGCTTCAGCTTGAAGGCCATCAGGAACAGGTCCAACATAATGTTGCCTTCTTAGACCCTCACGACAACCAATGCTGCAGATCTTTTGAACCTCTGATAACCTTCGTACTACCTGATCCTGGACTACCTCTTCAGTTTATGAAGGTAATTTTCAAATGGAAAAGCAGAGATAGTGTCCAAACAACCATGCACATCTGCATCTGCAGACAGGTGGACCAAGGAATGGACATTATACACTAAGGCATCTCTGCCGTACAGCTCCCCAAAATGACTAACAAATGTGGAGAGCAGTGTGTTTGCATATGTACTATACATATGGACTAGCTGTGGACTGACAAGGATGGAAATACCTGTAGACAACAACATAAAGTTGTTATATAAATTACTGTCTAAATATGGTTCCAGAACAACAGGGCCTGTATACAAGAGAAATTGTCTGAACTCTGTAGCTTTCCAACGATCTAATTCTCGAAGGGATCATGGTTTCCTTGCAAACTCTGCTGGTATATACCTACGCATCTGAGTTAGACTTTCTGAAATCCTGTCAACAAGACTAGAGGACAAACGAAACATCAGAGGGCCCCTCAGCCAAATGTTTAGCAATCGTCGCATTACACCTAAACATGCAAGGTGCATGTAATCAAGGGGAAACCGAGTTACCATACCAACATCTAAATTAGAAAATCCATGAGGTCCTTCATGGTGATGATCCTCATCAGCTCTCTGTGAAAATGATGAGTCAGTCCGTAACATGTAATTATTTAAAGGGTAAGTCATTGTGTACAGCAATCAAGTGCCAAGAGGGTGTGGGTTTTCATTCAAACAACCACTATACCAGCTGATTTTACAATTGAATTGCTGCTCTTTATGAAACGGGAGCCACAAAGTGAAATCAGATGGTGTAGTCGTGCTTGGTTACGTAAATGTTTTTCAAAGTTATGTAAATGTTTTTTTAGCACGGTAGGCAATTTGGTGACAACCTGGCTGGTGTGTCACTGACTATCCAATGTTATCAATCCATATAGCCTCCCTATTATAATTGCACATCCTCATTACAATTTCCAGAGGGCTTCTCTCATAAGCTCCGCTAAGGATATCCCTCCTGGAATATGCACATTCATGTTTGTTAGTTCAGACTGTCAATAAATCTGCCATCTTACAAGTTTAATGCAGTTGACTGGCTTGATATTGCACAGGTTTTGCATCCCTTATGTAAGAGCCATTTTCATTGGTTTATATTTCACATCAATTTGCACACACCGCAACACTCATGGGAATGTAAAAATGTTTGTTGATGGAGCTTGATGGACACATGTACTTGCATGTTCAATGGAAGAACATTGTGATCAATAAGGGCCATCAAAACACGGACAACAAGGAGTCTGTAATTTCAACTGCCAGCTACGGAGCGGCGTAAGGTAGAAGAAAGCGCGTCAGGTAGTTATAGGCATAGACAGTTTTAAGTCTGTATAGCAGCCCCTAAGTGGCCTTAAGTTGTAGTCTTGGCCATTATACATAAACTGACTTTTTAATCACACATTGTGGTGCTAATTGTGTGTTATTGTTTGTTTAACCACCTACATGTGGCTGCACCGAGTTTGCCAACCGTGGTTTCTGATGTTGTATTATGGGGTAGAATGGTGTATAATTGGCCTTGTGTATATCAGGGTGAAGGCAATGAATGCAGGTAGGCCTATGAGTGTGACCATTGACATTGTCTTACAATACAAAGTGTAGCACACAATGAGGGTTAAGGAAAATGTTCCGATGACACAGGTTATTACTGGATAAGAGTCGGCTAAATGACAATGTTATTAACGTAGACTATTAAATATGCAAGCTGTCTTTTAAACACTCGATGTCCAATACTTTTCATGTCTGGGAATGTGTGAAAGGTGTTTGAAACTCGATTAAGACGTCGTCAATGACGAAAATAGACTGAGCAAATTTGAGTGTAAAATTAATGATAGAGAAATGTCCGAATCCGTTCCAAAAACGGGCCAGTTCCGTAAAATGATACTTAGAATGTAGCATTTGTATCAGATCTGGAACGGATCCGCAAAACGGATGCGACTGTTACGCGGATCTGCCGGAACTCAGCCAGATCCGGCGCGGAATCAGCTGCTATCTGGGCTGCCATTTACTTTCAATCTTGTACAGAAATGTACAAAGGAGCTCATGAAAGAAGAGCTTTAGGTTTTGAATAACTGTGTGTATATGATGTAGGCCTATAGGCTAGGATATATCCAAAAATTTAATATAGCCTAATGGCAAAAGTGTTTGCAACATGAGACAAATGTGTGCTTTTGAGACGTGTTTGTGATATTTTGAATGCAGTGCTTCATTTTGCAAGAGAAGCAAGGCATTTTGCATTTTGTGTTGAGCAGTTGTTGGATTTGTGTGTTAAGTTTTGAGTTAGCATTTGAAAAAAACAAAAAACTGTAATATCCAGCAAAAAAATCTTTATCCGGCCTACGTGACTGCGCAGTTTGCCCACTAGTAGGTGTCATAGGACCCTGTTTCTTGACCACAGACTCAACGTGACAAATGTACTTGATGGCTGTTTACGTTGATATATTATGATAATTATATTGTTTACATACCGTATTTCACTTGATAGCTGAAAAGTAAATAGGCATATTCTTTAATGTCGAGTCGGTGCCATTTTTTCGAGAGTTTACGCTGGAGACCAGCAGTCTATGGTGACCAGCAGTTGCAGCAGTCAGTAGCCTACCAGTAAACGAAGTAGCTCCGTACAGACAGAATTGTAGGCTATGCAGCTCAGAGAGGATCATCGTAGAAACATGAGGCCTGGATTATGAGAAACATCACGTTAGGAAATATCTTGTTATTTAACCAACGAGTGAACCTAAAGCACGGTTGGCACTTACGTAGCCTCTTTTGGAAGATTTTGCAGGTCAACGTATTGAAATGATCTATTTTTGTAATGGCGAGGGTTCTGTTTTCACGGGCCTGGATGAAGAAGTCCTTCTATTTACAGGTAATATATCAGATTCGTATAGATTTGACACATTTTACATCTTCAGCTAGAGGTAAATAAAGAACAGTCTGCAGTTTAGAATGGGGCTCCAAGTCGGACTACAGTACTATCATCGTGCGACCACTGACAGCAGTGTCAGCGTTGGATAATAATTAGCCTATTCGGCCGGTAGACAAGACTGCGTTGTTGATGCGCGGTTTTACAGTTTAGTCCGGTAGTGAATCAGAGATCCTGTATTATTCCTCACACAGCTGCCTGTCAAAAAACGAGTAGCATAGCCTATAACATAGGGGCGAATGTTTTTGTTCGCATTTTCTTGCAAAGACAAGATAATCCTATGGGTTAGGGTTAGTTTTATTGCCTACTGCGCCCCCTTTTTTAGTTTAAACTGAGTGGGTAAAATGGGTTAATATGGATTCATTCAGTGATCAGAAACGTGAGGATTTGAGAATATAGCCTACTAGTGTGGGTCAGGCTGACCAGTCTAGTCCGTTTTGGGATTCCTGCAAGACTACTGTGAGACTATTTGAGTTCAAATGTGTATTGACAGTGTTTACTGCAATTGGCTACTGATTAATCAGTCCTCATCCATCTCTGCAGGACTGCACTTTGCCCTCCAACTGTCTGGCCTACTTTTGTCAGTGTTCTGTAGCAGATGTATAATAAAAGTAAAATAGGAGACTCTTATACTTGGCTAATCTCCTACATGTCTGCTTTTTGAAAGCTTATTGAGAGAAACATGGAAAATAATGAATGATGGTCAGCAGTCTCTGAGGTAATTTAGAGGGCTGTCATGAATTCAAACAGCCTGAATTGAATGATGTCACACCAGACATGCGAAATGGCTGAAAAACTATGAATGTATTTTTAGTGTTCCAGCAGAAAGCTGGTGAGTTGTAAAACTGCTTCATTCCTCTACTCACGTGGCAACACCTTATCTGGCCCCTAAAATCACATGCTGAAACTGAAACTATGAGCTGCCTATTCTGTTGCCCATTGAGGTTTATTAATTAAAAAGTACACATACAGTGCCCTCCAAAAGTATTGGAACAGTGAGGCCAATTCCTTTATTTTTGCTGTAGACTGAAAACATTTGGGCTTGACATCAAACGATGAATGTGAAACCAGAGATCAACGTTTCAGCTTTCATTTCCAGGTATTTACATCAGGATCTGATGCACAAATTAGAAAATATCACCTTTTTGTTCGAACCCACCCATTTGTCACGTGAGCAAAAGTATTGGAACATGTGACTGACAGGTGTGTTTTGTTGCCCAGGTGTGTCCTATTACATACATTATTCAATCAATAAATACCACTGAATGTCTACACTCAGGTTCAGATTGGGTAAGATAGGTTTTGTCTATGCAGACTGTATTCAGAGGTGTAAACAACATGAAAACCAGAGCGCTGTCTTTGGGTGAAAAACAAGCAATTGTGAGTCTTAGAGAAGATGGAAAATCAATCAGAGCCATTGCAGAAACATTGGCCATAGCCAGTACAACCATTTGGAATGTCCTGAAGAAGAAGAAAACTACTGGTGTACTAAGTAACAGACGTCGAACAGGTAGACCAAGGAAAACATCAGCAGTTGATGACAGAAACATTGTGAGAGCTGTAAAGAAAGACCCTAAAACAACTGTTAGTGAGATCAGCAACAACCTCCAGATGGCAGGAGTGAAGGTATCACTATCTACTGTTCGCAGAAGACTTCATGAACAAAAGTACAAGGGCTACACCAGAAGATGCAAACCACTCATTAGCAAGAAGAATAGGAAGGCCAGGCTGGAATTTGCCAAAAAGTACAGAGATGAACCTCAAAAATTCTGGGACAAAGTTTTATGGACTGATGAGACAAAGATTAACTTTTACCAAAGTGATGGAAAGGCTAAAGTTTGGAGAAAGAAAGGAACTGCTCATGATCCCAAACACACAAGCTCATCTGTGAAACACGGTGGAGGTAATGTCATGGCTTGGGCTTGCATGGCTTCTTCTAGGACGGGCTCATTAATCTTCATTGAGGATGTAACACATGATGGCAGCAGCAAAATGAACTCGGAAGTCTACAGAAACATTTTGTCTGCCAATTTAAGGAAAGATGCAACCAAACTGATTGGCAGAGCCTTCATCATGCAGCAAGATAACGACCCAAAACACACTGCCAAAACAACAAAGGAGTTCATCAGGGGCAAGAAATGGAAGGTATTAGACTGGCCAAGTCAATCTCCAGACTTAAACCCTATAGAGCATGCATTTTACCTGCTTAAGAGGAGACTGAAGGGAGGAACCCCACAAAACAAACAACAACTGAAAGAGGCTGCAGTGAAAGCCTGGGAAAGCATCAAAAAGGAAGAATGCAAAAGTTTGGTGACGTCAATGGGTCACAGACTTGCTGCAGTTATTGAAAGCAAAGGATTTGCAACTAAATATTAAGTCTTATTCACTTAAATATGTTTTAAGTATATCTGTTCCAATACTTTTGCTCACATGACAAATGGGTGGATTCAAACAAAATGTGATATTTTCTTAGTTGTGCATCAGATCCTGATGTAAATACCTGGAAATAAAAGCTGAAACGTTGATCTCTGGTCTCACGTTCATTATTTGATGTCAAGCCCAAATGTTTTCAGTCTACAGCAAAAATAAAGGAATTCGCCTCACTGTTCCAATACTTTTGGAGGGCACTGTATATAGAGAGTGGGTTGCCGTTATGTTGAGGTATTTCACACAACATGTTTGGCATGTTATGTCTGGCATTCATAACATAAACTAGTTATTTTTGATTTGTGCGTGAAGGTTTTGACCCCCCTAGATCTTCCTGACCTGACTGCTGAGAAACATTAAAGGTTTTTGAACACTTTGTTTGACTTCCTAACGCCTCCATTTCCTCAAGTAAACACACCGAGTTGCTTTCTGGAGTCCAGTTATGTTGGGGGGGAAGACAAAGCTGAGCTCAGATCTTCACATTCATATTTCAGTACAGAGTAGGTGAAGTGTGTGTGCATGTGTGTGCGTGTAAGTGTGTGAGTGTGTGTGTGTGTGTGTGTGAGAGAGAGAGAGACTAGCAGACGGTAAGATATGCATAGAGAGAGTAGAAGGCAAATATGTTTCAGATTGAGTTGCAGTATATGATGAAACTCTGAACTCTTCTCTGAAGACGTCAATACATAAAGCTGCCTGTCAGCAGTAAAGGCTAGATGATGTTGACCTATAAACTTACTGTAGGGCCTACGTCAGATAGCCAAGGAAGCTAGTTTGTTTTAGTAGCATGACACAACTTCCATACAAATAGGGCATATACAGACATGAGTCATTATTACACAGTCCCATTAAACAGTAGGACTGCAATATAAATATTGTGCAGTCACCTGTACCTGTGTCAGATTGCTCACAAGAGTAACACCACTATTCAAACACAAAGTACTCTCTCACACAAACAGTCATAACAGCTATGTTTCTATTTACAGTAGACATCAGCATACTCGCTGGGGGACAGACCTAGCACTGTGTTACACCTTCAGCTAGCGAGGGTAGATATCTATCTGCTCTGATCCCTCACAGTACGTGAAACATGCTAGGCCGGGTTGAGACTTGTCAATGAACTTATACCACAAGGCTTGTACTCTTCACACCACAACAACGGATTTAGATTCCTAACCTAGATCTGATGTCTAGATTAGACGTAGCGAAGACCTTTTGAAGCCACATAGTCACATAGTCAGAAGTATCAATGTTGTGCCTGTCCTTTGCCTTTATGAGTAGGTTAGATTTCAGACCCACAAGGTCTCCATGTAGTCTGCTGTGGTCACGTGAGACCTCATTCTCAGAACTAAGTACTCGTTCTCGGTAGTCTTAAAGAAGAGGCATGGGTTGAAATGTAATTGATTTCAAGCATGGCTCCCAGTTTTCAATTGCATTACCTGACATGTTGCCTTTAACACTGTTTTATGGCTCAAAAGGCTATTGAAAACTTGAGGGAATGATCAATACATGATCACTCAGTCATGGTGGTAGGGAGCTGCTGTCAGATGGGTCACATGGAGAAGGGTGTATTTGGAAGGGATCATTATTACAACCGTTATTGACCTTGTCACCATGACAACAGGGTTCAGGTTTGGGCTGTTTGTGCAGTGATGTCAAATACAGTGTCCTGTTCGAAGTCCATTAATTACACAGAAATGCCTTCAGTAGACAGCTGAAACTCATGAGAAATGTGTTCATTTAAAGGGATGAGCAAGAGCCGGACTGTTTGACTGAAAAACGCTTTGCTCTGTTTGACCCTTGCAGGCTCGCATCTCCTTTGTGAGAGTGAAGTACCTGTTCCTCACCTGGCTGACAGTGTTCGTGGGGAGCTGGGTGATTTATGTCCAGTACTCCACATATAAAGAGCTGTGTAGAGGACATGAGTGCAAGAATGCTATTGTGAGTATGCATGTGTCTTTGTCTCCAGGAGAACCTCCTTTGTCATTGCTCAGTAGAGGCAGAAGTTCAAGAATGATTCCTATAATGGATGCATTCTTGTTGCTCTCAACACTATGTGATTAGATTAGAGTCTAGAATGTGAAAATGGAATGCGGGTGAGCCAAACACAGACAATTATATAAGTTATATGTTTTCAAGCATACTCAACTGTAATACTTGTCAAAGATTGAAGATATGCAGTTTGACCTGCTGTGGCAACCAGTTAGGACTCAGCGTCGCCACCTGGTGTCCATATTATAATGTAATGTGAAAGATTCGGCCCAGCAATTGTCTGTCATATAGACACGTGTTATGTGGAAGAAAACCACACTACACAGTAGGGAGAGAGGCCTCCACTAATCCACCTGCACCTTTACCTCAGTGTGACAAATACAAGAAGGGTATCATCGATGGCTCTGCCTGCAGCAGCCTGTGTGACAAAGACACCCTGTACCTCGGCAGGTGTCTCTCCACCACCCCAAACAACCAGGTAACGCACCGCGCCGCCCTGCCTCCGAGACGAGGCCCTCAATGTTCCCTCGACATGTCAATGTCATCTCACGAGGTGTGTTTATGAGGTGTTTGTGCTCGCTGCCGGTGGGCAGGTGTACACAGGGGGCTGGGGGGAGCTGGACGGGGTGATTCGCTGCCAGCTGGGGGAAGTGGTGCCCTACGAGCTAGGGGAGGAGCTAGAGCCCAGGAGGGAGGCGCCGGTCTTTGACACGCCCACTCGAGGCACATCTGTGGAGAAGTTCCGAGAAATGGTCTTCAACCACTTAAAGGTGCGGGAGCTCTTTATAACCCGACGCATGTTACTTAACACCTCTGATTCAAATCATTCGTATACTATCATCTTAGGCATCTTTCCCCGCTAGCCTCTTCCTTTACTCCTTGCACCTGCAGTCCAAACTGGGTGAACAGGCCAACCTGGCCAGTCTAGTGAGCCACATCCTCTCGGTGGCTGACGGCAACAAGGACGGCCGCGTGTCTCTGCCGGAGGCCCGCTCGGCGTGGGCTCTCCTCCAGATGGACGAGGTGCTGCTGGGCCTGCTGCTGCAGGAGCGAGGCCACACCCCGCGGCTGCTGGGCTTCTGCGGGGACCTGTACATGACCGAGCGGGTCCCCTACGGCCCCCTGTACGGCCTGGCCCTGCCCTGGCCCCTGGAGGCCTGGGTGCCGGCCGGGGCCCGCCGCAGCATGGACCAGTGGGGCACGCCCTCCTGGCCCCGCAAGGCCAAGATCTCCATGGGCCTGCTGGAGCTGGTGGAGGACGTCTTCCACGGCACCTACGGCAGCTTCCTCATGTGCGACCTCAGCGCCGCCCACTTTGGCTACACCGACCACTACGAGCTCCGCCTGACCGACCCGAGGGCCGTCGTGCCCGAGGACGTGTTCAGGAGGTCGATGCGAGCCCTGCGCTGCGAGGCCGACTCCGACTGCCTGTTTGGGGCGGACTGCCGGACGTCGTGCGACACGGCGGAGCGGCGGTGCAGGGAGGAGCCCCTGCAGCCCAACCTGGCCAAGGCGTGCAGGGCTCTGACGGACTACCTCCTGCGGGGGGCGCCCTCCGTCCTGCGGGAGGAGCTGGAGAGGCAGCTGTACGTGTGCATGGCGCTCCAAGGCTCGGCCAGCCAGATGAACATGGAGCACTCGCTCATACTCAACAACCTTAAGGCCTTGCTGTGGAAACAGATCTCCCACACCAAGGACTCATGATGGAGGGAGCTGGGGCTGACCCTGTGGCATAGGACACAGTAGACACTAACCTCACTTTGACCAAGTGATTCATATAAACTAACCACTAGGGGACTTTTCATAGAAACTCATTGTGTACATTTTCTCCATAGTTTGACAAGAAAGTGTAATATATTGTTATGCGATTCATTTTCATGATGCTGGAAGGATATGTATATTTCATGCCTTGGATTGACTCCTCAGTCCTGTGTAGTTGTATGAACATCTTAATTGCACATTACAGGACTTCACGTTTCATATTGGCAAATAACGAATGATGTCCCAGTATTCTGATCTCAGTATTACTTTTTGATTGGTTTTTTTACCGCTGGACATTTCCCTTCCCCTTTCCCTTAGTAACACACTGTGCTGCATTCATTTGGTTCCCATGCACATTTTCCACAAGGGACAATTGAAATTTTCCACTAATACTTTGTAGCATTAAACTCATACTGAATGGTGCCATAAGAGATCATGCTGAAATGTAGACCTTATCGAAAACTTTTGTATTAATGTTGATCACTTTTGAAGGTACTGCTCGCAGTTTTTATTTTACATTCTTACCGTTACGTCCTTTCGAGCGCTCCATCTGGAGTAGGAATTGTGAACTCTGAAGGAACTGAATGTAAAGTCTGCTGCTGAGGCTTGAATTGCAGTCTTGACACATTGTTTATCTTGAAGTTTGAACCAGCATGATTTGCACAATAAAAAACACCTACCACTCACCAGTGATCACCCAGAGCTTGCCTGTTCTGTGAACCTTTGATAATGAGAAACTGAACATTTTACGATTGCCATGCATGTATCCTAATAGATCAGGCCTTGCATCTTAATATATATATTGCTTACCATTTTTTGTTTTCACTATCAAAATGGGCCCTCTGACCTTGAGTCCTGAAGAGACTTTGCAGCAGACCATAGACCATTTCCATGTTTTTTGTTCATTATGAGTCCTATTTCTTGTCTGTTACTCTCACTTCACTCAGCTGACTAATAAAGCTGTAGAAATTTCAGAACCTAGAATAAACCATTTGAGATGGACCTTTTTTTGTTCCACACTGTCCTCCATCCTGGAAGCACCTTCAGTGCAACAGTTCACTGAATCCCATTCAGATCTCTTTCACACAAGTTGTGGAACACTCGTTTGCCAAATCAGTACTTATAATTAAGACGCATACAGTTTAAGGCATTGCAATAAATGTATTTGACCGATGTGTAGCAGTGTCTGTGGAGGGGGACTGGTGCTGGGAGAAACACCGCTAGCCGTCCGCAGCCTCTTGTTCTTGCGCTCGTAAATAGCTGGCTTTCTTCTGGGCAACACGGTCCTTCCTCTGTGCCAGGGAGAGCTTGGCACGGTTCCACCTGCCAGGGCAACAACAAAGACGGAATTAACATCCTAAACAGAAGTCGTGATTATGACCCGTTCTTCATTCCGTTCGGTGCTATGACAATCTTAACATTTGCCTGAACTTTGCCTCTTTCAAAGTAGAGGGCTTGCCCTCAGAGACACTGAACACAAAACACTGACGTTAATACGTTTAGTTTTAAGTTGTCTTTCTGGACATTTTCATAATTCTGTCTGTCACCAAGCATCCCTGCCTGCTGTGGCATGCAGATAGACAGGGATGGAAGGAAACAGGTTTCTGTGTGCAGGGGGAACGACAGGACAGCACCGAACAGGCTGCTCTGAAACTAATCCTGCAAATGGAGATCCTATGAGATGCACATCTCCAGAGTCACGTTACCAAAGCAACAACAAAAAAACCTTACCTCTTCTTTTTGACTTCTTTTTGGGGTTTCTTGTCGTGGACGGGGTTCTCTCTGATAGCGGCGTGTGCTTTCTTGTACATTTCCTCAACCTGAGGTAAAGAACAATAGATTAGTCATGGTAAGGCAGGTATGCTGACATCACAGTCAAGTGTACTACATCACTTCCTGAGGGCTTCCCCTCGCTTCCCTCAGCCCCGTCTTGAAAGAACAATAGCATCAGCCAAAGCAAATGAAGGACCAACTCCAGTTTGCTCAGCATCTTTAGTAACATCATCAAGAAGCAATGGATTCAGAAGTCTCCCAAACACCTTAAGGTTCGGACACTAACATTTAGGGTTACATCTACCCAGATGTTAGCCAGGTGGGACATGTGTCATGCAGTCTTACCGTGTCTGGCGTGACTCCATTCTTTATGAAGCGTGAAAACTGTTTCTTGTAGGCCTCCTCGTCCTCCTCCATCAAGTAACTCATGTAGTCCGACACGTTCATGCCCATGATGTGTTTACGGTGCAACTCTGCATTGAACTCCTTGCTCTCTGCATCATAACCCGGGAAGCGCTTTAGGCTGCAAGCAAAAAAAGAAAGGAGATCAAAGTAAGTCTGATGTTGTACACAGTGTGCATAAACAAGATGTCTGAAACTAGTTTTAGTATTGAACCGACCAAATCCTTATGCTTGCCTTCTTTCGTTACGCGAGGCACCACAATGATTTGAAGCAAATCGTTCTTTATCTGGGATTCCTAACAGTCAAAGAGCTGTGGCTTCTGTCTGACCTGTGAGGAATGGCCAGTCCGCCGTCGACCGCACCCTTGAGAGCTCCAAACACTTTGTTTCCTGTGGAGGTTCTGGCGAGGCCTGCGTCCAGGTAGCAGGTGAAGGCTCCGGGCTTCCCGTCTACACTCTCCACGTTGAACTCGTCTCCCGTCACCTCCACCTGGCCCTCGTACACCTGGTCCAGCCCAAACTTGTTCAGCAACTGATGGGCAGAGAGGAGAGGTTAGGATAAACCATGCAATTGAACATTGTGCAAGACAAGCAGCATTGGTTCAATATTTTGTAGGATCATTTATTTGGAACCCAGTTAACATTTTAACTGTGTGCAGTCTGAGTCACCTGATCTGACTTGCGCGCAAAATATATATCATTATCTATTTTTCCACTTTGTTTACCTTCAGCTTTCCACACATAGGTCAATGAACCATGTTGGCAATGTTTGTCTTAGTCAGTGTAACAAGAGCACAGGCCATGCATCAGGAGGTCCGCAACTAAATTGCTGACAAGCTAGACTCGACTGGCTACCGATCCCAGTACACACACACACACAGTGAATGAATGTCTTTGCAAATGTGCAAGAATAGGCCTGTGAATGGTATGAAGGCACGGGTGCGTGTCTAGGTCACCAGTCTCACCCTGCGAGCCAGTAGTAGGCCTGTGCAGTAGGCTGCTGCATAGTTGGTAAGTCCCACAGTAATGCCATACTTTGGCAGCTCGTGTGAGTAGGCCGCACACACAATATGGTCACCTTCGATCTTTGCATAGGCAATCTGAAACGGAAATAAAAGTGATGAGGGGTTGGAGAGAAGACATGTCTGCTCCAGTTGACTGTTCCATTCAGGTCTACATTTGTTGATCATAAATCCAGACCTGTTTTACACTGATCATTTGTCTGAGTGTGTTAATAGCTCACCTGACAGCAGATGTCTCTATTGGAGAACCTCACAATAATGCGGTACTTCGGCGTGTTGTATTTATTCTTATCTTGAATGACCAGGCGCTTCCGAGCAAAGTAGTCAGTCTTTCCCTCTGTCAAAAACAATCAATATTATGTATTGGTCAACATATTTGTCTATGTGTCCATCTTGTTAAAGTAAAGCATCATTACTCCTGTGTGAAACTCAGTACTGTCTATGAAATAACTGGATAACTTTGGATGAAGCATGAGCACAATGTCTTACCTCTCCTTCTCCTGAATTTAACTTGGTACCTCTTAAAGTAGGCCTTGTTCTTGACTACCTTGACGAAGCCCTGTGAAAAGAAAATATATTTACTGGTTTTCTGAATGTATGTGGCCTATGATGATAACAGTTTACCTGGTGTTCAAAGACCCAGCTTGCTAAATGACTAGCTCCTAATGTCAACACGGTACTTGCTTTTACTATGACCTTAAATAGAAAGCCATATGTTTAGGCTACAATTTCAAGAAAGAATTGGGAGTAGATTATAGGCTATCTATCATTACTTTACCGTTAAAGCTGGCCAACGAGCTAGAACGCCCGACAGTTTTGCCTGAACGTGTACATTTCACGTCAACAAAATACACAACCAGATATAAACTAGCTCTCTGACAATAAATTTGGACGGATTGGAATTTGATTTCTAACTATCCAACAACTTTCATATCTGTCAGAGGCCATTGTGTGCCACGCTGGAACCCTTCCTTCGCTTAGACCAGTGAATCCTTATTTGCAATCTATCATCATCAGGCTACCAAACAAACATAATCCCACACAACATGGTCATATTCAGATCGACTAATATTGCATGTATCACGTCCACATTAAATTATAATGATAAACTGACCATTTTCGAAGATTTTCAATACTCTTAGCCGTTTGGTATTTTCACGTATGCCGGAAGAATTGCTGACTCAACAAACCTAATTTTCAATACAAACTGCAAATACTTTCGCCCCCTACCGTATGGGAGGGTGTCTTTGTTTAAAAAATCAGCCCCTCTAACACCAGCAGAGGACAGCACCATCCTCATAGTTTAAGCATTTTCCAATATACTCTGCCAGATCATTCCCCTCACGGTCAGGGTTCAACTTTGGCTAGTATTCTTTTTTGTTTTTTGGTGGAAATTGATGTTTGATTAGGGCTGTTGCCGGTTCAATCCCCGGCAGTACAAAATGACGTTGTGTCCTTGGGCAAGGCACTTCACCAAAGCACTTCACCAAGGCACTTCACCAAGGCACTTCACCAAAGCACTTCACCAAGGCACTTCACCAAGGCACTTCACCCTACTTGCCTCAGGGAGAATGTCCCTGTACATACTGTAAGTCGCTCTGGATAAGAGCGTCTGCTAAATGACTAAATGTAAATGTAAATAACTAAATAGTTATTTCCCCATCTTCTCGAGTAAAATGATTTGTACTGCATTGTGAAATAATGACTCAAGGATTTGTTGATCCATAAGGTGACACCATCACAGGGACATGGTTAAAGTTCCCGCCCTTGAGTGGGCGATTCTTACGGGTCCCCCACCCATTAGTATGAATCAGGGTCTCAATGTGATTCTGTCCAATTCACCACACCTAAGTGTGAGTTGTTGTCTGTGTGTGTGTGTGTGTGTGTGTGTGTGTGTGTGTGTGTGTGTGTGTGTGTGTGTGTGTGTGTGTGTGTGTGTGTACTGCATGTGTATGTGCTAACAGAATACCACTGTTTGGTCAAGAGGATCCCATCAAGTAGATAAGAAACTGTGAAGTGGTTCGTTTTCAAAAGGATGTTTCATTAACAATGAAGGAGCAACTGTGACAGCTCCTGATGCAACCCCTTTCTCTCCCTACCCAACCCTAACACAGCACGTTTTTGTGAAATGAGCAATCGAACATCCTTTTCCAGTGTTTACATTTCAACAGGCCATCAAACTGTCGCATATCTAAAAGAGACAATTCCTATCCACCGTCTTGCAAAATGATGTCCAGGGGCCGGTTGCACAAAACACCTTAAGTTTTTTCCTTAATTATGACACTTAGGGAAAAATTCTCCTTAGCTAAGGGATTTACTTAAGGGTGTTGCACAGAACCCCTTAACGCTTTCCTTAGCTAAGGAGAAACGTTAAGGGATTAATTACATTGAACATCATTTCACAGCAGTAAAATGTGACCGTTTCCACAGAGACGGCGTTTGTTCAGTTGCATCGCTAGTGCACCTCCTTACAAAAGCTAGAGCAGGCACACCTTGTCTAAACCCAAGTTTGCTGGTGAGTGGTGCCCCTCCCCATGAGCACTCAGCTGTGATTAAACTGTTCCGTTTTTTCTGCAGCAGTCACTCTTCGGTCAGTCTTACTCCATAGGTCATGGTCATATTCAAGACTGTTACAGTTTATTTGAGATTCTTAAAGCAGTGACTTAATCTTTCTGAAATAGGAGATCAATCCAGTCAGAGTTTGACAGCATTTTTATTATCATCACATGACAGAGAAAGCCAGTGGATTGAACACTGAAGGAACAAGATTTGCCATATTTTCAATGTGTGCAATAATACCTTTCTGTCAGTGCTGATGTTTCTTCTTTTGCTGCTATTAGTGTCACAATTTCACGCTCAGCATACAATTGGAAATGTTTCACGTTTTCAAAAATGTTAAAGGTCGGCAATTTGACAACTGCAAATGACTAACTTTAGTCGATTACTGAATTTGCCATGCCAGAAATGGTGTGGAGATATGCAGTGTATGCAAAGTGTTTTCCTCATGCGGTTCCTTCACACTTCAACCACTGTTTAGCACCTTGCAAGGACAGGCAATCATGTTCTCATGGGAAAGTCACCAAAACACTACAGATGTGGATGCTCTATAATCAGGTGCATGTGTACGGCTTATAAACTGCAGTTGAAAATTATAGGCAAAACAATCATATAATCTATGTACCAGCATTAGGCTGAAGCTCATGAGTACTTTTGGACTTGATTCATGGGAATTCAAGCTCACTGTGACCGCACAAGATCCAGGAAACCCAAAAAAAGTGTGGGGCCCGTGGTTGAACCCTAACCTTCCAATACACAGTCGAAACAATGCTCTATAGAGGGGTACAATAACCAGGAAGCTCTGAGAAGGTTTCCAGCAGTCTTGCTCCATGAGAGTCCTAGTAATTGGTCACTTGGAAAATTTACAGCCAGAAGTTGGCTGGTTGACCAATAAGGGGACGTGCTGATCACAATGATTGATGAGGGTCTCAAGTCTAGAAGGTGGTGATTTGTAATCTGTTTATGCCATCCAACATGTCAGTGGAAATGTGAAACAAAATAACATTTTATTTAGTCAATTTATTATTCAGATCTTGCGAAAGGAAAAGGTTCAGTCAATTATTTTTTACATTTAAAGCAACGAGATGCAGACAAAAAAGAAAAAAGGTAGATAGATATTCTGTAAATATGTTCACTGTTTCAATAAACAGTTTGACCTGCGAAATAACACAACTATATGAGATAGATGAAGTGTGGACCCTAATTCTTTTTTCCTCATAATTTCTGATTTACTGGTTGGAATGACACTGGTTGAACTCATAACAGGAGAAAAAACAAGATGTTATAACCCTCAGGGAGAGGAGCTGTCTTGTGGTGTGGACTGCTTCATAAATCATGCATTGTGTTCTGACTCTTTACCCTATCTGGAGTGAGCAGTTGGTTAGCTGAGGGTTTGATCAGATTTGTGTGTGTGCGTGTGTGTGAGAGAGAGAGAAAGAGAGAGAGAGAGAGAGAGAGAGAGAGAGGGGAGAGAGAGAGAGAGAGCGAGAGAGAGAGAGAGAGGGAGGGAGAGAGAGAGAGAGAGAGAGAGAGAGAGAGAGAGAGAGTGAGTGAGAGAGAGAGAGAGAGAGAGAGAGAGAGAGAGAGAGAGAGAGAGAGAGAGAGAGTGAGTGAGAGAGAGAGAGAGAGAGAGAGAGAGAGAGAGAGAGAGAGAGAGAGGAAGAGAGAGAGAGAGAGAGAGTGAGGTAAAAAGAGTGTGTGTGTTTGTGGTGTTGTAAGGTGCCAACAGCATGTCATTTATGTGTGGTTGGGTAAGAGGAAACAGTGAGGGGGATAAGATAGTGTTAAGTGGTTTTCGAAGAGATGTTTCAACACAGAAGCAACTGAGGCTGCTCCAGACCCATCCTGTATGGAAGTTGATCAGGTCATGTTTAGTACGTTTGACTGTGTTCATACAAATAGGGTGTCCGTTCTCACATTCCATTAAGATTGGGATCAGATCTGAGGACTAAACATAACCAGACTCCATGGTAAGAGCCTTACTATCCTCAGACCCACATTTGTTAATAGTCTTTTGCAACAAAGGAAGTCAACATATGTAGATGATAGTCACCTGCTACCTATATTTCTAGCAGTATGGACAGCTAAAAATGGAAAGGCTTCACAGCGACATGGTCTATGTTTATTTCCGTTGCTCAACTCTGTATTTTCGAGAGGATTGAAAATGCTCTACAAAAAAAGACAAT
The DNA here is from genome assembly GCF_021917145.1 of Hypomesus transpacificus. Lineage (NCBI taxonomy): Eukaryota > Metazoa > Chordata > Actinopteri > Osmeriformes > Osmeridae > Hypomesus > Hypomesus transpacificus. Next base: position 2,856,742 of record NC_061069.1, read on the forward strand.
GTCAAACTCGTATCACTGCACCGCTTTGCATCTATTTCAATCACATAAGGCTGTGAGAGACTCTAGTGTCACCATCAAGGCGCTGAGAAAGGTGTGGGGAAAGTGGTGTAGAGGCTGTGAGATTAGAGAATTGTGACCCGTTCTGACAGCGTCTGAGGTTGGTTTCCTGTTCTGACTCAGACAAAACAGAACAAAGTGCGTTTTGCACGTTTACTCTTTACCTTAGGCCTCTCTCAACTCTCTCTCTCTCTTTCCGATTAAACATCACTGCAGTTTTGTTTAGTTGGCAATCACTACAAGCATTAGGCTACTGCTACCAATTTCACTGGATAAAATGTTCTTCCTACAGCACTGGTTAAGTGTCACTGCATTTGCATCACTTGCTTTGTAAGGTCAGTTGACTTTCTCTCTGAGAATTATTGCTGTACTGCACTTTATGTAATCTCACCAGTTTAGTCCATGTGTAGAATCAACTAATACTTTGGGTAATATATCTAAGTACTGTCAATATCATCTACAAAAAATATGTTCACAAGTTCATAATTGTAGTCAGGAGTGTGTAGTCCATATGTTTCAGCACCAGAATGGACTTACCTGTCTTTCCGCTTAGGTTGTTGGGATCCGTAATGTCTCTTTCAGAATTCGGAATCCAGAGCTGTTGGAAAGGTTATTTAAAGTTTTTATTTAGAAGTAAACATTATCAATGTCAAAAGTGTTAATTGAGTGTGAAACAAGATCCTTTAATGAATCAAAGCTAAGATCAGATTGTGTCGATGTTGTGCCAAAATTGTTAGATCTTACACATCAATAATGTTGCTATGTAGCCTATGTTTCAATTATTATTGGGTTAACAAATCCATATTGTGTTTTGAAAGCAACCACTTTGGTTCAGAACATGTGCTTAAACTTTGTATTTGCTATCTCAACTTGCAGGTGCACACAAAACAACTTTTCTCACATGGAAAATAAATCGATATCTCTTGGCTTTCACTCAACCTTGGATGCGAAAAGCAATGATTTTCCTTTGAAGCTTTCTGATTTTAAGAAAATACATTTACGGTTTTTAAAGAAATGGCAATGGAGTGAGGACCCGAATCTGTTGTGGAAAAGAAAAGTTAGCAAAGTCAATCGATACAGGTGTGCATCCGCGAATCCCCACTGTAAGAGATACCCCAGGTCCCCATTCACAGGCTGCTGCACGGACTGGGCAGTCAACGCCGCATGCATGTGTTGGTGCGTAAAGGATATCACCGACAAGCTAGACGGATAACCAGTATCACTTACACTGATACGGCTCATTAAAGAGGACTGTGAGAGACAGTTGCATAGGCCTGTAAAAACGTCCAATAAACGATCAATAGGACTAACCAGTTATAGGCAACACCTACTCTAATCAACCCGTTTTTCAATGCATTTCTTTATCAGCACGTTAGGAGCCTAACCAGTCACGGACGTGCTCACCAGTCATCATGTCACTTCACTATTAGACTATAGACAATTCGGCCACCTTCCCAATGACACCTGGTGAACGACAATTTGGCTTTGCGCATGCTAAATCGCCTGCCAAAAATCCCTGGATCACCTATCAACCAATGGTGTTCAAATCTTTTCAGAGATAAAGGCAGGGCGGTGTGGACAGGGAGGATTTTACACAACTGACCTCAGACCTTGACAACAACCAGCGAGAGTAACCATGCCAAGGTCATTTTTGGTGAAGAGCAAACGGGCACATAGTTACCATCAACCCAGATACCTGGACGACGAATATATCAAATTGGATACTATTTTAGCTCATGTATGCGCAGGTATGTAAATGTATAGCCTGTTGCTCCTGCATATTATTTATGATCTGTAAATAGGCTACTGTCCAGATGGAAACAAAATCATAGACAATATTTTCATGTCAAATAATAACATATTCTATGAACAATATAGAGACCCAAGCTCAGGTTGAGTTCGTAGAGAACTTAGAGCCGGATACCCACAACCATGACAGGCTGTCCCCCGAGTCCAGGCTGGTGCGCACAGCTGACCTTTCCTGCACCTCCCCGTTGAACTGTGAGGGCAGCGTGTGCGACCGCACAGCAGATTACTACTGGTGTTCCCCGTGTTCCCCTTCATCGCCTGGTCAGTTGAATATCCTCAAAGCTGTGTTATTTTTTGTTTTATTCACCACAACTAGGCTTTTACGCGCCAGCTATCCCTACTTTTTCTTCTTCTTTTTCAACATTTCGACATGTCATATGTATTGTAGATTTCATTGTAGGCTAATTTGTTTCATATTCAAAATGATCTACAGATTCGGAGAAATGTTTCACTCCGTCAACAGACGATGCTCATCATTTCACTGTCCCCTATCGCCCTTACGCATGGACCTGTTCAGGCTCCGAGCTCAGGCACCTTATTCAACGAACATATCAACATCTGCCAAATAACATGGAACCTGTTCCCATGGGCATCTTTGGGCCAGACGACAGAATCGACCCCTCCATTTACTCCCAGCGTGGCCACACGACAGGATTTTACCGAGACTATTCCTCTACAGGACTCCCTATCCACATGCGGGACACTGCCGAGTTATATTCAGATCTCAAGCAGAGGACCACGGTCGCAGAGGTCAAGTCTGAGTCGGATCTCAATAGTTCCAGTATGGAATCAAGCAGATCATACAAGTGCATGAAGTGTTGCAAGGTAGGTCCATTACTTATTTGGTATTACATTAAGTTGATGACTAACTATACACTTTTGATGACGCAGAACTGTTTAAAATTTACCGTCAGGTATTCTCCACTCCGCACGGTTTAGAGGTCCACGTGCGTCGATCTCATAGCGGCACACGACCCTTTGCATGCGAGATTTGTGGAAAAACTTTTGGGCACGCGGTGAGCCTAGAGCAACACAGAGCCGTACACTCACAGGTATCCCAATATAGAGCATAGGAGTATATCATTATTGGTAAACGAAAATGAAAATAAGCAAAGTGAAGTGTACTAATTTTGTATAACGATTTGTATTAACAGGAGAGATGTTTCAATTGCAAGATCTGTGGTAAAAGCTTCAAGAGATCGTCTACATTGTCAACACACCTGCTTATCCACTCAGACACACGGCCTTACCCCTGCCAGTATTGTGGGAAAAGATTTCATCAAAAATCAGACATGAAAAAACATACATTCATCCATACAGGTAATGCACCAAGTTCATTGTAGTTTTTAGACTCAACATCATGCCGTTAACTTGTTCAAAAAGGTTGCCAAAAGTTCAATAACGAGTGCTCTACGCAGAACAAGATCCGAATTTAAAGTCGAATCTTTTATAATGCATACTTTGTTTCCATATTCATGTAGGCGAAAAGCCGCACAAGTGCCAGGTGTGTGGAAAGGCCTTCAGTCAAAGCTCCAACCTCATCACGCACAGCCGCAAGCACACGGGGTTCAAACCCTTTGGATGTGACCTATGTGGTAAAGGATTTCAACGCAAAGTGGACCTAAGAAGACACAAGGAAACACAACATGGACTGAAATAGCTGACAAATATCTCTATATATATTTATATCTTAAACTCTGTTGATAACTGATTCATATGAACAACCGCTCCAAATATGAGCTTATATGTAGGCCTATACTGTTAGTCATTTTATTTTAACCTCTAAATGCAGTTTTTCTTTGATATTGTATGCAATTGGATTCGTTGATTTCGTTTAAAAATGTATAGGTTTTCTCAAGCCGTATATATGTTTATTTCCCAAAGTTTTTGTAATATATTTTTGATATCGTTGAGGTTATGGTAGTAGGCGAACTGTCAAGTGACCATCTGGCTTTGCCCCCAAAATATTTAAAGTTTTGAAATTTGAATGTCAAATAATTGTGTTTTATGTTTGGGGAACGGTAATAATTAATTAACTCCTACATAACATTTCTTACGCATACCCTTTTCTTATATTACAAATGTTGCAATAGTCCCGGTTTTTATCATCATTAACCAGAAAATAACAGAAAATGTCTTAACAATAAATAAGCCATATCGATTGCTTCACAACCGTGGTCAAATCTACATATACATTTTTTGAAAGTAGTCTCTTAAGACTGAAAGGCACATTAATATTAAACTATTTTCTAAACAAAAAACACATCTTTCAACTTAATGACATGAAACAAAGTTATAGGCCTCGTTTTATTTTACTCTGCGCGCGCCAGCTGGTCAACACCAAATATTTTCTCACCCAAGCTTTGTTAACACACTTCAAACAAATTAAATTATGACACCATAAAGTTCCTGTGAAGGAAGTTGGGAGGAAAATAGCGTCACCATTTTTGTCCAATCATTTAAAAGGTATCCTAAAAGGCAATTGAGTGTAATTTATTAGGTTGTACAGAGACAGGGTATAGGTTTAACATGTGGTGTTTTAAACTCTTCTGATTTAGACATCTATTCACAGATTGTGTACACAGTGATTAGGCATTACAGTCAAAGTCATAAAAACAGAAGACACTGCAAAGACCTGATCTACTAAACTTGGAAGAACTTAACACATGCACAAGTCCACGATTCAATAATGTGCATTTTAATGCTTGGAAAAATATTTGTAAATTAGTTAAGGACCAAAGAATATAAACCCAAGATATTCCATTATACAGTTTATCAGTAGATGACTGCACAAGCCCCCCCAGGTCTCTAAATTCTATCGTAAATTTGGTATGGGTGTCAGTGAGATGGGGCCTTGAGCAGCTGTACTAAGCTCTGCAAGTCCTGAGCATTGATGGTGAGTTTGTCCATAAGAGTAGAGAGGTACTGTACAGACCCTGGGCTCTCAAGGGCTTTCTGTACCTCGGGAGACACCTCCGATAGCCTGCAACACATGAAAACACCCAGATAAACAAACCCAACAACCTGCTACATACAACTCAACACATTACAACAGTGACTACACATCAATCCTGCTTTTGGCTGACACAATTGTTTTCAATTGGTTTCATTGGAGGGTGAGGGAGTCATTCTCAGAAGGGCCTTGGGGTTCCTGTCATGTCACTCCACCATCCCCCTCCCCGCTCTTGTGCATGTGTCTGCATGTGGAGCTCCGGTTCAGTCCTGGTCTAGTGTTGCAGGGGCACCATACATTATTCAGATGACCTGTACAAAAGACTCCAGACTAACTTTACAGCTGCCACACAGCAGACAGATACAGCCACCCAAATTATTCATGAAGAGGGTAGAAACAGTAGGACCAGGAGAAATACATAACATGAGACGTGTATCGTTGCTTGAGGGGTTAGTGGATGATAAACTCGGAGAAGCCCTTTAACAAAAAGGGTTTAATGTCCGTGAGCCAGACACACTTCTGTGGCAACAAAGACCATTTGAACCATGCGCATGAAACACTATAACCAAATAGATTCCGAAACAGTTCAGACAATTGTAGGAGTATAATATTTATAACTAAATCCCCATGACAATGACTATCCATCTCGTTTTATTTTTCGTTTGTCACACTACGACGGCACACAAAATAAGGTCATCTGATTCGACAACCTCATTATTTTGCGCAATATTGGTGTACTGTTACACAGCAGTCCGCATTTTGAAAGTCAGAGAAATAAATAAATAAATCAGAGCTTGTTTATAGCTCCGTGTTCCTTCTGGTGGTGTACGGATCAGTTGGGGGTCAGGTGGAATGTTTCCCATGGCCTTCCTGTGTGTGTGTCCCTCCATCACGGATCTAGAGGAGGGCCATCAGGGAGATAAGACTGCACAGCGTCTGTGTGTACACAGACGGGAGCAGCACGGAACTGTCCGCACAGCGCCTGCTAGGATTGCAAACTTCTGGGGAATCTGGGGAAGTAGTGTGCGCTCACACACACACACACACCCCCCCCCCACACACACACACCATCTGGCACAGGGCAAACAATGCCCTCTTCACACTCTGAGCCAGGCCTTAAGGCATAGAGTTTGGTTTTTGGTAAATACGTATTCTAGCTAATGTCACCTCATCCTACCCAAGTTTCAGCAATTTCCTCTAGGGGATGAATACAGTCCTACTCTATCTATCCTGGGGCAATATGGGCAGTAGAATGCAAGACTCACATTGCAAACCTTGTAGGTAGACTCAAGGTGAGACTTGAGTGAAAAAAACTATCCCCTGGTTGTGGTTGTTGTGTGTGAAAACTACGCTTATGATTTTTACTTTTTCAAATTGCAAATAGCCCATGGCACACACGTGACCATGGGTATGACTGAGGTACAGAGATATAGTCAAATCTGTCGGCATGAAGTTTGCTGAGAGGGTGTTCCTTGAGGAAAACAATTATCCCTGATTTCCTCTGCACTGCTATTTGACTAACTCAACAGAAGCTCAGGCTTTCCAGCTGTCCCTGCATAGCATACAACTCAGGGACACACGCACACACGCGCACACACACACACACACAGACACACACACACACACGTACACACGTACACATGGAGGAGCACCACAGCAATCAGGGTCCACTCGGGGGTTTTGTGAATGATGTTGGTATTGGTGAATCTGCCAAGCAAAACAGAGAGAAGGATTTAAACATGGTATTCTGGTAGTTGAAAGTCACTCAAGTCACTCAACTCACTCAACCACTCTCTGCACCACCTGACCATCATGTGAAATACACTGTTTGTATACGTTGGGTCTGACCTGAAGGTCCGCACCAGACTGCTGAGGTCACTGAAGACGTCACTCATGGTGAGACACAGCGGTCCCAGAACAACTCCGAGACTGAAGTCCACGTACACAGGACAGACACGGAGACACAGAAGTAAATATATATGTAATATATATATATATATGTATAATATGGAAGAAACAATATAGAATATATATATACAATATATATGACTGAATTTGACAGCTCCATGCCTTCCATGACATTGTGTCGACATCTCCCCGTACCTTCTTGTGAGTTTCTCAATGGCTATACGCTTCTGGATGAGGTGCTGGGCATGGGAGTCAACCAGAGGGAGAGATAGATCCTTCCCCGTCTGGTCCTGGAGCATTAGGTCAGGAGGAATAGGGAGAGAGAAAAAGAGAGGAATGTGTAAAAAGATAAACGAAACACTCGAATATATATAAAAAATCATAAATGATCATCTAATGAAGAAAGCATCCGCACTTGGAAGGTATAGTGCTCTCCTGTATAAACAAACCCTTATTCAGAGCACCCCCTTATGGACACTGGCACTCACTGCAAGCTTTTTCAGAACACTCACCTCTGAATCTCCATGCCCAACATTCTGAGGCAGAACATATGTGCCTTTGTAGAACTCTTTCACCCTCAGATCCTGCTCCTCCGTGTGCCTACGCAGGGTGTGGTAGTCTGGGGCAGGAGCCGAGGGTCTCCAAGCCCCCCCATAGTGCCCAGGCTCTCCCCCCTGGCCCTTGGCTTCCACCACATCGTCCAGATCATCTTCATCCAGCTCCTCCTCCTCCTCCGCCTCCATCTTCACCTGTCTCTCCGTCAGTGGTGGGTTAGAGTTGTGGTCTAGACCATATAGGAACCTCATTGTTTCTTCAGTCCTCCACTCGCTGAAGGTCCCGCGCAGGCCTTCTATAAGGTTGACATGGATCAAGTCCGTCAGTACCTCCGTCTTCAGGAGACCACGGAGCCCAGCCGCTCCTCTCCTGCTCATGCCCACCTGGGTGATGTCAAGGCCGGGCAGGGGATGTGATGCTGGAGGGAGGTTATTGTGTTGTGGAGGAGTTGGTTCCGCGGGACTTTCCCGTCTACAGTGTGTTGGGGTCGTGTCCCTGTGTACAGGAGGGTTGGCTGGGACTGCTCGCCTGTCCTGCATGGTGCAGTGTCTCAGCAGATCAGCAGCCTCTTCCACAGACTGGCCCTCTGGGGAGCCTCTCTCCTCCAGGAGAAGAGGCTGCTCGCTGGGGTGACTAGCCCCTGATGTGGGATGTCGGGGTCCAACACACTCCGTGCGCCTCCCTGTTTGGGATTCCTTTGACTCCTCCTCAGTCTTTCCTTTCTCCTTTCCCTTCCTTTCCTCTCTACTCTCTCCGCCGACATTAGCCCTTCCAACTTTTTGGAGCTTGGTCTCGCCAGTGTTCTTTGTGGGCAGCTCGCCCCAGTGTACCCTTGGTCCGGGTGGTTGGGAAACCCCACTGGAGCCAAAGCCCTGCTCTTCGTCACTGCTGTCACTATGGCTGAGTCCAAGAGGGGAGCGTCTGGGGTCTCTGGGAGCCTCCGATTCCACCGGGTTTTCAATGTCCTGCTCTTTGAGCCGCCGTGCCCTGAGCTTCACCTCCTCTCCAGCACACCCACTGCAAGCAGGGGAGAGAGAGGAGAGACGAGGAATCCGTCAAGCATTACTGGAAGGAACTACGGAAGATTCTACATTCTCAAAGAAGCTAAAATAGACATACCTGTCCCCTCTCTTCATTAGAATCACTTCTGGAAGACTGTAGACAAACAAACTCGATTAGCGGAGAGACCAGGGACTGAGGAGGACCGTGTCAGGTGCTTTCCTCCAAAACTATATGGTATGTTCACTACAATGTCCCATTATAGAATGAAAGGAAGCACTCTTACCTCTCATGGTGCCTCAGCCATAGAGGGATGTTTGGTATCTGCAGCTCAAAAGCTTTGGAGGCTTTGTAGCAGAAGTTACTGCAGAAGCACTATATAAGACAGAAAATTCTATTTGTTTAAGTCCATCACCCCTTTTTTTTTTGTTGCTCACTGTCTTTGGCATGTCTGTTTCACAATGCTCACCTTTCGTTCAGTAATGTCATACACTTTATTGGTCTTGGTGGAAATGTTGTACTTTTGATGAGGAACCTAAAAAAAACATTTGATAATTGAAAGTTAGACTTTTTTTGTTGTTGCATTGATCCATGGTCAAAACCTCCATATCACCCTTGTCATAGCACTAAGGAATGGTTGTTTACCCCTTTCAACTGTATGAAGACCTGGAACTTACATTGCCCAGTTTACTGGAGCAGACAGGATAGCCACACAGTTTTGCTATGGCTCTCTCCTCAATTGTGTCTTTGTAATCACCAGTGGTAATCAACCTAGCCTACAGACACAGATTAGTGGTTAGTAATCATTTTAAAAACACAACACACCTGCTTCATGGATAGAAGGGCACACACTGATGAGCAACACAACATGATGCTAACTTGGCCACTGAGCGTGTTTTCACAAAATGAGGACACATTTATCAAGAGTTGTACTGTACTTACACAATCAACCAGAACGTCATCTGCCACGCTATCCTCTAGTAGACGCTCAACCACCTGCAGGGCCCTCTTCTCCAGTTCAAGCTTCTCTCTCAGGGTCTCTGTCACTATCCCTCTCCTGTGAGCGGACAGGAGGACCATATTAGACTACAGTGTTTAATTAATGTTTTTATTTTGTAACTGAGGACTAACCCGCAACCTCAACTTTAAACATAGCTCAAATCGATACAATCAAAGGTAGAAAATACCTTGTTTCTTCTATAGCAGCCAGAGAGGAAACGGCATTCCCACCTGAAAAATTAAAATTCTCAACGTAATTACTAGTTAGAGATCTTGTCAGTATATCAACTTTACCACCAAAACCTTTGCTAGTCTACAGACAACCTCATTCCCTGGTAGTTTACGCAATAGATTAGCAAGATATCTTGCATGTTTTTATGTTTTCCGATGACCTTCATACCCACTGATATTCTCAAACACGTCGTGTCATTATGTAGTACTATCTTCTACAAAAACATACCCTTTATTCCAGATTTTAAGGAACGTGTGCTACGTTTTCTCTCCATGTTTTCTCTGTTCTCCGGTGACGTTTCTACAGCAAGTCGCTGGGGTCAGTTTAGACATACAGAACACGTCAGAAACCCATGCGACTATCTGTTTGACACCCTCCCTGTTAGACTTGTAAGTAAAACATTTTAACAAATGTATTACGTTAATGAGCACCGTCAACCATGGCCTTCCGAACCTACAATTGATCAATTACATTATACGAATGGTGTCTATGTAAACTGCAATTAGCCAGCTAGCCATATAATTTTTTGCATGACAGTCAGCTAGCTAGTCTAGCTAACTACGCACAAACAAAGCATGTGTCAAACACACTTGAGTCAGTTTGATGAATTGTTGGTGTGGCAAACCAAACAGTACTATAGTGTATAAAATCTTGTTTATATGTTTTTTTTTAAATAATTTAAGGTGATAATGTCACTCAATGCTTGTCACTCATATTTGACTACCATATGATCGAATGTGCATTTTTTCTTACAGAAGTGCTATGTAAATGGACAGCGACTGAAGCACTGCAGCAAGCATGGCTTTAGAGCAACTCAGTGATGTCGTCCAGAGATGTGTAAGTACTAGAGAAGCCACCACTGACTTCACTCGAGCATGAGCATGTGCAAATGGCGGTCCAACCCAACCCCTTTTCCCTCCATTCACTCTCTCTCTGTCTCTCTCTCTCTCTCTCTCTCTCTCTCTCTCTCTCTCTCTCTCTCTCTCTCTCTCTCTCTCTCTCTCTCTCTCTCTCTCTCTCTCTCTCTGTCTCTCTCTCTCTCTGTCTCTCTCTCTGTCTCTCTCTCTGTCTCTCCACACACACAGCAAGCTGTTGAAGATTACAACTACACATCGGAAGATTATGATGTGTTCCAGATTGCAGGGCGAGCCTGCATAGAGGAGGGAGACAGTGCTCAGGTCCTGAGTATTGTTGTAGATGAGAAAAATAAGGTGAGGGGAAAGTGCCTGAAATTGCTATCAGGCATTCCACTCCATTGTCATTGTATTTGCATTACTATGCACTGTCCCCTCCTCCTGTGTTTAGGACATTGTGAGATGTATGGGCTGGAATCTGCTTGGTCCTTTGGTTCAGATTTTGCTAAAGAAGGAAGACAAGAACCTTCCACACTGCCTCGCCATCTTCACACACCTCGTGGAGGTGTGTTTAACATTCACATGGTCATTCCTTATGAAACTCACTTGCACAGTTAGACTCATTGTATACTTTACCGTGCATCATCCTGTTATTGGTTAGGTTTGCAGTCCAAAAGAGCTGCTGGTTGGCTTGTTGGAGCAGGTCGAGGAGGCCCACCCTGACTCCATCTCAGAGACGGTCATCCTTCTACTGATGCCTCTACAGAAAGGTAAGCAGAACACACAAACACACTATCCCAAGCTCTAATGAAAGGCACGCAACATTCATGTCAACATAGAGCGGGTGAATCATCTTGACCCATGAAACAACCCTCCCCAGTGCTGCTGCGCCTGGGGAGGCGGAAGGCGTCCTCGGTAGGCATGGCTCTCTCCACCCTGCTGGGCCAGGTGGCCAGGCTGCCCGTGCCCCAGACCAGGGAGCAGGAGGAGGACGATGTGTTTGGCCTGTGTCGCTGCTGCTCCACTCTGCTGGTCTTCGTCAGGCCCTTTGTGGCGGAGGCCAAGCAGAACCTCCAGGCCCGGAGCGGCACGCTCACTCACACGGCCAAGGAGGACGAGCTGAGGACGGAGCTGCTCAAGTTGTGAGTCGGCACGGCTTCCCTGGACTGACGCACGTTGACAAGTCCCAGTCATTTCAGATTTCCCCTGAGCGAAATAGCTTTGTGGGCGTTGTTATTGTTATTTATGGGTTGAGCCTTGATCAGAGGCGTGTTGTCTGTCTCTGTAGTTGCATGAAGTGTCTGTGTGAGCCGCTGTTGGAGGTGCAGCTGAGGGATCCAGCCACTCTGGCAGAGTCGCCCCTCAGGGATTTTGCCACAGAGATCCTGGTAAGAGGTTTGGAAAAAGATGCACTTCATGCTTTTCCTGTCTGTCCCAACTTCATCTTCCTCTTTTTTTTTTCAACTTCTTTTTTTTACTGAGGATGGGAAAAGACAGTGTTGCTTAACCATTCTGTTAGTGGCACAAGACCCCTTTAAAATTTCACTCTTCTGAAATACCATTTCCCATTTAGTTCAGTATCCGACTTGGGGATGTCTTAAAATTGGGTAATTTAACCTATAAAACAAAGACTGATCATCTAATAATAAGTTTGTATCCATAAACCAAATAAATTATTTACACAACTTTACTGTTAGGGCCCTGTAACGGAGATTTGTTGTATCCTAATATTAAAATATGTGAATATCCATCAGAACAGATTTGTTACACCAACATTGAAGCCGCTATCACATTACTACCACATCATTGACCAAGAATACTCAATAATATCATTGCATAACGGTTCTTTGGCGGCTTCTGCAGGATATTCTATCGGGCATTGGTGAGTCCATTCCCAACCTGCTGTGCCATTCTCTGCTGTGTCGGAGGGAGATGCCAGGCTTCCTGGAGGAGGAGGTGCGCTACCCTAAAGAGTCCCTGGCCAGTCTGGCCTATCTGCTGTTTGTCCAGCACCTAGCCATGGACACCTTCCCCTCAGTCTTCAGGTGAGAGACCCAAGCCAAGGTACCCCAAGATAGAAGTAGCATAGTACCATCATAACTCTGTGTCTCCATGCAGCATTGTATACTGTGTGCGCACATGGTGGAGAGCCTGAAGCCTGTAAGTAACCCTGTTGAATGTTGTTCCAATTTCAGCCCGGTCTTTATTCTTCAGTGTAATATGGATTACGTCAACCTCTTCTTAAGCAGGTACACTTTTGGTTGTCTTCCTCTTCCCAGTGTCGCAAAAAACGACCGGGGTGTTATACTTGAAAATACATTTTTGGGTGTGTTCGCAAATCTAACATTGTCTCTTGTTCCTAGAACGGAAGAATCTCGACTGCAGAAAGGACTGGTAAGTTTGCTGAGCTCCGATTGGAAAATAAATACATTTCAAGGAACACTGAATGTTGACGTTTCACCCAAATGTCTCTCTGGTGTTCCACCAGGACCTGTATGAGAGGAGCCTGGCCCGGGTGGAGGACAACAGTCTCTCTGTGCAGCTCCTGGAGCTCAAGTCCTTCATCAGTGTCCCTCAGGTCAGACTGCTGCCCACTATCTTTATCATAGAGTGCATGTCCATCGGTTCACTAATTAGTGTCTACTTCTCATCTCAGAACCTGGTGAAAGTCATGACGTTGTGCCCGATAGAGACCCTGGTAAGTGCTTCATTGTCTTGGATATGACTCAATGTAGTAATTTTGCCTTGTGAAAAGGTTATGTCATTATTTTAAACAAGCTCTGGTGAGTTACGGTATCTATTTAATGAGGATGTGGCTGTTTACTATTGGCTGAGAGTATGTCCCTTGTTCACAGAGAACTAAAGGACTAAAATTGTTGCAGTTGAGCATCGATAAGTTTGACACCGAAGCCAAATACAAGTTCTTCCAGTAAGTTTCCCCTTCTATAAAGGTTTAGACACCCTGTATATTACCTTCTTCCTGGAACAGGCTGATCATTGTCATAACATCCTATTTCAGATGTATGCTGAAGATAAGTCACCACTCAGGGGTAGAGGGATACATCATCAAGAACATCAGAAACCAGATTGACTTTTCACTGAAGGTAAGTGAAGAAGCGTCTTTTCTGTCTTTGACTTTTCCCTCTGTTTAGAATTCCCCCCCGCAGACTTGGGTGTGCAGGATAGTTGTTTAGTGCGGCCGTGTCTCTGCTTCTTAGCCGGGTCAGGGGAACGAGTGGTTCCTGGGGCTCCACCTGCTCCCCCTGCTGCGCCTGGTGCTGTGTCTTCCTCAGGGCCCGGAGACAGACCTCCTTCAGAACCTGGACAGGTGAGCCACGGGAACCCACTCGCCAGCCTCCGAGCATGTCACCTCAGCAGGCATGGCAAAACGTTGAGACGCTGCCATGATAACCAAATCCATTCAGGAGGCAAACCTATCGTTGATCCAACCTGCACGTTGGGTACAGTGAAACCTGAACATGTTTTGTGCTCCGCAGGGTCATGGAGTCTCTGAACCTCCTGCGGTACATGTTGATCAGAGACAAGGAGTGGGAGAACCAGGTACCACCTCCTTACCTCCTGGTGACAGCTCCTCCCATCTGCTGGAATGGCATACAAATGTAATCAAATCTCTCTGGCTTTCAGACAGGGATTTGGACAGAGCTGTATAAGATAGAAGATAACTATATGAAGCCGTTGCGTGTGGGGCTCAACATGTCCAAGGCTCACTATGAGGCTGAGCTCAGGAGCACCAAGGACAGCCAAAGGACCAACGCCAGAGGTAAAGACTCTCCAAGGAGACACGCCAATCAAACTGTTACAGCAGCAAATTAGCTAGTGCTCTTGTGTTATCTTTGTGCAAGAAATTGAATTCAACGAACTTGACTAACCTACAGCATATTATTTAAGCCAGCTATATTGTTTCTGAATGTATTTAGCAGGATCCCAGATACAAGATTCAGTGTGCTCTGTCAATGTGGGGAGTGAGAAGTTGCCGAACATGACGCCAGAGATGCAGCTACAGGTAGGATTTTTCGGGGGGCAATTGAATCATGCTGCTAACATGTTGTTATACCGTGTTTGTAATCCAATGGCCGGCTTGGCTCATTTTTCATCGTCCAATAGGTTCTTCACTCGGCCCTGCACACGTTCGACATGATTGAGAGTGTCCTCGCGCGCATCGAGGAAATCATCGAGGTGAAAGACAAAGCGTGAGCAACCAGGGCGGCTGCAGTCTCAGAGCCAGGTGGCCCTGCCACTGTGTCGCACCAGCCACTTCCACCAGCCATGGAGCCTCCATTCGTTTAGGTCTCTGGGCCTAATCGACCTCAAGTCTAACTTTTCTGGGGTCATGATGCAAAGTTACAGTATGTGATTGAGGTTGTTACGCACTTTTGTCATTTGTTATGGAACGAACAGCTTTAAGCTTCGACTAGCAGGACAAGACTGTCATTTCTTTAGTTATGTCATTTCACTAAATCGGTAGACCTCTACCCTTGTCCATCCTGTTGCACTGGATGTTCAGAATACCTTCCTGTGAAAGTCTTCAGATGTGGAGCGGGTGTAGGGGTCATTTGTGACCTCTTAAAACGTAAATGCTAGACGTGACTTCCATTCATTCATATTAGGGCTTTGCTTTCACAATTCCTTTGCTATTCTTCGTACTTGTCATTTTGTTCCCCCATACCAGCTTTCTTGGCTTATTCAGGTAAATCATGTCATAGTGTGGGTAAATACAGTCTACCCTTTCTAACCCAGTTGTGTGGTTTGGATCTGTAGTTCTTGAATGTACATTTTTTTTCAAAACGTTTATTAGAAAGCCTACACTTTTCCAAATACATGTCATGAGCAAAAATATTTAATAAATAGAGGTACAACAGACAATTCAAGCAGTCTCACACACACACATTCAAGTTGAGACAGTTCATAGTTTGGCAAAGGGACAACAAGCATAATCACATCCTCTCCAACAACATACTTAATAAAACATCCTAGTCATTGACATCAACAGGCAGTGGTTCAGGTTAAAAAGTCCACATATCCAGTCATAACTCATGTTATAGCTAGGAATGGAGGCTATGGCAGTTTGATGCCAACATTCCAGCAAACAATACTATAACAGCAGAACATGACACACAAGTTCCAAGTGGGTGTCAGAAGCCTGTGAACAGTGGATGATGCAGTGCCTGCTGGGCTGTGATCCGTGTGGCTGGATTCAGATCCAGCAGTCTGTCCAAGAGGTCATAGGCCTCCTCAGGCACCTGGTCCCAGCCCCCCTCATCCTGAGGTTCTGGAACATTCTCCTCAGCGCTGCTGCCCCCTGGCTCCTCCTGGGGGTTGGCGATGTCTATGTTGGGGGGGTGAAGGGGCATGGCATCATCGTCTGGGGACGGCCTCCCTCTCAGGGTCTCACACAGAGTCCTCAGGTCCTGACGAGGGAGCTCACAGCTGCACGTCACCGCTTTACCTGCAGGGACAAACAGAACGTCATGGGAAACGTCTGTCTTTTTACTAAGGGCGCCATTCCTTTCAAGCCACAAAACATGATAAAAAAAAAAGAAGCTGTTAAATGCTACACAAGCCTCACTAGGGTGTGATTTGAGTGATTCAAGTTGAGCGTACCAAACTCCTTTGCAGCCTGGGTGGTCTCTCTGGAACCCCGTATGGTCATGATCTGGGCGAGGGCGATGAGGTCGTCATTGGCCTTGAAGAACGGGTAGCGGCCAGTGAGCAGAGAGAGTAGGATCACCCCGGCTGACCAGACATCTATGGCTACGCACAGGAAACAGTTGTAAGGGCCTGGCCTGGGTGGGGAGGAGTGTGTGTTCTGTGTGTAAGGGTGGCTCCTCACCTGTGCCCTGGTTGGGGCATTTGGTCAGGACCTCTGGAGCTCTAAACCCTGGAGTGCCAGCCCTGGGTGCCACCTGCTGCTTCCTGTGGGAGACGATATCAGGATGCTGTCAAGCTAAGAAGTGACGACCTCCTTTTCGAAAGCAGTAAACCATGACTGGCATCATCATCCACAGCAGGAGTAAATAGATGTAGGTTCAATCCACAGGAGGTTTCAAGTCCTCACCTCGACATACAGACGTTGCAGACACGGTCAGTCATGTAGCAGTTGCAGGTGAGACCCAAGTTAACGACGGGGGTCCTTGGTTGTTTTTGGCCGCTGGCTGGGGTCCTTGCAGATAGAGGGTGCCGGATGACAGAGACAAACGTCCGTGCGGCAGGGTCCTCAGTTTTAGAGGGCTTTACCAGCTGACCAAACAAAGACAAAAAAAAAAAAAGATTTGTATTGAAGCTTTTGTCTGTCAGTCTTTAGAGTAAGAAGTGAGAAAGTTAATGATCACCTGTATCTTAGTGTCTGCAGACTTGGCAGGGACGGGGGTGCAGCTGTTGAGGTTCCTCTCTCCAAACACGGCCCGTGGGGTTCTGCACAGACCTGACAGCTCCTGGACAGACAGGACACACACAACTCACCCACCAATCCAAAAACAATCCATGACTACCGACGGCACTGACGCTAACATCACTACAAAAGCGGTGTAAAGGGGACGTATGTGACGGGACAGTAGCCAAATGTAGTTAGAGCTGTACACCCAGTGCCACCTTGGTGCGTTTGGTGCGGTTGGTGGAGGCGAACGTGGCCGCTCTCTTCGCCAGGGGCTTGACTGAGGTAGAGGAGGAGGAAGAGGAGGAGGATTGAGGTGCTGGGATGGTGGTGGGGTGCTGGGGGGGGGTTGACAGTGGTAATCTGGTGGCCCTTGGGGGTGGCTGTGCTTGTGGGTCCTTCTTCCCTGTGGAGCCCACACCCCTCTGGGTGGTCCTCTGCTTCACCACCTTGAGCAGCTCAATCTGGGTGTCCACTGTGCCCTGGGCCAGCCCAAAGTCCACCAGAGCAAACCTGCAAAGATGACGACGGCAATGTGATTTTCTTGCTCATGAACTGTCTGGTGTTCAAGCGCGTCATACAACTTCACTCTGTTTTCATTACGTTTTCTCCTGGCGGTTGTACAGGAAGTTGGTGGGCTTGATGTCTCTGTGAATGATGCCAAACTGGTGGATGTGTCTGAGGGCCTTGAGCAAGTGGTAGATGTACAGACGCACCTCCTCAAAACTCAGGGAGCCAAGGATGTCCTGGGGAGGATAAATGCCATTAGTTATTATCAGTAAGTAAGTTGTGTACATGATGTGGCTTGTTCAGGGGCGTGTCCAGACATTTTTAACAGGGGTGGCACCAGGGGTGGCCCGCCTCTGACTGGGCATATAGCCAATCATATTTTAAGATATTGGGGTGGCCAATCAGATTTCAGGGGTGGCCCGTGCCACCCTAGGCCACTCCCTGAACACGCCACTGGCTTGTGTTCACGGCCACTCACCACAAAGGGTTGGTGCTTCATATAGGGCATGACAATCACCACATGGTCATCTTTTCGGAAGCAGTAGGTCACCCCCATTACGTTTTCTCTCCCACTGAACAATCAAATATGGATATAGAAAAAAATTTACTTTAAAAAAGTTAGACATGCTATTGATCCTGGTTTTAGTTTACATTGCAGTTAACTAAAGAGTGTTGTGACCGTGAGGGTAGGGACTCACCCAGCCACAGTAAGGCACTGGAGCTCAGCTGCGATCCTCACAGGATGGCTGGTGGGGATGAGGTGCTTTAAGGCAAACTTCTCTCTCCTCCCGTCTATCAACTGAGCTTCACCCAGGTACACTGAGCTGAAGGTTCCTGACACACGCATACATTGTTTAAGTTGACTGTTTTAAATTCCTGGTAGTTTGGGTAGAAATGAATCCTTAACATGCATCATATGTTTTAAGGTAATATCCTACCTTCACCAATTTTGTCGGTGATGCGAAATACTTTGGAGAGTTGTGGCACTGCCTTCTGTAGGTACTCAATGTCCATCTCCACATCCCCTGGAGCCAGACATAACATGCCGTTTAGGTACATAACTTTTAAACCGTACATTGATAGTTAGACTACACTGACATCAGACTTACTTGACACTTTCCTTCCTCTCTTTTTTTTGTCTGCTTTAACGTGGCCATCGATGCTCTGGCTGTTATTGCGAGATGGACCGGTTTCTTCCATGGCTAACCAGACACTTGTTGGATATCAAATAGAGACGAATACAAAGATTAACATTTCTGCAGGTGGCAAAAACTAAACAGAGGTCAGGTACAAAAATAAGCGGTGTGATATCTTGCAGGCAGTTCGAAAAGTGCAAATTTACTGTAGGAAGTTGGCTAGCTATATTAGTTACTCCTTTCCAAATAAAGATAGCTAGCTCTGTCATGTTATTCAAGAGATGGACTAGCTAGATTAGCTATGCTTGCTAGTTGAACGAACAGAAACACAACTTACCTTGTATAATAAAGTTGGTTGGCTTAATAGTTGAGCAGATTCAAATGATTTATATCAGACACAAAGTAAAAGCATACATGTTTTACACAAGGAATTACAACCGACAGTTTCAGACATATTTCCTCTAACTCAGTCTCTTGTGTGGTTTTGTCCGCCAACAGCAAACTCCGCGCTAAAACTGACGTGGATTGACGTCACGTCTGTGATTAGAGTATGTAACTTGGCACAACTATAATAAAGGTTTTGCTCAAAACATTAAACGTAAAAGCGAAATTAGCTATTTAAACGTACAAACTCTCAGTTATGACAATAAACTAACGTTTAGGCTATACAGTATAGGGAGCAGTCTTGTAGGAATTGAAAGAATAATTATATATTAACAAGGTTTAGAGTTTAACTTCATATTTTATTCATCTGTCGTATGAGTGCATCTGGCAAATGCCTGTCGTTTACTGTACATACCCATCAATGAAGTTCCTTGGAAAGTATTTTTTGACAGACACATTTGCTATGATAAATCATATATAACAGATAAATATATTGTTGAATCATCAGAATCCATGCATTTAAAAATGTCCAGCATAAATATCCATAAAAAGCAGTATAACAAGCATTAAATAGTCAGGAATATATGAACACCATACCACACAACACCATAACACAATACCAACAAACAACATAATACAAAAAACAACGAACAAACCCTGACATCCTTAGACACAACTAAAAGATTCCATCAAAGATTCCAAGGAAGGCCTCTACTTCTCTGTTGTCTTCTACTTGAGTCCTTTAAACGAAGGGAGAACAAATAGAATCCTTAGATTTGATCATGTTCAACACATGTAGAATACATCATGTTTCTGATGATGTGTTTGATGTGTATGATATGGGTCTCTACCTGGTATTTCCAGTCACATTTGTATTGTTAAGGATCATGTCAGTCGTCTTGGAGAAGAAATCAAACCTTCCTCCTGAGGATACTGTTTCTATGTCACTCGGTTTGGAAAACGGCAGAGTCGGTGCATTTCCTGTTGTTTCACTGAAGGCTTTCTGTAAGGTCGGAAATAACAGGTTTTTGGTGTTTGTGCTTCTGGTAGGACTAACAAAGACACAGTCTGACACTGTAAGTTGTCACAGTTACCTTGTCATGGTGATTCCAGGGTGAGGAGGTCTGGTGGTGTGGTCTGACTGGAGGACGGGTTACTGACATGGACATCTCTGGAATAACAGCTGGCCTGAAACACAAGCAAACTACATGTCTTCTGCAGACTCACAAGTTACATGTAGTGTCAAACAGATTGTAGTCCTTGTGACTGTGACACAGATTGTAGTCCCTGTGACTGTGACACATGTCTGTGGCTTGGCCTCACCTTACTGGGGTGCTAGTCATAGTGAAGCGTGGTTTCAGTTGTGCTTGAATGGGAGGATGCGGTGTTGAGTAGCCTGAAGACAAAAACTGGGTTACTATAGCTGTATGTAGTGATCAATCAGGCAAAAGGGATTCGAGTCAATTCAGATTCATTTTTACTTTCTTTTACTGTTATAATTCATAACTTGAAAATACCCAGCGACTGAGTATCTACCTTTTGACTTGCTGCAGTCCACTGCCAGTGTTTTGGCAGTGCAGGGCACCTCACTAGCATGTACCAAGTTCTCCTCGTCAAAGTCATCCCAGTCATCCCATTCATCTCCCAGGTCAAAGTTCACGTTCGGGGTGTGCAGTGACGAGAAGAAGCTGCTGTCGTTGACAGAACCAGTGCTGGAACTCTCTGCGTAACCTCTGATCTCAGTGGGTTTACTCCAAACGGGGACGCCTGAAGACAAAAAAACACACAGTTAGGCCTGGTTGATACATTTCCTATCACGTAAGTAAGCTGTTTCGATAAAAAGTAGTTGAAATGCCATGTTCACGTGACATGTATTGTAACCATTCACACGCTGCTTAATTAGCCAGGAGTGCTACATAATGCTTTGTGGTTGTGTCAGTGTGTGGGGAGCCGGCAGCCATACTTTGTGACAGGGCAGGGGTTTGGAGAGCTGGAACCTTCTCTACTCCCATGGTCTCATAGATATCTTCTAGGTAGTCACCATACTCTGCAGGAATACCAGGAGTGTTTATTTTACTCGTTGAGTGTCTATATACATTATCGGTTTATTAAGGTTTTATAACACCCCATTTCTTCAAATTTGTATTGAAATTTGAGCAGTTCAAGTCCAGTGAATAACCTGAAATGGTACAAAAGTAAGCGGTAAACTGCCAAAGGTTAAAAAAAAACTTTCGGTTTTTCAATTAGCAAAGGAAGACAGACAGACCATAATAACCCTTAAAAGTGTAGGTCTTTACTTGAGATAGAAATTGCCAAGAAAGCCAAGGTGTCTGTGAGTCCAGTTTCCTACACCATCAAAAGGCACCTGGAAACTGGAGGAAACTCTGACAGGAAGAGTTCTGGCGGACCCAAAGCCACAACAGAATCAGATGGCAAGTTTCCGAAAGTCAACAGCGTGTATGATAAGAGGCTCACAGGACAATAGCTTCAAGCACAGCTTAACACTGGCCTGCAGCCTTGCAAAATCCAAAGGTGAAACCATATCAATTGCTAAAATCCCCATTAACAATAAATGCATTAGTTGTGTGTTCGTAGTTCTGCATTGTTTACCATTGTCAAAGCTTTCCTGATATGCCAGTTCTTGAGTTGTAGCAAACCCCTCTGCCGATTCTACACTCTGAGCACTGTGGTACCTTCAAAACAAATACAGGTAAGGGAATCACTCCTTTCAACTGCAATCATTAATGTAATTTGTCAATTTCATCAAGAAACGGTTTAGTGGTTGTATGGAGTCAGAGATAGTAACTGTACATCTTCAGTTGTGTTTTGCAACAGGCAGAGATGGCTTACCTGCTGACACTAGGTAGGGTTGGCTTGGGTTTATATGAGAACTGCTGCATATTTACAGACTCACTGTCACCACACACTCTCATCTAAATATCAGAGTAAGAGGTAAGGAAGAATGTAGAACGCTTTTCCCTGTTGTAGTTAACAAGAGTAGTTCACACGAGTGATCAGAATCATAGTCAAGCGAAGAGTTCACATTTCCTTGACCTTGAGGCGTTTGACAGGCGTCTCAGCCAGCGCATCGCTCCTCTTCTTCAAGTCTCTGAGGTAGGAGGAGAAACTCGACCCAGGATTCACAGGCCTCTTCAGAACCCTGGGCACTCCCACTTTGCCTAGGAAACACAGCCCCATCCAGAGAATAGAGAACAACAGAACCATACAATAAGTCAAATATCATGTCAATGGTCTCCATGTTTCTGTCAGACCACTGGATGTAGCAAGCTGTTTGAGTGGCAGCACTCACAGCAGTCATGGCCACACAGATCCTTGTTTTTGCAGAAGTGGTTGCACTGCCTTTTGCCAGGATCTGGTTCTGAGAGGCCTATGTTAAAGAAAGACACACATCAAACACACATGAACTGCAGTAAAAAGCTTGGCTATTGTCATGGATCAAGGTCAATAATAGTTTCAAGATATATAATCCATATCTGTTGTTACATTAACGTAGGACAACAGACCTACCCTTTTCTGTCTCACATATGGATGTGGCATTCCTCCCCCGTGCAGCCGCCCCAGCCTGTGGAGCTGGGGGCTGGACTCTGGGCCCTGAGCCCTGGGCACTCTGATGGCAGGTCAGGGCTCTCTGCATCCCAGGTGGAGGGGGCTCTATAGGTTCAGCTGCAAACCTCTTTGCTCCTGAATAGAAGGCACTGAACTTCTGCTGAATGTCCAGTCCCACTATAAGACAGAGCATGGCATAGCTGAAATAGGGCAATGATGGAAACATGGTAACAGTTTTTATTCCGAGTCGGAAAAAGTATGGGTTGATGTAAAGTAAAGTAAAGACACTGTGTTGATGTCCAGATTCTATCTGCCCTACCGTATTCTGAGCTGATCAGATTCACACTGATCTCCTCTCCTTTTGAAGCTTTTGCAACCTCAATCTTCTTGGACCAACTGCCAGATTTCAACAGCATCAAGTCTCTGATGAAAGAGAAAGAGAGAGAGGGGGGGGGGGGGGTTATGTGATGTATGTGTGTGTGTTTGTGGATACATCAGGCCACGAAGGGAGACCGTGTCTTACGAGAGTTTTTGCAGGAAGACCACGTTGTTGTCACAGTCCCCGATCAGCAGGGTGACATAGTGGTGGTCGGGGGCTGTCCTCTTAGACAGCAGATCCTCACGGTTCTTCAGGTTGACCGTCACCACGATCTCTGCAGTGGCAACGCTGTATCTCGGGAGCTGGGACAGAAAATCATCTAGGAATCTTCTGTCAAATCAAACTAAAACCGAATCAATGGTATTGAGATTTTCTTTTAATTGTAAATGTCGTGCAAGGAAGTCATGTGACGGAATTTTCACCATGCGTAATACCTGCTCCAAACTAGCTTCATACTTGGGGAGACCGATGATGGACTCTCTGATTTGGTTGCCAAATGGAGGATGTCTGTTGACAATCTGGCAATACCAATGTGCTTTATCAGTGCTGTGAAACTGCTGGAAATAGATCAGTTGAGTCATCCATACTGTAACATATCAGTGGTGAGATCTCACCAGCTCCAGTTCTCTGGCGTTGGTTTGTTCGATCTTGTTGAAGGTGGTGAGGCCAGCATTCACCAGGGCAGTCGAGAGGGTCAATCCTGGAACAAAGATGAAAGTGTACTATTACACAAACTCAAGATTTGAAAATTAATCTTTTAGGACAATTAAACAACATTCAGAAAACAACATGAGGATTAACACATTTGATATAAGCATTTACTGCGGATGTTAACACTGAACCTATTTTGTCCAGTTGCTTTGCAACATAGGGTGAGTTCTCCCACAGCTTAGCCCTGAAACACTTGGCCAGGATCAGGGCACTGAGAAGAGCAGAGAAGCCGGTCCTGGAGCGCTGGTTTAGGAACTCTGCCAAACCTAGTGATGGTCAAAACAACAGGAACCATTCATGACAACAAAAACTTAATTTGACCTTGTTCTACTTATTGTTAAGTCTCACTGCTATATTTTCATTACACTCGAACACAAGTAAATCCATACATTTGCTGATTCTGACTCCATTTCTGAAGATTTTCGCTGTATCCTGGGTGAGCCCAAACTCCTGGATAGGGATGGAGCTCAGCTGAGCCTGAATCAAGCTGAAGACGAGAGAGTGACACACAACTGTCAACTAGAACTGGAACTCCCTGCTTGCTTGAATAAGGCACTACAATCATCCCTGCTTGACATACCAATTCACTTTCATTTCGTTGTTTTTGATTTTTCCTTCCATGGAATACCTGTTGAATAAACCATCCAATTTTAGTTGTGGAACCCCCCCAAAAAACCTTATTCCTGTTGCTCTTGTATAGTACCTACTTCTGACCTGAGCTGTTCACTCATTCTAGAACATGTTCTACTCTGACCTGATGGTGATCCTGTTCTTGTCCTTGTTTAGAGTGTTCAGAGTTCTCTTCTCATTAACTCTCAGCTGCACATCAGAGAACTCTTTGCCCTTTGCCAGCAGTTCAATCTGGGTGAAACACCAACTTTGATTTGAGTATTCCTGAATGATCATCTCAATTCTCTATGAATCTTCATAAAGTTGACATATTCATGCCACTAAGGCCAGTGACCTGCCTAACAACAAAAGCAAAGTCATCTAAAGCAGTATGATAAGATGGATATTCTGGATAAGGCAGGCCGGAAGGAGTCACGACAAAGGAAAGGAGTTGACTTTTGGTTTATTAGTCGGGCAGCCCGGATCAAACAATCAGTTCAAGACAAACTGATGGCAAGAGTGAGAACTCTGTCTCTCAGCCATGCTTAAATACATGAGTTGGACAGTGCAGATATAGAATGCACAGAATTACTTCCTTAACGGGTCAGTGGTCAGTGCACACTACACTAGATACACTAGAACTAGAACGTTCAGCAGGTGAACTGGTCGTCCCAGTTTGTACGTGTTTTGCCTCACAGTCTCCTACCTGTCTGGACTTTGTGCTATATTCTGCTCAAAGAGAGGCCTCGCTGCAGGACCTCTTGACCTTACAGAGACTCAGGCTGCACATGTACACCGAAAATCTGCCTTACACAATTCTTACCATCTCAGGTAAGGTCTCTGTTCCAGACACTTTGCTGAACTCCTTCATGGTGTCGAAGGCTACACAGTATCTCGCCATCAGCCGGCCTCCCTCTGAGGAGGACGAGACACATAAGATTCCAAGGTCGCCGACGCATCTAGTGTTGACTGAAATATACAAAGAAACTTGAAATGATGGATAATTCAACAAGAATGGCTCACCTGTAGCTTTGATGTTGACATCTTCATCCATGGAGACCAGGTCTACGGACGCCAGCGAGTTGAGGTTCTTCAAACAGAGCTCTGAGGACGAGTGAAGAGAGTCACTCACTTAGTTATTGAGGACTTTTTACAAGAAGTCTGCAGACTTCCAGGAAAACATTGACAGCCTACCTTGTAATTTGGCTTCAATTCCACGTCTGTCCAGATCACTGGAAAACCCTGCAAAAGGAATCACGAGAAGCTGTTTTCTTTTTCTCTCCGTGAGGCACTGTTCAACATGAACTTTGTCTTTTTACCAAGAAGAAGAAACCAGAGATTTGAGAAGAGAGGCTGTGTCCTGGTCGCACCCCTTACCGTAGTGTTTGGGGTTCTTCAGGGCTCGGATGTAGAGGAAGGTGGAGCGGATCCAGTCCAGGGCCATATGGACGTCAGAGATGGTGTGGAGGACGATCTCAGCATTCAGGTGCTCCACCAGGTGACCATGCAAGCTAGGTAGGACAACAACATTTGGGAGTATTGAAGAGAAGAAAAAAAAATATATATAGATATATTATAATAATAATAATATGTGTGGTCTAAGAGCGAGACCGTGCAAGTTAGTCCATACCTGCTCTCTATGATCTCTGCCCCATTCATGAACTGCATGTACTTGTCTTTGGTTTGGGACTTGGTCATGATCACTGCAGTCGCCGAGGAATCAAACTACAAACAGAAAGTATTTCAAAACAAAAGAGCTGCTGGTGCTGATCCCCTGTGTAGACTGGCTGCCATGTCACCTTCTTCTGCGTACCTGCGGCCGGCCGGCTCGACCAATCATCTGCAGCATGTCGGCCTCGCTGTACTCCTCGCAGGAGCCCCCGATGTAATGCATGGTAGACTTGATCACCACCAAGTGGGCGGGCAGGTTCACGCCCATAGCAAGTGTGCTGGTGGTGACTGAAACACAACAATCGGTTCCCACCATTTTTGCCATTTAGGGATATCTCCCCATCACAAACCTTCCCAAAGAATACACACATCTGGTCATAGATGTTATTTCGTATTTTCCCATTCAATTATATTCCATACTAAAGACTGGATAACTGTTAACACAGACTGTGTGGGTCTGTTTGTATCTTGATGCGTGTATCTAAATGAGAACAGCTATGACGTGGTGTAGCAGGTGTCAGAGGGTGTACTGCTCACACAGTACAGGCAGGTCTCCCATGGTGAAGGCCTCTTCAATGCACTTCCTGTCTGACATATCAACTCCGGCATGGTGGTAACCAACGCCCACCAGCAGCAGATCTGGACAGGTTCAACACAGATGGTTATTAAAAGCTTTCTCGCCTGTGAGGATCCTCCTTGGACATTCACAACATGAATCTCTACCCACCTCTGAGTTTAGAATCTTGGATGGAGTTTGCATACTTTGTCAACCTGAAACAAGATTACCAGCAGCTCTGGTTCAGTGTGACTGACAAGAAGTATGAAGTCATGTTTGTCTGGCTGGTTCCTGTATGGTGCATATGTTTCATGTATGCCTGGTTCCTGTATGGTTCATATGGTTCATGTATGCCTGGTTCCTGTATGGTTCATGTATGCCTGGTTCCTGTATGGTTCACATGGTTCATGTATGCCTGGTTCCTGTATGGTTCATATGGTTCATGTATGCCTGGTTTCTGTATGGTTCATATGGTTCATGTATGCCTGGTTTCTGTATGGTTCATATGGTTCATGTATGCCTGGTTTCTGTATGGTTCATATGGTTCATGTATGCCTGGTTTCTGTATGGTTCATATGGTTCATGTATGCCTGGTTTCTGTATGGTTCATATGGTTCATGTATGCCTGGTTTCTGTATGGTTCATGTGGTTCATGTATGCCTGGTTCCTGGTTTTGCCAGATAAACAACACCAGGTACCGAATAACAAGAAAAGCTTCACACCTCTGCTTATGCTCGATGCTCATGATGAATCTGGCATCCTTGGCCAGGACAGTGGCTGACTGCTGAACTCCCTTTCTGGTGGAGCAAAACTGTAGGAATACAAGGAAGCAACGTCAACCACAGTCG
Organism: Hypomesus transpacificus; assembly: GCF_021917145.1. Classification (NCBI taxonomy): domain Eukaryota; kingdom Metazoa; phylum Chordata; class Actinopteri; order Osmeriformes; family Osmeridae; genus Hypomesus; species Hypomesus transpacificus. The sequence continues at coordinate 2,883,870 of NC_061069.1, forward strand.
CACTTACTGAACTGAATACCTCGCCGTAGTGGAGTAAGAAACCAGGGAGAGAGGGGTTCCCACCACAAGAGAAGGCTTATGGTCTGAGTAGGTCTGAATGATGTTGGCCATCTTGTAGTTGAGCGACAGGTCAAACTTGAACTCTGTCTGGTTGCTGCTGCAGGGAAAGCCCAGCACCACCTTCCTCAGTTTGACTGGCCGGTGGCTCTCGTCCATCTCCAGGCACGTAGCAGGGCCTCCAGAGTCACAGAGCCAGTCAGCTATCTGCACACGCACAATCACACAAGTCCAACCAAGGAAGAAAAATCCATCCAACATTCCAGCGTGACTGGTGCACTTTACAACCCTTCGCGTGGTCGTCTCCTGGCCGTTTACTCACGTCCGCGATGTTGGGAATGGTGGCAGAGACGGCCACGAACCTCATCGAGAGGTCTGCCTGGGGGTTCTCAGAGATCCGGTAGGCGTGGACTGTTTTCATCCTACTCACCACCACCTCCAGTGTGGCTCCACGAGTCTTGTCCTTCACCACATGGACCTGAGAGCAGAATGTAGCAAATAAGGATGAATGAAAGATACATCTCTAAAACAATCACATATGAAACTGTCAGTAACACTTTTCCACTTTTCGATCCGAGTGCTTGTGATAAGGCCTTAAGTTATTAAGTCTTGTCAATAAGCATCTTAAAAAAGGCCTTTTTACCGATTAACTAATACGTATCTTATCTTACCCTTCAGTGTTACACTAACCCTCCGTAGCCCTAACCCTAACAAGTGTTAACACGTCAATACTGTGCAGTTCCATTTCTGAGAGACCATTACACAGGCACAGTGGGATGCTGACCTCATCAATCAGAAAGAGCCGGACCAACTGTAACAGGCAGTTATCCCTCCACTTCCTGGTCATGCTGTCCCATTTTTCCTTGGAAAAATAGCGTCAAATACTTTACATCAATGGCATGGTAAATGACATGCTAACACGGCGCTCGACTATATCACCAGAGTGTTTCCCTCACGGGCGTAGTCATAATAATGTGGGCATCCTGAATCTCAAAGAAGTCATCGATTTCTGTGTCTCCTGTCAACTCCTTGCAGCTCAGCCCCAGAGGTCCAAACTTCTGTTTCCAGTCTTCATACCGCTGGCTGCACAAAGCTTTGATGGGGGCCACTGAGAAGGATGTAAGACTGCATTATCCATTACCATCACCAAATGACCATTTGTCATTGATTTTCCTTGGAGACAGAGTGCTTACTGTATACAGCTTTGACATTTTTCCAGGGCTCTGAGGTCTCCATCAGTAATCGGGTGATGGCTAGCTCAAACAGCACTGTTTTACCAGAGCCAGTTGGGGCACAAGCCACAAAGTTCTTACTTGTGTAAAGGACCTGTAAACAGTTAGATGTGTGTATTATCATGTATGTATTCTGATAGGCGGAACCAGCAATGCCCATCATTCATTATTTATGCTTACATCATCCAGGGCTTTAGACTGGACATAGTTGAAAAAAGGGAACTCCTTGAAAACAGATCTGAACTTTGCAGCTGTGGTTGTGCTGAGGAAACATTCCAAATACATTAGCTTTTTATGCATCATACATGTTTAAAACCTTTATGCTCTCATTCTTTGAAATAAAGGATACGGATTTCAGACACTGGACGGAGCACTCCAGCCCCAGAACTACCTAACAACAGAGGATAAATTGCAAAAACAACGTTTTTAATCCATAGGCCTTGACAGGTCAACCCATCAAGGCTTTAACAACCCCATCTAGTGGTCATCTGCCATCATTGCAGTGGCATTTAAAGTATTATTTTCATCAATGCAGCATGCATATCATTTAGACATTAAATAATTTTCATTTGATCACATTTCTATCAAATTATCCACCCCCCCTTCATTATTTGTCATCATAATGCACAGCGAATTGATGGAAACACTGAAAAAATTAATGCCGTCTTTTTAAGGGAGCATCCATGTTTTTGTTTTTTTCTGAATTTCCCCTCTTTACACCTTAATCTATTTGGCATCCTTTTAAAAATGCAGACAAGCAATCAGTCTGTCTGAACTGCACCTTGAATGTGGAGGGGCTGGGGTGTCATGGGTAGAACATGAGCCTTCTTTGTCCCCTTTTCCTGCATCGGCTGCAGGGGACCACCCGCTGCAGGCGGGCCCAGACCTGGGAGGGGCCTAGGGACAGCAGCTGACTGGCTCACCGGCTGAAGCTCTGTCGCCATGGAAACCTGGTGGCGAAGGAAAGTTTGTGCTCTGGGTCTTGGCTGGCTTCTGTGGTCGCTGCTCACGTCTGTTTCTTCGCTGTTCGATACCTGCCCTCTTGGGGGTTTGAACAAACTGGAATCATACAGGGAGAGATAGAACATTTTGATAATTGATTCTATAATCAAATATTGATTATATTTTTCTGTTTAGAAAAATATGTACTTTATTAACTTTCTTTATAAGCAGGCTACAGTCAAGACACTCATAATTGGTCCACTTACCTTCTCCTTAGAGGGGGGAAACTTCTCATCTCCAGCACATGACAGGAATCCTGTGGGGTTTCACTGCTACCTCTGTAACTCTTAGCTTCGACCTCCCAGGGGCTATACCTGTCTTCCTCCCCAGGCTGTTTACCATCATCAATGTTTGGAAAGTGTGTATTTCTGATGGTGAATTTGTCACTGCCTTCTACTCTTTTCAGTGGTGGGAGAAATGTCTTAGACTTCTGAGAGAAACCTGTGTTAGAGGTGAAAGGACAGTGTGTGTGTTTATGAAACAGAATCTAATTGATCCTTTTGCTGGGACAGATTGTGCTGGGACACACCTTATGCTGCTTGAACTTACTGTATGGTAAACTCTCGGCCTCTCTCTGAATGTCCTGAGTAGATGGAATCTGGGAGTTGGAGGGAGGGGGTTCCAACTGCCAATGCCTTACCTCTTGACAAAGTGGCTTTCTAAAGACAATTGGAAAGTGACAGGTTGAATAGATATTATATCTCTATTATATGTCAATAAGTTCATACCAGTATATTAGTTCCTGAATGCCGAGTCAAAATCCTGTGGGGACTAAAGTGGGAAGCTGTCCCAACCCCGGAGACCACTATTCCTCCGAGAGCAGCCAAGTCTCAGATATGTTCCTAGTTTTATACTCACACTTTGTGCACAACTGGCCCTTCAAAGAACATGCTGTCTAGGGACAGGCTGCAGTCTTCAGGGTCCAACATCTCCTTAGGTCAAATATGTTATAGTCATGTGATCCATATGAGGAGAGAGGGAGGAATCTAAATATCCATGTGAATTGTTGCCTTGATATATTTGGATAGTCAAACTATTGTTGGTACGCCTGGTTGGATTTCATTTGTTCATGAAGCCATGCACTCTATTCTGTTCATATAACTAACTAATTAACAGTACTGCTTAAAGTGATAGTCGTGCCACACGTAATGACTAAATGTAATCGGTGAGTCATTATGCAGTTCTAGTACAAAATGTGTTAGTACAGACGGCTGTGCTAGCTACACTAGCTTGCTAGCACTCATTGTCCAGAATCAATTAAATTCAGTCCTTTAGCACAATTATACGCCCTATTGATGGCCTTCTATCTAGCAGGTATTGTACTTACTTCTGTACCTGGATTAGCGTTTCTAAATGTCCTCCAAAAAGTAACTGGTTAGCTAGATAAATCAGACACGGACAGGCAAACTGGTATTTTAATTATAGAGGGAGTGGGCACGAGACTACTGATCTTTGCCCGCGCATCTGTCTTATATGGCCACATGTAGTAGCATGTTATACACGTATTTTGCTGATGGAAGTTCATGTATTAAACTATAATAATTTGAAAACCACAAGGCTTGTTGGTACTTACCGATCTTTATAAAGTATTTGACCTCTTTATCTACCTAGGCCGAGGTAGGCCTTACCTTTTTTACATTGTAGTGATGCTGTGAGGTGGGCTGGTCGAAGGTCCAGTAGGCCTACAGTAGGCCACTTACTAAACCAGAGACAAAATAACAAGACAAGGGAACATAAGGTGTAAATTATCAGTGGATGTATGATATTCATTTTATAATCTATGGAAAAAATAAAAGTTTGATTTTATTTAATTCTTTAATTCAACTGTAACATTCATCTGCCATGATTCGCTCCCGGTATGACACTTGTAAAATATTTTGGCGTGGAACTTTCAACCACAGAACTCATTTGTATTTTATTGATTGATTTGATAGAAAATATAAGGTTGTAGGCTACTTGAGGTACCCAATGGAAAGTAATAATTAAAGTAGCATATTCATTATACATTGTTTTGACTGGTCCTCTTATATGCACCCAAAAAATAAATAATGAAATCTGGATTAGGCTATATATAATTCAACGTTACAATTTAACAATTCTTTGTCACTGGCACTGCTCTTGCAATGATGTGTTTGTGGACAATGGTGGTTTACCAGAGTGAAAACGGAAAATTACCATACCATTATTGGGCGCGCCATTTTAATCCACCATTATTATGAGTTTTATCAACAATAGTGATTTATGATCAACCCAAATCTAATACCTTCTAACTAAATAGATTGTAATTAACTCGGGATATTTCATACCACCTAGTTGGATAAAACTATATTTTTCTTTGGGGGGCAAAGTTTTACTAGGGCATCAATAAATACGACATCAGTTGCTGTTCATGTAATAAAGGACAACATTATACTAAACAGTTTGGAGACTGTGAACTTTTATTGTAAGGGAGGTTTGTAAATCTAAACGTTTAATTGGAATTTGGCAGTATTGTTGTTCGTGTACCCTCTCTTATCAATGGTTTAGTCCGCACAGTCCACTGAGGAAAATGGCGACTGTGCAATGGATGGAAGACGAAAGTGAGAAATAATTCAATGCAGCGGTTAAAGTGCACATTGACTGTATTTACATCGTACCGAGGTGATGTTGACTATATTCTTCTACAATGTAGTCATGCGTATTATTGCCAAGGCATAGCTGATGTTTTTATGGTATTGGTTTTAGTATTGAACATAAAAAGACTCTCGTTAGCTAGCCATCTACTGCAAGCATCTAACAACACATCATCATGATTACCGAGAAAAAGCTAGCCTGCTTCGCCTTCAGCTAGCTGGAGCACCTTTGCCTACTTGGGCTAAAAAAAAACCTTTACTAGCTTGCCATTCTTTTGAACGCAGAGGTTGGGATTCCATTTATTGTACCAAGTGGGTCAGTATAACTAGACACAGTTCTGAAAGTTTCTACCTTGCCAGAATGTATTGCCGAGCTGCTCATCAATAGCTATTAATAGTAATTATTGGCCAATTTTACGATTGCAAATGCGTTATTTTGATGAGGGCTGCCATCAATGTCATTTATTAGCTTGCTTACGTGATTGACAGTCTCTGCGTGACATATAGATAAAGGATATCATAAGCTACTATCACAATCGGTGTCTAGCTACAATAGTATTACCATACAGACTTATTTGTATGCCTGAAATGATGTCCCATTGGTGTGTAGAAAAGATTGTTTGACAATCATGACACTTGTGTCATTGATTCCCCTGTTGATCTGATGACTAGTTATCAAACCAACTTGAAATGTAATTAGCATCTTGGTAGATGTCAGGATGGTGGATGACTACCACCTGTCATAATAATGCTATTCCTCAAATATATTCAGATGTCATTTAAATACTAGGTGGTCTAATAGTAGCTTTGGCATTGTACAGGCTGTGGCTATTATTGGTTAATCAGGAGTTAGGTTGATGTAAGGTAGCCTTACCATGAATAGTAGCCTCTTTTTTTTAAGTATTGTCTTGGGTTTGTATGAGACTCTATTTTCCTCAAATTGCCTACACCTCTTAGTTGTTTGATCTCACAATTTTTCAGAGATTTTTCATAATTGTGGAAACAAGACCATGCTATGTAATTTTGTATTTTCTCACAATATCTATTTGTAGTTCATTTATTCTTCTCCAGCACTATGAATAAGCATCCTAATAGTAGTCTATAACAGCATTCTCATGGTTCCATCTGTTCTTTTCTAGAGCCCATTCAGAGTCATGTCTGATCTTACTGGTATGGATGAGGAAGACAAAGATGCAGATCCTGTTATGAATACCTTGGATCTCCTTCAAGAACCATTAAGAAGCCAGATGTCCTTGTTTAAGAGCAATGCCTGTAGATTGTCAATGGAGCAAAATCCCATCGCTTACATTAACACTTTTGACAGGCACCAGTCTTCAGTGACACAGAATAGCAGTGTTCTTGATGTTCTCTCAAACACAGATATGTTGTCTGGAGGACCTATGGTAAATGGACCTTCTTCACACCAAGCTTTGGAGTCAGTGGATCTCCAAAGCTTGTCAACCGAAAAGGAGGAGGAAAAGAGTATCACTCAGTTGAAAACTGTGCAGAACATTGACACAACAGGAATATGGGGTTTTGATGTGGAATCATCAGAGAGCTCATTAGACAATTATGATAGTGCCAATGACCTTAGCTGGGACCCTCAGCGAGAATTCATGCAGTTCCTGTGGGAAAACCATGATGATTCCCCTGCGGAGGATGAGCCAGAACTAGTCACTCCCCCTGCCAGCCAAAGAAGGAGGAAACGCAAAATGGACATGGTGGTGATGGTAGATCCTTCAGAGGATCTTTACCCTAATTTGAGCTTGAAGTCAACAGAGGTCATATCAGATGAGGATAGTCCAGCAGAACCAGTACCCATCAACACATTACGAAAATTAAGGAAATGTTCAAAACCACAATCACCCACAGGGAAGAAAGCACAGCATCCCAATGGAACTGCTGAGTCTGTCCAACTTAAGTACAGTGTCCCAGTCAGAAATCTCCATGAAAAAAGCAGGATTGTGTCGCCGAAGAGGAATCCATCGACAGACTCATGTTCAGAGGAGGAGCCACTGTTTTTCCCATGTACAAAATGCACCATTCATTTCAAAGAGAAAAGTCACTTACAGCGGCATATGAGATGTCACCCAGATCCACCCAGTCAGATCAGCATGCCAAAGCCTTTTATTTGCAAAGAGTGTGGACAGTCATTTCGCAATAGCAACACACTTTTGCGGCATATGACCATACACGAGGAGAGAAGAGAGAGGCTAATAGAGGAGATTAAGGGGATGAATGACTTGAAGGATGAAGGTAAAAACGCTAGGTTACAGTGCCCTCAGTGCAACTTTGGGACCAATTGTGCAAATACCTTTGTACAGCATGCAAAGACTCATGAGAAAGACAAGTGGTACTACGACTGTGAGAAGTGTAACTTCTTGGCTGCATCTATGTTTGAACTCGAGAGACATATGAGCAAAGAGCACAGCGTTTGCAAAGATCAGGAGGAGACAGAGAAGCACAGTATATTCATGCCATGCAATGACGAAACACCTATTTCTTTCTCCTGTACCATTTGTTCCTACAGCACCACAAGTAAGAACGTCTTCAAAAATCACATAGGGCTTCGTCATCATCAGTCATATGCAGAATATGAAGCTTTGCAGAATACCGAAACAATTGCAGAATCAACTTCTAAGCAGCATTCAGTAAGTTGTAAAGCCCCTTTAGTAGATTCAAGCTCTTCGGCATTAACATCTAAATTCTGTAGAGAAAACAAGACTTGTGTAAAGAAAAATAATTCACCCTGTGAACCTAATGATATATCAGATTTATTCAAAAAGGACAACATTGTAAATAGAGTACGAAAAGACGTAAAATCTCAGATAACCGAGTCAAAACTTGACAAATCAATAAATATTCTCTTGTCTCGTCAAAAAAGACGCAATGAAACTCTGCAGGAGGAAAAACCTGATGTCACCACCAAACTTTCTGTGTTCCAAGATGTTAATGGTGAAATCAATGATGGTGATTTCAAAGGGGTATTGGCAGTACCTTCGGAAAATTCCAATTGTTCTTCAAATGGACACAAACGTTTTTCATTTTCCAAGCTGGACAAAAGGGTATCAAATTCTGGTTATGATGCCAATAAACACAACAGTAAGGATGTTTCTAGACAGGTCTTTGAACAGAAGGTTGGAAAGAAGTACCCTTCCAAAAGAAAAATGTCCACCCCTTATCGCAATGCTGTTGACCAAGAGTCCTGCTTTATCATATCCAGATATATGCCAAGTCCAAAGAGGCAGAACATGGTGGAAGACATGGAGGACAGCGATGAAAAGGAAGCTTTGCCGTTAAGTGACTCCAAATTATATACCAGTTCCCAACTTCTTCACAAAACTGAAATCAAGCAAGAGACCTCAGACATTGGTAGTACTTTCAGTAGAAGAATGTCAGTAAGGGGGACATCTGAGGGCTCATTGGAAAAGGTTTTGATCTCGAAAACTGGGACCAATTGTCAACAAAAGCCCGCTGTCAAAGAAGAACGCATAGAAACACAAGTGTTCGAACAGACCTTTGATTCCAGCTCAGTGCCATATAATAACTTCACTGATGCTGATTTGTCTACCTTAGACATGGAGCGAAAGACCTGCCCTTACTGTCCTGCAGTTTTTGAGTCAGGTGTGGGATTATCCAATCATGTAAGAGGACATCTGCACAGGGTTGGACTGAGTTACAATGCACGTCATGTGGTACCACCAGAACAAGTGGCTTCTCAAGACAAGAGGCCTCGAATTCGGCGCAGGATGGCAGCAATCAGGAGATTAAAAAAGGGTACAGCAATTTTACCATCTGTGTTTCTTCAGGTTAAACTTACATTTTTCAGCTTTTTCAAGTAAAAATAATATTCTGTTATTCTTTGTTTTAGCATTTAGGTTGGAATCTTCTGGGTCTGTAAGCTCTCATTCCTGTCCATTATGTGGAGACTCTTTTGACAACAAGACTGGACAGTCTAACCACATACGAGGCCATCTGAAACGCCTTGGTAAATCCATCTCAACCAAGAACAAGTCCCCCCTATGTTTGCTTCGGGAACTTATGCGCGACAAGAAAGAGTTCCAGAGGGCACTCCAGATTGTAGGCAGGAAGCGTAAGCCTTCACAAGGCCTCAAGGCCATTGCAAAGCAGGCTGGTGTTGACTGTCTGACATCTCCATCTGTTGGAATTTCAAAACGTAATCCCATTCAGAACCTCTACAATGATGCCAAATCGGTGCTGCCCACATTTTCATTATTGCCAGAAGCATCTTTAAAGAAGCAGGTAGAGACTAAGTTGGAAGTTAAAGGTTCTCTCTCGAGTGCCTTGATAGGAATTTTGAAGAAGAGGAAGTGTCAAGACGACAAGTTGAGGACTTCTCAAACATCAAGAAATGCTTTTGTAGGTCCTTCCACAAGCGCACACAGTACAGGATCACGAGCCACCACAACACTGCCAAACTCAACATCTGGTAAGACATATTATTGGACAGTGCAACCATGACTGGCTTCTGCTAAATGTGTACATCTGTATGTCTACATGATTAACCACTGATGAGATTTGGTCTTTTAATTGACAGAGAAAGGAGAATTTAACAGAAAGGTGTGTGTCCATTGCAACGCAACCTTTCACAGTGGAGTTAGCTTGTCCAATCACTTGCGGGCATATGCAAAAAGGAAAAGGACTGCATTACTTGAAGGAACAAGTAAGTGTCTTTTCATCAGTATTGGAAGGAAACCCTAGTTAATGGATTTCTCTGCAATGCCATGGAGCTGCAATATAAAATTATTACTCTCTTAATTATTGATCTCTGTGATTTAAGCATTTGACTGTAAACAAAGGAGGCAAAGGTCTAGGCCAGGTTCCAAGAAGAAGATATCTCCTGTGCCACACACACCTGAGGAGATGTATAGACTCACATGCAGGTATTGCTGGTCTCTTTTTATATAAGCTGGATTACAGTTTCTGCAAACTGTTGAGTGCTGGGAAGTGCTTGTGAAAAAGATGCCACTGTTTAATAAACATTGTACTGATTCGCTTGAAGAGTGACCTGAGACTGGTTCCTTGTCCCACAAAACATCAGTACTGCATCATGCCATCACATTCTTTTTGTGGATAATGTACAATACTTATCAAAATATACATTAAAGAAGAAAAAGCTAAATGTTGCGATGTCCATATAGTGTACATTGCCATGTCTCAACCTATTGTAACTTGTCATGATTATTTTGTGGGCAAATTATGACATCCATTAAATTATTTTTTTGAACATACTACATTGTAGACAAAATGTTCACATTTCTTCTTTCATACAGGTTCTGTGACCTAGTCTTCCAGGGTCCCTTGTCGGTCCAGGAGGACTGGATAAAGCATCTCCAGAGGCACATCATGAACACTAGTGTTCCACACACTGGTGCTAGCATGGTGGAGGTCACCTCCTTGCCCAAGGACCCCCCCTCTCCCACCACTGACCAACAGAACCTCCCACTGACCACCCACACTGCCTCCTAAGCCATTGGGACCTTTTACTTACTCACTAAATTGTATGTGCGTGTATGTACCTGGGATGTTATTTCACCAGTTTTTACATTTTATAATTGAGCCCTACAGACAAGGAACCATACATGCACATTTTCATTCTCTTTATTAGCTATAACACTCTTGAGGTCAAATCAGACATGAAATGTACAGTACATTGTCAACAATGTTAAGTATAATTTACATTGACTTTTAAATAAAGAATTGTCTTTCCACCAAATGTGTTTCAAAAAAGCACACAGTAAGGATTCAACATCAGGTCGTTAAAATGTGATATACCCATCCTTTTACAAATGCATTTAAAATTTTGGGAAATTGTTACACACTTTCATCTTTTGAATATGATTTGAAGTAGGCAGACCATTTTAAAGTGTTAATGCAGTAACGTAGTGTAAAATCCATTTTTAGACAAGGACAACTTTTACCTCAAATTTCTCATGAGTCTTTGTTCATCTGGTCTAGCCTGGGAGCATTCATTCCCTTGTTTAAATATTCAAATTTTTACTATACATAGAAACTAAATGTGACTAATACAATCTTGTTTGTATTTTGAAATGTGTTCGAACCATGACGATTTGTGGTTTCTTGGATAGGGGATCCCTACAAAAAAAAGACTAATCTACCTGAAAGTTGACAATACTGTATACAGCCAAGCTGGAAGGTTATGACGAGAACAAAAAGAGCAACAGATATATGCCAGGTTACGATGGAAATAGTTTGTTGCAATAACCGTTATCTGCATTATTTCAACTATACAGTTTGTGTTCAGTCAACTTTTGCTCACTATGCAGTCATAACATTGATGACTGTGGCCCTTCATCAAGAACTGTCATCTATATTTAATGTTTTTGACTGTTCAAAAATTATGTTATGTGTTAAATAATTTATGTTTAAATGTATATCATACAAATATGATGCTGAAAACATTTTGTGACGTTCTGAATGATAAAACAAAGCTTATGGCTCATTGATTTACTGTTTCATGTGTTAACCCTTAAACTTATATTATAAAGGCATAAAAGTAACAACATTTGTTATTCAAGACAATAGTCAATATGACAAGGTACTTGAGCTAACAATTTCAAATGTAACCCTCACAAAGCACAGAAAACTGCACATCACATTGACATCAGAAATGTTGTCCATTTTGTCCGTTTCCAGAATCTTTTTGATAATCAGCTGTTAGAGGGTTCATGTTCGTTTCCTCATATGGATCTGGTTCACTCCCACTATTCAAACGGATCTTTACCCTGTTTCAAAATTTCCATTTCAACGTTTGTCAACAAAACTTGTTACATCAGAGTGTGTGTAATATGTAGAGGAAATTCATTCACCTACCTCAAGGAATTTAGCATACTGATGTGTCAGTTTTTTCATCATGGTTTTAGCCCTAGTGAGGCAATCCTCTTTCTGCTTCACTTTAAACACCTTAAGTGGAAAACACATTTGCAGATAGTATCATGCATTTATACTTAATAACTACATGTCTTCACAAGATCAAAATTCAAATCAAACACAATCCAAGACCATAAATACATGCTTTAATCCACTTCAGCAAACACTGAATTAATTATTGAACAATATTGAGATTCTGTGGTACGCTATTATGGTAGGAGCATCCAAAATGTCTTGTACCGTTTTGTTCCTCAAATGTTCCTGAGAGTTGATGTGATTTTGTACAGAGGACACAGACATGGATATGTAAACTTTACACGGTCCACAGTGGAGCATCTCCACTTTTCTTATGTGGTCTTTCTTACATAATGCTGAGGACACAAGAATGTAATATGTAAGAAACCAACACCATTCTCAGATAATGACACGGTTGATTACATGGACACAAAATGAATAAATAGGGGCATACAGGCATCTCTCAAACATGTTTTACAGGAAATATTTAGTCACAAAAAAAGAAAAGAAATACAATACCATCCAAAGTGCCAGCATCCATCACTTGATCACCTTTCCGGACTTTGTGCAGCATGGATTCCTATTGCGAAGATAGGCAACATCAAAACTGGTACTTTCAATACCGTAAAGTGGAGAGAACTATCTGACTTGCTTTCCGTACCTGTAAAAACGCAATGGCCATGTCATCATACTTGTTCTGCAATTGGATATGCTCAAGGGTCTCCCAGTGACTCCTGCACTCTAAATGCTCCTCAAGGGATTTAGCTTCAGACAGCTCCACCTCACACAGATCACAGGAAAAGGGACTGCTGAAACAGAAACAAGAAGAAGAGACCTGTTCAGTCGGTGCAATTGCCTATAACCAGTTGTCTATAGTACATGATGACAGATTCGGATTTGAAATAACAGTGTTCTGACCTCTCAATCTCCTCAGTGGGGCCTCTGCTCCTCTTCCTTGAGACTTTTAAAGGAGTGTTGCTCTGGTCCCCACCTAAAAACGAAACAGGCATACATTCAGAAATCTTACATACCAACTCCCTTTTCTGTGCAGAACGTCAACATTTACTCAATTATTATTTATAAACAAAGCAGCAGGACCTGAGAGGACTTTGAAGGTACATCTTGTTTATCTGTCCAAATATGTTTGATAGTAGATATGGTTGACATTTTACCTGTAGCGCCAAATCCTGATTGATGCTGATAGTCAACCTCTAATCTGGGTAGAGGATCAGTGGCTCTCTGTGGGTAAAATCATCACAGGTTAAATAGGGCACATAGCTAATTGCTTTACCAACATAGTCATAGGGGTTTATAATTCCAGCAGTAACTGAGGTTTCAGGTTGAACGCTTTAAAGACAACAGGATTGCTATTATCATAACTATGTCTAATGTCCCCTTGGCAATCTTAATTAAGTACAACTTTACTGTATTGAAACGATCATATTACTCAAGCAGAATATTCCGTTTTTTCATCAGTATTGCTCCGAAATAGAATAGCATGTGCACGGGAGGCATCAACTAGTAGTACCTTACTCTCACCTCAATGTCAGGGATGACGGCAGAGGAGGTTTCTACCCCGTTCACTCCTCGTCCTCCATAAACATTCTGGGGGAACAGTGGGGCCCCTGGCGTGGCCCTTGGCTGGGTTGAGGGGCCATGGCTTGACTGGTCTGGTCTGGAACCAGTCCTCGAGTATGTGGAGTCCCAAAGAAAGTTTTCATGACGTCCTCTGCTTAACGGAGTTCCTTCATAGCCATGTCTATAACGACCTCGCTTACTGACATGTCGATGTTCCTCATTACCCTCCGATTCAGATTCTGAAGAGCCAGGTTCATATGGGTTGTAAAGCTCACCCCTGGGGAAATTATATGGGCATCAAAGAGTGTATGCAACCCACTCTCTAGTGTACTCTTATCACTTTATACACAATGTGCTTCTTTAAAACGAATAAAAACAAAGACTATGAGTTATCAAATGTTGTGTAGAACTAGATAAGTACACAACATACAGGTAAGTTCCATACCTTTCAGGGCTGTTATTGTTCTGGGAGTTAAACGACGACGGGTTAAAGGTTGGGTGTCTTGTGGGATGAGTATAAGCAGAGCTTGTAGCTGTTCTATTGAATCAAGAAAAGGAAGAGAAGGATATCAATGTTCTTTGACAATTGTTAATTTTATAAATAACTGAACAATTATGTTTTTAGCATAGCGTAGCCAACTGGCTAGTGTGTTTGAGGGGCTTGCCTACTGTTCCTCCGCGGTATACAAAGCTTGCTAATCCTACAATTATTTGTTGTTGTTTAATGGTCTCAAATTATCTAGCTCGTTAGCACAAGACTGATTGTCAACAACAGATCCAAATAAAAGTACTGTATCAAGCTAGAACATTATTCATACGTGTACCACAAGCTAAGAACTCTATAAGAAGACAAGCTTTCCTACACTGTACACACATACAACCATCTAGCTTTATTTAGTACCTTTCAGGGGCATACCGATCGGATGAATCGACCCCCTTCGGTGGCCCATAAAAGGAGTCGTGATTTCGTCGAATCATTATAATTCACAGTTAGAGTTGAATAGACTAAATGTACATTCTGAAGTTAGGCCTACTTAAGTGAAGTAAGCTTCCAAGCCTGCTTAGGAACTACTAGATCAAACGACAACTGTACATTATTAAGCCTGCGCTCCAGTGCACTGTGAAGGCAGCCTTAATAAAGATCTAATTTCCGGTATTCTTTTGGTTTAAAACATTTCAAAATAAATGTCACAGGACAAATGCATGATGCATGCATGGATGCATTTACTTCAGCCTCAATTGATGTTGACTGGTGTTGAAAAACTTGTCTCTGGACCCTGTAAGGTTGAGAAAACTCGCTTTTGTGTACCCTAAATTTGGTGTAAATGATCTTACAAATATACAGTGCCAATGGGGTTAAAAAGTCTGAAAGCCAAACATTCTGTGACATCACAAGCAACTCTGAAAATAATGCTTGGATAACATGGGTCATCTGATTTTTCCATGCACGTCATTGATGCATAAAAGGGGGATACCAAATGTTCTGAAATTCATATTTTCAAAGATTCAACTTTTCACTCAAATTGTTGAACTGATATTATCATTTGTAATCAAAAGGAAATGTGTATTAGGCCTACATTCGAAGCAAATACAAAATAGAACAATTTAGATTTATGATCTCAGACTTTTTGACCCTACTGTATATCATAGTGTGTTTTTGTTGTAAATATTTGAAGTATAAGCATTAAGTATTAAGTATTATAAGCATTGAAAGTAGTTTATTCTTTCTAAAAACAACCCCCGTGCCTCCTGTTGTTGGTGTGAGAATAAGATCAGTTTATTTATTTTTTCAGATTGTTTCTTTGGATATGCTCTAATTCTGAAGTCAAATTCACAAGACCGTAAATGCTACAACACAGCTAAAAGGAACCTATTCTGGATAATACGACTACTGCCACCTATTGTTTAGGAGTGTACCTTCTGAAATGGATCTGATTTCAAGTTACATTACAAAGACCTGCAGTATTCTTCCATATTGTTCCAATAGCCTACTCATTTTAGACATGTTTTCAAACGAAAAAAAACCTTTTGAACCGCAGTGTAGGTAAGTGTAACTTAACTCCAAATCCTATTTTTTTTGTTAAATCCCAGTTGTTAATACTCACGCACGGCAAAAAATAAAAGTAAATACAGGTTATTTTGCTAGTGGTTATAAACATTTGTTGAATTTTGTGATGCATGAGGGCCTTTTCAAGTAACTCTGACACGGTGTTTCATAATTAGCCATGTTAATGAAACACTTCTAGCATTTGAGGAAACCCCCAAAAGAGTAAAATCTCCTACTCATAACTTTTCACTGGAAAGCACTTTTTGCAGATAATAAGGAGTTGGAGCTGAAATTGCAAATGTAATTGCACTTCAACATTGCCTTATCCTTACACCTGCTGTAATTACTTAATGTAATTAAGTAATCAATTATTGGTACAGAATTGTCTGCTGTCAGTAAGCTACATAAAATATCTTTATAGTGATGGATTCAAATAAATACCTTAAATAAATGACAAGCAACATTACATAAAGTGCATCTAAAATCTATCTTTATTGATCCATAAATTAATGGATTTAAGAGTATTATGATCAGTGAAGAGCAATGGTAAAGCTTGTGTACCTGTGAACACTTACATACAGAAATACAATCAATAACATAAATGTGACTCCATTGTATAATGTATAGTAACTGGATAAATGTTTAGCCTCATTTAAACTCTTTGGAAAACATGATAACCAAGTCCGATCAAATCTGCCTCCCTCTTTGACCGATCATATTTCCAACAGGAGTGTTATCCTTAAAAAATTCAATCTCTAAACAAACATTGTTCTTTGGGTTGCATTCCAATATAAAGCACACCATTCCTACCATGAAAGCCAGTTCAGCTCTATCTCCTTGCACAAAACACCTAAACTGAAAATGCTATCCTTAGGAGCTTCCGACGTCTTATCATCACACACCAACTGTTACACTGTCAAGATGCCATGACTACCAGACGTCACTGAGGGATCAAATAAATGTGATGTTTGTAACGCAAGTGAATTACTACTCAAAAGAGACCCTTTTTTTGTTTACTTTCTGAAAAGTAAAAATTGTACTGTGGATAAGACTGTGGATTTTGGCCTAAAGTATGAAAGCTCTTTGAGAAATAGCAGCAGTTAAGGCTTAATATTGTTTCCTATGGTTATACCTGAGTATTATATACAAGAAATGCTAAAATAATGACAGCAAACAATATTAGAAAACCAAACCAAACACTACATAGCTATTAGCTATATCTTTAACATTACAGAAACTTGAATGTCAATAACTAAACTTAATTAAGACAATATAGTACAACTAAAACTATACATTTGAATAATCAATAAAAGTTGCTTCAGTTAATTGTATTAATAGAAATTAAGTAAATCCCTCCACAATAAGGGCTTGAAGGCTTAAACCTTTGGGGTGCTATCATTGTGATACAGTTCTATAAGCCACTAGCGAAGGACACATTGGTTTCCCGACTCATGCTCTCTTTGACCTCCACAGGCAAAGCGTCAAAAAGGTGGTCCTCAACAATCAGGCTGTTTTTACGAAGAAGGCGACAATTCCCCAGTTGTGTGGGCAGGCGGTCTAGACAATTTCCTCTCAGCTCCAGCTGGGTGAGCTGCACCAGCTGGCCTACAGTCTCGGGCATTGTGGAAAGGGCATTGTTTGCCAGACACAAGACTTTCAGCTTTGTGCACCGGAACAGCTGTTTGGGAAGTATCTCTATCTTGTTTGAGTTGATGGCAAGGTGCTGGAGATTCTGCAGCAGACCTACATCTGGAGGGATCACTGTGATGGAGTTATGACTGATGTCCAGGTGCCGGAGCTTGGGGAGATGGAACAGGGCCATGGGGAGGGTCTCCAGTTTGTTATGGGAGAGGTGCAATGACTCCAAACATTTGACCTGGCCTATGGATGCTGGAATGGTTATGATTTTGTTATGCCACAGTTTGAGGCAAGTCAATCTTTTGAGGTGCTGAAAGCTGATGACTTCCTCGATAGTGCGAATACTGTTTGATTTGAGGTCCAGCTCTTGAAGGTTTGTCAAGCTAAAAATAGCATGGGGGATCCTCTCCAATTCACAGTTGTGCAGCTCCAGCTCGGCTAGGTTTGTCATTTTCTTGAGGCTGTTAAGAACCAAAAGTTTTGTACCATCGTTGTGCACCACAAGTTTAATCAGGTGAGGAGACAGCTCAGTGAGGTTTGAGGGCATTTTGGTGAGGTTGCTCTTCAGGTACAATGTCTTGAGATGTCTTAAATCTCTAAGGGACTCCATTCCAATCATTTTGTTATTTTCAGAGCTTAAATTCCCAACTAAGTTAAGCTCCCTTAAGCTTCTCAATAGATAAACCCATGCGGGAATCTCAGCAACATCTGTAAACTTCACATAAAGGCAGCGGAGATGGTCGCGAAGAAAGCCGAATGCTGTCTGCTCCACTTTGGCAGGGCAGTGGCAGAGATGTAGCTCCTGCAAACTAGTCATTTGTGAGAGCTTTGCTGAGAACCTGACCTCTGGAATCAATTCCAGTTTAAGCACTTCCAGATCGGTGAGGTCAAACACTGCATTGGGGAGACCAGAGAGCATGAAAAGATGAAGCTCCTGCTGGTCTTGGGCATTTCGGGTTACAAGTTGTCTCAGTTTCTCAAAAGTCCATTCATGATTCAAACTGATTTCTCTCAGTTTATTTTCACTGACCTCAGAGAGGAATACGCCAAACCGTTTGGAATACAGCTGGTCATACTGATCAACCATGTGTAAGAGGAAGGCAAAGTCATTCTTCACATCAGGAATGTCACTAAAGCTGCTCTCCTCTCTGACCTTCTCAAACGAGTACTCTTTAAGGGGTCGCCTGAACAACCAAAAAAGAGTATACAAACATATCATCCCATAGATCATTATGAGAGCCATGTAGCTAATAAGAAGCTTTTTTAGCATAAAAGCCATGTTGTGTGTGCAAATAAACTGAGAGTATCCGGTTAAATTCTTAAATTCTTTGTCAGGTTTACATACATGCTTAAAATCAATAGATGCCATGAAGGTTGATGTGTAGGACAAGATCAAAATGAACTTGAACGTTTTGACAACTGTCTGGGCTACATACAGCTTGTAGATAAAATCGCTGTCCTCCACGTGAGCACGAAATTTCCTCACTTTTTCAAAAAGAGCTTTAGCCTGCTCTCCATCTTTTTTGTCCAGGATGGTCATGCTTGGGATCTCAGTGAGGGGCTTATCCGCCGAGAATTTCACTCCAGCCAGCATAGGAGTAGACGGGCTGTCATTAGTCCCTTCTTTACCTTCCGATGACATCTGTTTTGGTGCTGAAGAAGTGCCTGTCAGTCTCTGTTTATTCTCCTCAGAGTCCTCACAAGCTGTTTCAGACAGCGCCTTTGTAGTCCAAGGAGATTCAAAGCACCGGCCCAAAATGGACACAAAGTGCTCTATCTTTGAACTTGTCTTTGGGTACTTAAACCAGAAGTTGCTGCTGACCATAAGCACAATGGTATGGATAAGAGTGAGGTAAGGGAAGTACTTGGAGTACCAGGGCAAGGCAACATGGTAACACATTTGGTTGACAAAAATGTACTGTTGATAATCTAAATTAGTTCTGATCCCCGTTGGCTCGGGTTGTCCAATTATTCTCTCCGCTTTCATGGCAGTATGTGTGTGAGTGACGTGAATCTCATGGACAGCACTGTCTGGTAGATCTTTTGTTGGCAGAGGGGCAGAAACCACTGTGGTCCTGCTGGCAGCCGATGGTGTACTTTCCAGTGGACTTTGTGTGGTGAATGAATTTGAACATGCCGTCTCCTCCGCCTCCTCCAGGCAAGGCAGGCAAGCCACCTGGTCCTTTGTGATCTGCATCGTCATGGCGAAGATAGCCAACATGAGCATGACCACCCCCAGGTAGTCCATGAACACATCCCACCATGGCTTCAGTATGCGGTAGGTTGGCTGGATGTCATTTAACGAGGCTACCTCTGTTAGTGTAAACATCACTGAAATTGAAGAATACAGAGTATTTAGTTTCAAATTGGAGCACTTTTGACAACAGAAGAATGCATACTTAAATAAGAACAGAAAACCACTTTGGAGATTAGACTTTTGTATGTTGTATACGTGCAAATATATTAGCTTCATTCGAAAAATTGTAATTAACCATAGTTGCTAAGGGGTTATAAATCTTCCACTATTCCACCAGTGTTACAGTATGTGTAGCTTGCTTCTATTCAAGACGTGAAAGCATTTTACAATCTACCTAGACTAGTTACAACATGTAGATACTGAAATGTCTAGCAGTATAATTTCAGATCATTGCTCAATTTAGAGTTCATACACAAGCATGACCATGGTTGCATTCTTTTTGGCGCCGAAAAAACTTTCGAATGTGCTATTTTTGCATTTCCTGTTGGGTGCCTGTAGTACCGTTTGTTTTGTTAGCTAAACTAGAGTGTTTCACTGCAGAGATGCTGCAAGATTTTAACATTTTAATAGATTGCCAGCTGACGGAAAAAGTTTTGTATTGTGAGCTATTTTAGCATTAGGGTTTGGTCAGTACAATGCAGACATTTTTTGTTTGAAACATCCTAAAAGTACCTGTAGCTATGAATATTTGATGTGTCAGGGCAACCAAAAATTTTATATTCTGGTTTATCTACTGGACAATTTGGTGCAGGTCTACTCTTGTGAGCAATTGAGAAGTTTGGCATGCACATGTTTCATTTGGAGGAGAGGTGCTAGTGGCCCTATTTCTATTTTTTATGTACTTCCTGGTTTTGCTTAGGGGTGTAGCATCAGTTTGTTCAATAGTTACCGTCAACCACAAAACTTGTGGTTTGAAGAGATTTTTATGAGAGATTGTTATTACACTGATACGTTTTCTTCCTGTGTTAGCCTTCTTATAAAATGTTATTATAATTGTCAGGTGCATTGATCCAATGTATAAAGCTTTTTTCATTTAAAAGTTCATGAATAAGACTAAACATGCATAACATATTTGGTAATATAGTGTAGCGCCATGCCAAAAGATAGACGTCACTTGAACATAGAGGCCTAAAAACACAAGATGATGTTTTGACAGGGGGGAAATGGTTGGACAACACCGGTTAAACAAAAGCAATACATTATTGGGAATCGTCAACTAAGGAAAATGTAAAAAAGAAAGTGAAATAGGCCTACAATTATACCGAGAAAATATCGAGAAGTCTTGCACAGGAACTTTTACATTCTTGTCTGAGGTCAAGTGACTCACTGTACATAGGTGACTAAAAAATAAGCATGTGCTCAACGTTAAACATTGGCAGTGCGCCTTCACTTATTTTACCAATTTGGTTAGTCGCGAGTAAGGCAATCTGCCTCTGCACAACCACACTGGTTATTTTGTAATTTAATAAAAAATACTCAAGGCGTGACACTATCACTTTGTTCCAGAAAGTCTGTGAGGAAATAAAGATCTACCATACTTACTTTCCGTGGTTAGCTATCCTACGTTAACTTATTTGATATTTGTATTTTAAATTCCTTTTTTCTTCATGCTTTCAATATTGTAGCCTACGTATCAAGGAGTCGAAACATTTTCCCGTAACCATGCGATTGTCGGAAACATTCCCCACTGAGCTACATAAGCTACCTGAGACACACTAGCTGCGGCGTGGTGAACAGCCAGGTCAGCCACCGTGCGCATGTAACTCCAAGAAAAGGGTGGTCCATAAAAAAAACCTAGTTGAGAGCGTTATTAGCGCCGTTTCTCATTGGTGGGCATGGACTAGTTCAACGTCCGAAAGTCACAATTTGCTTATCTCACACGGCAACAGTCTCTATCAATGTCTCAGGCTCGGATGCAAGTCATTTATAGATTTGGCTACGGTTAAGGTCGTGCCCTGACGTCTACTTTCTCCTGCAGTCCAGCTATGCGTCTGAGACTTAGAGTCGCATAACATATCAGGCACTAATGCTAATTGATTAGTTAAAAAATACACTGTTTATCACTTGTTGTGTTGATGCTACTGTAGGCTATAGCCAGGTACACCTGTGGTTTGAAATATACGGATAAGTCAATTTTTGGTTTATTGTCGAATAGGAATTTAGGACCCAGGGTGAAACTCTGCTGACAGAAGCCATGCTGAAGTTCCAGCTGTGTCTGGATTTGGTTGCTTGCTGTACCGACACAAGGCAAAGAGGAAGTGTCTCCTGAGGTCAGTACAGGTTTTAACCGGTCCTGGCCAGATAATGTGATGAGAACAAGCAACCCTCCTTCCAATTAAACCTGTAGTCTGTTCTGCTCCGATAAAGCAAATGAAAACATTTGCATAAGGGAGTATGGAGGTAAACTAGCTTTAAGGTGTGCTCTATAGTCCTACTGCAATACGTGCTACACTGACCATTTACACATTTATCTTATATTAATTACACAACCATTTACACATTTATCTTATATTAATTACACAACCATGTGGCGGGTAAATACATGGCACTCTCCTGTTATTATACTGAACAAAGTTTATGGTTGTGTAACTGCTCTGATTCTATCTGCAGATGGGGTCAAACTCACAGAAATCTGACATATGGGGCATATGGCTGCGGATGAGGTGCAAACAATCATGGTCGTTATGATACCTCCATGGGTTACAGCCGTGGGACTGGGTGTAACCAACATGTAATTAGGCCTGTCTCCCAGGGGCGGCAGTAGACATACCCAGATGTCCTAGCAAACCAGGTCACTGTTGACAAAGGGCTGAATGCAAGGTAAATTATTCAAAATAGAGGCTCTCACCTTTCAACGAATAACGTGACTGTGCAATAACACACAAATCACTGTCAAGCTCTGCAGGCACACCTACCATTTGCATTGTTTTGTGGAACATCTGAAACATATCTGTTCTTAGTGAATTTGCATAAATGGCACAGTTGATAATAAGCCCATAAACACTCCACATCTACCTTTGGCAATTCACAACAGTCCCTAATATTGTTTCCTACTATAGTACTAAACACCAGCAACATAATTCAGAAGTATGTATTTGTTTGCTGAGTATGTATGTAATTTTCTCTGCTGTTAAATGACATAGTAAGACCCTCCTTATGTTGTCATACAGATAGGAATATTTACCCAAAGTAAGACTGCTATTCAATTAAGTATTGAAATGTTTTTAAGTGTGATGTGTCTTCTCTCCAAAAGGACTAAAGAGATTCACTGTGTGGATATACGTCTAAGGAACAGTGTGACGTGCAGGGATAGAAGCACAGGCTGGTACATAAAAACAATGCTGACTTCATAAGCAGGCCAGTGTGCTGGTGGTCATACAGCAAGACTGTATTTGACTGTCTTAATTCTAATTGTTGAAGGCCACAGTGAAACAGTCACATATCTTTTCATAGGATATCGTCATAGATGGTTTCACAAGAACTAGCTTGGTGTCATGCAATAAGTCAACATTGTAACACACAGTTTACACACAGTGAAACAGCTGAGGAGAAATAAAGGATAGTGTTATTTATTTGTACTCTACTTTTCAGTAGAAGAAATTGTGTTCATCCCATTTTGCTTAAGTTGAGTTTGTTTTGCACACGATTTACAAGGACAGTCGTTTGTTAAGATTTACGTTTGGAATAACATTGAACCTTCTGCTTTCCGTCCTCGTGTAAACACGTGAGCTGAAAACCCATAAATAGAGGTCGAGGAAGCCATTGTAGCTACAGGACAGTTTGCTGGCAGAAGTAAAGAGAAGTAACATGGCGTCGACGAGCCGGTGTGTACAATTCATGTTGTCTAACGTTAATGTAAAACTTACTGATTGGCACTTTTATGTCTACCTCACAGTTTATATATAAACTGGCCGTCGTTCTGACTTGGGCAATATATGAACAGCTACTGCGCAGATTACAATAGCAAAATGTCGCTGACGGTCTCTTGTCAACATCATTACAATCGCTAACGTTAGCTGTACTGTAGCTAGCTAGCAGCAGCTATCTTTTACCTCCCGTCTCTGCAACTATTGTGGAGAACGTTATCTAAGATAATTGGGTAATTCTGTTATAATCTCTGTTTAAATTGTTATTATGGTGTACGTATGTGTTGAGATAACTTTTACATTTTGTGGCTAATTTATATGAAAATCAGTTTGAGGGCAAGCCACTAAATCTAGTCTACCTGTCCAGAAACTGATCGAGCCAGCTCCTCTACCTACATAGCTACTGGCATTGGTAATGACAATTTATACTGTGACTCTGTCTGAAATCCTTATGTAGCTGGGTAAATAATAAATTCTAGCTACATCTGTTGCTTGGTGTCACATGATGTTGAATGTTGGGCTGTTGCTGGGATGTAGGCTACATATCCATGCTTCCAATGCGTTCTAGGCCACAACACCGGCAAGATTCTGATCCTGGAAAGGAAACCCGTTCAGCTACTACTAGCCAACACACAGACACAGACGTAGTTTGTTCGAGACGTACTGTTAGAGTGCAGATGAACACGTTATTCAGAACTCAGTGTAGCTGGGCGGATGTTTAAGTGCAACATTTAATCAGTAATGTAGGCAAAAGCCTAAAACGACACCAGTGTCAAACATTGTCAAGTTTACTTCAGGTGTGGTGTTGAGTGCCAGTGAATGATGAAGTTGCTCTTCGACACTGAAACTTTAACTTAAAGGTCGCTTTCAAAATATTGTGAATATTCAAATCTAGGTAAAATAAGCTGTTTCCACATATTGTATTGATTATGAACAGGATTAGGAGTCACAGGTCAGGCCAAGCAGCTGATCTCATATTATGGCATATTTTCCTTTCTGTAGCGGAGATGCTCTTCCCCTTCCCAAGGTGCAATGTCCCAACCATCCAGATGCCCTGCTGGTGGAAGACTACAGGGCAGGAGACATGATCTGCCCTGAATGTGGCCTTGTAGTAGGTGAGTCAATGTCTTCAAAACCTCTTGAAAAAGCCTATCTAGCTGGATGCTGATTCATGCATGAGGTCAACAGCATCACAGGTTAATAGGTTGCAACAGAGTTGTGTACATGAACATCACAACTACTAATGAGGCATGAAGGAACTCAAAATCATTGGGGATAAAGTCATCTGATGCAGCTTTGCTTTGCCATGAGCAGATGAACGTCACATCAGTTCTATATTAGTAGGATTAATGTGTACAGGAGGCTCATAGGATTTAGACCAGAAATCTAATCCGTGACTCGGCAGTGTTCTCACCTGATACCATCATAAATGTGGAGGAAATACAGAGATGGACAAAGGAAAGTATCAAGTTGCTTCTAATGTGAAAAGGGCGCCATCTTCTGGTCATCCTGATAAGTGCAGGGCGTAATGCAATGGAGGAGAACAAAGGTGGAAAACAAACATTTGTTTTTATTACTGACTGCTGGCATGTTTGGTTCTTTTTAATAAGTTAGGTCTTTAACTCTGTGTTTTTTAGTTGTCACACACGCTTGAACATGTATTCCAAACCGTGTCATGTCCTTAAACGATAAGATAAGCAGAATACAAGTCAAGGGTGAAAGTGAGACTGATAAAGGGTATTATGGGAATCAACAGATAGGCTATGTATATATACAAGAAAACGTAAGGAAAATAACAATACCTAATAGCTTTGAATTGTTCCTCTAAAGGTGACAGAGTCATTGATGTGGGTTCAGAGTGGAGGACTTTCACCAATGAGAAAGCCACCAAAGATCCCTCCAGAGTGGGTGATGCTCAGAACCCACTGCTCAACGGCGGAGACCTGACCACCATGATAAGCAAGGTACCTCCGTGGGATGGACTCCCAACCCAGCGCCACACCCAGAAACATGCACACAAGCTTGGCTCAAGCCAGTCAGTAGAATGCAATGAAAAGTCCTGTTAGTAATTGCACAAGTGTGGTAGATATCCATGTTTTTTCTTTTCTTCTCCTCATTTCAATTCCTCAAACAATGTGTGTCTCAACAGGGAACAGGAGCAGCTAGCTTTGACGAGTTCGGCAACTCCAAATATCAGAATCGCCGGACCATGAGCAGTTCAGACCGGGCCATGCTAAATGCCTTCAAAGAGATTACCACCATGGCAGATAGGATCAACCTGCCAAGAAACATTATAGTGAGTGGCATTAGTTTAGGAATATGCTATGTGATACACTGAATATGCACTGATGTCTAGGGATCAATGCAGTTGACAATGCCATGATGAGTAGAAACCAATGTTTTCCTACTACCCAGAATAACATGAGTTATTTCTGACCCGCAGGACAGAACAAATAACCTCTTCAAGCAAGTATACGAACAGAAGAGCCTGAAGGGACGGAGTAACGATGCCATTGCCTCAGCCTGCCTTTACATCGCCTGCAGACAGGAGGGAGTGCCTAGGACATTTAAAGGTAGATACAGATCTGAACCTTTTATGACATTCGGAGAAAATAGATTGAATCTTTGTGCTTGTGCAATGAGATTATATTCCTAAAGTGATGAGGTTCACCTGATTTAACCCAGTTGTTAAAACCACCCTATTGCTCCACACAGAAATCTGTGCCGTGTCTCGCATCTCCAAGAAGGAGATTGGCCGCTGCTTCAAGCTGATCCTGAAGGCCCTGGAGACCAGCGTGGACCTGATCACCACAGGAGACTTCATGTCCCGCTTCTGCTCCAACCTCGGCCTGCCCAAGCAGGTTCAGATGGCGGCCACCTACATCGCCAGGAAGGCGGTGGAGCTGGACCTGGTGCCCGGACGTAGCCCCATCTCTGTGGCCGCAGCTGCCATCTACATGGCCTCCCAGGCCTCCGCAGAGAAGAAGACCCAGAAGGGTGAGGAGGCTGTGGATGTGGAGTGAGATGGAGGATGAGAGTTGCTGTTGGGGGGGAGGGAGGGGGGGGAGGGAGGGGGGGAGGGAGGGGGGGAGGGAGGGGGGGAGTGAGAGTCACTGGTTACAGAAGTAACCATGTGAAAATACTCTTGTATCCGTTTTTTTTAATTGTCAATATGGATAGTTTATAGTAGTGTAATAGTACAGTCCTTTAATGAGCAAAATACAGCAGTAATAATTTCTTGCTTCTGGAATTTGAACAGAGATTGGTGACATAGCTGGTGTGGCGGATGTCACGATCAGGCAGTCGTATCGACTGATCTACCCACGCGCCGCAGACCTCTTCCCCCCAGACTTCAAATTCGACACCCCAGTGGACAAACTTCCCCAGCTGTGAGGAGCGCACTCTAATGACACAACACTTTCTGCTGTCTTTTTAGGGTCCTTTATTTTACGTTGGATTTCAAAGGTTTCTCTTTCTACCTTGTTTATGAAGACTTCAAGCCTTTGTCAAGGCACTTTTGCCAGAATACAGACAAATACAGGAAACGCATTCCAATCCTCAAATTAAACAGATTGCAGACTGTACTTACACGATTTCATTTGAGTGTATATATACTGTATATATGTCCAAGTGAGAATGTAATTGATGCTTGCAATTTAGGCTGATTTCATACTGTATACTTTCTTTTGTAGGAAATGAGCAGGTTCTATTTTGTTAGCTTGTTTGCATTGTACTAAGTCAATTAAAAATGAAGTGCTTTTCAGAAAAGCATAATGAAACACCATGTGAACTGAATATTAAACTTTGTTTACTGAACATTTTATGTCTCTTGTCTACGCCCACTATTTGGTTTGAAACTCATGTTTAATATCAGATACCTTTGTAAATCTTGGAATTCAATTAAACAATTATTTCAAATATCATTTGTCAGCTGTGAAAAGGGCAATTACCTTACAACTCATTGTACTGCCAGAGGTATGTCTGAAGACCATTTCCTTGGCCAAGGTTTAAACCTTCATCCACTTACCGTGACTTGACAGGAGTCATGATTTCCTGTTCTTTTCCAAAACATCAGGGCATAGTCTCCATGCATTGCAATATGTAAAGAAACACACCACCACTCTATTACAAATGTTTAATTTGTGCATTCATGACTGGCAACAAACAATGACTGCCAAATGCTTTTTTGTTTTTTTTACACCAGGGCCAACAGTCTTATGTAACTTCAATATGGTGTACCATTTAAAAGCTTGTCTGTCTTTGCAACATGCGCAAGCAGCCATTTAAGCAAAACCTTTGTACATTCTATTTTCATAATTATGCTATACATAGATAAAAATAAAAACTTGATAAAATTAGTGCTTTCAGCTCAATTGTGTTTACATATACATATATACCCTGCCCTTCCCTGTAGTGATTCATGTCAACATGTATGCACAAACTGGCACTGAGATCTGTTCATTGTCAATCCATCAAATTCACTGTTTTCCACAGTTCAGGACCAGGTGAATGGGTTTTGGTAGTAAGCTGTAATGAGACACTTAGGATTAGTCTTTTATTTGACAAAGTCCAACAACCGACTGAGGTATCAGGGGTGGAGTCTGTTTCTGAACTACAGTCTTAAGTCATCTAGGATGAATGGATCCGAGTTCGAGACTTAACCCTGTTAGAATTACCAGAGAAAGGAGGATCACCCACGCATGATTGCTTTTTACTGAACGAAGTACAACTACACCCTGTACATGGTATGCAGCACTACACCAAGGATTTGGGTAGGAGGATATGGTCTTCTCATGCAAGCCACCAGAGGGCCTGCAAGAGTTAAGACCGAGGTTGAATCTCAAAAAGTGTACTTCCTCACACTAACCTTGGCCCTTTCTTTGAACAGATACTGAGTTGCAGGAGACACAGTCAGACTTTGGAGATTCACCCAACGTAAAAAATGAAGCACCATACCAAAAGCTGATTGTTAATGTCCATGATTGTGTCCATGACTTCTTGTATGATGGAACTGCCTACAATTATCAATATTAATAGCACAGTGTTATTAAATTCCTTAATTGTAGATGCCATGTGTAAAGAAACAGTGCCTTTCCAGGACAGGGAGGTACAGCATTACTATCCTGCTTGAAAAGAGTTCAACTGATTTTCAGGTCAAAAGAAAAAGCACAAGATATTCTCACTACAACAGAAGACTAAGTATAGTGTTGTTGTAAAATCTAAGTAGCTTGTAACACTGGATGGACTGTCGTAGTTTCTTCTTACAATTGATAACTTTGAGGGGAAAAAAGTGAAATCTATGGGTTTCAAGTCAAGAAGCAGTAGTAGTCAATACGTTTACTGTCTTATAACTGTAGTGTCAGTTCAGTGATAATGCTGTGAGCACTCAAGTCTGAGTGACTAATACATGGCAGACATGTCAACCTTACAGCGAGATAAAATTCCACTAGCTATGGCAGAGCATTGCAAATTACTCATTACAATATGGAAGAGTATAATCTGTACAGATAAAAAAAACAAACAGACAGTGACTATGAATAACATGATCATGACGTAACGGTTTCCTTGACAGTTTGTATGAAAACATTCTCAGTGGTCAGACAATGGACACGGTGTGTGCAGAGGGAGACTCATTCGCCACCCTTCGTTCACTCAGGATATAGAAAATATGACGAAAATTGTTTTCTCTTTTTTGCTATAAAAAAGTTCTTCATTTTTGTTTAAAAAAATACATGGGGCAGGCTGTCTTTTAAATGGTAGAGTGCGCCCATAGGCCGGAGGAGCGATTTCCATCGTTCCCTCTCAATGTTCTAGACGAGGAGAGGTGTTAAAAACGTGAGCTACAGTCAGCGCTGTGTTGGTTCACAGTGTGTGTGTTGGGGGGAGGGTGCGCATTGATGCATTAGAGGGCAGGAGGGGGGCTAACACCAGTCAGCAATGTAGTCAAAGTCAGAGAACATGTCCTGCTCATCCACATTCAGCGCTCGCGGTTCTCTAGGAGGGGTCAGAATGGGTGCCTCTGAGGTAAATTCATCGTCAAAGTTGCTGACATCGTTAGCCCCCTGGATGGTTGGCACAAACGGAGGCTTCACCTTCTTGGCCAGCAGTCCATTCCAATCCATATTCTAAAAATAATATGAAATATACACATTTTACAAATGTAAGCACTGAAATGTAAATGTTCCAAACTCATAGAAAAAAGCCATTCACATGGCTGTGATTGAGATTAGTAATATGATTCACCCTGAAGAAGAGATGTTTCTTGACTTCTTCTGCATCCCTCTCTCCTGCCCCCAGGCGGCGCTCTGGACTCCTCCTCAAAAGCTACAGGCAAAATGAAACCAAAGCTACGATGAGGTCATCTGGTGGTTTCTCTTCAGAGTTTATAATCAGAACGTCCAGTGGGTTGACATACGGCTGGTTCCAAACAGATATGGCGCGGCGCGGTGCACCGTTCGAGTCGTGTTTACAGACCAGAGATCAAGCACTCACCCTCCTCATGACGGAGATGGCCTCTGTGGAGAGGAACCTTGGGTAGCGCACTTCATCGTTGA
Organism: Hypomesus transpacificus; assembly: GCF_021917145.1. Taxonomy (NCBI): domain Eukaryota; kingdom Metazoa; phylum Chordata; class Actinopteri; order Osmeriformes; family Osmeridae; genus Hypomesus; species Hypomesus transpacificus. The sequence continues at coordinate 2,913,640 of NC_061069.1, forward strand.
CGATGCTGTCAAAAACCTCCTCTTCATCATCCCCGGGGAAGGGGGACTGCGGGCCGGGCAAAACGTGAGCAGTGTCAGATCAACGAAGTGGTTTATACTAAAAGTCTATACAACGTACCGACGTCAAACCGACTCTCAGCCAAGTCAAGGTCTTCATACGTTTCGAGTGAAACGTATGAAGAAGCTTTCTGAGGCGAAGATACTGACCTCCCCGACCAGCATCTCGAAGATGAGCACCCCCAGCCCCCACCAGTCCACAGCACGGGTGTACGAGGTCTCGGTGAGCACCTCGGGGGCCAGGAACTCTGGCGTACCACAGAATGTGCTGGTGCGGTCCCTGAAGCCCATTCCTGACAGACATGGGAACATGATGATCAACAGAGGACAGGCTTGAAGCATCTCCATCGGAAAAGATCATGTTTGGTGTTCTGCTCTGGATAGAGAGTGTAGGATCTCCTCCAATTACAGCTGGTGTTAAACACTGCAAACTTTAGGGATGAGTCTTACCCTCTTTGCAAAGGCCAAAGTCTGCAATCTTGACATAGCCCTCTGTGTCCAAGAGCAGATTGTCCAGCTTCAAATCCCTGCAGATCCAATTGAGGGTCAATGTTATGATCAGGACCAGCATCTGTCTAGTCCTGGTGTGACAAAACTTACAGGCCAGCAAGCAGTGCTAATTCATGGCAGTCTCTTACCTGTAAACAATCTTATGGTCGTGCAGGAACTGTAGGCCCAATACAACACAAGCTGCATAAAATCTGTGAAAGGAGGATTACAAAGGTTGATTTTAGCTATGGATTAGCAAGACAAGTTTGTAGAAAAACTCTCTTTCTCTGCCTGATATCTGATACGGTGGACTTGAAAGCAACCAAAAGCTAGTTCTACCAGATTTTTTAGTTAGGGGCCCCTGTAAATGATCTCTAGACAGAAAGAAGTCTGGTTCTGACCAAGCAGGGGATATATGGCATCTCTAGATTTGGAAACAAGAAGGTTTCCCAGATCCTTGGTTGGGATTCAGGTGTTTGGCAACTCACATGGCTCTGGGCTCTGAGAAGACGTCGGCATGGATGTGCATCATCAGGTCGCCCCCAGCAGCGTACTCCATGACAAAGCACACATGCTCTGGGGTCTGGAAGCACGCAAACAGGTTGACCAGGAAGGGGTGACGGACGCTGTTCACCGTCTCAAAGATCCTCTTCTCACACATCAGGCTGACGGGGAGATCGGGGAAGTTTCATGAGGTCAATCTGATTGGGCTGTGATTGGCTGACATCTCTTGAATGATCGTGCCAGGTTTGAAGCCTTACCTGTCCACCTCATCCCGGGCCACGATGTCACCTTTCTTTAAGGCTTTGATGGCAAACATTTCACCTGTGACTTTATATTCCGCCAGCAAAACCTGTCGAACGAGAGCAGAACTGTTTCAAAACATCTGGGTTGTTTCAAATGTCCTTTCATTCGAGATTAGTTATAGATGTTAGCTCCGGCAGTAGAGGCTGGGTGTGCACCTTTCCAAAATGACCACGCCCGAGGACTGCCACACACTTGAAATCTTTGAGACTGAACTGAAACGGCTCTTCTTCCCTGGGATTGAAACATGACATGAGGAACATGAGTTACCATTCGGACACGTGTCAGCACAAACACTCAGGGTGCCAAATACAACAGTCTGATATACAACAAGTACAAATACAACAGTCTGATATACAACAAGTACAAATACAACAAGACCCTTCTGGGGAGCAACCTTATCTCGGTGTCTTTCTGTATGGCTGTGAGCTCCAGGTCTGGGGGCTGGATCTCATGTTCTACCCCTCCATCCAGGTCAGCCTTCACCGCTATGCTGTTCCTCTTGTTGAGGAAGTCAAATGACGCCAGGGCATCCTGTGAACAACATGAGGTGATTTAGGACTCGGGAGACGGCATCACTGACTTTTGATTTTGTTTTTGCAATCCCGGTGCAAATTAGAGGTGATTGTTGCAGTCGTGCGTGTTGCATCTTGCCACAATCATCTGTAATCTCACGACTATCTATATTCTGTTCTTCCTGGCTCGAGTATCTCCATGGTAACCACTGTCCGTACCTGTACTTCCTCTTTCCCGGGCAGTTTGTCCTGTGCAATTGGTTCTCTGTTGACATCGGGTGCAGGGTAATGCTTTGGGCCTGGGGTGGGCTCTTTGTCAAAGTCCAGCTTGGTAACCAGAGGGTCACTGGCAGGGAGCGAAAGAGATTCATGAGCGATGGCCGTGCTGTCTAAACACCAGTCTGCATTTCAAAGCTTGTTTGACCCATGCGAGAAGTACCCATGAGCAAGCCTTAAGTGGGTTTCTATAAGGGTCTCTTGGATGAGTGTGTGTGTGTTTACAATGGGGGAGGGGTTGGTGTAGACCTTCTCCTATAGAGTCCCAAACCTTGTGGGTGTAGGGGAGCCAGGCAGACTGCTGGGCCCCGTGTCTGAGACCTGCGGGCTGAAGGAGTTGGTGCTAACGGTGGGTATGGCCCTCCTGACCAGCCGGCCCCATGTGGCGATGTTGATGTTCATCTGAGGGGCACGCGGGAAGGTTTTCCCTGAGGGCCCAAGACGAGGAAAGGCCAGGTCAGTGACACGACGGCCTCCATTTCTCTGTTTCACATCCTCACACAGCACGCTACACGTCCATCTCACTCACAAGGTAAGGCATGGATTCTTCTTGACAAGAAGAGGATATCCACTTTTTAAATGGTATTTAGTATGTGTATCAGTGTGTGTTATGCATCAGGAGTGTGTGGACTCACCTTGCTGCTTGGAGAAGATCTTCTTTTGTCTTTGCAGCTTCGGCCGTCGCTCAATGACAGGGTTGAAAAACGTGACCTGGAAGCAAGAACAAAGATGAACACCATGCATCCTGGCCAACAGACTGGAAGAGTCAGGTATGATGGCTGACATGGGCATCGGCTGTGACTGTGAGCTGCCTGGAGCGCTTCTATAGTGAATGGTAAAATGACAGTGTGTGTGTGTGCATGTGTGTTACCTCAGCAAAAAGAGTCCCCTGGGGTTCCAGATAAAGGCACATCCCGTGGCGCTGGTTGTCCAGGAAGTCCTCCAACCGCAGGAACTTGACGGCACAGAGGGAGCGCCAGTCTCGCCAATACACAGAGATCTCCAGCTCGCGCGACTGGAGGTGAGACACGGCCATCTTTAACATCACCATGTAACATGTCTGTGGATTTACAGTGTGTGCGTACGAGTGCATGCGTGTGCGTGTGTGTTTGTGAGTGTTGTCCGTACCCTGTCCAGCTCCAATGTAAACTTCTGGTCCCAGGCCTGATTGCTTGCAGGCCTCCAACTTGTCTGACCCACGACTGTGTTGTCTAGTTTCAGCACAGCGCTGATCTCGTCTGGAGGACGGGAGAGAGGGAGATTGGCACAAGGTATACTGTGGAAATCGTTTCAACACATGAATCCACTTGGTTCAGTCCAGTTCTGCTCCCCCCCCCCCCCCCCCCCCCCCTCATTACGCCTGTACAGCTAGTGAGTGTAGGTGTTTTGATGGCAGCAACAAGGGTCTGCTTACTGGACAGGTCTTCACTCTTGGAGAGGTTCCTAGCGCTGGCCCCCCTGCTTCTGTTCCCCCGGCTCATGAAGGAGGAGCGGTTCTCGCTGGGGCTCCAGCCGGGCAGCGGCACGGAACCGGCTTTGGAACGACCCGGAACGTTCTCCAGCAGGTCTTGACAGCCCATGAGCCTGACGTCTAGCGTACCTGTAGACAATACACAGTTTTCTTCAGGTTAGTCGATGGGAACAGTGCCGAAATGGGGATGAAGCCAGTGTGTGACGTTTGTCAGAATGGGATTTGTTTACAATCACTTCTCCCTGGTCCTCTACCTGTGAGTGCGGCGGGCTTGGCCACGGTGCTGTACTGGTTCTGGGTGGAGATGATGCTGGAGCGGGGACTGAGGGCCGGCGCCGCCATGAGGGACAGCTCCTCCACGATGCTGCTGCTGCGAGGGTGGTTCTTGGGCAACTCGCTCAGCCTCTGCTCCAGGGAGAACTTGAGCAGGTCCAGCTTCTGACTGGACTCGTTGAAGCGGGCCTGGGCCTAGGGGCAACACAACAGGGTGGTTCGGGCGTCAACTTGGGGGCAGTACACACACATGCAATGTCGTAGGACACTGTAGACAAAATCTCCTCTTTCTTTGCGTTGAACTGAGACCGGACCAGGGCCAGGTTCCAGTGAGGACAGAGAGAGAGAGAGAGAGAGAGAGAGAGAGAGAGAGAGAGAGAGAGAGAGAGAGAGAGAGAGAAAGACAGTACCTCGGAGTGTGCTCTCTTCTCCGTCACCTTGCCGGAGCCCAGGAGCTTCATGACGTTCTTGGCGCCCTCTGCCACGGCCGACTCGATCCTGGCGTGATGACACAGCTCCTCCACCCGCAGGTCCAGAGGGCTGATGATGGGCTTGGCTGCAGACGGAGACGGAGGTTACAGAGAGAGCTGAGCACAGTAAGGTCAGTCGGCCAGCGAGTGCATGTGGATGTGAGCTTACCCATGACGTCGTTGTTATCGAAGCTCAACTCGCTGGCCTGGCTGGCTTTGAGGATCTGCATCCTGATGAACTCAATCTTTGTCTTGCTGTCCTGAAGCATCTGTTGAGCGGTTGCTAGTAACTTCCGATCCTGTAAAACAAACCAAAGAAATGAAAAAGTTAAAGACATGGTCTGTATCATTTCTACCTTTATTATTTTATATTGTGAAAGTATATAGAGACAGAATAGACAGGGGAGAGAGACAATGGCACGCAGCAAAGGCGCCAGGCAGGATTCGAACCCAGGCTGCTGCGGTAAGGCCTCAGTCCATGTGGAACGCACACTTGGCTGGTGTGACACAAGGCCTAAACTACAGTTGATGCTGAACTGCTTTTATAAATATATGTAAACATAATAACAAAAAGGTAGACAGAATATGGGACTCTTCAAACCACATCTGACTTTCCAGTTCATCAAGAGCAGAGTTACACAAGCCCAACCTGGCCTTGTCAAATCATGCCCTTAATTGGAGCAAAACTATGAATGACCACATGGAAAACTTGATTCACCCCCCGATGAAAGTGGAATGTCATTGTGTTGTGTGCGTCGTGTTATCGCTGGCCCTTGGAGTAAACTAGACTCCACCCAGAATTCCTCCCGCCGTCCAGCCTCACTCTGGCGGTGTGGCGTGCAGGAAAGGCTTCCGTCTGACAGGCATTTCCTGGCTGACATCATCAGGCTGGGGCTATTTCCCACAGGATGGTGCCACTCTCTCTCTCCTGGCTCTCACGACAACACTGACTGGTGTCGCTGACGTTCCCCACCTAGCCTGGTGCTGAGCGGCACCGGACACAACACTGTCTGTTTACGACGTCAACGCCGTTATCAGAATCACCTTGAATCCCCAGAAATAGCTGGCTACATGCAAACACATATTCGCCCTGGTGTGTATCACCATCAAGGTGACTGAAATTCCACACCTTTGCTTATGTCAATATCGGCCGATACGCAGTATTCTCTGATCCAGAGACGAGATGATATTAGCTACAGCGTAGCAACATCTGATTCTCAGGTCTTCTGAATGACGCAAGTCATGAAGCACACTGAACCTACAAATAAGCATTGCCTGGAAACAACACGGTCATTGTTTCTACCATTACGATTCTTGGCTGATGAATGTTGCCATCATTGACTACTACCTCTGATAATAGACTGTGGCATTCGAGTACTCCTTGACATCCCTCACCTTGGCTGATATCTTAGCCAGCTAATAGGGTCTGTCTGCTAATGGCCTGATATGATTGATTTTTGTGTTGCTGCTCTGCCACAAATGAAGCACAACCACTCTACACAGGGCAGGCCAATAACACTGTGCTAATGTGGCTGGTGTTACACAACTCAATACTACGCCGTCATTGCTAGCTCTGTTCATCAAACCCTGCCACTTTGTCTGGTGCAACAGGTTTCTGCTCCTCCCTAGAGATGACACTGTACACAACGTGCGGAACAGAAAATGACACAGAGGAAACACGGTGCCAAGACACTAGACACTAATAGGGTTGGTGTCTTATCGCCTCCTAAATGTCAACATTGGGACTGGTGTGAGAAAGCTCACTTGTCTGGACTCGTGCCTACGGTACCGCCATACAGGGACGCGAGCGCACCTTTGAGGAGCCGTTGGAGTACATCTGGATCATGTTCTCCGCTCCCTGTTTGACCTTCAGCTCAATGTCGTTCTGCTTCTTCAGGGCGGCCAGGCGACTGCTGCTGGTGCACATCCTGGCCTCGCTGGCCGGCGTGTCAGGGGTCAGAGGGCATTCTAGAATAGGAATATAGGTAGATGTGCATACAAGGTTTAGAATCTGGTATGATTAACACCCACACTTACACAAAATCACAAACACCACAGTGATTATTTGGGGGTAGGTAAAGGGAAAATATAACGTACAACACAAAGCATTGATGCATTACAATAGAACACACAACATGGCAAACGACTTGGCAAACTTAAAATACCGTTTGGATATTTCAACTATGGATTGAGGGTATTTTTTTCTAACTAGTCATCTTGAGGCATTGGGAAGGCTTTCAAATTATACAAGTACTTAGGGGAACCCCTGTGGCACTATGAGAGAACAAGTTCATGCTTGCTACTCTAACGAAAACAAAGAGATGTTACTGTACATTCAAATACGTGGGCTGCATGTTGTGCCATTTGTGACAACCACTTATATAGAAATATATTTTAGGCAGTTGTTTTGCCCTCCCTCCGGGGAAATTCAGCAACTCGGTTCCACCTTCTGCCCGAGGGTTGCTGGGTCTTGCAATAGACCTAAGCGTGCTCCGCATCTCACCCAAACCAAAAACAAAAGTGCCCTCTATAATTTCAGTTGAGCTGCAATGCTGAAAGATGAGCTCACTGCTTTTCGTGCCTGGGCTCGAACAGTAAACCCCTCCCCAGCTCCAACTGTAGGAGGATGGTGTGAACGCTCGCTTCTTCACACACAGGTGGGCAAAAAAAAAAAAAACCTGCTTGACTTCTCCTGTTTCCTTGTTGTGCCGTCAGCTGGGAGGATGCAGCTCTCCAGATTTCCCTGAGCAGCAGCTGGGCTAATGAGTACTGTGTGACGTTAGATGGACGCAAAGGCCACCTACCTCAGCTAAACCCAGCAGGCAGCACCATTTATCTCCATGACCAAATCGACACGAGCTCAACCGAAAAGCCTTTTAATGTCTTCCAGCGGGAGGCTAAGAGTGACACATCTTGCTCATTTCAAACAGTGTTGCCTCTGGAGACAGTTGAAACACCGGAGGGAGGCTTTGATCCAGCCAAACCGGGTCTGATGATTCATCTAATCAGCCATTAACCATGGAGAGCCTCCCCACTGTGGTTTCCCTAAATAGGTAGGGGGAGAACACGTCACACATCCGATACCAACTGTTGTGGAGTCTGCTACTAATGAGGAGAGTTGTGAGGCACCTGGGTTCCCTCCGATGGTTCAAAACCAGGAACTTAACCAAGGTCAACATGGTGATGATGCTGTGTTACATCTCAGATACAGTTAATGGTGGGGCTGCACTGCCTTCTCACATACGTGTGTGTGTGCCTGTGTGAGTGAAAGTGGGTATGAAAGACAGAATGGGCGAGCATTCGAAAGAGGGGTTCCCTTCATTGAGGAGTTTTTTTGCTGGAGGTCAGGCCAAGTCAGGCAGTGAAGAGCCAAAGTGCTCCACTCAGCCCACGCTGAGCCACTGCTGAGCCATTGAATTGCAAGCAGGCTGATGTCACTTCTGGACAGCTGACAGGGGAACCCTCCCCCAGTTCACCACCTGATCTGAGGTCAGGCAAACCCAGGGGGAGCACGCTCCAAACACTCCTACTCCACCCACTTAACAACAGACCCCAGACCTGCCTCGCAGACTGTTGTTCGGCTGGTAACAGGATATTATGACTGGAACAGGGAGAGCAGATCTGACATCAGCTGTCGAGGGCAGAGAGTAACCAGAGCCTCCCCTGCTGTTCTAGAACTTGGCTGCCGAGGAACAGGCCTGGGGTCAGCCAGTCCCAGTACAGGGAGCTCTCCCTGTGACAACCAGCGACATTCCACTGGCAATGCGTCACTGAACAAAAGCCATTTCTCTTCAGATAAGGGGTCAATGAGTCAGGCTAAATTTGTTCCCACTTTTAAAAAAAACTACCAAGATGCCCCCACCCCTCTTCCCCTCTACTTCCTAGGTTAGGTTACCGGAGTACAGTCTAAGATAAACCGCTCCTCGCCTCTTTACCCATTTTGAAAGCCGACGAATCAATTTGGATAACGCTACACTAAATGATGTATTCTCTTCCAGTAGCACTCGAACCCTGTGGCTGACCAAACGCATAACAGTGGGTTAAAGCAGCCCTGAAGGTAACAAATGGCCACCTATTGTAACACTGGAAGGAATGTGAAATGCAACAATGTCAGCTCCTGAAGTATGAGTCACCCCAATAGACCGAGTCTGTGCGGTCTCTATAGCCCTGTGTCTGTATTTGGGAAGCATTGTTTGGGACTGTTGTTGCTTGGACGTCATAAGACTGAAACGCCGCCACAGTGAATGGCTAAACGATTCCCCGCTCCGCCATGTATGTTAATGTTACCTATGAGTTCATCTGGGTCCTTGACCACGATGTGAGCGTTGAGCTCCTGCAGCTCTTGGTGCAGCTCCTCGACCTTCTTGTTGGACTTCTTCAGCATGTTGTCAACGTAGGCCAGGCTCTTCTTGTCCGTGGTCACCTTACGCAGGTTCTCCGCTCCCTCCTTGATCTTGAGCTCCTTGCGGATCTCGCGGCGGATCTGCTCCTTGATTTCGTCCAGCTTCTGCTGCACCATGGTGTCCGACAGGTCCAGGTTGTGGCCCAGGCCCAGCCGCTCGGAAACCAGCTGGCCCCTGGCATCACCCTGGGAGAGTAACCACAAACACACGAGTCAGAGAACCCAAAGAACTGAAGCTGCTCGGGATATTTTGGCGGTCAAATAAAACAACGACGAAAACACTCTGCTTGCAACTTTGACTTAGCACCTCGTATTCGGTTGAAAGTTGTTCCACTTTCTTCACTGCAATCTTTCCAGGGGGAACTTTTCACTTTATTGCTGTGACAAATTCGGTTTGTTATACTCTGCATACGTGTCAAGGAAGTAAAGACATGGAGTTTTTTCCAAATCGAAATGGAGTGTAGGGTTAGTGTTTCAGTTCATGTATATTACCCAAAGCAGTCAGGTCAGCTTAGGCAGGATTGTCTTTTAGAGTCTGCTCTTTGATAGGGTTGGATTGAAGGTCATCATACAACACAAGGGAAGTCCCTTCTACATGAACACACACTGCAGAAACACTCTGAAAAGGTTCTAAAAGCTATGATATTAGTGTCATTGACTAAATCTACAGTCCAAGCTCCTGTCACTTTACAATTTAAGACTTTTGAGGCCAAAACAAGCTTAAGCCAGTCAGTATCTGGGCTAACCAGCTTAAGATAACTGAACTGAGCTTACTGCTCCATTCATAAAAAGTGTAGAGAGCCCTCGGAACAAGACCACATCATCATCCTACTATCTCTGAGCAGTCTGATACGGTGTCTCTAGACCCAATTGCTAGCAGCATATCTAACACATTGAAGATACACAGCAGTGGAAGGCTGTTTTCCTCTGCTAGCCTAAGAAAATTCATCCTTACCACCGTATCGTCAAAATCATCCACCTCCATCTCTACAACATCTGTTGCACAAGCCAGTCCACGCATGTTCTACTGTTCTGTGTGCTCTCGGAAAGAAAAAACACCAGACACTTACACCTGAAAAACGTCTCTCTTTTCGAAACGTGTCAGGCTGTCCTCTCATTCCTACAGCCACGGTTGGTCAACTCTTAAGTCAGTGTCTGTCACTCACACACACACACCCCTCCCCATCCTAACACGCACAGACACACACACACACACAAAGAAATGCACAAAGACACACGCCAACAAAAGACACACACACACACACAAACAACCATTGAAATGAGCCCAGAAGATGAACCGTCTCAGGAGGGGCAGCCAAATCCTTCTTAGCCTCTCACTCAGTGAGGTCACAGCAGCCGCGAGTGCGACCTAATCTCCCTCTGGGGAGAGAGTGGCGTCTCAAAATAAACTCGAGTTAAAAACAAAACGCCAGTCGACCAATGGCCTCCCCCCCATGGAGCGACGTGTGTGGTGAGAGACAGGAGGGGGGGACTTTGGGAGCTTTGTAAAACATCATATACTGATGTTACATGCTAAGCGCCATGCAAAGAATGACAAGAACTGATTGGACAGCACAGAACATCATAAACTTCGATGCCTTATGAGCTTGCTAGACGGCACCAAAGTAGGCTATGCGGTTTAACCTCTGCTCTTATTTTACCCACTTACTGTGTAGCTTCTCTGGTTAAAATACTGAGTGTGTGTTTGAGATTAGGGTGTACGGTCTGGCTTGCTAAATCTTTCAAAACCCCACCCTCTACACCCCTTCATAAGTGCTTGCCAGAGGCATATATAGCACATGTGCGTCCTAGTCCAGAGGGAGAGAAGCTCCTTGCATGACTCATGGGTAAAATGGAGGTCACAACTCTTAGAAAAGGTAAAGAGAAGCTGCTTGCACACAGCTCAACCCAGAATGTTTGCATTGTTGCAGTGTTTGAACAGAGTACTGTGTGAAGATCATGTGCTGGTGTCCAAAAAAAAAGGTAACCTTTTGAAAAAATTAGACAACATCTAAGAATTACTAGCCTGCTAATTAAATACATTTAAAAAACAGGTTAAATAAGTGATATTTGAAATACATGTATCCTGTTAAAATGTCCCTTCACTAATACATAAAACAACTTTAATACCATGCAAACATTAGGTCACTAAACTTCACTGAAAGCAGGCTGAATAGTGTTTAAGCCTAAAAGCTCAAATTCCAACAGGAGGTCTATTCAATTCATTACACAGGAAAGGTTAAGGACAGTATGCCAAAAGTCCTGCCAACCTACAGGTTCCCCAGTTTGAAAGAACTGTTGTAGTTTTTTTTATGTATGAGAGACGATAAATAGCTATATCAGAAATAGAATCACAGGCTCATGTTACACACATTGTTGCACACACACACACATTCTCATATGCTGCTTTTAACCACTTACAATATTGATCCAAAACCCAGAAAACAGCATTCAAAGTTACTGGCTAGTAAAACATAAAGTGTACCATGACCAATCTTAAAAGAAGCAAGCCTCTCCTCTGTTTGGGGGCTTTCAGGGAGCGTCATGGGTTTCACAGTGGTCTCTCTTTCAAGGGGGTCAGCAATAGACGGAGAATAAGATGAGCTGGTCTACATATGACAAAGTTTGGCAGTCGTGGTTGCATGGCTCACGGTTTTTCATGTTACATTGTGGCAGAGACAAAGTCCAAATCTTGACAAACATGGAAACAGCATATATTATTGTTAAAACACCTGTGGAGTTACAATTAGATATAAATAGACTACCTGGAGGCATAATTCAAAACCATAATGACAATGTAGGCAATGCTATCAAAAATGCTTGCCTATTACCATAATTATGTTGACAAACGTACACGAGCACATTTGCTCAAGTGCACTGTTATTACATAGAAATGTAACTCACACTTTTAATGATACTGTAGCTGTTGTTTAAATAGTTCCACAAAAGCTACGTTCATACTTCAACGTTACCAATCCACAGCCATTGCTAAACTCTATCTATTCCCACTCAACTTGTCTGCCAGATGATAACGCAAATGTAGTTACGTTAAACTGGTATACATACAGAAAGTAGTAACAATAATGTTATTTTCATAATTGTTTCCCAGGCCTCAATCCATAATTCCCAGGCAATCCTCCGGGACAGAAAGAATAGAAAGCAAAACGTGCGTATTTTTCCTTACACCGGAAACACACAAGTAATCTACGATAGAATAAAGACGTTTCCTACCTAGAAATGTGAGTTTTACAACTACTTTGCGCACTTAACGCAATAGTTGTCAACTTTTCCTACCTGCACAGAATCGGCGGCCATCTTGGCTTTCGACTTTGAATCAAACTCTACGGAGAGAGAGGGGTGGTGTGGAGGAACTCCAAAAGCAGCCTTGTTTCAAGTTTCCCTCTCGTGAAACGAAAATCTGTTATTCGGTGACCATACCATCGGTCACCCTGGAAAAACGGGACTTTCCATGTTTTCGCTATACTTCTTGCATCCTCGTTCAAAGTTGCAGCAGTCCAAAATCTCTCCTATTCTTCATAAATCCAGCTGTAACATAAACCTATCACACGGATTTTGGAGAGAGAGGCGGTGGTTTGAGTGGAAATGCTTTAGCGTCCGCCCATAGGAGCTATGCACTCCCAGAGCCCATCTCCAGCGGACAGATTCTATTCGCACTTTCACGTGATCATAAACTTCATACACGGGCACCACACTTCTTTAATAATAACACCCCCCAAATGTTGATGTTTAAATATATATAGCCAATACACTTTAAACTATAGGCTATTTTAATGACAAAGAAATACAAAGTGTTAATCAATTGATATGAGATATACGACTACCGCAATAGGCTATAATCCAAGTAATGCAGGGGATTATAGCACAATCATCATCCTCTTAAAATTCTGACAGAGACTTGAAGCTTTAGACAATGAGTAGTTTGTATTTAGAATGAAAACATATGTCAAGTTGTTGTTCCCAGTTTTTGGAAGTCCACTGTCAAGTTTTTATGTGGCTGTAGACCATACAACTTCAGTTATGGCTCTACAAAGACCTGGTAGCGTGTGAAAGTAAAGGCCATATGGTGTCTGACTGAGGCATTGCCCTACTGAACTTTTTCAGTGATTGATAAACCCACTAGTGCCTGATGTTTGCTGTGCTGTACAATATGCAACAAGGGACCTATAATTCTGAGTGATGGGTTGTTGTTTGACTGCGTGTCAACATGCAATAGTGCAGTTTGCGTGGAAAAATCTAGATTTATTTCTTACACATGACTCCCTCGCGTTTGAGACACAATATATTCCAAGCTTCCAAGAAGGCGCAGTGCTGTGGCTTACATGTCACTGTTGTGTGACATGTCATGCATTGGCTCCAATGAAAAAGAGGAGTTGCATCATAACATTCCCTTTGAGCAAACTTTCAACAGCAATAAACTAACAACGCAAACAAACAACACACTGGTCTGGTGTGCTAGACCAATATTTATTATTGTACGTAATACAAAAATACTGGTCAGGCGTGATGAACAATGAAGACTTGATGTAAGCATAAACTTGATGAACCATTATGAACATCAATGAAAGCCTAATGGGGACTGCTGATGAAGTTAACCTACACAGTGGAAGCCTTGCTTCTCCATCTGGGTCACAGGGAAATATCCAGGAAGCTGCAGTTATTGATCTCACTTTAATCTGAGATTGGTTCAATTAATGATGACTCGCATGAGATTATGTTAGCAGATTTTAGTGACATTGTACAACACATACTCCTTGTATCCAATCCCAATCAACACTAAGTACCCCATCTCCATCCCAGAGCAACTTGGACATCTCAACTCAGCCATCTAATATAACTTGATCGGCCCATCTCTCTGTTGCTACATGTACTAGCCCAACAGTGAGGCAGTTCAAGGACACACAAATAGCCTACAAGCTCCCTCTTCAGCAAGCAGTGGGAACAGCAGTCTATGAATGATTTGTATTGGGTTGTTTTGCATATCCAGTGCACTTAATTAGGGATCCATAGAAACCCTTGTAGCTCAATTGTTTTCCCGAGGATTATTATTATTATTAGTCTTCCACGTAATGATAGATGATGTTCGATGATAGATACATCAGCGTTGAAACTTGGATGAATAGGCACCACACACCCATGGGGATTAACCCGATAGGTGGCGCAATAATCGGGCAAATATACTAAAAGAATAAGAATAAAAAAGTTAATGGGGCCTATTATCTGCCATGATGTAAAATAATAGCTTGACAAAATGCTTATAAAATATCAGATTTTTTTTATTAAATTCTGTGTTTTTGGCAACATAAACTTAAGCATGAAATAAACAAGACAAGTTGATGTTGACATTCCAGCAGATAAAACTGCCAAAGAGAAGAAAAAAAAGTCAATTTATTTAGGCGAGGAGCAAGGCACAATATGCTAAGAAACTAAGCCTTTGACAGCAGCCTCTTCAAATAGACCTTAACGCAAGAAGTCAAGTACATTGTCTATTGTGTAGGCCTAAACTTCTGTGTATCCCAGGTAATGACTGACCTACAGTCTCCTCTCAGTCCTTCTGCTCTTCATAATGGCGTCTCGGCCTGAACCAAGGAGACCCGGAGAATACTGTGGACTTTTTTGTTAGGCAGCTATACTGCAACTACAATGGCACACCAAAGATTAGAAATCAATAAAAGGGGAAAACAGTGAAATACAAAGGAGATCCTAACAAGGTAAATTCTGGCTATGGTTATATAAATATGATAGCATTTTGGCAGCACAGTGATGCATGTGACCTACGATTCTGAATTGACAAAATTGTTTAAAAAAACTATCCAAAAACGATAAAAGAAAGAGCAAAGCTGAAAGAAATGTACAGACCAGACACTTACAAAGCTGTTAACAAAGCAAATAAAAAATTTGTACTGAAAGTAGTAATTATTTACAACAGTTTTATTTTGTAATAATCTTCCATATTTCACATGTGTAAACAGTTCCATATCACCTTGGAAAAATCCTTGGTAACAGTGTACAAGATTCATAAAACAGTAACATGAACACAGTATAAAACACACAATAGTACCACAGACATGAATAGTAGTTAGTTGGGTGTTTGCCACCCAATGAAGTCCATGTTCACAGGATTTAGATTTCATAAAAGTATCTTCAGTTTATAAGAAAAGGCTAAGATAGCACAGTAGTTGAAAGTGTTGAGTTCCTTGTGTAGCAGGGCTGTCATTTCACCACTAAATTGACTCTCTAAGGTAAAAGGTTTATTACCATTTTTCCATAGATAATGATAGTGGGGGCAGGGTAGAAATACAAGAACAGACAACCAAATACTCCATCCCAAATATGTCCTCTTTGGAAGGAGTATACTATTAATGTGATGTGATTTGAAGTCTGGTCAGGTACCATATAGACGGAGCCAACTTGTCTCTAGCCATGTGTCAGTCAAGCTCCAGTGACCTTTCACCTGAAAGTGAAAAAGGAGTCCAGTGGACTGGTGGGAACCACTGGTGGGAACCACTGGTGGGAACCACTGGTGGGAACCACTGGTGGGGACCTCCTGGCAATTTCACATGTAGAAGACCTCTTGGTTCTGTTTGGTTACTGTGGAGATGGAGGAGTCAGTTTCAAAGACAACATTCAGAAACTGCTGACTCAACTTGAGGACAGGCATTTCCATAGATTAGCCCATGTGGATGTAAAGGTTTATTGGCGGAAATGACTCCCTCCCCCTCTCTGTCCCTGGTGAGTGAATGGGACTGGGTAGACATACTTCTCCTGTGTGTCTCTGCCTCAGTTGGTTTTGGGGTATATCTTCTCATAGAAGAAGTTCTGGGCAAGCAGATAGAGTTCCCCGTCTTTCTCTCGGACGGCGTGCGCTCGGACAAACTGGAACTGCTCCAGGGCAAATTCGTAGAACTCGTTCTCCATCTTCCAGATGGCTGACTGCTGCAGTTTTGCGATGGACTCTTTGGTGGGGGGCTTCTTCTCGCTGGTCTTCCTCAGATGAGACTTCTTACCTGTGGGAAGATTGATTTAAGTACAAAGTATAGACAGTATGTGCATTGGTTTTTCCAGGGTTCCCACAGCATTGACCAATGGATTACCATTACTGGTACATCCTTGCACTCTTGTGCATAAAGGAATATTTATCATTATTCGTTGAACATTTTGTGGTTTGGAAATCCAAACTGTTAAAATAGTTCAGGTTTTCCATGACTGTGTGAGCCAGGTTTCATCGCGTTATGGGAGTGCATTGCAGTGTACCTGTTTTGTAGAGTTCTGTGGCGCCCCTAAAGAATCGTGGCAGCGCGGCCTCCAGCATCATGACAAAGTCCTCCAGCTCCTCAGTCACCCCCACCAGCAGGTACTCATTCACCAGGTTGTACTTGGCCTGCTCCAGGGCCCAGTGACTGCCTACATTCCTGCAGAGGATCGATGGAGAGGGACAGGAGAATTGAGCGAGAGAGGGGAGGTTAAGATGGTAGAGAGAGAGGGGGGGGGGGGGGGGTGACAGATGCGAGGGGGAGTAGATAGGAAAAATTTGAAAGTGGAGAGGGGAGAGAGGAGAGAGATGGTAATGGAGAGTGGAAGGAAAAGCACAGAGAGTTGAGAGGGAGGGAAATTGATTGGTATCATCAGGGAGCGATAGTATCAAGACTAGCTAAAAGCTTACAGAAAGCATGAGGGGTTCTGCAAAATGGCAGCACCACCAACGCTACCCTCTCGACTGTAAGAATTGAGACACAAACTTAACTTTTCTAAACATTGACATTCTGGTGGCCAGGTGTAGAATGAGGAGACCTTACCAGCATTCGGAGTAGTGACCACAGAAGAAGGGGATCTGTAACCAGAGCTTCTCTGGAGCGCAGTCCGAGCCTCCCGCAGAAACACACTCATCAAACGTCTGAAACACACACACACATTCCCAGGTTAATACAACAACCACTAGCACACAGAGTCACACATTTTACAACCTTTCAAGTCGATAGCACCCTTCACTCGATCACATTACATCACAACACTTTATAGAACCTGGATGACCAGTTTAAAACCAGAAATTAAATTGATTTATTTTAGTAAACAAGATCAGGGTGGTTATATTCTGCTAGTTGATAAGTGCGAGTCAGACCTTCTTGTCTCCTTGTTTCCTGCGCCTCAGCCCAGGCCTGTAGTCATCCCCAAAACGCAGGAAGTAGTAGTAGGAAACCAGGCGTTCGATTGGGTCCCGGATTACATTAATATAGATGGGTTTGTTCTTCACCCCAAATCTGGACCAACAGAGAAAGTTTGTGTTGAAGAGCGACCATGCAATTACCTGCATCACCACAGACAATGGGGATACAAAATGGGGATTTCACATCTACATACTGACGGTGACACAGTACAGCTGTGTGCGTCAAAATGGTCACAAGACAGGGGCGCACCACATGTGGGTGTACCGCAGGGACCGAGGTTTGAGCCCGGGCCATTTCCTGCATATCTTCCCCTCTTTCTCTAGCCCGCTTTTCCTGTCTATCTCTTTCATGATGCAATAAAGCAGAAAATGTTGAACATATATCTTTTCATTCACAAGATCGAGAATCATGCTTATATGTAGCTCTCACTTGGTGAAGTCCAGGAAGGAAACGTGTCCATGGTAGATCGCCGGCTTCATCTCCCGCCACGACGTCACGTTCTTCACAAATCGCACCTGAGCAGACAAGACAACAAACATCCAATAACCATCTTCAACGTTTCCTTTCTGTTCTTCTCCTCGACAACACACTGGTCCTCTACCATCTCCCTATCAGAGAGTTGCTAAGTGTGGCATCTAAACCACGTCAAAGCAATTTCCTGAGGGCCAAGAGTGGACAAACCTGGCAGCAGGAAGTGTGACAACTCTCATTCCCTTTCATCTCTGAGATTCGGACCATCCAGCCCCACTCACCTGGTCCTGCATGGACATGACGGGGTTGTTCTTGGTGGTGTTGATGTGCAGCACGTGGAAATGGTTCTTGGCACACAGGTCGTAGGCGATGTTGGTGAAGGAGGTGCTCGCCGTCTTGGGCACGCGGTTGTAGATGATCACCACGTCCTCGGCCCCCGCCGACGGCGCCTCCCGCTCCCTCAGGCCGTCCTGCGTGTGCCGCTGCTCGATCTCGCGCACCTCGTGTCGGGCGATGGCCCGCTCTGCACACACCCCGGAGAGGGTTAAAGGGCCAGTCCACCCAAATCCCTCATTGACAGTCAACAGTGTGGGAGCAGCTATGTTCATTTGAGCACATTAATAGCCCTAAACGTCATTGAAAACAATGGGTTTTTGAAGTAAACACACCACATTGACCAACAACTTTGGAGAAATACACAGCACAGGACTTCTCATGTGCTCTCCCCCTGGTGCAAATCAGTGTCAGACCAACCGGTGACGCCGGTAACAACAATGCCTCAGATCTCCGCAGGAACACAACACTTGAGCTCCTAATACCCGTGGGACCTGGGCCGCGACGCCAGGCCGAGACACAGGCGTGGCAGGCAGCTGGCACCGAGGGGCAATTAAGATGTCATCTGTGATCACCCCCCCCCCCTTCCCCATCCCTTTATACCCAGGACACACACCCCCTCCGCCCCCTCGTTTACGCGCTCCCTGGCAGCTGTCAGATGTCGACCGATCAAAGCTGGAGTTCAACGCCACACCGCTGCACGCTAGCAACTGTGGCTAACCGTCTGCTGCAGCGAGGGCTGTGACAGGTGTGGGCGCTCGGTGACCGTCACTCAGAAAACAAACAAACAACGCATTAAGCATTCTTTAACCACGCATCCACTGAAGGCTTCATCCCAGACTCTGCAAGGCCTCGTTTGATTTTCAGACTAGATCTCAGACACTCCAATGGCTCTCTCTCTGCCCTTACCTCTAAACAGAAGACAAAACAACAACAGGTCAGACTGACTCCTCTTTATTAAGGTTGCGATATATGCCAACAACTGACTCAGTGCAGTGGACTTGGCTGTGGTCCTCTCTCTGCGAAGAACAGGCTCAGCTCCAACCACTGTATCAGAGGGCGCCAAAGACACTTAAGCTTAATGGGGCCCTCGGAGGTCATTTAATTACTGGACAAAAGCTGTCTCTATGGCCCTGAATCACTTTCGCCACACACGGTGTCTCCTTTCAGTCCCCATTTCCGCTGGTTCCGCCCTCGTCTCTGTGCATTTAGGCCATAATTACCACCTCACAAAAGGAGACACAGCCTTAAACACTGGAACTACTAGAAAGCCTATTAGTCCAGACTCGCATTCCAAAGACCAAAGACAGACCTGGAAATATTTACTGAAGCTATTTCCTGCTTGATTAGAGTTGCCCATTCTGAGTCATCCTTCATGTTTGCCCGCCAAGTCCGCAAATATGACAGGTTGTCATGTATTATAGCCATCGCGTAAGATCTTATGGGATGATAAAACACAGAGAGAAGATGATCCTCTCTCCAGGCACCTCATAAATCTATCATACTCTACAGCCCTCCATCCCTGAGCGGGTTAGCCCCCCGAGCCGAAGCCTGGGATGAGGGTAATAGAGATTGCCTATCACCAGACTGAGAGGTATACGCCATCTCGGGTTCTGCTTCAATAGCGCTCGATTGCAAAATCAATGGAGGATGACAGGGAGGAGATCTAGGTTGCTGCTGTAAAAATGGAGTGCTGTTTTTGTATCCTCCTGTAACGCAGGTTTAGATGTGGGGGTGGGTGGAGGGGGGGGGGGGGGGGGGGGGGGGGGCTGTGTGGCGCTTCACAAGGGACAATTAGCACGACACACACTCAGCTACGTTGGTCATTCGTGAACATCAGCTTTTGTGCTGAGGGATGATTATTACACGCGCAGGTGTGTCTGAGCCTCGTTGAGGGGAAGAACTGGAACATAAGTGGTGCATTGCCAGTGCATGAACAGTGTCACCAACACGAATACACACACAGTCAACAATCCCGGATCGGACTTCTAAGTGCTGTCTTCTGGATTTATCAATGACTGTCCAGAAGAGCTCAACAACACACAGTGCAGTCACTGTCTATTTGCCCAGCTTGCAGCCACTAACCCCCCCCCACCCCCACCCCACCCCCGTTCGAAAGATGCTTTCCATTTCATCTCTTTGCCTTTCATCTCTCTTTTACACACACGCACACACATCTGTGACATGTTTCGGAAGAAATGACGGCAGCACGACAAGTTCTAATTCTATTTCCTTGCAGTGCTCTTTTTAGGACAGATTACTGTAGCGGGGGGGTGGTGGTGAGGATTTTCCTGGGATTGAGTCACAAATGAAACATTGATGCTCCATGAAAGCTCTCATTCACATCCAGCCAGGCAGCTGAGGTCTAGACAGCTGGAGGAGAGAGGACAGGGACTGGGCCGGGAGACTACTGAGGCTGGCTAGACGGACCAGGCAGAAAATCAGGAGAGACAGTCAAATGATGGTTCCTGTGAGGAGGCCTTCCACCAGCATCACAGACAGCACGGTGGAGGAAGATCCATGTACCAGTAGCTCACACTGGCTTCTCCATTCGCACAAACACAATCCCAATTTTGGCCTTTGAGGTGAAAACCCATTCTTTCTAACCAGATATATATTTTTTGCAGTCGGTTAAATACGTTTAAACGGGCCTCTTTTGTAATTGAAGATAAACGTAACATCCTTCTATTGTTGATTTAATAGACAGGACACAAGTGAGCTTTCATGGACATTGGACATGGATCTGGGTCCTACAAGGACAAATCAGGCTGCACAGTCTATAATTACAGAGAGAAAGTTAACCCTGAAGACCTCTGATTGGGTGTACTACTGAATGGAGGATGGCCAATATCTTGGTAAGTGATGTTCACCTTGTACAAACGAGACAAGTCAGGCCTCCTCACAGGCAGCCCTGTCATTTCACTCAGCGATCGCCGCTCATCACTTCGCTCTGACAGAATCCTCGCGGTGAGTGAGTGCGAGGCCTGCAGTCCGTCTGCCGCAGCAGAGACTGACAGTTAGAGGAGATTATAGAGCAATTTACACAGATGGCAGCTTCTTAGCACTAATAACTCCATGCCTTGTTAAGAAGAGCCACTAGCCGTCAGGGTGTCGAATCGATTTGACCAGATCTTGCCTTGACAAGATTTGTCACTGAATCAGCAGGAGAAGGAGCCAACATTTATAAAGCCATCTGTTCTTCAAACGATTTTGTTCAACCCATTTGATTTCTATACAATCTTTTCCTAGTAGGTACTAGGTAACCACAAACCTTTCTCCCAGTCCAACACAAAAATAGAGTTTGACAGGCGTACAATGCAGTCAAAACCACAGCATTGCCAGCTATCTGAATAGAGAAACAAACGTAGCTTACATAACAATGTAGATCCAGTGACTACAACAACCCCTCTCTACTTCTCGGCCCATAACAGCTTCAGATTAATAATGCATAGACAGGAGCCTGGGGAAAACGGGCAGAGCTGAGGGCAGCTATTCATAGAACAATTAAAAGAAGGTGGAAAGGTTAATAGGACCCACCACATTACCAAAAAAGCCTCATAGAGATTTTGCCCCTCTAACAGCAATGTGTCAGTAGGGCGCTGATTACGTTGATTAAGACGTAGGCTAATGTCATTGTAAACTGCCTAGCTAAGGTTACTAAGGCTATGGTTAGTATCGTGTAAACAGACATGTAAACGTTGCTCGTCCTCAGTGCTATCAGGATCCCCACGAACAGGCGCCTAAGTATTGAACTGGTAGACACCAGAACAGAAACATCCGGAGGAGGCCAAGTGTCCTCTACGTGACACGTTACTTCAGAGCTGAGAAGAGGTCTTTGGGGAGCTGGTAGACAGGCAGTGCCAGCAGGGTACTGTGCTAAAGAGGAAGAGAGTGTAACAGTGAAGCACAAACATGATGATGCTGGTACACTTAGACGTGAGGTAGCAAACGAGATAAAGGCAGAGGCAGGACCACAGCTGGGGAGAATGGGTGCAGGCGGAGAGGGAGAAAAGTGGAGCAGTTCAGAGAAACGCCTTTATCCCACCCACCAACCCCTCTCTCTCTCTCTCTCTCTCTCCCTCTCTCTCTCTATCTCTATTCTCTCTGATGAAATTGGTTGTAAAGCGCTGCAGGCACATCCTCTCCTGTCTTTTTGGGAAGACTTACAACAGGAGCAGCTAGGGCTTTGAATATTCCTGCAATGAGACCAAAATGTAACGTGAGTTCCCCACTCCCCCTCTCCTTTGATATAAAACTCTGCTCTGAAGCAGAGGATGTATCCAAACATGTTGACAGCCCTGCTGTTTGGCCACAAGGGATTAGTTAATAATCTACCAGCAGCAACCCACACCCCAGATAAAGCAGCTGTTTATGGTTATTGACTGGCAACAGACGCCCTCTCATGAAACTAATATCATTACGAGGGATTATGACAGAGGAAGCTCCGGGTCTGTATTCTGAAAGAGAATGTGGATCAGCGTTGTAAAGCTATTGTAACCCGCTACCAATCACTGCTGTGGAGGAATCCCACCTGCTTTCACGCATGCTTAACCACCTCCACCGCATCATTTGTTACAACCCTGCGAGAGCGACAAGGGAGCTGGCTGCTAGGAGACTGGTCTCAATTACACCGAGGGTGCGAAACAGTTCATAACAACGCGACAAGCTTGTCCGTCAGCGTCCCTCCGACTGCGGGAGGGACTTACGATCCGGCCAGCCTCACACAACTTTTCGGGGGACACATTCTTCGCTAAGTGCACGGTGCCAATCGTGTGTTCTCCAGGCTGCGGCTGACACCATTAGCACTCTTTCTGTCCACACCTAACCCTTTCCTGACACCTGCGTTTTCGCCATGGGCTCTCCTCCATCAGGCTCTGTGGTGGCCTGGTTGGGAGCAGTGCTGAGTGACAGACTCTCTCTGGACCAGGAGATGCTACAATATAGCTACAGAGGCCTGTGTTGAGGAGGCCGGCCAACAGACAGTGAATGACTCAAGCCTTTTTATAACCCGCAGGGGGGATAGAAGCTCACTACTGTGTCAAAAAGAGTTCAAACATGGATCTGAGTGCTCTGGATGATGGGAACGGAAAACAGAGCCGAAGCGGAGTGGAAGAGGCAAGATGAGGGCTTTCATGGGAGCCTGGCCTAGTGGCCTACGTAGCAATCATTCATCTGACTATAGCCAAAGCCTTTTACAGCGTGGAAACACAAGTCGTCATGTCTAAACGAGCTGGCTGAGAAGTGGTGGAAGAGACAGGTGGGGTGCTACACTTCAGTTCCACGGGTCATAAGGTGACAGGTTTATAAACAACATTTCTATTTGTGCTGCTCCTAGCCAAGCGTGACTCGCCTCTAGAGTTACAGGGAGGCAAAGTACGCCTCTGCAACCCCCTAATGCATTTGGACCCTGAGCACTTCACGCTTCGCCTCATCGTCCCTGCCACTGTTGACCTAGCCTAAGGGCCTGCCATAGGAAAAGATAATACAAGAGCAGGCTCGCCCCAGCAGGACACTCGAGTCATCAAGGCCGTGCCATGATTGCAATGCCGCAAGGTTTCATTAAACTCCAGGCGATTAGCTTTGCTTCCCTGCTGGACACTTTAAATTGGAAAAGAGATTTACTTTCGGTGTAAAAAGAGACCCAAACAAGGGAAGAGGGGAACAAGAGTAAGAACATGAGTCAGGTACAATGGAAAGGCAACACAGGAATTTGCGATTAACACTAGATGAACAAAAGCGAAAATCATACTTTTGTGGTCAGACCAGTAGCACCCCAGCATGCATTTGGTCCAACAAGCCTGGGAGCTGTCCATCACACCACCCCTGTCAAACCTCACAACTATTTGGCTATGCAGCACATCATTCTGGCCTCCAGCACACAGACGTCTGCTCCCTGGAGCCATCCATCACAGGTTTTGCCAAGTCAACAGATTCTTAGGGTTGAGCGAAAGGCGAAAGACAGTTCCTCATATCTGATTCCAACATCTTATCCTTATGCAACCTAGCAGCATTTTGGAGACTCATTCTGTACAGTAGTAAAACTAGTATCGCAGGCACACACCCCAAACAAACAGCTCTGAAAGTGTTATGCAATGAGAAAAAGCATTACGCCTAAAGTGCAGAGATAAATAGATGTAATATAATCTCAGTTGGAATTCAGTTTCTTCTATTTTGAGGTCTGAACTGGGCCTGAGATGAAAACACACCGTTTCTGCCCCCACTCAGAAGGGATTCCCCTAACCTACTGTGTTGGGATTCATGTAATAACCCTTTCTTTGTTGAGGCCTAGAGTGCCTGAAGTGCCTATAGTGGGAAAACTGTTTTCTATTCCAAATATTGTGGGCACACTATTGGCCATAAGGTTTGTCTAGACAGAGTTCCAGAATAGACTATATCCCCTATTGCTCACTAAGAAAATCATGATGAAATCAAAGGATGCTGCATGTGTCAGGCCCAACAAGGCACTTGCTGATCACATACCATCAGGCTTACCTTAAGGTTTGAAACCTCATGTAGGCTACATCCTGTGTCAAATTAATTGCCAGTGCTGGATTTCCCTGATACCCGTCAACTGGAGAATTATTTTAAATGTTAGTCCCGTGTATTATCTATCAATTAACAGATATTAATTAATTTGAATAAATGTCTTGGTTTTAAGACCTGGAGCCGCTCAGAACAGACTGAGGACACCTCAGCCAGCCAGATCAGAATGGTTCGACTGCGGTACTTACCGAGCTTTCCTCGGGACTCTTCCAGCTTCTGGATTTGATTCTCCAAGAAGACCATGGCTACGGCGAATGCCAATAGCGCCAGAAGCTGAAACTTGGGCGGCATCATGATCCTTAGTAGCCCCATAAAACAATCCAGTTAAAACGTGTTATTCCATGTCAGAAATACAACAATAAGAGGCAGTATAACGCTGGCAATTTGCTACCAGGAGAGCGGGTGTCTGTGCATGGTGGCCCTGTATTTCCAATGATGTTATCCAGTGATCAAATCCCTAATCCGAGAATATAAAATTTGGGTAAACCGGGTTTGCTTCTAAAATACTGTACTTTCACAACATTGAACAGCACAAGACGCACCCCGTTTGTGGTTATAGTGCCTCTAACGAGTAGTTATTGAGGCTTGTGATCCTCTGGCTGTGCCAGTCTTCTAGTGTTGTCCCGTTCAGCGTAGGCTACTCCGCACAGCGATCGTCGGCGATGGGGGACTTTTCGTAGCACAAATGCTATTGGTTGCTCCAACAGTCCACTAAAATGGTCAGGGTTTCCATTCGTCGGCAGCTAACGCCTGTTGACACGATTGGACATTTTCTTTTAATTTTCCAGATTTGGCGACAGGGAGCGCTGTTCACACACATCTGAAATGTAACCGCACTGACGGTCGCAAAGAAGAAAGGCGACCCTCTGCCAAGCCAAAAAGCACTTTGAAGGAAAATAGCGAATTATTATTTGTGAATTATTTGTTGTGTATTTATTGTTTTTAAGATAGTGTATGTGAATTTAATAACATTTCTTTAGAATGTACAGACGCGTGAAAATGATTTTAACAAATTAACAAACAAAAAAATCCGGCAAAATACAGCATAGCCTCGTTGTAATAAACTGGTCCTAAACTCTCTTCCGCATCAAAGCGGATCCAAAATGTCCGGAGAGGTGTATCTTCTGTGGCTCCTTTCGCTTATACAAACAGTAAGTTATTAAACATGGTTAGGCTTTCTTTAAAATCCAGGCCAAGTAAGGAACATCAAAGCTAATCAATCTGCAGACGTAACACTGGATAGTTTTTGAACAACGTTCCCTGCATCTACAGACTAGCTAGCTTACGTAGCCAGTAGTCATCACCAGCGGCAGCGCTATGCCGCTTAACACATCCTTCGAATGACGTGGCTTATCGAAATCTTCGCAATTGATGATGTAGCTAGCTACAAATCTATAGCATTATGTTGTGTAGTTTTTACCTGGCAGCAAATATATTACTATAATTGGTCCTTTATATTCAACATTTCTTGCGAGCTGAATATCCTAGCACACCAGCTACTGTACAGCGAGATTTCTTACCAAATCTTCAGAATGCGCTCCTCCTGTCGGTGATATGATTAATTTAGCTAGGCTGGTCTTCGCAGCCGTTAACAGAATGGGTATCTAGCTGGCTAGGGATGTGAACTTCTCCATCAGCATTAATATGGAAACAAATATTTCAACTTTTCTGAGCTCAGCGCCATACACAATATACCATAATACGTTTGTAAATCTATTTGGAACAGTTGAGGAAAACCAATTCTAATAATTCGGTGTGCATGCTTCTCATTTCTCTTCTCAGTTGGCCGCTTATGGAGCAGAACTGTCCTCAGAGGCGTGCAGGGAGACGGGTTTCTCCAGCAATCTCCTGTGTAGTTCCTGTGACCTGCTGGGGGAGTTCAGCCTGAGCCAGATCCAGCCTGTCTGTAGACAATGTTGTCAACAGGAGGCCCAGATGGAATCCCGGAAGGTGAGGGCATCATCAGCTACTTGGTTTAAGAAGTAGCCTCCATGCCGCAAGAGTGTTCAAAATGTTTATTATGGCTGTGACTGCATCTCATAAAAGTTCACAACAGTTTTTTATTGTTATTGCCAACTGTTGGCTGTGGCCACCCAGCGCCATACATGTTCTTTGAAGTTATCAGCCACTCAACAGGTTTCCCTGCAGGGCCAGACTTAGGAGATACAGAAAGGCTGTGGAACAAATGATTTTGTTTCCCCCCTGAGTGCATTGGTATCCTAGCAACAAGGAGAGAGAGACAGAGTCCGCAGGGAGCGTGTGCGAGCTGCACACCGCATTTCACTTCTTGATTATAACTCAGCCTTGATTTTCATTTTGGCTCCTGTTAATACTTCGTCCTGAAAATGCCACCAAAAGCATCAAGCTTCCTCCCTCTCCAATGAACCCTTATCAAAAGTTCACCCTCTGCCAACACAGTACAAAATGCTCGGAGAAATCTCGAAGTCTGTCTTTAAAATAAAATCCATCCTCAACATTCTGTTGCGTCATTAAACAGAAATGCGACCTTTCCATAGTCTTGAGTGGAGCTTGCTGAGTGTGGAACCCATTGTATTTCTGTTAAGTATGCCTCTCAGGAAATGGTTTAACATTGTGCTTGGCCCTCTCTTAGCTCTTTGCTTCTCTGCAAGCAAACATTACTGTCACTCATGTCCCATTAGGGGAGCATGCCAGCATTGACCTAAAGGCTTTCAATCCATTAGAATAAGGGTTTACGTCACATTCTCCAGAAGTCCTAAAGCTGATGTGGCTCAGACACTTGCAAGTAACCACAGGGTTATGAAACATAACTATTAAAGATGCTGTCAAGCAAATTCCGTGATTTGCTTCTCAGTACTTTATATACGTGTGAAATTAGTTCCTGAAAGCATGCGCGAAAAGTATGTCGCACTGAAATGTGGAGTTGAACAGTTTCTCTCCCGTTTTCAGCTTAGGTTTGGTATTGGCGGGGCAAAAACCCAACCTATCTAGGTCAGATCACAGTCGGTTGCATTCTGTTACTCAGCTGGTACAAAGACAAAGTAATTAACACATAAACAATCAGAGACTGCAGTTAGGTCTGTTCTGATATTTGCAATTGATTTAGCCAGCTAGTGTTGCTGTTGGTGCTAAATTCAATAAATGCGAGGGGGGAAGGGCTTCAGCTCCTTCAGGTGACGCCCCCCCCAGTATCAAGCAGAGAAGACTGCTGATTTTCTCACGATTTCAAAGCCTAATTGAACATACTTGTCTGTTTTTTTTTCATTCAAATTTGGATGGGTAGTTGACAACACATTCTTCTGTGGTGCAGGGCTGGACTGAGACAAAAAAATGGCCCTGGCATTTTTGCTCAGACTGGGCCCACCACAATCTGTCAGACACCAACCACCAGTACACCATCCTTTTGACACGTAACAGAGTATGCCAGATTACCAGTCGAGCCCTGCTGTGGTGGGATGAACTTGAAACTAATTTTCAATTCCACTTGACAGCATCTTTAACTATTAAGTTAATGGTTAGAATGGATCACTCAGGATCAGTTAACCTGAGTTAAAGTATGCGTACAGAATCAGTGGAACGGTGGTTTATATTTTACACATCGTCTTCCTTCTTGTAACGCTAGTGGCTTAAAGGAAGGCAGTTTGACTGGGTAATTAAATGAGTTTGCCCTACCGCCTACCAGTCCATGCTGATATACTGCCGTGACACTCACATTTCTAAGTTATTGTATATTGGTGTGGAGGTTTGATTACAAGTGAGCCACAAAGCAGCCATTCGTCAGCCTCCCCCCTATTCTCGGTTTAATGACCCTGAGAAATGGCCTGGACAGAATCAGACGGTCTGAATCAAATGATCTTAGAGCACAGCCTCCAGGTCCCCTCTCTGTGTGGGCTTTAGGGTGGCGGCCTGAACGTGTATTGTCTGGAGAGGCTGGTCCTGCTTCTCTGAAAGAGTCTGTGTTCATTTTGTCTGCAGGAGGATGGGATCATAGAACCTTGTAGGTACTTCGGTATTGAGTGAGGAGAACATCATTACTCTGTTACAGTCACCCACTGTATTGATGGTTAAGATGCAAGCATCAATAAGCTGCTACAACCATCTGACTAGCAGTAGGTCAACATAGACACTCTGATCATGAATCTCAATAAGCCATCGGTGGAGTAAGGAGCTGATGATGGAGTTGGCTGGAAGACATTTCAGTTGACTAATTAGATTTGGGGCGTAAGCAAGCTCCCAGGGCCTAATTACGGTACCAGATCAATATGGATAGACATCTTGAGTCAGACGAATGCTCTGCTCTTCTCCTCACAGCTCTATCCAGGGGCCATCCTAGAGGTCTGTGGATGAAAATTGGGGAGGTTCCCCCAAGTCCAAGGTGAGTGTAACTCAGGGGGGCTAAGCCTGTCTAGTTAATCTTGTTGGTGTCTGGTTGTGTCAGGAGATCGTGCCATGTGGACCCACCAAGGCCCTTTGACATATGGCTTGGGACAGCTGTGTTTTTTAGGGCTCACAACAGTTTTGCTGCCCTTTTAACTCCAACATCCTCACAAGAATGTTTTACACCTGGTAGCTTCAACCTCAAATTATTAGTTGCACCTGCTAAAATTTGACTTTTTCTTTCTCCATAGCTTTTGTCAGGAGTGACAAGCCGAAGATGTTCAAGGGTCTTCAAGTGAAGGTAAATACCTATTGATTGATTTCATGCCATGCTCTTGCATGGGTTTTTATTATTTTGTTTAAATATGTTTTTTTTCCATTTGTCTGCTTTATTGGTTAGTGATAGTTAGAGATGGACAGGAAAGGAAGGGGAGAGAAAAACGGAACGGCAGGGGAGAGAGGGGAACACATGCAGGACATGTCAACCAATATTACAGTTCATCTTCTTCAACATGCTTTTAGCTACACACTCGGGTGTTTTATGAGGATGTTTGGGGTCTAGTGTACCATGGGTGAGAGGGTGGAGTACCTACCAATTGACTTGCCTTTATAACTTAATGCTATGTTGTTTAAAACCCAATGTTGAGTGTTTGTGTATAGACTCTGTATACTTAGTCAGGACCTAACTGTTCCCCTCTGTGCTTTGTTCCAGTACGTGCGAGGATCTGACCCTGTACTCAAGCTGCTGGACGATAACGGGAACATGGCTGAGGAACTCAGCATTCTCAAGTGGAACACCGACAGTGTGGAGGAGTTCCTGAGTGAGAAATTGGAGCGGATATAATGGTTATACGCGTTTTTCTTATTTTCCTTTACATTTTTTTGTTGGTTGACTTGAGCACACCATTTATGATGGACTGCTCAATTGACTGCACTGTTTAAATAACTTTTTTTTACCTGACAACAATGACATTCATCTTCACAAGAGTCTAGAAATGTAGAATTGCCTTTAACTGATCCGATTTCAAGGTGAGCGTAAAGCAAGAGATTGAAACTGGTGGTCAACTTTTTTTTGAGTTTATTAGTTTATTTCCCCCCTCCTATTCGTCTGATATCTGTAGTGTTTTTGGATCCTAAAACTTGGTGTCAGCCATGGGATTGTTGGCCTGAGGGGGTCCTGGTGGCTCGCCACTGGCAGATATTTTTGAGAAGCACACTTTTGTGAAGGCCTTACAGTAAACCAAACCTGGAATGTGAGGTCTGATGTGTCTATGTGCTACTCTGGATATCTTGCTATGGCGAGAGGCTGGGTTCCACTGATTGTGTGTAAGTGGGGAGGGGGGGGGGGGGGGGGGGCAAAAAAATAAATGTATGAACCTTCAAAAAACTTTTGTCTGTTTTCTTTCCGGCAGGGCTATTTAACCCAGTGACGATGCATGTGTCTCTTTTCCCTGAATTGGGAACTTGTGTAAAGCTCATGAGTTTCTGCAGTCAATTCAAGTCATTTGCAAGTAAAAGTTAAAGCAGTCTTGCCGTCTAGTGGTTTACAATTGTATTACAGTTTGTTTCTTAAGTGCATCGTGCGTTTGTTCTGTAACTGGAACATTTCCATCTCATCAGCCAAGGCAACAAGTTGAACATTTAGGAATTTATTTAGGAAACTTAGCGATACAAATGTGCTATCATAATGGCATAAGAGCTATAATAGAGTATTATAGCTTACAAGTGTCAATTTTTACACCAGCAGTAAAAAAAATTCAATGAAACAATATACATTTAATTATACATTTTGCTCTCTGTACTGTGGGACAAAAGACTTGCAAGCATGTACTATATGAAAATGGAGCAGGATATCTCTAAACATTGAAAATTATACATATTTCAGATTCTCTTTCTTCCCGCCCTCTGAATGAGCGTCGTCGTACACAGGCTTGTTATGGACCTGGGCTTTGTAGGCCACTCCTGGGTAGCTGGATAAAGGGCATGGTGTTAATACATCACAAACTAGGATTTGAGCAAGAGTTTTGAACAAAAACATAAGCTACTTCCGTATATCAACGACTGACAGTGATGTACTAACCTTGCCTTGTCAGGCAGCATACCCCTGAAGGCCACACACTTCAGGACTCCGCCCACACACAGCACAGCCCCGCCTATCCAGGCTACAAAGAGGGCAGGCCCAAATGTGTACCTGGCATGAGATAAAGCATATTCAGATTACCAGCAAAGTGACTCATCACCATCCACTCTTTTCACCTAGATATCCACTACTCTTATGCTTACGCCGGTAAAAATGCTTTTAAATAGACGTGGGGTAGGGCACAGCAAGATAAAAGGGTGGATAATATGACAAGAAGTCTTCTATACCAAATATGGCTGTGTAAACATAAAGGAAATGTTTTCCTTACCTGGGCATCCCTCCTCCTATTCCTCCCATCCCTCCTCCCATCCCTCCTCCCATCCCTCCCATTCCTCCCATCCCCCCTCCATAGTTCTGGTTGGTGATAATCATGAAACTAGCCACAATCTGATTGGCGTAGATGGAGGCTCCTGCTAGGGCACAAACACCTGAGAGAAGGCAGGGAATGAGTGAGCGTGCAATGGAAGATTTATATTACATCTTTATGTACCCAAGTCCACCAACAAACTAATATGTTACAAAGGGCAACAATAACCGAAGTTGCATTTAGTATCAACATTCACTGTTTAATTTCCCTATTTAAATACTGTACATACTTCCCTCATTCTTACCGGCAATGATGAACATGATCCCAGCAGTAAGGGTCATCTTAGCTTTGGATGAGTCCTCCATGCTTCCTATTTTGAGGCACTTCAGGGAAAACACGGATATAATTGTCCCAATGACACCCAGAACCACACCTACGATCATCAGTGCTCTCACAGCTTGAAAGGTACCTGGGAGAAAACCAAGACCACAGCAGACAAACATTTGTGGTAAATTCAGACCGACTTCACTGACAAACAAGTGGAACAAACAATATATACATTATATATTTGCCCATCCAAAATACAAATTTTGATACAGTAGAAAGTGAATTGTAATGACTGAGATGTTTGATCCAATGGTTGCTAATTAGTTTGTTTGATCCAATGGTTGCAAATTCGTTTGCCACTGATAACAGTGTTGACTGAGCATGGGCCTGGCAGAGTTAACATTATTCACAGGTGCTAAAGTAAATACTCACAGGTACAAGAAAGGTACATGGGCAGTTCATTTGGGGAGATCACGGAAATAAAAAACGGAACAACGCAAAACAATGCGCAATTTCACTATTGAGCCTATTTGCTTTTTACGGTTTATGCAAGAAAACAACATACTGTTTATGATCAATTTAAGTTTTTGAAAATGTATTTATATTATATATATTTACATTTATTTTCTTTAAACGATATTTACTACAAAAAATCGACTCCCTCACATACAAGTTTGGCACTTGATTTCAATGGACTCTTACAAATGTATAGGTGTCCTGGACACTTAAACATCTGACAGAGCACACCCCTCAAGCATAACCTTTAACAAAGGGACCACCTTGGTCAAATCAGACCCACAGTACAACTCAGCCTCAGTTGTCCTCAACTTTTGGACAAACAACATTCATGTGAACTTTTCTGTCATATGCTTGAAGAAGGCCTCCTAAACAGAATTGAGCCCGTCTCCTTACCTGAGAATCCAAGGAGGCCGTAGAGGGGCCTGCATTCAGTCATCCCTGCGGAGGTGGTCTCACAGTCCTGCCACAGACCCTTGTAGGTGTACACTGAGGTCACCACGTCGCCCTGGCGATCCTTGGCACTCCAGTTGTTCATGCCAGTAGCGGCGATGATGGCTGCCGCTCCGAGCAGCCCCAGTATGAAGCCACCTGTCTGGAGAGCGGTAGGGGCCATGGTGTCTGCGGTGTGAGCTGAGTGTGCCTGAGAGTGTGTGTACGTGCTCGGTTGAGGAAGATAAAGTGTGAATGAGGTGGGCAGCGCCCGGGGTGGTGGTGAGACTGACGCAGAGAAGGGAGGGGCCTCCGAGTTTCGCCCGCCGAGACATGGCATGAGTTGGCTACAGACACGTCAGGGCTCACATGCACACCTTTGACAGGGTTCTGCTCAGAGATGTGGTCACAGTGGAGATAGGGGCACCTGCTACCTTTCATGAGAACCAACGGTCGACAGGGAAAGCAAAGAAGAGCTTTCAAACGCTTCTCATGATGTGTGGGTTCGCTAAAATGGACACAGTCACTCTGACAGTACGCACTGACACAGGGGAAGGACTAACCCCATTAACAGGACAGACAGTTAGACCGCGTGATGATCTGTGCTCATTTAAGTTGAGTTGCATATTCAATGATTGGGTATGAACGATACCAATAGGCTCCTGACGGTCACCTATAAATGCATTTGACTTGATGTACTTTAGTGTGGTTAATATTTAATTCATAGATTTTGACCAAGCCCTACGTCAAGAAGCAAACAGAGACTAATTTGAATCACATGATTCAGCCTTATCAGTCAACAGAAGTAGCGTGGGCAGGTGAATGTAGGATTTCTGTTCCTTTCTCTGTTGTAAGCCTCTCCCACACACACAAACACACGCACTAAACACAGAAAATAAGCTACAAACTGAACACAAAGAAACAATCGATCTGTGCTTCTTCAAAAACACATCAGGTTAATCAATAGTGGGCAGCACAAGTGTAACTCGCATGTTGATCAATACCATTAGACAAACAACTCAAATGTATTCAAATTGTCAATGAGAATGAAACTCTTGACAGCCTTAAAAAAAAGAATCCCTATGAAAGTTCCACACAATGTTCCAATCATAATGTTGAGGTCATTCAGACACAACAGAACACAACACGTAACATGGAATAGACACCATGAATGACTATTTTCATACATTTAAGAGTGACAGAGGCATCCATTACATGTTTTATTATAAATCCAAGTCATATTACAGTACAATATATAGGAAGAAAAAAATTTATTACATAGATTATTTTAACAAGGAGGATCAAGTGATTTGTAGCATAATGTCCAGAAGAGGTTTGCAAAAAAATTTTTTTTAATCAAATGATCAAAATTGGCTATTTTGTTAAAATCATTTTTTGCATCAATTGAGGAAATTGCACATCTTCAAACCAATAACTAATTTAGAATCTAATTTAAAGTTAAACACCTATATCATGTATTTCTTCCTTGTATTTAGGTTAAAAATCATTATTTTCAAACGTTTTCTATAACAATGCATTATATGTCATCAAACCAGACCCCAAAAATGAAAGACAATTGGAAGATGTCTACATACAGTAAATAAATATTTTGTAGGTCAATATACAATGTACTACCAAGTCCTCCTTGAGCAAAAAAGTTTTCCTTTTTCTCATTCATGAAATTAACTGCTGTACATGCGTCGTTTTCCCAAAGGCTCTCAGGGCAGATAGTTACAGTCACAGTTAATGAGCTGAGGAGTACGAGTCTATGCCAGTTTTGGACATACCTGGAAAAAGGATGTAAGCTACCTGAGGCTGTAAACTCGTCGTTGACCATGCGCTGCAGTTACAGGGCACCACGTACCCCGGATTTGTAGGTGAAGGATGAGTGTGAGTATGCTGGCTAGGGCAACCTAAACTTCCAAAAGGTCCAGTCTGATATCCAAAAGCGTGAGCGTAGGGCAAGGCGTTAGCAGCCAAGGTGTGAGGTACTTCCGACATCCTCTGGACAGCGCCAGTGCTGAACTGGCCAGGGTCAAGGAGAGAGTATGGTGATGAAGTTGGCGGAATGAAAGCTCTGGCTTTCTCTGCAGAGGCTAGGAGGGAGTCCGTGGAGAAACCTTTCAAGTGTTCTGCATCCCCGAAGAACTGCAATGGGAAAACGAAGCGGTCCTTTTTCATCAAACTCTTGGGTTTGCGCCGGGGTCTGTACTTGTAGTCCGGGTACTCTTTCATGTGTTGCGCGCGCAATCTCTTGGCCTCGTCGATGTACGGTCGCTTTTCTGACTCAGAAAGCAACTTCCATTCCGCACCAAGTCTTTTGCTGATTTCTGAATTGTGCATTTTAGGATTTTCCAGTGCCATCTTTCGCCTTTGGCCACGGGACCACACCATAAAAGCGTTCATAGGTCTCTTGATATGATCTAAAGGTTTTGCCATTACTAATGCGCAAGGTGACATATGTCGCACAACACACACCAAAACTGTATAACTCCCAAAAGTATTTATTCACCTTTCCACCAGTTCATGCTCCTCTGGTGCGTGATGGGGTTCAAGTAACAAGTCAAAACAAATTACTTGAATCAAAAAGTAAACATTCCCGTTAGAAATTCATTAATTGCAATCGGTATTAACTAACACTCCAAAAACGAGTTGCACCTGAAAAGGCTGCAGGGCGGTGCATGGATGAGAGCCAAATGCGAGTGAGTTCAAAGGTATTGATGGTGCTGAGCAGGACATCATCACAGAACTGTCACATCCTGCTAGGCCAATGGGAAAGCGAAGAGAGCTGTAATCCCTTTAAAAAGTAGCTGTGCAGGGGGAAGTTTTGTGAGGGAAACTAATTTATTTTCTACAGCAACCCCCTCATCCCTATGCTATATTCTTTAAAGATTACATATGTTGTGTCCCCAACTAAGGAATAGTATCTAGGCAGTGTCCGTAGTTTCTCTCCTAACAACCCTAGCATCTGATGTTGCGTTGACCATGGTCCCACCTCATTGACAAATAAAAACGTAGGTTTGTTTGAGACAGTTCTTCTGTATAATATTTAACGGTGGGTTTCCACAGTTCTAACCTTTGTATGGAAGTTTACAGATAGATATAAACTCAGGAACGTTTCCTCAAATGCAATTTTTCAATATGAGCTGACTCATATCACCAAGCCATCATAATCAATACTAATCACAGACATAATTCACCGTTCCTGGACCATTAGATTTATTCCTATGTGTTGGTAATTGCTATTTTTATCTGATCAAATAAATACATTCCATGACATTGATAACATGCTTGAATGTCATTGCCACAGTGGCACTGCAAATAACTGAAAAAGTGCAAATTTTACTTTACAGTATGTTCAAAAGAGCTTGGTGATAAACTGAAGAAAATCGAAAACGTGTGCTGGTTAGCTAAAACTCTATACAGTACTTCTCTGTGTGAACCTCTGGGTGACTTTGCATAAGAAGACATATCTGGCTTGCCACCCCACATGGTCTATCAGGGCTTACACTAAATGGAAAATTACAATCAAGGCAGAACAATGTCTGTCTAGGGATAGACTTGAGCCAGTGAATCAGAATAACAGCATCGTGTGTAGCGTGAATATGGGACCAGAATGGGGTCATTTGTTTGGTTCAACTGTACATCAGTGGCACTGTAGGCCACTTCAAAGGTAGAAAAAGGGACATAAAAGACCAGGCAGTGCACACCATGACAGGCAGACATGATAAAGATATTTGATGCATCTTTGGAGTCCAGGCTGTGCCCCTCTAGGTACAGGCTGCAGTGATAAACTGGTTGGCGGCAGGGGTCAGTGAATCCACAGTACCCCATTGCCATGTTATCTACAATGGGTTTAACTCTGATACAGGAGGCCCTGAGCATGCAGCGAGACTGATTACCTCAACAAAATAACATCTTGGCCGTGCTTTATTTCAAAGGAGTTTGCTTGAGATATTTTTTCAGGAAATTGCATCTCATAGACAAGAAATTGAAATGTGATTAACTTAATCCAATCATCTGATAACTGAGATATTGATGATATCCCATATCCTTTCTGGTCAGTGGGTAGCTGATTCATATTCATGTGAAAATGTTTTCTGTGCAAGGGTTATGTTGGATGCATTGTTTTCAGTACGGTCTGTTTGAGTAAGTATTATTTGGTGTTCTGATGAACTGAGGACAGCGTTCCAGCTCAGAAGATGAGGAAAAACCCAGGGTAATAAGAAAAACTGCCAACAGCACAAAATGGCTCACATAATCCGGTTATCCTCCGAGCTCTAAAAGATACTGGTCCTTGGGAGTCTGTCTTTTCCTCTAATGTCAAAACTGTCCTCCATGCACTCAGGTGGATTAGGGAGTCACGGTGGAGAAAGAAATTGACAGGTACAAAAGACCTGGGGGTGAAAAGGATATGAAAGAGGAGCATGGAGACAAGGATGGTTGTAGCGCCTGGTCCCACTTTCTGTTCCATAAAAGCAACTCCAGTGAGTTAAAAAAGTCCCCCGGTTCTCATGTAGCTACAATCATCTGGAATCCTTACCCTACCTTTGGTGTCCTTCTGTATTCTACAAGTGCGGTTTTCGACCGATAAGGAAATCGTGGAATGTGGGTATGTAAGGTGGTTAAGGTGAGGCAAAGGAAAGGTACCATGCATTTTACGAGCATGTAGGCCCTATGCCTACATCAGTCAGACTAGCATTCCGAAGCATTCTTCTCTCACTATCTTGGTGCAGAACAGCTGGATTCGCCAGGGAAGAGCACAGGGCAGTAATGGATTATTGACACACGTACAAAACCTGGCTCCACACAGGAGACAGATAAGAGAGTAGGACAGATAGAGGATGAAGGAGGGAGAGATGTGGGCCAAGCAATGCAGTGATTCACATTGTCAGATGTACTTAATCTTCTTCTTTCGGGGGGGGGGGGGGGTTAAAGCTCAGAAATGGTTTATTATTATTATTTGACCAATTTGATTATTGTTTGATGTATTTTGCACCATGCATTGTCAAATGTTGCACCAATCCTACAATGTCAAACCATCATTTTTGCTAGACGGGTCACATCTGAAATTATTCACCCATATCTAAAATTGAATGTAAGTGTACGGAAAGTTCGATAAAAACGTAACTTTCAAATTTGTCATTTCAGCTACCCATAAATACACAAACACCCTGGCAGTAAAATATTTCAAGGTGTCTTAAAAAAACATTGCAAGTGCAACAAGAGCTTCTGACACCTCTGAGCTGTATATTAGGAAACATTTCATGGCTGTCCATGGCTCAGGGGCGGGGGGGGGGGGGGGGATTTCACAAAATCTTTGTGCTTATTCTCATGAGACTTAGGAAAAGTAAAGCGGTTTTAATAGCTTTCCCTCTGACACATTGATGGTGGAATATGCTTTTGCTCTGTGGCAGACAGCTCCAATCCCAAAGGGGGTTGAGAGCAATCTACCCCCACTTGCAAGCACTTGTGGCCTAACTAAATTAATACACTTCCACCATCTGAGGATAAACCTGAGGGCAACATTACTGTGGGGGCCTATCAGCAAGCTTGTAATAGCACAGTCAGCAGTCAATGAGATACATTTGCAACCAGGCATTTGTCAGCGACTCAGCGTCATGCAGGCTAGAGATTTAAAATGTCCTGCAGTAAATTAAGTGCAGCTTGGAAGTAGAGGTGCAGGCTAAGCAGGGTGATGCTTATTTTAAATGGCAGACAGGTTTAGGAGGAAGCTGAGAGGACGCCTAAGCTAGAGTAGCTTCTGATTCAGAGTTCAGTTGATTATTTCCCCCCCTGCGAATCTCAGGGTCTATGTTGACACTAAGCAATCTGAGAAACTGGCCGATGTACCAACTCTGGAACAAAACGAATGATCTTCCATGAAAAACATTAAACAAGGTCAAAGATTATAATAAAGTCTTTGAAGGAATTAAGGTAGAAGGAAAATCAAGAAGGAAATTCTAACAACTCCAAGTACAAAAATAAACGATTCAAATGTGTGAAATGTGTCATCCTTAATTACTTTCTCGATTCACAAATGACTAAATTTCCTACACAGGCCGTTCCTGAGCAAGATCCAAAGAAAAAGAAGATCTAACATGAGTTGAATTAATCCTCTTTTGTTGGCTTAATTACCTGCAGGAGTCGGTTGACAGGGGTCTGTATCTACACAGAGACCAGCAAAGGAGACTCATACTTGACTCATACTTGTTCGCCTGTGGGATCATCTGTTAGGATTCCAGTAGAGGAAATTCATTAATACCTTTAAGCATTAGACGCTTCGTTGATTACATGCACGCCTGTACTGTATGCAGATGAGTGTATGAAGTCATTGGCAGCATGACGAGCTCAGCAAGAGACGTTTTGTCTGATTTAGTGCCGCTTTAGGTTGTTGGATGACTTTTTTTCAGAGCATAGAGGGAGAAATTGAAGAGTTGGATGAAAAAAGTGAGATAGTGTAAAGTAAAAACGAAAAAGAGAAAGTTGTGTGCCAAGTTCAACACTCTGACAGAGTGAAGGAAACATCCCCTTTTACAGGTTTGGTGGAGCAGGTATAGATATTTTCACTTGGGGTGGCAAGGGGGTGGCAGGAGACAGTTGTATGGTGGTATGGTGTCGTGGAGTGACAGTGTAACCTGATACCACCATAAATTACAATAGCAGTGTACTTTAAATAATGCCAACATAAATTAAATGTATACTGTAGAATTAAATTTACAATCATTTAAAAAAGTACATATATTAGCATGGGGATATATGGGATGGCAAGTTTTTTGCTCCGCTCTAACTAATAATTGTATCTGTTTCTTCCTTCTCTCTCCATCTCACTATTTTCTAGGGCACACAAAGTAGAACAGAAACGATCAGCTATCCCCCCCCCCCTCCCTTTAGAATTCAGAGGAT
This sequence comes from Hypomesus transpacificus, assembly GCF_021917145.1. NCBI lineage: Eukaryota > Metazoa > Chordata > Actinopteri > Osmeriformes > Osmeridae > Hypomesus > Hypomesus transpacificus. The sequence goes on from NC_061069.1 coordinate 2,952,911, forward strand.
TACACTTTGGCGGCCAGGTAAAATGCTTGGAATTATCAGCTTTTTTTTCGTATTCAGAGTAGAACAGGCATGTGTACTAGGAGAGACACTTCAAATACAGACGATATCCATTTGCTTCAGAATACAGGCCAAGTGACAGTGTGGAGCCACTAAGAAGCTTATGATATAATGAAAACAGTGTTCCCCCAGGGCTATGATATGCTCACTGTGACGGTAAGGAGCGATTTGTGGGGACTGGGGAATCTTGGAAGGTGTGTGTGGGGTGGAGAGAGATGGAGAGAGAGCTTTCTGTCAAATTACACAATAAACTCCTTGAGGAAACTTGAATGAAAATGTCTTCCTTTTAGTTTTTCTAAAACAGTGTAACGTATTTGAACTAGCTGCCAGTAAGACAAATACTAAATTATAATACAGTGGTAGTACTAAGTAGGGCCACAAGAGATCAGTATAACTAACACCATGAGAAGATCAAATGACAGTATTACAGCTTAAAGATTGTGCACTCCATACAAGATGTACAGACTATATACACTTAAGTATTTGTAGTCTGTGTTTACAAAAACGGTTCAAAGTAATTCATATTAATATTGTTTCTGATCAACAGTCCTCTTAAAAAGCTGGGCTCGTCCGGGATTTGAACCCGGGACCTCTCGCACCCAAAGCGAGAATCATACCCCTAGACCAACGAGCCGCTGTACGTTATCAAAATATTTTACTTACATGATCTTTAAAAAACAATTTTAGTTCAATCATATTGAGTTCAACTAATTTGATGATTTCTTTATGAATAAAATTGGCTTTGGTATACTTTTTTTAATATTATAGTATAAATAATATGAAATGGTTTGGTATATCCTTACATAGCTTACACAGGTTTAATCCGTGTTTTCCCATAATCAAAATGTGTACATGCGCAACCAAAAGAAAATTCTGTAGATCTTCATGGATACATAAACCAACTCATACAAACATCTTGGCCTTTTTATCACTATGTATTCAATCTAAAATGTATTGAATATCTCCAAAGGTGTAAAATTCCAGTGAGGAATGTTCCAGTAAGCCATTCTTTAAAAAGCTAAACCTAACCCTAGTACTATAGTATTTTATCATGTGAGGTGGACTTTATCCATCAGTTCTCTGTCTTCAATGTGTCTTTGTCCTAAATATATTTCTTAGTTAGATATTTGAGGAATAAACTGATTTGGCCAGCGGTCTTGGCAGCTTACTTGGCCAGGTAAGCCTTCTACACAACCATGCAGAGCCTCTGGGAACTCCAGCAAGTGGAAACCTCTCTGTTATCCAACTCCAATAACGCGCCGGTGATCTTCCTGACCAGCCTGGGCTGGATGTTCTCGATCAGAAGGTACAAATGCTCACCCAGCATCTGCTTCTGATCCTGTGGGAAAGCATCAGCTAGCATACAGGCTGTCAGAGGCTCTTGGCCAAGCATGCAGACAGTATCAGGCTGGAGGGGAATAGACAGGTAGTAGAAACAGGTATTTATAACTACAGGAAGCACACAGATAATCCTGTGGGAAACAACAGCAATACAGTTGGTTGTAAATACCTGCTTCATAGCCACCATAGACTGAGCATTTATATGTTGCTGGGATTTGCATAGTACAGGCTCTCAACACGCACCTGGGGGGGGGGGGGGGGGGGGGGGGGGTCACGGTCTGCTGAGCTTCATGATTGGCATGTACATGGATGGCGGCCATCGCTTTATCAATCTTAGAGCGCAGAGCCTCTGCAGACTCCAGTTGGTGGGTCACCTTACTGTTGTCCATCTCCAGAAACATTCCAGTGAGCTTTTTTAGCAAATTCAGGTTGCATATTAAGGATGAGGGTGATGAGACACTCTCCCAGGATTTGTTTCTGGTACTGGGGCATAATGGCAGCCGTCAGATGCTCCTGGCCCCATATGTAAACAGCAGGCTGGAGGACAGAGGGACATGCTGTTAGATACACGTTAAACACACATAATGCTTATGATGCCACAATGAGAACAACTGCTTTCAGCTTTCATGTCACCTTCATGTGACCTGTAGCCCCATTTCATTGTCTCTATCCTTTCCCAACGTTGTATTCACAAAACTTAACTTATTGTATTAACGTCCAGGAACGCAGGCAAATGAGCGATTTCTCCAACTCAGTCCTGTCTTCAATTTCCCATCAGATTTTTTCCCGTCCAAACAAAACATCAGGATATTTGAGTCTGACAATGTGTTTGTGTAAGACTATGTGCATATACCCAAATACAAAATAACGTCATGTCTTCTCTTCTAGGTGTCCGATTCTTGAAATTCAGGAGTCCTTATTCTTGATCGATTGATGGTGTTAATAGGACGATTGGATGTTGTGAGTCTTTTGAAATGTGGAAGGGAGGGGATCTACGCCCAATGCATTCTGGTCGCCGCTGCACGTTCAGCAAGAAGCTGTAGGCTACGATCTGCACCGGAATCTCAGGAATTTGAGGTGTCCGCATCAGTTCAGTCGGTCGAGCCGAACCCTCAGAACCACACGGTATTCTTTCACTGACAATCCGGTAAACACTTTATATACTTGTGTTTTGCTTACTAACAAGTTCATACGCCTTGTGTAGCTACAAACTATTTCTCTAGGTAGCTAGCCAACGTAAAATTGACTTCCTGTCTCATTCCAGCAGGGTGGTTGACTAGCAAGCTAGCTAGCACTAGCTAATACTTAAACTAGCTAGTTACCGAGTTGGTACAATCAAGCTGCTGAAATGTTTAGATATTAAGACACAACTAAGATTGATTTCTTGGTCCATTCTGTAATGTTCACCTGTGCTTAGATATATGTCCAGCAGACATTAGCCTAGAGCTAGCTAGCTATAGTACTAGTATTAACATGCAGCACGGTCACGGATTCGAGCTGGCTAACTAGAAATTATTATGTTAGTTGCCTAGCTAGTCTAGTAGTCATTTAAAAAGTTATTTATTGGTAATCTGGCATACAACAGGCTATTTAACTGCAGGCTGCAAACTCAGTAATTTATTTGTATAGCTGGTTGCACCATTCTATTTTGAGAATGACTCATAGGACTCAAAACTCCCAAACTTTTTAGCACACTGTAGCTTATAGACTACGGGCTTTCGAAACATAAAAACTCACATTCAAATACATATTGTTTAGGCCTATTCCGGTTTGTTAGTCCCTGTTGGCCCATTGGAATTTGTTGTCGCGTTAATTATGAAGAGGTAATACAGAAAAGACTAATTGACGGTAAATTATAAATGACTAGAGTAAACGGTGTACTGTCTAGGGGAAAATAAGCAATTCGTTTTGAGAGAATAAAGGTTGGAAGCGTGAGCAGTGTGGTGCAGTTATGGTGGTTAGTATATTTTCAGACAATTTGTTCTGAGAAAAGACTAAGCACACTTCCTGTCTTTCAGTCCACAAATCAGAAGATTCTTTAAACGTCCTTGCTGCACATTACTGGTTTTTCTACATCATGTGAATGTGTTTTGCTTTGTTTGCAGGTTGAAAGAGAAAAATGTCTCAGGCTGAAAAAATTAAGGTATGTTTCTGTATTTGCACAATAGTGCCTAATATCAGACTGCCCTGGATTTTTGTTGTTGTTGCACCTTTCTTTTACTGCGTGTGTGTTCTCACGCATTCTGTTGGATCACAAGCATTTTCTTGTGTGGAAGTGTCCAGTAGAGGTGCAGAACAGATGTCTACCATGTCATTTTAGTCTGAGAGAGAGAGACATTAGTGTGGATGGCATCGTCGACCGCTCAAGCAAGGGCTTCCAGCTGCTGCCTTCCTCATGACTCACTGTTGTCTCTCAGCCTAAAAACCCCCAGGCAGAATGAGAGCACTGTTATCCCAGGAGAGGGAGGGAGGGGGGGGGGAGGAGACGGAGGGAGGGGGAGGGGGGGGGGAGGGAAGGTCAGTTAAAGCAGTGGGCCTAAATACTGTAAAAGTGTTGTTGCATACTCTTTAAATTAACCTGTATTTTGGAGCTTTAGATCATTTAAACTCAAAGATCAAGTGCATAAATCTCAGTTTGTAAACAGAAAACTGAACAATGAAATCCACCGCTGACTGATCCCTTATGGGCCCAATCCCGGGACATAAGTAGCGGAATGCCACACAGAAGTACTTCTCCAAATACAAGGGAGAGACATCAGTGTTTCCTGAGCACCAGAGAACAAACGTTTCCTCTAAATCATAACCTAATAACGGTCTGCAGTGTATACCAAAACAAAGACGAGACAACCCTATTTTGTCGATGGGTGTAAGGATGTACAGAAGTTGTTAGAAGTATCTCTGGTCGTAATGTAGGCGGTTCCTCTGTTTACCTATTTCCAGCAAGGGCAGTTCACCAACCCAGAGACCCCGGGGTATGTGGGCTTTGCCAACCTGCCCAACCAAGTGCACCGCAAGTCAGTCAAAAAGGGCTTCGAGTTCACCCTCATGGTAGTCGGTAAGTGTCATCTATTCATTTCTAGTGTTATCCCTGACCCGGTTTCAGTACTGTAGAGATGCTCCTTTTTGACACTGCAAGAAGAATGGGTCCCCAAATGATGATGTTGAAGTGCCCTAGTCAGGCCATAGACATCTGAGGAATGTGACATCTACTGTAAGTGGGAACATTTGAGGAATGCATTTCCTCTTTCTCCTAGGGCTTGGTAGAGAACAGATAGAAAGGGGATGCCTTATTTGTGTAAACTGAAATAAGCATATGCAGTTCATCAGTCGACTACAGAAAGAATACACTTTCACTTCAGGGTTTCCCGCAGCACTTTGCAGCTAAGGCGGCCGCCTAAGCAACACCCGCTCGTCGCCTAAACAGCGTTATCCGCCGTGTGACTCCTGTTTTCTCCCTTCCATTCCAAACCGTGACCAACGCCAGTCTCCCTTCTCTGCAGAACGCATTAGTCTATCACACTTGAATCGTAAGCTATGATACTGATAAAGGAGAACACACATTTCTTTGTACTAAAACCAGAAACCACTTCTGTAACTGCGTCTGTAGATCATTTCTACTTCCTGTAGTGTGTGTGTGGGGGTTGGTGGGAAGGCCCACATCCATGTTAACAGATGCAGCGAGTGAGTCTTCTCCCTCTCTCTCTCTCTTTCTGACGTGCTGTGTGAAACGTTTGTCTTTCCTCTCCCCTTCCCTCATCTGTGTGTGTGTGTGTGTGTGGGGGGGGGGAGGCCCTGTTTTACCATCCCACCGTCAGTTCAAACTGCCTTAAAATACACCACAGTGGAATGCAGCCTATAGGCTTCTGGGACAGCCTCCCATTGGATCTGGCCTGCTGCTGCTGGAATACTTGAGATGCTTGTTCTAGCGTCAAAGATCGGAGAAGGGATGGACAAATCACATTCCATGCATCGCACATGTCCCCGGCACATGACTGTGGCTTGATGTCTGTCATGTGGAGATGCTTGAGGATAGGATCTGGTTAGCTGAGAGGGATATGGAACAGCGTGCCCGAGCAAAGCATTCCACCAATGGAAGTATTCACTCTTTTGGAAAGAGATGGGGGGGGAAAAAAAGAGAGTTTTCATAAATCCCTGAGAGAGCGTTTTCAAGTCCTGCCGTGTGTTAATGGATTCATGTCTCTCTTCTAGGCGAGTCCGGTCTGGGCAAGTCCACCCTGATCAACAGCCTGTTCCTCACTGACCTCTACCCTGAGAGGATCATCCCTGGAGCTGCAGGTGACGCACACCCCCCCCCCCCCATTACAATTTACCCCCCCTTCCTTCCCCATTGACTGACATGTGTCGCCCGCCCCTCTCTAACCTGCAGAGAAGATTGAGAGGACAGTCCAGATCGAGGCATCCACGGTGGAGATCGAGGAGCGAGGAGTGAAGCTCCGCCTCACCGTGGTGGACACACCTGGATACGGCGACGCCATCAACAGCCAGGACTGGTGTGCTACCCCCCCTCCTCCTCCTTCTCCTCCATGATATGGAATAGCACCTCCATTTGACACTGATTTAAAGGGTTATTTGTGCGACACGGTCTCTGCAAGGTGACTTTTCCTCGGCCGGGACTGTAACGGACCCCTCTGCCTCTCCGCACAGCTTCAGCACCATCATCGCCTACATCGACGACCAGTTTGAGCGCTACCTCCACGACGAGAGCGGCCTGAACCGCCGACACATCGTGGACAACCGTGTCCACTGTTGCTTCTACTTCATCTCCCCGCTGGGCCACGGGTGAGCGTCCGCGCTGGTGCTGCGCCACACTGCCCTCTGGTGGACTGTTACGTCCATCTCTCTTTTTGCGCTCCAGTCTTCCTTCCACCACCCTCTCTGGTTTCTTTATCTGTCTGTCTTCTTCTGTCTGTCTTCTTCTGTCTGTCTAGTCTGAAGCCACTGGATGTGCAGTTCATGAAGGCCATCCACAACAAGGTCAACGTGGTGCCTGTCATCGCCAAGGCGGACACGCTCACTCTGAGAGAGAGGGAGAGGCTCAAGCGCAGGGTAGGTGACTCTCTCTCACACACACACAGAAAATGTGGGCGGTCAGTTTTAACAACGCTCCACATCACCTTCAGTGTGCTACAGCACATAGCTGTACAGTAAATGCTCCCATGCTGTGGCTGTAGATTCTGGATGAAATCGACGAGCACGGCATCAAGATCTACCACCTCCCCGACGCCGAGTCGGACGAGGACGAAGACTTCAAGGAGCAAACCAGGATCCTCAAGGTAAACTGGCATGTCCAAATACTCTCTAAACACCAAACTGGCTCAGTCCCTAATACCGACCGAGTACACGTCTTACAGCCAGGGCTGTGGGTTTTAAGTCGTTCACCACACATCTCCAACTGGAACCGGTACGGGTGTGAGTGATGTTCCTGTGTTCCTCCTCCCCCACCCTCCAGGCCAGTATTCCCTTTGCGGTGGTGGGATCCAACCAGCAGATCGAGGCCAAGGGGAAGAAGGTGCGGGGTCGTCTCTACCCCTGGGGGGTGGTGGAGGTGGAGAACCCGGAGCACAACGACTTCCTCAAGCTCCGCACCATGCTCATGTGAGTGTCTCTGTCTGTGTGTGTGTGTGTGTGTGTGTGTGAGGGGACGCATTGGACAGATGTCCATTTGTAGGAGAGTTGTCGTGCTGATCCAAAGCGTTGATTGATAGCGGCCCCTCTCCGTCCCCAGCACCCACATGCAGGACCTGCAGGAGGTGACCCAGGACCTGCACTACGAGAACTTCCGCTCGGAGCGCCTCAAACGGGGCGGCAGGTTGTCCTCCCATGGTTACGTTCTGCCTCTCTCTCCTGCGTACGTACCTGTCTGTCTGCTTGCCTTTCTGCACCTCCCCCCCCCCCCCCCCCCCCCCCCCCCCCCCCCCCCCCCCCCCCCCCCCCCCCCCCCAGAACTGCAGCCAGCCAGCCAACACAGCCCAAGTCCAGCCCCCATAGCGGTGATTTAGACCACTTCCTGTGCACAACCTACGCAATGAGGACACATTCTTTTGTGGAGATGTGAAAGATGACGATGAGGATCCACCAGCATGTTGTTTTTTAAACAACACAACAAATATCTAAAGCACGTCCAGTTATTACAGGATCATTCATGTTTGCCGGAGAGAGCAGTTGTTGATCTGTGGAAGTCGTTCAATTGTCTACATGTGTAGGGTTCTACAGGTGACCCTTGTTGACCCAAGAGACCAACAGAGTGGGTGGAAGCAGTGGGCCATAGTGTGACCTGTCGGCAAGGCTTATGTGGGGCACATTCAGGCAGAGGATCCTACACAGCCAGGATTAGGGTTTATCTGGTACATTCTGCATGCATTCGGCATATTTTGCTGTTGTGTAGAACAGCCCCTCAAACAGATGTTCCCAAACACCGTGTGGAACCCTAGCGTTCTCGGGGCAGGTTCTGTGGGACTTTTAAGAGCTTCTTTGAGGGCAGTCCAGAAGGAGAGGTGGCTGTCACTACCCTCTCCATCATCCCACCGGTGGTCTGCCCCGCCCAATCCCCCGGGTGACTTATTGGAGGTACCGTCTTCAGTGTGGGAGGTACCCCGGCCGCCCCCCCTCAACTCCACCCCTGACCCCCCCCCCCTCTTCCCTCTCCCCTTTCTTTTCTCTTGCTGCTTTGCTTCCGTTTCTGCAGCTTGCCTTTCACTGAGCACACGTCTGTCCACTTTTTCTTCCGCCAGTCTCTTTCTGTCACGCGCACCGATTCATGCCACCTTTTCCCACGTGTTGCTTTCTCTGCGCCTGCTTGACCGTCACGATGGATGGCGACGTGACTTCCCTGAGGCCTCTACCGCCCGATGGGGCTTCCTGTTCACCCTGCTTTACTGCTGCCTGTCAGCAAGACGCTTTCAGAACACTGTGCTGTCATTTGGATTTGTACATGCGTAGACACAGCCTATGACATGTCGTCTGTGTGAAAGTGATTGGCGGTGTGGCCGTCCAATGGTCAGACCCCCCCCCCCCACTCACCCCAGTCGTCTGCTGTACAGGAAGGGCCCGGAACCGGAGGAAATGGACAAGGATATGATCCTGCAGGAGAAGGAGGCTGAGGTAGGACACGCGACCATCACCCTCAATTGTCTGGCTAAGTTAACTACGTGTGAGTTGGGATTCCAAGGCGTGGTTGTGACAATGGCTTGTTTTGTGCAGCTGAGGAGAATGCAGGAGATGATTGCCAAGATGCAGGCTCAGATGCAGAAACAGGGAGATGGAGAGGGTGATGCGTGAAAGCCCACGGTATGAACACACACACACACACACACACGTCTTGCTTGTGTTGAGATGTAGCACAGTTCATGACGTTATGTTGGTGGTTAACACTTTAACAATGGTTTAAATGCACACTAGACGGAGATGGGAGACGGTATCATAAGCTTTTCCTTTCCGGGTTCCGGGCAGGTTTGGAGCTGTTCATTGAGCCTGACCAGAGAAGAAAGGAGGATGGCAGAGGAAAAGGAAGTAGAGTGAAAATCAAAAGAAAGATATCATCGGAAGATACTGGTCCCTGTCTCAAACTGCTTGCCACCATCTTATTTTAGTTCACTCCTACATAAGCAGTATTATGTTTTTATTGTATTTACACACGTTTTTGTTTCTAATATTCCATATTTCTATGCTATTGGATTAGGCCAGTTATTGAAATGAAGAATATCCCCCTTTAATGGGGAACATCATTTTGTTACAGTCATTAAGACTTGTTTGTTATTTTACTTTACTTAGCTTTTTTCTTTGCTTCTTTTGCTGTTGAGAAAGCCAAAAGCCCCCACTCCTTCTCTCAGTACTGTGATTGGCTGTCCACTTGGATCTAAAACCACTCATCATGTTTCCTCAAGCTACAAGTGGTGTGGCCAACGACTGTGAACGCTTGAAACTCGCTTCCTGTCTAAACGGCAAAACCTCATCTGTAATGTCAGGTGTTTTACCCTCCCTTTTAATCTGTTGTCATGCCAATATTGAAGGACTGTCAATACTTGAGATTCCTCACCAGTGTTTTTTCTGTCCTGCATGCACCACTGTACCTGGTCTGAAGTGGCATTGTGCTTCAGATTGACTAGTGAAGACTCAAATATACTGTGACCTTTGGCCTCTCACCCTGTAGCCCTGGCCCATGAAGGAGACGTTGATGTTCTCGATGGTGTGCTTCTGTGGATGCTGTTCTCCTACCTGAGGTTTATATCTAGTTGTCAACCCATTTAATGCAGAAAAGTGCCCTAACAAATGCATGGTAAAACTGTGACGACTGTGTTCAAGACGCGTTTATAAAGACATAACTATTCCTTTAGGCCCCCTTTCAATGTGGAGTGAAGTTCCTTCCAGCGTCTGTGCTGCAGAGGTCGTACTGCCCATACTGTAGGACTCATCTGTTTCTGGCTGAGTGCCTCTGGAGGAGATAGAGCTTCTGGAAGTTTGAACTGGTCCTTTTTATTTGCCATGACCACCATTTATGGTCATGATATGGACCTTCATGAGTCTATGCTGCTCAAACCAGGCAGAGGCCAATTTAGAGTTCTTAACATTCCAGTTTCTGCCGTTTTATCCAAATACTATCAAATAAAAGTATTTACATATCCTATACTTGTAATAAAATTTGTATTAAACATATATGCTGTTTTTATTTGTCGTCTCTGAGTGCTGGTATATGAGCTGTCGTTATACAAGTGATCCAGGTTGGCCTATTTGTTAGGATTAACAACTTCAGTTCAACACGAGCTGCTAGGGAGAGAGCCTCCCTCAGACTGGGGTCAGGTTAGGGTTCAACACAAGCTGCCAGTGTGAGAAGCTGAGCAAGATTAGCTAGCTGTGACTGGAGGGTCACAGCACAGAGCAGCTTAACCAGCCCAAACGCAGCGAGCAAACAGCCTGGGAACAAAAGAGTTCCCCATTTCGACTTAATTCATGCCTAAGCTGCATGGAAGACACATTGGTTATATTTACAGTAGTGTACAAGATAGATTTCTTAACCTTTAAAATGTGCTGAAATGTTGCACTCTGATGGATTGGTTTGTTATTGTCTGACTCATTAACATGGACCACAGATCTGACCTGTTGATATTTTCTCTTTAATAATGACATTTCAGTCTCATGACTGACATCAGACAATACAGTCATACTGCACAATAGTCAGTGGTCATGTGCTTCTCATGGAAGCAAAAAACTGCTTTCCAACTCCAAAAACCACTTGAGTTAAAGAACCATTTTTCATAGACTTTACTATAGGTTTTTCCCATTCTAACAGGTATACACAGCGCTCTTAATGTCATGGCTTTTCTGTCTTAAATACTCTCCGTTCTATAAAGAAAAACTGTAAAAATATTTAATTATAGCTAATTAAAAGATCTCTTGGGGGGAGGGGGGGGGGGGACTGAGGGTCTGGTTTTTCTGTGGTCCTTGAGAGGTGGGGAGGGGGAGTGGGGTCGAGGGGCAGACAGCGTGGGTTCACCGGGAGGAAGAGGTGGTGTTACCGTTCAGAGAAAACCTGGAGGACAGAGAAGAGGTATTGACATCGCTTCACATGACCACGATACAAAAAAGGGTGTCACCTCAAAAACAAACAAAAAACAACGTATTGTTTCTGCTATACCGGTTCTTCCATACGGCATGTGTTACAGGTTGATATGGTTTTGGCGCAGGCCGGTGCAACTCACCTGCAAACTCTCTCCATCATGTGAGTGACGAGGCGGTCTGAAATACCGGGACAGGACTCCTCTGCCAGGTTGAAGGCATTCTCCAACTCCTCAATAGCCCCCACCCCACCTCCACTTGCCCGCCTCTTCTCTTTCAACTAGGGGACAGGGGACAGCAGGCTTGGAGTATAGATGCACAGTCTCCAGATGAAAGAATATAGATCTACGGGCCAATGTCATGACATTTGTGTAAACAATGTACCTCTCTGAAAATAGGAGTGACCAATGCAGACAAACACTGTGACTTGGGTTGCCTTTTCACCGAATCTGCAGACTAAGCACAAAAAGAGCAACAGTTGTTATTTTCTCTCTTGCTATTGTAGGCATGAGACAGAGAGAGACAGAGAGAGAGAGAGACAGAGAGAGAGAGAGACAGAGAAATGGTCACACCTCTGAATCTGTGTGTGTGTAGCCTTTTTGTAGCTTGTTCATGGAGCTGGGTCTGACTGTGGGGAACGTCCACATGGGACACTGGTTGTCATCGCTATCAGCATCCCTGAGGGGGACAACACCAAAAACACATGAAGGATGTCTGGGGGGGCCAGCAGGCCAAACCATGTTTAGAATGCAGCCATCAAAACAAGCTCTTTTTGAAAGACTGAAATAAAGTGTCCTATTGAGTTTCGTGGAAAAAGGAGGGCATTCTATAAATATACAGAAGGGGCCAGAAATACTTCCATTTGGATTGTGATGAAGAATGTGTGTGTGTGTGTGTTAAGGAGCTCACATATCTGAGTCGTCTGAGCTGGACTCCTCCCCGTGGCCCTCGGACCTCCAGCGGCGGTAGCGGTCGATGAGTTCTGTCAGGTAGGGCGTCTTCTTGGTGTAGCGTGTGATGAATTTGTGCTTTAGCAGTTCCTTGGCTGTCGGCCTCTGATGATGAATTCAGCACAAAGACTTTCAATTCAGCAATTTTCAGATCTTGCACTGGATAGGAACATGATTTGTAAAGTCACTGTGCAGCTTTAGTAACGTGACAGGGTTGCCAAATGAATGCATATTTAGTAACATATAGGTACTATTCTTATGAACATGATATCTAATATACCGAAACTAAAGAAAGCTGTCATAAGATTTATCCAGCCTCAGGGGTTCATTTCCCAAAGTCTTTTGATCTTATGTCTACTTTGAGAACAAAAGATGTGACGTGAAGTGAAAGAAGTCATCTGGCGTTAGTGGCTTGCATGGACAGGAAACCTTACTCACAAAGCGAGGGTCTTTGTTGAGGCAGGCCTCCACAAACTCTTTGAAAGGCTTGCTGTAGGAGCCCTCAAGGGTGGGGGGGGTGTTTTTGGGGATGAGGAATAGGACCCTCATAGGGTGTAGGTCCGAGTTGGGGGGCTCCCCTTTAGCCAACTCGATGGCAGTGATCCCCAATGACCATATATCCGCCTAATGAGATGTACAATTAGAAACGATTCGGTTACAGAACGGATGTTTCATGTACAGGTCCAAAACATATCGGACTGCGTAAAATCTCTTGAATAAGAAAGCCAAAGAACAAATAACGGCATTCCACGTCATAACCATGGCCTCACCTTGAAGTCGTACGCCGACTGTTTGATGACTTCCGGCGCCATCCAAAACGGCGTGCCCACGAATGTGTTCCTCTTGATCTGAGTGTCTGTCAGCTGGCCCGCCACCCCAAAATCGGCCAGCTTTACATCGCCCTGCTCAGACAGCAGCACGTTGGCAGCTAGGAACACATAGGAAGATGGCATGCAATTAATAAGCATCGAGACACAATGTTCTCCTGGTACTTTGAGTGGTGACTAGAGGTAGCGTATTTTTATAAACAACGCTGTCAGTTATAGGAAGTATTGTAGGGATTGTGCAGGAGACTGTAAGGACATAATGGCTGCCAGACAGTCACCTTTGATATCTCGATGAATCTTCCTCTCAGAATGCAGGTACTCCAGTCCCTTCAGGATTTCCCTCAATATAGTAGCTATGTATGTCTCTTCTAATGGTCCGGGACGTAACTACAAGAGAACGAACAAGAGACAAAGAGAGAGAGAGTGTGAGAAGCAAATCTCATATGCTTTCCGGTATAGCTAAAACTTAGACATCCACTATTGGAGATTATACTGGATGGTAATCTTACTTACTAGGTCTAGTGCTGATCCCCCTCCCAAATACTCCATGATAATCCACAGTTTGGTACCCTGAATGGCCAGAGAGAGTAGTATTATCAGTGTGTGTGGGTATGTGTGTATGAGTGTGTGCAATATAGGCCCATATGCAAGTATATAGCATGCCATGCTGCACAACAAATTGTCTTACCTTCAAGTAGGACCCATAATACTTGGTGACAAAGGGGCTGTCACACTGGCTAAGCACCGTGATCTCCTGCTGGATGTCTTCTATCTCGTCCTCAGCCTCCTCCAGGTCGATGATCTTGATGGCCACCACCTCCTTGTTCCGGTTGTTGATGCCCTTGTAGACCTCGCCGAAGGAGCCTTTCCCAATGCGTTCCTGCTTGGTAAAGTACTCCTCTGGGTCCAGCCTGGAATTCTGCTCGACAGAATGGACAGAACACAAACAACTATTAACCAGCAACATATCTACTACAAAAGGGGTGTGTCCTTTGTGTGGTGTGGTGGACTTGCACTTTGCAGTGCGCTGAATACGAAAGTTCTATTAAAGTGTAATGCTGCTTTAAAGTACATTTATGTAACCACAAAATCGGCGATGGATGATGTTCTGAGAACACATTAAACAAGAAAATATGTTCAATTTTATTTTACAAATGAGGGACACTAGCAAAATACAGTTGACAAGTGAACCATTTGGCCCGCTTTGACTTGTTGAAACTGTTGACTTTTCTGACCATTGAAGAGACGGTGTTGTTGCACTGTTCGAAGCATACAGGGTGCATACATATTTATCTCTGCATACCATAGTTGATCTCTGACTAGGATGATTTATTACGGCCCACTACCCACCCATCCCTAGTATCGGATGCCTAGCAGTGAGTCATGGGGATTCGCCTTTGCTTTGCAAGTAGGGAGGTGACAGTAGCTGTAGCTTGAATACTGTACCTGATTTTGCATGTCGCGTAGGTGCGCCATCCTTTCGGCAGATTTGACAGAAAAGGGACAGCCGCAGCCCTTTCTGTCTGCAAGACAAAGTTGTCAAAATCCTGTATCTTATTGTTCTTCCTCCTCCCTAACACCTTTAGCTGCCTAGCGAGCTAGCAAAATAGATAAACACCCAAGCTACCCGTGCTGTCACTCCGCGCAGTGTTTACGGCCTCGAATCCCCCGACGGTGGACTCTACAGCCCGGTTGGAAGACAAGCTATGTATCGTAAAACTACATGTATGATAGCGTCAGACAACACGGAAAAAATGTTTCCGTATATTAATATTTAATTCATATCAAGGAACACTGCTTCTTGAATTGTGGCTTGAGGACAATATAATGGCTTACAATGCGCACGCGCATCCAAGTCTTTCAAGGCATGCAGGATTATGGGAGTTGTATTTTCTGTAACGGATTTAATGGCTTTCTCGATTCATGGGCAACACTGAAAATGTAAAAATGCAGGCGATTAGAAATACAAGATATAAGCACAATAAAGGATAAAGATCAAGCTAAATTGAATTTATGAAAATGTACCACGTACATATTTGAGAGTGTATCGCATTTTGCCAAACATTTTAAATATAGCATTTCCACTAGTGTAGCCTACTTAACTTTCTTGGTGCTGTAAACCAACAACACACAAACACACGCGCACACACACGCATACACAAACAGAAAAGAGAGAAAGCATCAAATGTTTAACACAGGCCTATATCTAGGTCATCATTCGAAATAAAAAAAATATTTACAGTAGTCTACAGGATTTATTTGAATTATGATTTACGGGCATGTACTGATCTACAGGCTTAAATAAAGGTAAAGTGTTATGACCCCACCATGGAAGAAACACCTGGAACCTGAAGGACAACCAAGCTGTCTGCACTGAACAATCATTAGGTTTGGCATTAAAAAGCACCACACCTCTAGTTCGTTCTATTTTAAATCATATAGTCTTTGTATTGAAGTGAGCCACTCGGGCCACTTGTCATTTCTAGAGGGGTTAACAGTGTTTATACTATAGAGTATTGGAAACATTAAAAAAAAAGTTAGTTGTATTGTCAATTAGGCTACTGGGCTATAGTGTTCACTGATGTGATTATCAGTAAGAAGGTGGTCAATCTTAAATTAAAGCTTTTGTCAATGGAAACAGATAGGCTTACCACAGAGCGCCAATAGGAAGGTGGAGCTCACCAGCACGCTCAAACTGCGCTCCTCCTCATCACATTCGTTTGCCGAAGAAGGGAAGCAGATATTGGATTTTACTGAAGCTCTTTGGAAATACTGAAGCTTCTTCTAGAAAGTGTCTATGCACAAGAGCTACATTTATTGATCGTCTTCCGCGAGGGATTGATACAGTGTTACTTAGCGATTATTTTCGAGTTCCAATAAGGAGAAATACATTGAGTGCATGGTTTCCTACCTAAGAAATGGTTTAACGGGGATCTGAGCAGCTAACTAAATCTGCTAATTATGGTAAAGGTAAGTACATTTTCTCAGTCGATTAGCCTGTTTATTTTAGACGCATGCACTGTAATCAATTGAAACTGAGTCAATGCTAGAATTCAATAAAATGTGAGATATATATATATAGGCCAAATGAAACAAAATGTTGTACTATGATTGTACAAAAAAAGAAAAATCTAACACATGATGTCAGTTACTTGACAGACGTGCATGAACGTTGTACGTTCCAAAATGGAAAAAAGAACAGTTACATTGTGTATGGTTCCTGTAGCCTACTTGAAGTTGCATAATCAATATTATGTATGATATTTCACTATCTTGCGGTGCATGAG
Organism: Hypomesus transpacificus; assembly: GCF_021917145.1. Lineage (NCBI taxonomy): Eukaryota > Metazoa > Chordata > Actinopteri > Osmeriformes > Osmeridae > Hypomesus > Hypomesus transpacificus. The sequence goes on from NC_061069.1 coordinate 2,968,946, forward strand.
TCATATAAATGCCTCTGACACCCACTGAGACCACTCTCAGATCCGAATGTACTTTGACCATATATTTTTGGGGCACTTATTGTTTGCTTGTTTGTTGGGAGATATTACATGTTTGCAATGCAACACAAGCTATCAGAAGTCTGCATTCAATACAGTACAGGACTGTATCAAACTATAATCTATTTTTAATATGTGAATTGAACATCAAGGCTCAGATCTTAATCTGTGGACCTTCTTCACAGACAGATTCCCCTCGTAGGAGTGCTCATTGAAACAAGACAAGGCCGTGAACCCGGCGGAGTTGGTCAGGGCCTCCCTAGCCTGACCAGGCCCCTCGGTCAGGGCCTCCCTAGCCTGACCAGGCCCCTCGGTCAGGGCCTCCCTAGCCTGACCAGGCCCCTCGGTCAGGGCCTCCCTAGCCTGACCAGGCCCCTCGGTCAGGGCCTCCCTAGCCTGACCAGGCCCCTCAGTAGAGGATGGAGGTGCTGCGTCGCTCCTCTGTATTTGCTGCTGAGGTCATGGATGGGTTTGAGCGCTCACCAACTGACAAAGAGCTGATTTCCCAGTCCAAGGCTCTGTGTAGGGACTATATACTCTCCAGGCTCCATCTGGCTGGACTAGGGTGGTCCAAGGCAGAACTTAACCTCCCTACATCCAGTGGATCTCTCTCAGAGGTTTCAGCAGTGCTCCTCTGTCTCGGTAAGACTCTAATAAAACTCTACTGACTAGTTAAAGGTAGACTGATGTTTTGTCATATGGATGGATGAAATCAGTTTGACCTGTTTTCAGACAGAAGAACGCAAGAAGAGGGGCTGTTGATATGGTTGTATTCTCCCCCCATGACCCACCAATGACCCTTTCAGTCTGGCTAGACAGTTTTTTTCTAATGACTCCTTCGTATTTTTAATAGATAGAACTTTACTGATCACAGAGGGGAAATCTAACCATCAAAGCATATAGTGAAGATATCTACCATATAAGTACAATGAAAATAGGAATGATCCTCAACAAAAAGAAAAGAAAATGCAATACATAGATGGACACTGATTGTGCAGCATTCCTACATTGTGCAGAAAATGCCAGCTATGAGTGGAGTGTCAGCAACATAATGAGGTGTAACACATTTGATATTTAGCCATGCAAAATTTGGTAGAACAAGTGGGTAGATAACACTGAAGCTCTAATTGGTTAGGCATGTCTGCCTGCTCTTTTGTTTCCTAGGTGACGAGCTGGAATGCATGCGGCCGAGTGTGTACAAGAATGTAGCGAGACAGCTCAACATCTCGGTGTCCATGGAGTGCATGGTGACTGACGCCTTCCTCGCCGTGGCATCGGAGATCTTCTCCACAGGTGAAGACGGCGACGAAGGATGGGGGAGGAAAGACCACATCGGTGGAAGGGGGGAGATGGGGTAGTGGTTCAGTATTTTGCTCTGCTGGACAGCTGTTTAAGGTATTTGAATAAGGGAGAATGCACAGTTTTAGGCCAGGATAGAAAATCTGATTATTTTTGTACATTAGTGGGAGACTTGAGCATACAGTTCCATCTGGGAGCGTTAATACATTTCAACCCCCTCCCTCTGTCTCTCTCCAGTGACATGGTAAAACACTTAGATCAATTGTAATATGCTCTTTGAACGAGGTGCATTCAGTTAACTCAGTCAAAATACTGTATGTTTTCGTACTTTCGGTCTAACTTTTGGACATTGACACGAAGAAGTAGAACTAGAAGTATCCAAATGACAACTCATGCAGGTCTCTGAGTGGAACACGTTAGGATTCTGGGTAACAAGGACTTGGCTTTGTGTCTGGAAAGATAAAAATAGATTCGATTTAATTTGACATGCTTGTATTTCGGTTGAATTGTGATGGCTCTGACGTCACAAAGGGAGCCATTTTTGGAACACTGTGGGATTCCTTCAGAGAAAAACAAACTCAGCCCTCTGGCCCCCTGAGTCCTTTGGGATAGGGAATGGTGGAGGTTCCTAAAATGGCATTTATGGCACTACAAGATGTGGGTTTATGATAACATTACATTCAAACTTGTTTGTCCTTGTTTGCCCATTTCTCATTTGTCCCGGCTGTCAGGCCCATGTATGTGCATCAGTCGAACTCGTTTCTCCAGTATCTCCCATCTCTTCGATCCTCCTCCTCCCCTCAGTCCATTTCTTGTCCTTCCCCTTATCCCAGACAATCTTATCTCTGTTCCTAGCTGTCTGTACACATCAGGGTCAGCGCTCTCAGTGGGGAGTTGCGGCTGAGTCTGGCGTGTGTAAGCCCTCTCAGAACTCTTCCTCATAGCCAGGCCACAGATCAGCTCAGTGCTCTGACACAAATGGCTAAAAGGAGGATAATGCCATTAGACTTGCTGTTGCATCACAGGTGATTGTCAAACTTAGCCTGACTGGGTTTCGGTGTTCTAGGACATGAGATTACCTTTGATGTGATGCACACACTCCTCGATCCAGTCTCACAGCCATGAGCTCCTGTAGTTACTGTTCAACCAAACGTCGTAGAGTATCCTCTTGTTATCTGATGTCGTCATTCTAAAGATTCTGCATAGAGTAGGATCATGGGGGGTAGGTACCACATCATGTAGTCTAAAGCTGAAACAAACACAATGGTGACAAGCTTAGATGCTGTGTGATTCTTATCTAAACCCTTTTTAGTGAGTCGCTCACTGTGTATCCCTCCAGTGTACCAGAATACACAAGGACTAAACTGATCCGTGTTTGCCTTGTCCCCGCTCTGTTTATAGGTATCACGTGGGGCAAGGTGGTGTCTCTGTATGCTGTAGCTGGGGCCCTGGCAGTGGACTGTGTACAGCAGGGCCAACCGGCCACAGTTCACACCATAGTTGATAGTCTGGGCCAGTTTGTCCGCAAGTTCCTGGCCCCTTGGTTAAAGAAACGAGGAGGATGGGTAAGGACATGTTGTTTTTGAGTGAGACTTGCAACCAACAGAACACAGTTTGGAACAGGAAAGAGAAAGCTGGTTGTAGGGATGCAAGGTGTTGGGGGTCTGTGACCCCTTAGCTCCTGCCATTGCAACAAGTATGTGACTCCTGCTGCCCTCTACTGGTGTACAGAGGTACATTGTCTGGAAACGTTCTGAAAATGTCAGCAGCAATTATGAATGAATTGATTTGATTGAAAACAAAGTGTGGTTTGTTTGTCTTCATTGTAGATGGACATAAGAAAATGTGTGGTCAAATCGGATCCCGCCCCTGAACCCCATTGGCTGGCCTCTAGTACAGAGTCCTTCAAGTACCTCCTCACTACATTGTATGTTTATATCATGAAGGAACAATGACACGCAGCCCTGGAGAGGACTGGGGATGACTAATATTCACCTGAAGGATTGAAGGGGGAAACGGAATGGAAGGCCTCACTTATGGACTCTGCTGGTTGAGATCTGTGATGACTGAAAGTCACTCACAACAGTACTGCAGTCATATTCTTATTGTTAGCCGCTACCCTTCATCCAAAGAGTAGTCGCATTGACTGTCACACGCGTCATCCACAATCAGGTCAGATCTCTTACTCATTTGTTCTTTAAATATGGATCACGCCTCCGCTAACAATCTTTAAGTGGTGCATTAATTAGGGGTGGATGTATCTCACTGAAGGAGGATCTGTCTTCTGTCTGTACAGTCATCTGATGGTCTTGTGTTGTCTAATATGTAACAGATGGACGTCAGATGAGTCACTTCGCATCTCAACTGGCTCCCTAGTGCCTGAGGCTCACTTCCTGGGCAGTTGGGATGTTGGGTGAATCATCAAATGTTTCAATGCATTCTGGGATGGTACCCTGTTCTGTTGCACTTGGCTGATTTCTATATTTATTCAGTTCATTAAGGGTCTAATGCTATGAGAAGTATTTTAATGTTAGATATTGTATCCTTTGATACTGTCTGTCTATGAGTACTGTCTGGGGCTTGTTTCTTTATTTAAACTAATGGTAAGCAGGGTCAGTGCAGAGAGAGATGCTGGTATTGACTGGTGGTAATGTTGGTATTTATCCAATTGGAGAATGTATGTGATAACTTGCACAGTATTGTTGTTGTGGGTGTTGGTATGTCAAAACATTTAAAATCCCAATAAACTTTTAACACAAGTTTGTCTGTTACCTGTGGCTTTACTCTGATGACATGTCATTACAAAAATATGCTGATGAGCAGCAGATGTACATTTAGGATAGAAGATCCAAACTCATATGGTGACATGAATTACGTAACAATAGAACACCTGAACAGAATGAATGACGAGTGAGTTCATATTCCTTGATGTACTGACTTCATTTCACATGAAGCAAAGAACTGCTAGCATTGGAAGCACACAGGGAGCGGTGCAAAGATCGCAGACACTGAGGGGGTGAGAACGTTTCAGTACAACACATTCATAGGTAGCTGCACACACACAGGTGAGTGTGGCAGTAGCATTGTAGCATATTTTAAGCCTAACAGGATGGAGAGAGATCTATCTCTCCCAAGAAGCATGCTCCTATGGGTCGGTCATCACGACCTCTGGTGGGAGGAACACCATGGCCTGTGTATCCTATCCCAGCAGCCTGCATCAAGAATTCCGGCGATAGGTTATGTGCAAATGCTGCATCAGCGGCTGGCCCTCCATCGCCATGGAAACCGTCTGCTCCAGCCTCCCATCCGGTCTAAGCTGGAACACTCTGGAAATCTGAGTGGGAGAGAAGACGAGGCATCGATGATGATGCACTTCACTCGCCCACGTACTTTTGAGTGCCCGGAGGAGAGCAGTTTTGAATCAGACAATGTCTAGAGTTAGTGTTTGTGTGGGATTGAGATCGTCATGGGATCAACACAGGATCAAACCTTTACCTGCTGCACATGGGGCTCCTTAGCAAACGAGGTCCTGGCCAGGCCATGGGTGTGCAGGGTCATCCCCTGCCCCACCAACTCCCCTTCCTCTATCTCCACAAGCCCTGCAGTGGGACGCTGCATGTTATGAAGCCTATCCCAAAACTGTGTTCACATTCAATATTTTGTATTTTGAAAGGCGTCTCCCAAATAAATAGGAGTAGCAACTATAGTAGTGTCAATGTATGATTTGGGACAAGGAGGGTTGTGTCAGGATAAGGCTTTGGATGGCACCTGAATTTTGAGCAATGATGAAGGCCACTCTGTTGGTGCCTGGTTGCAGCCTGATGAAGCCACATTCCCTATGTAGAGGTTTTTTGTTCTCAGCATGTGAGGCATTAAACCTGAGGATAAAGAATACATTGTTAAATTGTTAGTCTCATATGAAGGCTTTATGACCAGAAATGTAATCAATAAAGCAATGACGATAGGCGTTAACTATTGCAAAAACATCCAACATTAAATCACACTCACGTGAAGTTGATAACCGGTTGTCCTACTTGAGAGAACTGCAGAGTCTCATTGTACCGGAAAGGTGGTATCGAAGAAAAAGAGCCCTCTCCGGGCTCATCTGATTCCCAGGTTCCAAGCAGCCAGTCAAGCGCCAATACAGCGGGGTTCAACTCTGCTTTATGGGGTCGATCCAACACAACAGCCAGGTTCATACGAGGACACTCATGAGAGAGGCTACCCGTTCGCGTCAATTTAAAAATGTCAAAACCGGTAGCGTATTTCTTTAACGTAAATCAGAAGAGGAAAGGGTAGCCTAAATATAGGTGATATATTTCCCATGATCGAAAGGCAGTTGAGTTAATGACTGCGTACAAACACCATTGAAATGGTGCGTACATAAATGGTCACGTACATAAATGCAGATGAATTGTAGGTCACTTGCGTTGCGACACTGTTGTGTTAATTGAAAACATTGTATCTGAATTGAAACAAAGTGTCTTACCTGAGTGGTGAAAAGGGCACGCCATTGATGTCGCAAACTTTAGTTTAGTTTAAATTATTTGATGCTGCAAAATATAACCAAGGCTTACTAGAAATAAACGCAAATGGATTGATGTCAACTAAAGTGCATATCATACTGCGGCTGCGACAATGTCATACTCAGAAAAATGTTGACGACGCCCCCTTTTCACAGATGAATCTTGGGAAATGTAGGCTAGAGATTGTAAACTCTTGCTTGTCTTTCTAATGTTTGTGTTTAATTCTCTATCTCATTGCGTATTGATGAAATATCAATTTTCTTGCATTTCTTTTCAACATTGGCACAAAATAATGCACTTATTACAATACATTTGACAGTTTATTCATATAGCAGATGATTTTATCACGACAAATTATGTAATACATTTTGTTTTATATATGTTAGTATTATCAACAAGTAGCTCTATGTTAGGCATATTGTTAACACGCATGCAGTTAGTAAAATCTGTTAAAGAAAATATTTTTTTATACAAAAGGTGGTTAAAATCTCTGGTCACAAACACAAATCCTCCTGTCACAGTTAGATGCCTTCATAGTCCATTTATCTAGGTGTTCTCTGGTATATCAGACAGACTGCATGTTTTGAAAGTTTCACGTTTCCTCATGCTTTGCTTTTTTTGCAGTTATTGAGTGCGTCTTCGAGTGCAGCCAGTGCCAGGTCAGCATTGGTCTTCTGGCAGTTGTATCCCATCAGGCCCACACGTATCACCTGCAGAGAACACAAAATGTATCCTAAACTACACTCTCTTCTGACAGTGTAACCAACAAACAGATTCACGTGACATGGTGACTTATCAGTGATTTTATCCTGCTTTCATTCACAGATATAGGGGACCAGACCACTCACCAACCCAATAGAGGGCCCAAGCCCCCCCGTCATCTCCATCTGGTGGTGTTTCATAATATAGGTCAGCATCTCCCTCCAGTTGTAGCCATCAGGGATGGCAAAGGTGGTGACAGAGGGAAGTCTCAGATCCTGGAGAGGCCATTGCAAACAAACAGATGACCAAAAAGATTAGATGTATCGTGCATTGCTTGTGGGCCTGTAATATATAACAACGTACATATCAGCTATAAGGTCTCACTTTGTCCTTGATGAAGAGCTTGAGTCCCAGATCTTCCAGACCTTTATAGAGGTGCGCTGCCACCTCCTTGTGGTGCCTCCATGACTCCTCCAGCCCCTAGGGGGAGACAGAGATCACATACTGAGGGTGCTGCTACTCCTGTCCCTGAGGTGTGCATTTGCATATGTGTTGTCAATCTTACAGTTTCTGCAAGAATTGCAAGACTTTCCCTCAGGGCAAAGAACCCAGACACTGGTCCTGTATGGTGGTATCTAAAACAAAGGTTTAACAGCCATAAGTCATCGTCACAGATAAAACAGATGTGGCTATATTTACATGCAACTTTTGCGTATACTTACATTCTGGCAGGTTGTCCATCACAGCCCCAGTAGTTAGACAAGTGGGTCATGTCAAAAAGGTAGGACACAGGTTTTGTTTTCCTGTTAAACATCTTGTGGCTGCAGAAGGGTATCAAGCGTTTTAAAAAGTGTTTTGTTTGTGAGTCGTCAACAAACTCACACACACACACACACACACACAGACACACACACACATATAAATAGCCATGCTCACCATGCTCTCTCATTAAAGGAGATTGGTGCTGTACCAGGAGGAGCATTTAAGGCCTTCTGTGAGCCAGTGTACAGGATGTCAATATCTAGAGAAACATGAGAATGAAAAGATATATGAAAACAGATCTCTCACATGAAAACTAATGTCACACACATACCAAAATGATGCAGTCTAAAATGATCTAACAACTAAAATTATCTTACTCTGTTTATCCATGAAGATTGGTGCTGCCCCAAGAGATGCAACTGTGTCCACCAGAAACAGACAGTTGTGTCTGAAAGGACAAAGAGAGGAAAGTAACAAAGAGAGCAGGCTGGTCACTTGAAACTGCAGCCTTACTGATTTGTGACAGGGACTGACAGATGGAGATCAAGGTATCCTACTTGCGGCACAAGTCACCAATGCCATCTACTGGGTGGCAAAGGCCGGCGGAGGACTCTCCATGTGTGAGGAAGAACAGAACAGGCTTGTGTTTGGCCATGGCCTGCAGACAGGAGATGGACACTCAGAAAAACTCATGCTCTGACACAAAGGAATACTATGTGTATTGTTAAAGAATTAGTCTGTGATGGTCACCCTAACTTGGAAGGCAATGTGTACGTTTACAAATTACCTGTTCGATTTCTTCATTTGTGAAATATCCACCTGGTGGTTTCACCATTGTGTGAACCTTTGCACCTGAAATAGATAAGGTTGTAGGACTGATATTTGGACACTAAAACATTTAATCAAATTCCAGCCTCTGGGAAATGTTCTATGGTAAATGTCTGCTTAAACTTTAAGTAGCATATACTCACCAATTCTTTCAGCAATTTCAGCCACGCGTTCTCCCCAAATTCCGTTTATTGCCACCAGGACACTTTCTCCGGGCTCAACCGTATTGAACACCGCGCACTCCATCGCCGCATGCCCGGAGCCACTCATGGATATTGTCATGTTGTTTTCTGTCTGGAAGGCGTACTGGATCCCCTTCTTGATATCATTCATGATCTATATTACCCGCGAAAAATGTATAATTGAATACAATTATATGTTGCGTTTGAGAACATGTTCCTGGCTGCACTTGCGCACCCCATTACGCATTAGAGTTGCAATGGTATAGCCTACATTTATTCCGTTGTCAAAAGTATTAACTACCACTTTAGATATTGGATGAGCTAGGTGGATATGCAAGGTTAAAATTACCCATGCTTGTTAAAATATTTAAGTTGGATGGAACATGGATGATTAAAGATGGCAAATACTATACCTCATACATTTCTGGGTGCAAATGGCCAATAATCGGCCTGCCCCCTGCAGCTAACACGCGTGGAGGCACGTTAGATGGTCCTGGTCCAAACAAATAGCGGAAAGGTGTCTCGAGTGGTCGGAGCATGCAAGCCGGTGGTGGAATTGACACTGAAGACATGCAGCGGTCCAGGCGCAGCATCATAAGCGTGTTTTTTGTGGGTAGTGAGCTTTCCAGAGCCGCTTGTTGCGCAAGGAGCGCGGCTCTACGAAACACAGTCCGCTGCATCATCCTTAACTCCTCACTCCGGTTTAGTTGTCTCAAGTGTCTTTCTAGGACCGACTGAATAATTGTGTTTGGCTTGGGGTTTTGCTGAAGATTTAAAGAAACAGGTCTTTGACCTATTGGGCATGGATCTGTGTGCGTCACTTTGGGTTTGCAAAAACAGCCTAACGCATTGGTCGAGAATGTCTGATCTGCATATTGTATTGTCAACTACAACAGCATCAGGTTACAAAAAATGCAATACTTTTTAAACTACATCGATCAATGAGTAATGAGAGCTTGTGGTTATGACCATGTTCATGGTGAGAAATTCAACTCAATTTCTTTTGATTGCACTTAATCAAATGTAGTGGCTAGATTTATTATGCTGATGTCACCAAATAAAATGTCTAACAAAACAATACAATTATTGGGGCTTTATTTGGGCACACTGTATATTTGATATATTATGTTTGAGAAAAGTACCTTCTTAATATTAAAAGAGGTTCATTATGTAAACTAAGACTTGGGACTGGACTTTAAAGGAACTTGGAGCACTTGCACAGGTAGGAAATAACGTTGGCTCGAACCAGTTGAGTTCAGTTAAAAGTTGTTTGTGAACGTGCTCTGTTGATCTTTCCCTCCCCAGATACTGTCCTTATTCAGGATTTTCGAGAGGTGTCTACCCATTTAAAGACAGGAGATTGGCTGACCAGAGTACAGACAAATAGAGACACAGATACACTCACAGTCACGCGCACACATACATTCACTTACATATCACTCATTTACATTGTTACTAAACATGTTTGTGTGCCCGCACACCAAAGATATTTTCTTAAAAATTGCGGTAAACCTAATTTGATTGATTAGAGTAAATACCGTTTAAATCAAGTAAGCAGCATGGCTTAAAACAAACCCGTACTATACATTGATATTTCAGTTGTAAAACCCAAAATACTGTGCAGTTAAACGGTGAGATAACAACACAGGAACTTTCAGCTTTTGAATGAGCTCAGTCGCTCTCTTCCCTGCTTTGGGAACCCCTGTTGTGAGAAACTTTATGAGAGTACATAAGGGGCCACAGAGGGGTCATTTAAAACCTGCTCCTTTTCTCACAGTGCTCAACTGTCAGTCAAGTGCTTGGTGCACATTTCACATTCTCTCACGATTGTGACTAGGCAAAGTTCTACATCTTAGTATGGAAGGCTCCTGAAAAGGTATTTACCATGGTCATCTTCGATATTGCATAAATCGCATATTGTCAAATCTTTGTTGCCTAGTAAGAGTCTGTGCTTGGGGAGAGTTTGATAAAACAGAAACAGGATCAATCATGATGTTACATTTGTTGAATAACACGTGACCCCTGTGGAAGTGTAGGTCTGGCTGTCTTGAGGCCGGCGCGTCTGGTTAAGCTGTCATCATATCACAACAGGACCTTGAACGATCTGTGCTGAACATCTCTTCATGTCCCACGTGGTCAATAATTACACTGGCTGGTAAATAAATGAAACTCCACTGTTTACCTCTCTGTGGCCTTTGCACCACTGACGTACTCAAAATGCTTAATGGGGTGGGGGGGGGGGGGGTGGGGGGGTGCAAGAAAGAAAGATAGATACTGAGAAATTTGGCAATTGGAAGGCAAGAGAAAAACTGTAATAGGAAGTCAAACTTGGCATGGTCCTGCTCGTGTCAGGACATCTGTTCTAAAAGTATGATGTAACAGCCTTTGGGAACATCCAAAAAGTGACATGTAATATTTGTCAGGTTGACTGTCTGATGGTCCTTTCAACAGCTCACTCACTTCTGTGTACAATTGTACAGCCTGTCTCTTTGACAGAGGCTCGTGATGTGCAGCTGGGAATCCTGTCCAGCAGATGGGGGTCTCACACTGAGCATGCTCACACTGAGCATGCTCCACCATCGGAGGCTCACAGAGGGCAACATATGTGGATAACTGAAAACTGTTTAGAGCAATTTTAAAAGCAACCAAGTGTCCAATCTACCATAAAATTAAAGCTTATTACGCAACCAATTGTAATAACAATATCTAATCAATACTATCTACATTCAGTGTCAAGTCAATAAATAAATAAAATATGTTGTTTACGCTTGAGACAGAGACTACATTTTGAGACACAATGACCTGCATTGTTTTAGAGTTTCCACACAACTGGACTCTTCAATTTAAATGACAATGGTTTGATTCTCTGGAGGAATGTCTTAGTATGCATGAACTGACTCTGGATACAAACACCAGCCCCTATATAGGTCAGAGAAAAACAACTGTATACATCCGTAATCTATCTTTGTTTTTTATAATGAGGCCCATCCTTAGGTACCAATCTGTCCTCTGCTTTCCCTCATTCTCTCTATTGTGTCTATCAACCCCCCCCCCACACACACACACGCACACACAAAAAGTGTGCACACACACACTTCCTCTTTCTTCACAGTACCACATATCTACCTTCAATCTCTCCCTCCCCTCCCTCAGGGGCCCCTCCCTCCTCCCATCTCTCTACATCTCCCTCCTCCCCTCTGTACCTCTCCCTGTCTTTCTCCCCATGCTGCATCATTTCTGCCTCTCCCACTCTGATGATGCGGATGCTGATGTCATCACTGCCTCCCAGCATCCCTTGGCTCTGCCTCCTCAGCCATTTTGCACTAGACTGTGGGGCGTTCTCACAGCGCAGCTCCTGCATCCATAAATCCATCTCTCTACCCATCTGCTCCCCCCCCCCTCCTCCTCCTACTTCCTCCTCGTTCCAGCACAGCACAGCCTGACGGACTGACGCACCACTGTGTACCAGGCCGTGCTCGCCCACCCAACCCTACACTGACTAGGGTAGCGCTCTCTCTCTATTGCCTTGGGTGGATTCTCCATGAATGGATACACTAAGGGAGGCTGTTAGCTGATCAAGGAGAGGAACAAAAAAACAGAGGGCAGAGGAAGACGGAGGAACCCTCTGCGGTCGTCGAGGAAGTGGTGGTGGTTAGGTAAGAAGAGCTATCCTTTTCTAAGATGTTCTGTTCTATGGCGCAGACACACCAGGGGAGGTGTTCCTTGGGTTTATGTCTTGAGGGGGTATATGGATGGCCATCTTGTGGCCCTTCTTCATATCAGGGTGGTAAACAAGGATCTCAACAGAATACTGCGACATGCCCATGAGGTTGGGTTTGTAATCCATGTAACCCAGTCATTAAGGTATATATAGAGTTATACATTATTTCTAATTGCCGTTGTGATAGCCAATGTAGTCTACGAATAGTAGGCCTACTGATTGTCATTTGTTATCTGGACAAACAAATTGTACCTGTCAAGAAGAGAACAGCAATAAATAAATGGTACGACTTCAATGACGTTTAGTCCAGCCTAGTTGATGAAATTGAGAGGGCCTATATCACCGATAGCGCAGTGTTTTTTGAGGTGCGGCAGCGCAAAATGGAGGTGACAATATTTACATCGGGCTGTTAGGTTCCTAATGTAAAGATAAACTAGTCTTCCATAACAATATGCAATTCTGTTATTCATATAAATTGTGCCATGTAAACATTTGCACCCCATATTAATTTGTCTGGATATTGTGGCTGATAAGATATTTAAAAAAAATCGCGTGAATGAATGGTCAGGGAAGAATCGCGGAGACGGGTTGTTGCCGTTATTGCAACAGTGATTTGATGAAAACGCAGGAATAATTTTGTTGACGCCTCGATGTAGGTCATCAGTAAACATTCTAAATACAAGTAATCTGTATTTACGCACGACAGGTGCGTTCGAGCAGATAGAATCGGAATATTAACTGCAGCTCTATAACGGGAATGTATAAACAAGGGATGCTACCCACTGTCCAAGATATCATTCGATGTCACCCAACCTTATACGTACTAAGCAGCCATTTTAGGCAGTTTTATAATCATGATTCTCATATTGTTGGCTTTAACACTACAATGTTGTCTTTCTTTTTGATGATGATTTACATGTCTGATGATGTGTTTGGTTAATAATCGGTTGATTCATCAGACAGACTGTAGTACCGCAGTAGCCCAAATGGAGCGTAACAATTCATATGAAACACTAGTGATTTGGTTATATTTAGCGTCTAAAGCAGTCCTCTTCACAATATGAAGGCTATTTTGCAGTTGTCGAGAAGAAGAGATAGACGTCCTACTACCTTTTTTTTTAGGCAAGTTGCCGATATGAGTTGATGGAAGTGGCAGGCTATTCAAAACCTTTTAACATAATCTGACATTTAGCAACACCATCTTTTCAAATCACACAATGCCATCTCTATCCACAGGTGTCAGGACTGCCTGGCGACAAGCCCACCCTCCTGACAGGTCTGTCCCCGGCGAGGTTTACGTCCCCACTCACAGGCAGCATGGCGGGAGCCTCGGTAAAGGTGGCGGTGAGGGTCCGACCCTTTAATTCTCGAGAAACTGGGAAGGACAGCAAGTGCATCATACAGATGTCAGGGAACACTACAAGTGAGTATCATGACAGGATAGGCTTTTTGCTTCAAGTTGAACTGGTATAGCCGACCCAAGCCTCAGTTTTGGCCTCAAATTCTAATCGTTTATTTGTTGCCTGACAAAAGTCAAAGCGTTGTACCACAGCATCACTTCTAATCACTGGTTATTGGGTCCGTGAATGAATATGAAGCAATACCTTATAATTCTCTATTGTCTTTGTTTGAGTTTAATGAGCAGTAAAAACATGGGGAGTGTTGTTTTCCCACTTCTTTTTTCAAAACATTTCCAGTCTGCTAACCTGAAGCACCGATGTCAACATAAATAATGCATGCTGTTAAATATTTAACACTAGTGTCTGATTGTATAAGGCATAGATGAATGTTGTTTAGTAAGGTTTTGGCCGGTGATCATTCTAGGATCTGTATCTACTGTATCCATGTAGGCTATTACATATTTTATTAATGAAGGCTTTTGACACTTATAGTTGTCTGTTTCTTCCACCGTATTGCAAATTGGCAGTATTTACATGGATGTTCATATCCATCCAGTTGGTCTTCTCATCAGCCTGGTACATGTGTAAGGGAGTCCGAATGGTGACTCTGCATGGGCCAGGCTGAAGGTGAGGCTACATGCTAGTGGGCAGCCGGGCGTGTGGCATGGTGGCTTGGGCTAAAACAATGGATTCAGTCAGTCCATGGCCAGGCTTGTCTATGTGTGGAGGATGTTGTGACCTCACTAGCGCTCATCTCTCATCACGCAAGCCACAGGGTGCCAAAGGCCTCCTTGTTTATGTGTGGGCTGACACACACGGTCAGCTGATGTGCCATTGGGTGTGTAAATGTGTGTGTGTGTGTCTGCAGTGCACCCATTTGTATGTTTTGCACTCTCTGCTGCACTGTGGCCGGCGGCGCTTTAATGACCTCATTCCCACAGTCTTTAGTAAGCCACAGATTAAGGCCTGGGTATACTTGAATCTTTTATTGGACAACATCAAAATACAACAAGGTCTCTAATTCTCTCTCCCCATCCCATACTGGTGTGGAGACACCCTGCAGCCTCCTTCCACTGGGAACACTGTGTGTCATACAGTGTCTTCCTCAGTAGAGTAGACTGCTGTTTCTCTTTGCTAGATAGTAACATGTAGACTGTGGCTCAGGCAGGCCTCACTGTAGAACCAGGTCGAACAGCTACACTGCATCACTTATTCTGGACACAGCTGCAGCCTCTGGTGTTCAGGTGCCTCTGTGCTCAAGCACACACAGCTTATAAAGGACTGCTCCGTTTCTTTCTAGTGCCTGGCCTCGTTTTAGATTTCACCAGCTCCACAGTTCCCTTAAAATGATGAGAGTGCTGCTACACATTACTAATCTCTACAGCCAGCCAGTGAGCTTCTCCAGTCTGCCACAACACACAGCAGAGAGACATCATAACAAATAGTTCCTAGTTGATTCTCTTATTTACTGCACATATGTAAAAAAATCATTATCTTAATGTGTTTATTTATATTTGGATTTGTTAGATGTTTTTTTACTTGTTATACTGCCCAGAAACAGTAAAGAAACACCATAAAGTGGCATATGGTCACAATTAATAGCAATCGTTAGCCACATGGAAATACCTTACTTGGTGAATATTGTTAGCTTTGATTTGACATTTCTAACCTCAGTTATTTGCTGTGTCCTTTTAGCGATCATAAACCCCAAGCAACCAAAAGAGAACAAAAGTTTCAACTTTGATTACTCCTACTGGTCACACACAACGGTGAGTTTCAGATTATGCATAAACTGAATACATATACAGTAATAAACACTCTCCAAATGACGTTTGAAGTATATGATTTTAGTCAAAATAAAGATCTCAAAACACAATTCCTATTTCTTAACATGCCTGTCGGTCTGTGTGTATGTCTGCTTGTGTGTGTTTTTTAACCATGTGCCTGCCTGTGTGTGTGTGTGTGCTGCCCTCTGACCCTCTGCAGCCGGAGGACATCAACTTTGCGTCCCAGCAGCAGGTGTACAAGGACATCGGGGAGGAGATGCTGCTGCATGCCTTCGAGGGCTACAACGTCTGCATCTTCGCCTACGGCCAGACCGGAGCAGGGAAGAGCTACACCATGATGGGCCGGCAGGAGAAGGACCAGGAGGGGATCATCCCTCTGGTACTTTAAGACTGACAATACGTTGACTTTTGAGTCAAGGAGACCCAATCCATCGATTCATTTTCACTGTGAGTTTGTTGCAAAGAATGTGTGTTCTCTTTCTCTTGCAGATGTGTGAGGATCTCTTCACCAAGTTTAATGACAGCAATACCGACAACAGCACATCCTACTCTGTGGAGGTGAGTTATCCCTCTTGCAGTCTCTAGGGGATTGAGACCTTTAATAATGCATTGATTTCAATTTGAACTTTAAACTGAAGTGAATGCTAATTTTATGCTTGACAACGTGAATCACCTGAGGTTATTTCTCTATATTGGTTCAGATAATATTAAAAAAGCATTTTGATCTGACTGCCAACAGCCAAATAGAGCATTATTTTTATATTATTATTATTATCAGCACGATTATTAAAGAATCAGCATGACATCGATATTAAAGATATCATTGACATTGATATGTAGTGACAAGGATATCCTAAACGTGTTGTGACCTGGTGTCCTCTTGCCCCTCCCCAGGTGAGCTACATGGAGATCTACTGTGAGCGTGTGCGGGACCTGCTCAACCCCAAGAACAAAGGGAACCTGCGTGTGCGAGAGCACCCCCTGATGGGTCCCTACGTGGAGGACCTGTCCAAGCTGGCCGTCACCTCCTACAATGACATTCAGGACCTCATGGACTCTGGCAACAAGGCCAGGTAACGGGAGACAGAATGAATGAATTAATTAAAATATTAAAATAATTGATTGAACTATCAAACAAAAGATTAAACAAACAAACGAAGCAATGAACAAACGCCTGACAAAGAATTTAGGTACAGACTAGTTGACGCAGGCAGGACTGACCCGATAGACGGATGGTTGCACGATGGATGAGTGGCCATCCTAAGTCTCTCCTTCTCTCTCCAGGACGGTGGCAGCCACCAACATGAACGAGACCAGCAGCCGTTCTCACGCTGTCTTCAACATCATCTTCACACAGAGGAAACACGACATGGATAGTGAGAACACCACAGAAAAGGTGCAGGCCAAAAAAACTCTAAACTCACAGTCTCATACGTGTGTGTACAAATACTAACATTCCCCAGTATTTGCGTTATTTTCTTCACCTTGTGATGCATGATGATTGTTATCGTAACAGGTCAGCAAAATCAGCCTGGTGGATTTGGCAGGGAGTGAGAGGGCTGATTCAACAGGAGCCAAAGGGACCAGGCTGAAGGTGAGAGGATGACCAGATCAGGGAAGGGGTTTTGTACAACTTCACAAGACCCTGGTTGGAGTTTAGAGGTTGTTCTCATCGTCTGTTGTGGGAACCTAACTTTCCACATTGACCATTGCCCTCAATCTTCCTTTTCAGGAGGGAGCAAATATCAACAAGTCCCTCACCACGCTGGGAAAAGTCATCTCTGCTTTAGCCGAAGTGGTGAGAACCTTCCTAATTTCTACCGTTTAGGATGAAGTGACTTGCTGTCAACTGGTAAAAGATTCTAACTTCAGCAGTGTTACATATTTTAAATTCTGTCTTATTTTTCCTTTTTACAGGACTCGGCACCCAATAAGGTACATTATTTCATCCATTTTTGATTCCTATTTCAACACATGGTGTTGAAATAGGAAGGTTTTTCAACACCACTTGTTGAAAGGTTTGAAGAAAGCGACAATGCTTTGCTCACGAGGTAACCTTTGTGTTATTGTGAACAGAACAAGAAGAAGAAGAAAGTGGAAAACCATATCCCTTACAGAGACTCGGTTCTAACCTGGCTACTGAGGGAGAACCTAGGTATGTGCTCTCTCAACTTCCTCTCCATAGGGAATTCCTGAAGAGTTTCCTCTTGGAATGATCCTATCTTATCAGCTCACATTTCCGCTTCCCTTTACAACTGTTCTTACATTCTTTGATAGGAGGGAACTCTCGCACAGCCATGGTCGCTGCCCTGAGCCCAGCTGACATCAACTATGACGAGACCCTGAGCACCCTCAGGTAAACGTTGTATAAAAGATCTGCTAGGAGAATGACTATAAACATAAAAGTAAGCCAAAAGGGAGATATTTTAGGAGCCACAAAATATCACAAAGATTCGAAAGTTCATGGTGAACATGGAGCAAGAAGCAAAAGATTCTCGAGCGTATGTTTGACGTTCCAATGTCTCCCTGCACGGCCCTGGATCCGCCCAGGTATGCTGACCGTGCGAAGCAGATCCGCTGTAACGCCGTCATCAACGAGGACCCCAACAATCGTCTGGTGCGTGAGCTGAAGGAGGAAGTGTCTCGCCTCAAGGACCTCCTCTACTCCCAGGGCCTGGGAGACATCATAGAGAGTGAGTGCCTACACGCAAGGAGAGCCAACACACACTCTAGTGCACACACACTCACACACACACTCACATGCTCCAAAGCTTGTGCTCCGCGCACACACGTACCACGCACCAAAGAAAGACAATCTACGCAGGTACGTGCGTGAGCATATCTCACACACCTTTCTCTTTCCTCTCTTCTCTTAGCATATCCGGGTCCTGGTCCTGTGATAACGGGTTTGAAATGTGTGTATAAATCTGACAGCCCTGTCTTTTGCAGCTAACAGAATGAAGCTTAACACAATTCCACAGTAGAGTCCTAATTCCCCATAGTGAGTTTTAGTCTCCAGAGGTCCATATAATCATAAAAGGTTTACATAGAGCTAGCTTGTGCAGTTGACTGTGAAGGGATGTCATTATCCTTCCTCAAAGATTAATGTCTTTGTTTTTCTGTTAAGAACTATTTGAACGAGCAACGTTTTTTGGGGGAGATTATACATTGGTTGTTTCTGTACTAATCACAGACATTTATATACTGTATAAGAAAAAAGCTAGCTCATGTTTATGACATCATCGGTGGTTGTCATCTCAGTGTGTTTTGTCAAGACTATTCTACTCAAAGTAAGAAGTTACAAGCCAAAATAGCAGACATGGCTTCGAATGAGTCTCTTTCATCTGCCAGTGCTTTATAATATCACGACCAGATGAAGTGCGAGCGAACGAGTATGACTCAGCTTCCCATAGTCTGTGATTCTACTGTGGAGGAGCTGTGCGTCTGACTCTTCATGGGGTGGCTGGCATGGACTAGCTGGCTAGCTACGCTGCTTCCTAGGCCTGTTGCCTAGCATCCCTTCCTAATGTCCCTCCCCTTTAGCTCTTACAGCTTTGGATGATGCTGCTAGTTGGCCTCAGGCCCAAAAGACAGACCACTGTTGATTGGCTTGAGAGTAATGTGCTGGATTACCTTTGCTACCAGCCACACATAACATTGCTTTCTTGAGCTGGTCATAATGGATGTACATTGCATTTGAATGTCTGACTAACTGACAGTCTTCATGGCTCTGCGTGTCCCATCAGTTTGAGTTGCTCTTTTTGCTCTGTCTGCTAAGGCTTTGGTAAGCATCTTCCTGCTTCTACGATCCATTTTTTGAGCTTTCTCTTCTTCTTTTTTTGTACTCCCTGTGTTCCCTCTTCTCCTTATATCCGTCTCTCTGCGTTTTTTCTCTCCACCCCCAATGTCTCTCCTCACTTCCCTGCCGTTTGCCCCCCCCCCCTTCTCTCTCTCTCCCACACACGCCTCTCTCTCTGGCAGACTTGTGCGATTACAAGAACTTTGTCAATAATCGCCAGGCTGTCAATCAAAGGGGTGATCTCTCCACAGTGAACCATGCCATGACGGGGATGAGTCCCTCCCCCTCTCTCTCCGCCCTGTCCAGCCGCGCAGCCTCCATCAGCAACCTGCACGACCGCATCTTCAGCCCTGCCAGCGAGGAGGCCATCGAGAGGCTCAAGGTAGGAGAGGAGGGGCGGAGAGAGAGCGGGATGGAAGAGAGGGGTGGGGGAGGGGGCGTAAGTCTGTCAGGTGATCAGTTCGTGTGTCAGTCTGTCAGTCAGTCAGTAGGTCAGTCCATGTTCATCTAGAACGAAATCTTCATAACAAGAGAGATGATTTAAGATCCACGGCCACCATTAACCATAACCACTTACCTCCAGGAAACAGAGAAGATTATTGCTGAGCTCAATGAGACCTGGGAGGAGAAGCTGCGCAGGACTGAAGCTATCCGCATGGAGAGGTTGGTGTTGGCGTATGGTGTCAATGGTCCCTTCCATTTCAGTCTCAAAAAGGACTAGGACAGATACAGTATACAGAGGAAGATCCGAGACTAGGGCAGAACTAGTAGCTTTAACAGTCTCTAACCGACCTATTATCTGGAACAGGCTGGTATTTCTAAGAGGCCTCGTATCTAACAGTGTCTGTGTGCTCTGTGTAGGGAGGCTCTGCTGGCTGAAATGGGCGTGGCCATGCGGGAGGACGGAGGCACAGTCGGTGTCTTCTCCCCTAAGAAGGTCAGAGCCCTCAAAAGCACTCCCCTTAGCCACCCTCGTGACAGCTGTTCACCATTTGACCAAACGGACACGGGTGATATCTGGATTTCATTTCAAGCAGAGTCCTCTTTGTTTCAGACCCCCCACCTGGTGAACCTGAACGAGGATCCTCTGATGTCAGAGTGTCTGTTGTACTACATCAAAGATGGCATCACCAAGTAAGAAAATCCATGTAATGCATCATAGTGCCTCAAATCGGCTAATACAAATAGGTATGGCCAAAGGTATAGCCTTTAGCCATGTAGCATAGGCGACGTAACAGTCATACAGTGGTGAAAGGCTTGCTCTCTCTCTCTCGTGCTTCGTCATGACGTCATCTTCGGTTTTTCCAGGGTTGGCCGAGAGGACGCCAGCAGTCGTCAGGACATCGTACTCAGCGGCCATTTCATCAAGGATGAGCACTGCACTTTCACCAGCACCATAGGGCCAGGGGGGGAAGGTAAGTCCTGGGGGAAAGTGATAACACACATCCAGCAACTGGTCCCCCTTCCCACGTTCCCCGTGTTTTTGCCCACTTCTCTGTGAGTCACCTGGTGTTTGACTTCCTGATTGTCGGTGTGCACCAATAGGAATCGTCACCTTGGAGCCCTGTGAGGGGTCAGAGACCTACGTCAACGGGAAAAGGGTGACCACGCCCACCGTTCTACGATCAGGTCCGTCCCCCGACACTCCCTTCAAGAAAAGAAACATGAAAGGCGTGTTACGCCACGTTATAGATAACCCCTGACCTGACCTATGATCCCCCCTCCTCCTCTCTCTGGCTCTCCAGGGACCCGCATCATCATGGGTAAGAGCCACGTGTTCCGCTTCACCGACCCGGAGCAGGCGCGCCAGGAGCGGGAGAGGACCCCCTGCGCGGAGACCCCTGTGGAGCCGGTGGACTGGGCCTTCGCCCAGAGAGAGCTGCTGGAGAAGCAGGGCATCGACATGAAGCAGGAGATGGAGCAGAGGTACACGCCTGGACACTGCACTGGACATGCTCTCAAGCTCAGTGAGAGCTTGGAGCACTGGAGATGAAATCGTCTGGTGCTATTGTCAAGATCGGCTGAAAAGGTTCACAGTGGAGCGCATATTTTAATGTGTATTCCCCGTGCAGGCTACAAGAGCTGGAGGATCAATACCGCAGAGAGAGGGAGGAAGCCAGCAACCTGCTGGAACAGCAGAGACTGGTGAGAGAGGCCGCCATGTTAGACACTCACAGGAAGCACATGAAAGCACATGAGGTTGTAGATGTGTAGCAAATAGCAGACATGTATTGGTGTTCGTGATGTACAACTGTCTACATGGGGGGTTCATCCCAGGACTATGAGAGTAAACTAGAGGCCCTTCAGAAGCAAGTAGATTCCCGCTACCTCGAGTCTCCAGTGGAGGAAGAGGAACCTGAAGAGGAAGGTGAGCCCGTCTTTCCCAGTAAGCCATTTTAAATTACGCACTACCTTTCAGAAAATACATGAAGGTGACTGAGAATGTCAGACAGTGGATCGTGGCTAAATGAGTAGTGCCAACGACAGAATAGCATTGAGCAGCGACCCCCGTATTCCACAGTGCCCTGGACCACGCGAGAGACAGAGCTGGCCTTGTGGGCGTTCCGTAAGTGGCGTTTCTATCAGTTCACCTCCCTGAGGGACCTGCTCTGGGGCAACGCCATCTTCCTCAAGGAAGCCAACGCCATCAGTGTGGAGCTCAAGAAGAAGGTCAGCTGCCACTGATTGTCTTGTAGGCAAATAGGTTGTTAGATGAGCTTTTCTTTTGATTATGTTCAATCATTTTTCAGTATTACTGCATTTAGATAGCATAATGTAGACTCTATGGACATTTTTAGGGCTGTTCTAAAAACCTAAGGACCGTGTGCTGTACCTAGAAATGACCTAGCACATGGAATCAAATTGGATTTGTCGTAGCAGAAATGTCTCGGGGAAAAACCAATGATTCTCACGTTTGACACCATGAAAACACCACATTTGGCTCAGCAGAAATGCGATTGGTGTCGAACGCAGTAGACATGTCCAGGCCAGGCCCGTCGCTAACGCACTTAGTATCTGCAGGTGCAGTTCCAGTTTGTGCTGCTGACGGACACGCTGTACTCTCCGCTGCCCCCGGACCTCCTGCCCCCCAGCGTGGCCAAGGAGAGGGAGAGGCGGTCCTTCCCCCGCACCATCGTAGCTGTGGAGGTCCAGGATCAGAAGAACGGGGCCACACACTACTGGACCCTGGAGAAACTCAGGTAGGTCTGCCTGCGTCTGGATGACCACGTTGAATTCATATGGTTCATTGGCCCAATCAGTGGAAATACTTTACCATCACACCATGAAAGTGCTTCGCTGGGAATGTGCTTCGCTATTTAACACTGAACCCAGTGAAGTTGTTAGTTTGTAAAAACAGCAGTTAAGCAGTACGAAGCAGTAACCCAGTGGCACCTTTCGTCCAGGAGGTAAGGTTTCTAATGACAATTAGCAGTTTCCTGTGGCTCTGTAGGCTTCTCTCATCTCTCTCTCTCTGTAGCTTCCTGTCATCACCGTGTGTTATGGTGCGTTACTGCCCCCTGCAGGCAGAGGCTGGACTTGATGAGGGAGATGTACGACCGAGCAGCCGAGGTGCCCAGCAGTGCGGTGGACGACTGTGACCACGCCCTGACCGGAGGAGACCCCTTCTACGACCGCTTCCCATGGTTCCGTCTGGTGGGCAGGTAAGGCCCGGGCCCTCCTTCCATGCACCGCTCACAGTCAAAAGAAACGAAACCAGAGACTAGAACTAAGCCTTTTTTAGGACAGTACATTTAAATGAACGGGATTCTGACTCTGCCCGTTCTCTTATCCACCAGGGCGTTTGTGTACCTGAGCAACCTGCTGTACCCTGTCCCCCTGGTGCACCGCGTAGCCATCGTCAGTGAGAAGGGAGAGGTGAAGGGCTTCCTTCGCGTGGCGGTGCAGGCCATCTCAGGTACTGCAGGTCTGGGTGGATGTAGACATGTGCTGTGGTGAGGTGGATGAGGCGTTCTCCATGTTGTTGGATGAAGGGGGATTGAACGTGGAACCCCTCCTCTCTCCTCAGCTGACGAGGAGGCACCAGACTATGGCTCGGGGGTGAGGCAGTCTGGCACTGCCAAGATCTCCTTTGAAGACCAGCAGTTTGAGAAGGTACCAGAGTGGAACTGTTTTGAACTGGGTTGCAGTTCAATGAAAACACTGAAATAACCATTTGATTAAATACAAATTGTAGAAAACTGTAGAGATTCCGAGTATGTGGAAAGGATTCAAAAATGTGGTCAATTGCATGGGATATGATGGATATGTTGCACAAAATGGAGGTTTTTCCACGCAGCTCACGCCAGTGTGTTGAGGTGTGGTGTATTTCCTGGTCAGTTTCAGACGGAGTCATGTCCAGGTGTTATGTCCCACTCTAACGCCTCCCAGGAGGAGCTCCGCATCGTGGAGGGGGAGGGCCAGAACTCTGAGATAGGAGTGTCTGCTGACGAGGTCAACAACAACACTTGTGCAGGTAAGGATCAAGCCCTGGTCTACATCCCATCAACAGTACTTGGATGGAGAGAGATCTATGTTATCTGACCTGTGGGTGTGTGTGTGTGTGGTCCAGCCACTCCAGAGCCCCCCAGCAGCCCTCTGAAGGGGGTCTTGGGCCCGGGTCTGGACCTCCCCTTGGAGCTCTGCCAGGAGAAGGCTCTGTCCCACCTGAGGATCGGCAGCACCTTCACCTTCAGGGTCACCGTGCTGCAGGCGTCCAGCATCTCCGCCGAATACGCAGACATCTTCTGTCAGTTCAAGTCAGTCCACACGGCCTATTCCTTCTTACTTTACCTTTATTTCAACTTTAGCTCAATGTCCGTGAGCTATTGGGAGTGAGATATGGAAGATATGGAAAGGAAGTGTTTTCATGTCTTGTAGAGGCACTGATAGTCACAGTCATTGTTATGGTTTGGCTTCCTGCAGCTTCATCCACCGTCATGACGAGGCGTTCTCCACTGAACCCCTGAAGAACACAGGCAGAGGACCTCCACTTGGCTTCTATCATGTCCAGAATGTAAGCACTTCGTGCAGTGGAACGAAGACGGCAACATTCGTGGCCTTTTTTTGATCACTGTTCAACTGCAGACGTTTGACTATCATACCAAAAGTTTGACTACCATGCCTTATGATATTGTTTGTTTTGTCGCCGTGTTAGATCACAGTGGAAGTCACCAAGTCGTTCGTGGAGTACATCAAGACTCAACCTATCGTCTTTGAGGTGTTCGGCCACTACCAGAAACAGCCTTTCCCGCCCCTCTGCAAAGATCTCATCAGGTTAGGAGACCTAAAACCTTCCTTGTCAACCTTAATCATGCTCGATCATCTCCTTGTTTCTAAGCTTTCATTTGTTACGACCCATGGGACTGTATCAAGTTGAACACAGGTCTATTCTTTCAGTCCCCTTCGACCTTCAAGAAGGCAGTTCCCCAGGGTCATGCCCTTGTCCAAACCAGGTGAGCGTTTCTTTATGACAGCATCCTGGGCTGTTTCCTGCCCTTGATGCTGGCTAGGCCCTGAGACTGTTGTCCCTGCTCCTCTGTCCTAGTGCCGGCCACCAAGCTGAACACCCTGACTCGCTCCACTGCCGGACCGTGTCACTCCAAATATGACCTCATGGCCTTCTTCGAGATCTGTGAGCTGGAGGCCAACGGAGAGTAAGTTACTACTACTGCTAACACCTCCCTTTATACGTTACCCCTCAAACCTCTTTCTTCTAAACTCTGAATGCCATTCAAACCAATTTCAAGGTGACCAAAGACCAAAATAGATCTTTTAGCTGTGGTTTTCCCTGCTCTTTCCCTGCGCCCACTCATTGATTGTGAGGGATCCAAAATATCTCATTATATCAAGGACATGTGTCTGTGCGTGTTCTCTACAGCTACATCCCTGCCGTGGTGGACCACCGAGGAGGCATGCCCTGCCACGGAACCTTCCTGCTCCACCAGGTCAGCCCTGCCCACCCACCTGGAGCTCTGACACGTGACACAGCACAAAGGTCTCCTCCCGTGTGATGTTCACATCCTGTTTGGTGGTGTCCTCTCCACAGGGAATCCAAAGGAGGATCACGGTTACCATAGCGCACGAAACAGGAAATGATGTCGAGTGGAAGGAGGTTAAGGAGCTGGTGGTCGGTGAGTGTGGAGGAGGACCGGGGTTGGGAGCTACTTGTGCATTAAATACCGTTCCTGAATGGGAGCCTTTGTCATCCAAACATGATGTCGCCATAACAACGATTGTTTACCCTGTGACAGGACGGATCCGCAACACCCCAGAGGCGGACGAGACAATCATCGATCCCAACATCCTGTCTCTCAACATCCTGTCTGCTGGCTATATCTGGCCCTCGCACGACGACAAGTACGTTGCCTCTCTCTCTCTCTCTCTCTCTCTCTCTCTCTCTCTCTCTCTCTCTCTCTCTCTCTCTCTCTCTCTCTCTCTCTCTCTCTCTCTCTCTCCTCTCTCTCTCTCTCTCTCTCTCTCTCTCTCCGTTTCCTCCACAGCTCCATTCTATGAGGAGTCGTGGTCGTTCTTCTTTCACATTTGCGATAAATAGCTTGACTTATCCAGCTTTTCGCTTAGTCAATGTTGCGAAATCCACCCCTCCCTCCACCCCTCCCTCACCCCTGCCATAATTATGTCCTCTATTCTCTCGCCTTTTTAACTCATAACCTCTTGCTTCTCTCTCTTTATCCTTTGCCTGTGACAGTGTTTCCCTGGGAGATGACCATAGGTATAATACTGCCCTTATTTCTATAGCTCCAACTACTTCTGTCAGCTCTTTTGACTGTTTTCACAACTGCTTTCTTTCTCCTTTACACCCACCCACACCTAGACAGGCACAGGGTGACTGTTTCTCGACTCTCCCCCGCAGGACGTTCTACCGGTTTGAGGCAGCGTGGGACAGCTCCATGCACAACTCCCTCCTCCTGAACCGCGTGACTCCCTACGGAGAGAAGATCTACATCACCCTCTCGGCATACCTGGAGGTAAAACACCACACACGCCGCCAGGGGCCTGAACACCATCGCTGCAGGTCTCTCGTAAGACCGTCGCAGCTTGCGCCAGCGTCATTTGTGCCAGGTCACGGTGTTGAGGCTTGTGAAGAGGTGTCAGAATGAGGGCTCTCACGCTCGGGAGCCGTTCTGCTCTCTTGCAGATGGAGAACTGTACTCAGCCCACGGTGATCACCAAGGACTTCTGCATGGTGTTCTACTCCCGGGACGCCAAGCTGCCCGCCTCCCGCTCCATCAGGAACCTGTTCAGCACGGGCTGCCTGAGGCCCTCTGAGAGGTAGCCTCAGCTGTGGAACCCTGTCCACAGCTCACCCTCTGGTCGGGCACACGTTACGCCTGACCAGCCCCTGTAGTGGCTAGGCTCTGCGTAAACACATCAGCTCCATCTTTAAACAACACCAGTCCGACCGGACTGAAATGTTTGACTTGCCCTCTTCTCTCCTCAGTAACCGTGTGACTGGAGTGTATGAAGTCAGTCTCTGCCACGTGGCTGACAACGGAAGTCCAGGTGAGAGCTGCTGTTCGGCGGTGGGGTTGAGCTAAGACACGGAACATGCGTCGAGGCTGTGTTCAACTCGCCCTGTGTCCACCCTGTCCCCCCCCCCCCCCAGGCATGCAGCGGCGACGCAGGCGCGTGCTGGACACCTCGGTGGCGTACGTCCGCGGAGAGGAGAACCTTGCGGGCTGGAGGCCGCGCAGCGACAGCCTCATCCTGGACCACCAGTGGGAGTTGGAGAAGCTCAGCTTACTGCAGGAGGTAAGGGGTCCGATTGGTGGGTCCGCATTGGGGGTGGGGTGAGACAGGCTGGTTCCAATCACGTTTTGATACTAATTAGTGGCAAAGAAGAGGTGCCAGCATTATATTTGGGGTGTCTCATCCATTCTTTGTGTGTGTGTGTGTGTGTTTGTGTGTGTGTGTGTGTTTGCTCAGGTTGAGAAGACCAGACACTACCTGCTCCTGAGGGAGAAACTGGAGGCCACCTTGCAGGCCGGACAGGATGTGTTGTGTAAGAGCAATGACATCAGCGACTTTGCCAAGAGCCCAGTCCTCAGCCACAGCCCTGGGGGCATCCCCCCCCTGGAGAGCCCCAGCCAGAGGCAGAGAGAGCTGGCTGCCAAGGTGACTACCGGTCCCTGGATCCTCCTAGGCCCAACGCATACCCTCCAAGTCATGTCATCGATACATCTTCAATTGCGCAACGCCTCGCGATTGTACTTGTACTTGCATGGGATGGATTTGAGATTTTTCACCTGATTGGCTTGTTTGTTCTCCCCCCCCCACCTCTCCTCCTGTGCCAGTGTCTGCGGCTGCTCATGCACACCTTCAACAGGGAGTACAGCCAGGTGAGCAGCAGTGCCAGTGAGAGCAAGGTGAGCCCCAGCCCAGCCCCTTATGAATGCCCCCTCTAACTCACTTCCACTCAGCCTGTCCCGCCTCACAAGACCCCCCCCCCCCCCCCCCCCCCGGACCCCCGTAGGCCAAAGCCCATTTTATTCTCATCGCAATTCGGCTCCCCTTCATTCAGTCATTCCTTTCATTTCTCCTGGCCGAGGATCATCTATCTTTGCCCCCCCCCCCTCCCTCCCCCCTTCCCCGGCCCTCCCCTACCAACATGCCCCCTCATCAGCCACACCTTTGTGTTATCCTTAGGAACTCAAATTGGGATTCACCTCGTCACCCTACTCTGCTCATCTTGCCCACCTTCCTCTTATTTTGTTGCCCTTCCTGCCTTCTTACCCGCCCGTCCCCCACCCCTCTAGCCCCTCCACCCCTCTAGCCCCTCCACCCCTCTAGCCCCCCTCCCTTCTCCTCTAGAGTATGGCAGGCTTCTCTTTTTCTAACATTACTACGGCATGTTCGATTGGTGAACGAAAGCAAGGGGCGCTCTGTTACCTTCGGGTTTATTGTTGTTGTCTGGAATTAGCATTCTACTTTGCCGTTCCTCAAAATAAGATGCAGAAGAACCACTGACTTACAGAAAATGTTCTCAATGTATGTGCGTGTTTGTGTTTGTGTTTGTGTTTGTGTTTGTGTTTGTGTTTGCCTACGTGTTGACGTGTGTTTCTGTGTGTCTGTTTTTGTTTGTTCTTGTGTCTCCGTGAATTTGTTTGTGTTTCTACGCCTGCACGTGCGTTTGTTTCGTATGTCTTTGCATGTCTCTGTGTGTGTGTGGGTCTGTCTGTGTGTGTATCTGTGCGTTTGTGTGCGCGCGTGTTTTTCAGCTGTCTGAGATGTCAGCGTCGCTGATGAGGGAATCCTCCTCCTCCGGACTGAGCACGCTCACTCCATCCTCTACTTGTCCCTCATTGGTCGAAGGACACTATGACATCAGGTTGGTGTTACTTCCCCCTTTCCCCCACCCCAAATAGTCCTGTTCATCCAAATCATAAAGTCTGTGATGCCATGAGACAGTCAGGTCCAAAGTGTTGTGAGCGTAGTGAAGATGGTGAGAGTGGTTGTGTGTGGTACCCAGACACACGGAGCCCGGCTCAGGAGCGTCCACCCCAGACCTGGACCCCTACAGCCCCGTGGACAGGAAGAGGGCCTCCCGCGGCTGCACCTTCGTCCCCGACATCCAGGAGATCCGCGTCAGGTCAGAGCCCTCCCTCGACCCCACTACGCACTGCATCACGATGGAACAGGAATCTGGGATCAGTAGGAAAATACCCAGAAATGTACAGCTGCTCATGAAATATGATGTATACATCTATATATTTGCAGCACATACAGCGTATCTGCAGCACAAATACACGAGACAAAACGCCTTGAAGATAGTATTTGTGTAAAGAATCTGGGGTGCCTAACACTTCTGCGCAGTCCTGTATATATATTTGACCTTTGACCTGTCCCTGTGTCGTGCGGGCTGTAGTCCCATCGTGTCTAAGAAGGGCTACCTGCACTTCCTGGAGCCGCACACCAGCGGCTGGGTGAAGCGCTACGTGGTGGTGCGCCGGCCCTACGTGTACCTGTACCGCAGCGAGAGGGACAGCGTGGAGAGGGCAGTCATCAACCTGTCCTCCGCCCAGGTGGAATACAGCGAGGACAAGCAGACCCTGCTTCGGGTAATACTCTCCGGAACTACTTTGTTACACCATAACTTCACCGTACAATCGATCAAACAGCACCGCAAATGTGTTTTGGAGCAGTAGGATTCTGGCTGTTAAAGAGGTTTTTGTGTTTGGCGTGGAGATGGTATTGAATGATGAGGATGATTTCAGGGTGGATGTTTGATGTGACTGATATCGTTGTTTGTCAGTGTGTGGATCGTGACGCTTCTTTGTGCCTTAGACTCCAAACACCTTTACCGTGTGCACCGAGCATCGTGGGATACTGCTCCAAGCCAGCAACGACAAGGAGATGCATGATTGGCTGTACGCTTTTAACCCTCTGTTGGCTGGAACCATCAGGTGAGGTGACCTTAGTATACAATATCTCACTGCCCTCATCACCTTGGCAGATCATTGATCTGTTTCCACAAACTCAAACCGCTAACCGACCTTCTCCTCCGCTCCTCAAGGTCTAAGCTCTCCAGAAGAAAGTCGGGCCCGAGGATGTGAGGACTGCACACCCTTGTTGGAAAAGAACAAACAAACACAATCTAAAGGCTTAACTGACCCCAATGACCCCCTAATGTATATAGGTCCCCTACTCTGTCCTCCGCACCCATCCTAGCTCCCCCCCCCCCCCACTCTGCAACCCCCCCGGTAGCCACTTCAGAACCTGCACGGTGTGTCCTGACCCCTCATGCTGTCTCTCCAGTGCCCCAATCCAACTAAGACCCATAGGTACTCATGTAAGACTAACCCAGGACTGGCCCACCCAGTGGGGCTTACCTCTGCTAGGTGTTAGGCCTGGTTGTGATGGTCCTCTGTTATGTGCATGTAGAATTGACAGTTCCCTAGACCAGCGGTCATTGTCAGAAGATAGGTAAAGAAGATAGATAAAGAAGATAGGTAAACGGCAAGACCTTCTTGATAGCAGACTAATCTGACTTGTTGCCATTTCCAATGTCATACATCCCTTTGACCTGTATATGATGCCCAGTCCCCAAACTGTTCATGTATTTCTTATTAACGCTGTAGTCACATGATAAAGATAGTGGTGACATGGTATATCCCTTTTATAGCCCTCATAAGGCATATCTGTGTGTGTTTAGTGCAGGAAACATAGCAGTGCTTATCGAGCTCATTCTTATCTGAACAGCGTACTTCTGGAACGGTTGGGTTCGACAGCCCGTGTTTGACGTTGCATCAGTTTCATATTGGAGGTTTGGGACAGCATATGGTGGAGGTTTGGGTCCGTGTACCAAGACATTCCTGGGTTTTGGTGACAGGTCTGTATCAGGACATACAGACCTTAGAGGGCGATGGGGGAGCTGTTTAGCTTCCATATTTACATGTTGCTCACTGTGCTGACTTGTCATGTAACACACACTGCCTAACTCACCAGTGAATTGTGCCCTCTGACTTGTGTCCGCCTTGTGTAGTTTTGTACAAATATAATTTGTATCTATACACAATGGAATTCAGTTTTGTTTGTAATGTATTTAAGTTGAATCACTGATCAGTTTTGTTGCATGGCACTTTATTATCTTGAGTTGATGTCTCTCGTTCATTTACTCAGTTGTTCTAACCAAAGTGTTTTAGTCTGAGACCGAAAACGCTCTCTCATATCAGCGTGACATAGATTGTAATCCCCGTCAATGCCCACCACGTCCACTCCTCTCTTCGGACCCCGAATGTCTGCTTTGTTAGTTCAGTATGCTGGTAGGAAGCACCCAGAGCAGCTCCAGTGAAGGTAGACAGGAAGAAGGTCTGTTGATGACTTTGTGAAATAGCATGGACCTATATGCCGGTGACAGGGAGAAGGAAGAAGTGTCAAAGTGCATTTAGATGCTCCAGGTAGTGCCTCTCTCTCTTCTCTGGGGTCTGTCCTCCAGACATATGATCAACCTCTGACCCATCCTTCCTAGTGCTACTACTGCTATGTATAGGACATTTTATTCACTGTACTATGAACCTGTTTATAATTGATACAGCGTATCCATATTATCCTTCAGGCTGAATACTATCCGTATAGACTAATACCCTACATATAGGACATGTAGTACAGCTAATCGTTGTGTAAAGGTGCATAGACACATTCCTTGCTTTGCTTTTTTTACGGCCTGGTGCTTGTATCTGAACCTAGACAGTATAAACCTCCTGATATTATATGAGATCCCATCTATGTGTATTTGGGAAGTGGTTTAATGTTTCTGAATCCATACTCTTACCAAGGTGACCACTACTCTGTCTAGAGTGTGCTGTATGAGCGATAGACATGTTGAATACGTCCTTGCTAGCAGTTTGCACAAAGGCAATTTACAAACACTAATGGCATCGAAGTCTGGTGGTTCTGTGTGAATACGATGTTGCCAGATGATACTGTGAACTTGTGTCCAAGACGTGGCCAGACAACCACAGGTTTGAGTTGTGATTTTTTGTCCTTGTTGATACTGCGATTGGTCAATATTTGGTTCAACATACAGTTGTGGGTCTCAGTGTGCCTCAGGCCAGCCACCCTGTAGAGCATGCTCAGTTCCCCATGACTGGAGGACCTGATGTCACTCAACACAGGTCATGGTCTTTATTTAGCAATATGGAAGGACTTGTGACATGTGTTTATCAGAGTGTGGTGCAGTTTAGTGGTAATGTATCCCAACAACAAATACATATTTCCACAGTTTCTGGTCACCTTGGTTTATATTGTATGACTTTGTATGTGCACTGGTAATTGTTATGTTGTGTGCTAGAACAATGAAAAAATACATAGCTTTATTTATGAATTCCTGTTGCTGTTCAAAGACGGATATGATACGTTGGACTATTTACCAAATTATAAAAAAGCACGAGTTCTCATTTTGATCCAATATCATGATTCTTAAGATGAAGTTTGTATAGAAAGATGAGAAAGGATCAGTCGAATCCTTTGAAAGAGAGATGTCTTGTTCACAGGTATGCTTTCATCACTTCACCATCTGAAACATTTAGTGTACAGTTGACCAATGACTTTGTCTGCTTTTTATTCCAAACATTAGGATGTCTGGCTTTACATAATTTAAAAGGAAATCACATCACAAGTTGAAAAAACAATATTTCTGTGAACTGGTTATACCGTGTAAAAGATTATGGGTAGGTTCTTTTTTTTTAGATTTTTTTTTTTCAGTGGCATATTTTGGAATCTGAGCATGTAGATCCAGCTCCCTCACTACACCTCTCTCTCTCTCTCTCTCTCTCTCTCTCTCTCTCTCTCTCTCTCTCTTTGTATGTCTCTCTCTGTCTCCCTTTACCTTTATCTATCTCCCTCTCTCCTCTCTGCTTGCTATTACTGTAACGTCAGGTTTCTTCAGTTCGGTCCTGTTGAGAAACCCCTTCCATGTAATGCCTCTCACTATAGCTTGTCATCGGCGGTGTCTTGTATATAAAACCTGATTGCTGTGGTCAGTCCTATCACACGAATCATGTTAACCTTCCCTTCCCCCTTTCTACCATTAGAATAACTGGCCTGTGATGATGATGATGTAATCTCAGTTCTCTGCTCACGTTCTCTTTGAGTGTACTGGAGTTCTGGTGTCTTCTAATGTTTGTGGACAGGTAACAAAGTTGTCAAAAAAAGTTAAATAAATGTGAAACTTATGCAACACTTTCTTGTGTCGTGTGTGTGTGTGTGTGTGTGTGTGGATTTTGCCTTTGTGTGATGTTGACTTTCACTCAGTGGGTTTGTAGATCTGATATGTACAGCAGCTAAAAGGTATCACAGTGTCCAAATGACTTGTTTTGCTCCGGTGATGGGATCCCCATCCCAGCCCATATCATATATCTTATGTTGCTTCCGAAAATGCTCAACTTAGGTCAGATGTTCCATCTCCTTAGATATCCCTGTGCTCCCTGACAGGTGGCCCCTCTGAGCAGAACAGGGTCTCTGCGTTGGTATGGCCAGGAGCTCTACACCTGTGAGGGCTTCCATTATTGATAATGCTCTCAGCACAGGTTGACCATTTAGACTAATCCTTTAATAACACAGAGATAAACCCTGTGCTTCTTATTTGACACAATGGGGCAGAAAGAAAGGGTAGGGAGCACCTGTCTGTGGACTGCACAGATGAAGTTACACAGCCGATTGAGAGCTCGGGGTCTTTGTGATTTGTAACTAGTTTGGAAAGACAGCCTGTTGTATGTGTAATGAATAGTTCACTGTGTTTGTGTGTGTGTGTGTGTGTGTTCCTTCTTCTGTGTGTGTGGGCTCATGTCTGTTCACATGCGGGCATACCTGTGTGTGTGTGTGCAGTGTGGTTGTGTACACGCCCACTTCAATACAGACGTTCACCACATTTCCATTATGAAAAAAATATGTTTTGATCGATTTGAACTTAAAGCTCGCGTCAGACGTCTGACATAGTTTTGGACTCCTTCGCTCCAGGAACAAAACAGCCCCCCCTCAGCTCCCATCCATACACAGCCAAGTCTCTCATTCATCAGCCTGGCTGAATGGCAAACTGTCAAGCTTCCTCTGAATGCCCACGCAATCATGCATGCAGTATTTCTGCCCTTCTTTGTATCATGTTAATGCCAACTCATAGTCCTGGTTTTCTTCACATCCTCATGGCCATAGGTCTACTTCCGGTTGCTGGACATCCAATCCCCCTGCTTAAATTATTGACACTAAGAAGGCCCCCCTCTCTGAGGGGTTCTGGTACATTGGGTGCTGTTCCCTAGACTTCTTGTCCATTGGCTGGGAGGCTGGAGAGGGCGTCAAACAACTGCTGGTCTGTTTCTCCAACCAAAAGCCAGTTTGCATTACTGCTGGGAATAGTTTAAGGTAAGTACACTTAACTCATCTTCAGATGACGAGAATTGCTTGCAGATATGAATCAGTTTTGTTTTCTTCGCGTTTTCAACCATCTGACCATTCTGGTGGTGTATTACCTTCAGTTGACAAAACAGGTTACATGTTGATGAACCACTAAATCAGATTGTACCATTCTTACTCTTCTGATTGTTTTAACACAACATTATCAGAATTTTCTCCTACTGATGGCAAGTAACTTAAACAATAATACTGCACACATCAAAAACATTTGAACTTTATGCCTTTATGCCTACAAATGCATGTTAAAAGCATAGGGAGTCAGGTGGCTGAGCGGTTAGGGAATCGGGCTAGTGATCTGAAGGTCGCCAATTTGGTTCCTGGCTGTGCCAAAATGACGTTGTGTCCTTGGGCAAGGCACTTCACCCTACTTGTCTCGGGGGGAATGTCCCTGTACTTACTGTGTAACATTTCCATAGTGTCTATTTTGTGAAATTTTTCTTGTGTATTATTTAGTGGAAGGACACATCTGGTAGTCACTTAGCCCATTGACTTAGGGTGGCAAAGCCCAGCATAATGAACTATGTAGCATTTAGGCTAATGAATAGCATCAAGCCCATTACAAATCCTGTGAATCACTTGGCTACTTGAACCAGGCTATCAAGTTTCTGAACTCTTACACACTGCGTCTTTCGTGCACCCCATGGGGGCTACGCCACACTCACCTGTCTGGGCTCCCGTTTCACCCTTCGCATTTACCACAGTCCTTTCGAGCTTGTGTGGATATGTTTGTGTGCTGTACTGTACGTGTGAGTCTACCGCAGGTGTGTGTATGAGCATGTCTATGTGTTATGTCAGTGTGAGTCGATGTGTGTGACTATGTGTGTGTGTGTGTTCTGCACCCCAGGGGTCTTGGTCTCTTAGAAGATTGCTTTGGGGCCTCTTATGGAGTTGATGTTGGGTCATGTCCTGTGGTTCCATTTCTGTCCAGGCGGGGGTTCACGCTTAGTCTTCCCATGGTGCTCGCCGTTGTTGTCGTCGTTGCTATGTGTTGACTTCATGGTGGCAAGAGATGCTGATTGTTTACAAGAAGATTGAATATTTTCATTCAACCTTCATCCCAACTGACTTAGATTTTCTCCATCTACATAGAAAGCCATTTGAACTCAGAAACCGTTGTTTGGATAAGGACCCACTGTTTGGATGACCAGCATGGAAAGCAGCAAGGTGACCAACCCTGAAGTCAGGGACAGACCATGACCTTCAAATAAAATGACGCTCACAACAGGCTTAAAATGTCATTTACTCCCTTTTGAACAGTTCATTTGAACCTCAGACTTGAGCTGTTTAGCGGCCTGTCTTAACATAGCGTGAACAAGACTCAGGGACGAATCCAATCTTCTTATTTGCCAGCTTGTCTGCAGTTTTGCTCTGTAGTGACCCAGACCTGTTCCTCACCCTTGGCCCTGTGTGTGCCCCCAGCAGCCGGTGAAGGAGGTGCCCCCCCAGCCTCGCCACCCAACCCCACCCCCTGCAGCCTCACCCCTGCCCTCCACCTCCACCGCCACTATGAGGCACGCCACCGGCTCAATGCAGCATGTGCAGGTGGCCTCCTCTGGTAAGTCAGCGCCTACTAAGTTAGCATCTTATAAAGTTGCATTCAGTACGTTAGCATCTGGTAAGCGCATTAGCATTGAAATGAGCATCTCGTTAGTCAAGAGTCTAGAATGAGTAAGTCTCTTAGACTGTTAGGGATGTATGAAGTAGCAAGGTCAGGATGGCCTGTGTTGTGTTTGTAGTGGTGACGTCCTTCAACCTGCTGAAGCCTCCGGACAGGGACCACAGCTTGTTCTCTCAGATGAAGTCCATCAAGTCTCTGAGACAGGCCGGCATCACCGCTGTCTTCACTGGACAAACGGTAGGCTGGAAGATACCTGACAGTTGACAGTTTAGGTAGTGTTTCATCAACAATGCTAATAAATTGGTGTCATAGAAATACGTTCTCAGTACAGTACAACTGGATGATGATAGTATGCTATTACAAGTATCTAGAGGGGTATGATATGCCAATCTTTTACCCATGTGGACAGAGGGGGGAGCACGAGGCTGAGCTGATAGAGCTGCCCTTGGAGGAGGTCATCCTGGCCGACATCGACTCTCTGGTGCCCACCCACGACGAGAGCGGCCGGCCAATCGCGGAGTGGAAGAGGCAGGTGATGGTGCGCCAGCTGCAGGCCAGGCTACAGGAGGAGGAGGAGGAGGACAGGATACAGGTAGGCACAGTACACACACAGCTACACAATCCCAATCCCACACACACTCCGTCACACACACACGCATGCACACACACACAGAAGGGCCGATGACGCGCGCCCAAAAATCCATCCCCATGGGTCTCGTTTTGACGCTCGTCTCATCACTCCCCACCAGGAAGGCGCTAACGGCCATGCGGAGGTGGAGGGTTGGAAGTTCTCCCCGATCCACAACGCCATCCTGAGCCCCTTTGGCGAGCTCCTGACGGAGGCCGACCTGGATTACCTGGAGCGTCAGATGGAGAACGCGTCCATGCAGACGCGCTGCCGGGCCTACGAGCTGGAGCTGGCCCGCCTCACTGAGGAGCTGAGGGCCATCCTGCCCGACCCCATCGTCAACATCACCGTCAACACCGAGTTCCTCCGGCAGATGGACGCCGAGGGACACCTCCCCTTACCGGTGTGGTGTAGCCGTGTCTCTGGCGTCGTCAGGAACATGTCCTACCTCCTGAGCAGCCTGACCAGCCGCAGCGAGACGGAGGAGGAGGGGCAGGGGCCGGATGTGGCCCCGAGGCCCGAGCCCGAGCCGGGGGAGGGTGTCGGCGCGTGCAGGATACCTCACATTGGGATGGCGTCCGCTTTCAGTTACCGTCTGGAGAGTCAGAGCTACAGCAAGGGGAGGAGAGAGACAGTGGAGAGGGAGATCCAGCAGTCCGGGGTGTCGGTCAGGAGCCTGAGGTCCAATTTTGAGGGTCAAATCGGGGAACTGTATCCTTTCGCGGGGTTTCTGAATGCTTCCCAACGCTTGGGTGACAAGGGGAGCCAAGGAGGGGTCAGGAGTGGGAGGGTGGTGGAGTTGGCTGAGGTAGAGAACCAAAGCTCTTACAGCACGGGCTGGGAACTGAGCTGCCACGACGCCCCAGCACCTCGGGTGATGGAGACCACCAGCCTCAGGAAGGAGCGTATCGTGGTCTTGTTCCTCAGCCACTGGAAGAAGTCAGCCTACGCCATCACCATGAGAGCCAAGGTCAGACAGGAGGGCGCCGCCAGGGCAGAGGCCCTGACGTCGTCAGCCCAGGCCCAACCCAGGATCAGCTCCATGTTTCACGTCTGCCGCCAAAGAACCGCCGTGGAGAAGATGCTCAACTCATGGAGAAGTTTTAAATCCGGCAACAGGTGCACTCCCACGGTCCCCCCTCTCCAGGTCCAGCGGCACACTCACTCTCCCGAACACTTTCTGCCCGAGGTTGACGGGCTTCCTACGACCTACGACAGCTTGACCCTTGACCTCTTCATGCTGGGCTACTTTCACATCCTGGAGCAGGATCTATCTGCCGAGGAGAGGAAGATGCGGCACCTCCTCTGCTTTGAGGTGTTCGACCACGTGGGCAGCTTCCCCTGGGAGACCGTCAGGGACTTCCACAAGGCCGTGGTCCAGGAGATCCAGGCTGGAAACCGCCAGTGGAGCAACGGCTTTGAGGACATCAAGGCACGCTTCTTTGGCAATGCCGCAGTAACACCCAGGTGCCACCTAGGGGGCGCCAGAGAGTGCCAGTGCCTTTTGTCCCAGGACATCAGACTGGTTCCCAAGGTCATAGTTCACACTGCCACTCCAGATGAGGACGAGGTGCTCAGGTGCAGCAACAGCACAGACTTCTCCTGTTTCAGTAACAACGACATCTGTAAATACATCGATCGCAGCTTCGCCTTCTGGAAAGAGAAGGAAGCTGAGTTGTTTGACTTTGAACACTAGTTCTGTTCTTTTGATATTTTTGTAATGTCCTGCTATGGTTTGTTGATCAAAATGTCCTTAAGTGAACTAAGAGGTCACAGTGAACTCTGAATTGAGTTAGCTGTATAAGTGTGCAATCCTGTGAGAACTAAATTGTCAACTGGTTGAAAGAGGCTGACTATGAATACATGTATTTGTATACATGATAGAATAACATTTTCACCTTTCAACTTTAAAAAAGTTGTGTTGCATGTGTTTCGTATTGGTTCTGAGTTTACTTGAGCAACACAACAAGACCTAAAGGCATCACAGTGATCAGATTTCTACCAACCAGGTGAAGAAGACCAGATTGGACTTTCTCATTGTGAGAAAGAATTTCTCAGAGAAGAATTTTTGTATCATTTGTGATACAAAAATAAACATGGAGGTGTTGTACCTTCCTACTGCTGTACAGCTGTAGGGCTCATGAGGGCTAAGGGCAGCCATGTTGAACACCAGAGAAAGAGCTCAATGTTCACCATCATATCTTTACTGTACTTCCACACTCTCTTCATGTAGATTTTCCAAGTAGCAGATACTTGAGACGATTCAAACGGGTAAGCAAGGTTCTCATTCTGTTCACCTGGCTCATGAGATCGACTCACCAGTGAACTTGTTGTTGTGAGGGAAGCGATGTCCTTGTACAGGGTGTTCCTCAGCATCAAAGGGTTAGCCAGGAGGATGTGGCCGCCCAGCACACAGGAGCGTTCCAGTCCTGCCCTGACACCCCCGACCATCCTACAGGTTCACTGACACTCAGCCAGAGCACGGAGGTCAGGAGCAGTCATTGTTGGGTCATAGTGGACGCTGCACGCCGTTGGGATGGAGGAAAAGAAAGTGAAGTCAAGGACACCTGGGTCCTGTAGTGTTAAGGTATGTAGGACTTTTGCAACACATACTGTCGTTTGAGGAACTGTCGGTTAGACTCTCATGCTGTGTGGATGACCAGTGTTTTGAGGTTGAGTGCTCAAAGAAGTGGGAATTGATGGTTACCATGGTCTGTGTGTAATGGACTAACTGGAACTAATGAACTGCAAAATACTTTGTATTAGGTGCATGTCGGGCATCAGGCTCTTTAACCTGCATTTGAA
Organism: Hypomesus transpacificus; assembly: GCF_021917145.1. Classification (NCBI taxonomy): domain Eukaryota; kingdom Metazoa; phylum Chordata; class Actinopteri; order Osmeriformes; family Osmeridae; genus Hypomesus; species Hypomesus transpacificus. The sequence continues at coordinate 3,007,985 of NC_061069.1, forward strand.
GGTATACAAAATGGTCTAATTATCGGAAATTGGTCTTGTAAAAACATTTGGATTTGAAGCAAGATGAGCTAATTATTTGTTGAAAATGCAAGAAATTGATTGTGGAGAAGAAAGTGTTTTCTTTTTGGGTGAGGTTGGTCAAGGAAGACAAAGACCTGAACAAATATTTCAGTTTGGTCTTCTGTTTCTTTTGAACGCTGCCTCAAAGTGGAGATCAAAAACGGTTTCCCTCCATTCACTACAGCAGCAGGGCACCGATATAGACAAAGGCTCTCAGAGAGAAAATAGCTTACACACAAACACACACACACAAACGCACACAAACACACCCACACACACATACACATACACACGTACACAATGTAAGCTGTAGGTATGATGCACTAAGCCTCACATGGTAAACACAAACAAGCACTAAACCAGTGTCAGAATGTGTGTAACACCACTGGATAGCCAATGTTCTATGTACCTCCAAATAACTTCCCTTCTGTCTCTCCCCCCCCCCCTCCCCCTCCTAGCTCTTTGTGCTGTGTCACAGCATGCTGCAGCTGACCCAGCTGCTGCACAGCGCCTACTTCAAGAGCTGCATCACCACCATCGAGCGCCGCTACGGCTTCAACAGCATGTCTATGGGCACTGTCTCCTCCCTGCACGAGGTAGGCACACAGCGCCCCCCACTGGCCTTCCCTCACACAACAACAAGACACAGTTTTCAATCTCTGCCATCACTTCACCTGCCCTGGCATGCCTGCTGTCGGTCCTGCAGATGGGGAACATGGTGCTGGTGGTGTTTGTGAGTTACTTTGGCAGCAGAGTCCACCGGCCTCGCTTCATTGGCCTGGGCGGTCTGATTATGTCATGCGCTGCCGCGTCCCTGGCCCTACCTCACTTCCTGTCCAAGCCCTACCAGTACAACTCTGTGTCTGCCTGTAAGTACATTGGATCTCCAAAGTAGCAATACTGCTTTCTCTTTGTGCATGAATCCTCTGGTGTATGTGGGAGCATGTAGAACAACAGTCTTCTGTGTGTGTCCTGTGTGTGTAGCTGGTGGAGCGTGGGATGTGTGTTTATCACCGGGGAACTCGTCCGCCCCCCTAGTGTGCCGGCAGGGGGGTGCAGGTCACGCCTTCGAGGCCAGGACACAGTGGCTGATCCTGGCAGCTGCCCAGGTCATGTTTGGGATCGGCTCGGTCCCCATCCAGCCGTTTGGCATCTCATATGTGGATGACTTTGCTGAGCCAGGAAATTCAGCTCTGTACATAGGTAGAGTACAACCTTCATTTAAACCAACTCCGGGAACCATTTGTGCTGTATTGTTATTTACTTGTACCTACCAAATACCAACATACACCCACCAAACACCACCATTTACCCAGCACTTTCCACCATGCACCACCATAAACCTCTATTAATCCACCATACACCCACCATGTATCGTAAAAGGAAGAGCTAGCTCAGAAACAGTTTTTCCATTGGAGGATGTCTTTGTTCCAGCTATCCTGTTCTCCATCTCTGTGTTTGGGCCAGCCTTCGGCTACCTGCTGGGCGGCATGATGCTCAGGATCTATGTGGACGTGGACAAGACCGGAGGAGGTGTGTCTCTGTTCAATTCTCTGTTCAACTTCCATCCCTCTTATTTGGGGGGTCATCCGTCCCCTCCTCCACCTGACGCTCTGTCTTCCAATCCCGTTTCTTCTCTTCACAATTTTTTCATCCGTCTATCGTCACAAGTACCCTGTCCCTGACTGCCCCTCCTCTTTCCCTGGTCCTCTCACCCATGCCCCCTCCGCAGACAGTCCCCAGGACCTGGACCCCTCTGACCCTCGCTGGGTGGGGGCCTGGTGGATGGGCCTGCTGGTCTCCTCTGGCTGTCTGGCTCTGGCCTCTATCCCCTACTTCTTCTTTCCCCGCGTTGAGGTCCAGTCTAAAGTAGGTGGCCATTGTTTTTCACCTCACACCAAGTTTGTAAGAGCAACCTTATAACCATAGATTACGTATGCTCAGGCACGCAAGACTGAGAGAGACTCTCAGAAAGATGAGCCGAAGAAGTCAGCAGACACCTCATTGGTTGACTTTTTGAAGAGTAGGTCAAATGTTTAAATTGGATAAAGAACAGTGTGTTTGAATTCTGCATGAACTGATAACCAAAAGTGTAAAAGTGTTCAAAATATGCTATGGTATTACCCCTTTGTGTGTTTATAAACAGTAGAGTAACCATTCAATGTACGTGTGTGTGGATGTGTGCATGTGTGTGTGTGCATGTGTGTGGGCACATATGTGTGTGTGTGTCAGGGTTCCCACGGCTCCTTCTGAGGATGCTGCTGCGCCCGGTCTACATGCTGCTGGTCTTGTCCCAGTGCTGTTTCTCCTCCTCCATCGCCGGCCTCGCCACCTTCCTCAGCAAGTTCCTGGAACACCAGTATGGCACCACCCCAGCGTCCAGCAGCCTCCTTATTGGTCAGGACCACACGCACGCCCGTGCGCTCACAGACACACACACGCACACAAACACGCTCAAACATCTATACACACACAAATACACACACTGACTGACTGTACACAACCTCCACGCACACACTTTCACTGAACTTAAACTGTTTTGCCATGACTATACATCCTCCTATCATCTTCCACCTATTACCAGCCCTTTGGTTTTTCACAGGAGCCATCAACCTGCCCATGGTCGCAGTCGGGGTTCTGCTGGGCGGGGTGGTGATGAAGCGTGCACGCCCCTCCGTGCGGACCCTCCCCTGGCTGTGTCTGCTCCCCCTCACCCTCTCAGTGCTGCTGTGTGGGCCTCTCTTCTTCATGGGCTGTTCCACTCAGCGAGTGGCGGGGGTCAACGCCGAATACGGCCACGCGCAGGACCGCTGGACCAATAGGTGCGCCGGAGCCTGTCGTCCTCGTGCAGATGTGCCACCACGTCGACACGTCTGGGCAACAGTTCCCGTAGCATGGCAGCATGAAACCTCTGAGCTCTCAATAATTCACACGCTCTCCATGCTGTCTCTCTGCTGTGTCCTTTATATAGAACACCTACGTGGCTCAGCGGTATCTCAGCATGGCTGGTTTTTAGAGAATAAAATCCTCTGTCCTTCAACGGCTGACGGTTGAACGTTACTTAGATACTTTGCGACTGAACCCGTCCTCAAATCAGCCGCAGGCGCACCATGTTCTTTTTTGTTTGAGGTGTTGTCGTTCTGTCGTTCTGTCGTTTTGTTGTGCTGTCGTCAGTGATGCATGGTCATAGCCTCGCCTTAAAAAATTGATGTCGCTTTCCAGGTCACTTTCCTTGTGCAACTCCAACTGCTCCTGTCCAAGGAACGTCTTCAACCCTGTGTGTGGTGAGGACCGCACAGAGTTCATCTCTCCCTGCCATGCTGGCTGCACCAATGTCACCTTGGACCCACAGAACCATCACAGAGTCCAGGTAGAGCCATCTTAACACACACCGGTCCTGTGTCCATACATGACACGTTCTAAAGGAAAGTCTGCTCTAAACCTTTCTCTTAGTCAACCTCATGATATCCTATGGTTATTCCATATGGAATGACCGTGCAGGATGAGCTCCCAGGGTAAGATGGCATGCTTCCTGCCCGCAGGTCTACACCATGTGCAGCTGTGTGCCAGCTGCTGGGGCTGGCTTGGGCAGTGCTCACCCTGGCTCCTGTGTCAAGAGCTGTCCTCACTTCCTCCTGCCTGCTCTGTTCCTCATTGCTTTTGCTGGCTTCATTGCCAGTCTCTCTCACAACCCAATCTACATGATGGTGCTCAGGTAGGTACTCAGGAAGATGAGGATGAAGGATGTAGTGATGATGATGAGGGTGGGGATGATGAAGAGGGTGGTGATGATGATGAGGGTGGTGATGATGATGAGGGTGGTGATGATGATGAGGGTGATGATGATGAAGAGGGTGGTGATGATGAAGAGGGTGGTGATGATGAAGAGGGTGGGGATGATGATTAGGGTGGTGGTGATGAAGAGGGTGGGGATGATGATGAGGGTGGTGATGATGAGGGTGATGATGATGATGAGGGTGGTGATGATGAAGAGGGTGGTGATGATGAAGAGGGTGGTGATAATGAAGAGGGTGGGGATGATGATGAGGGTGGTGATGATGAAGAGGGTGATGATGATGAGGGTGATGATGAGGTTGATGATGATTGATATGGGGGGGATGATGATGAGGGTGATGATGATTAATATGGGGTGATGATGATGGGGGTGATGAAGATAATGATGGTTGTGAGGGTGGCGAACACGCAGGATGATTACTGGGAGGGCACCGATACGAGGGTGAGGCTCATGCTCATTCAGATGTCCGTGTGATTTCCTCCTAAGAACCGTCTCCCAGGAGGAGAAATCCTTTGCCATTGGTGTCCAGTTCTTGCTTATCAGGATGTTAGGTAAGCCCACAAACCAAGTTGGTTGCTCGAGCATCCTGAGGCCTTTCTGTATATGCATCAGATGGTAGGAGATATTCCAAGGTCTTCACCCATTCACCGTACCTCAATGTTAACCACTTTGATATATCACATTTTAAACTCATGTCTCTGTGTGTGCCAGCCTGGCTGCCTGCCCCAGCAATGTTTGGGCTGGCCATTGACTACTCCTGTGTGTGGTGGAAAGAAGAATGTGGCCGAAAAGTGGGTGCCTGTGGGTACTATGACAACGACATCCTTAGGAACAGGTGAGCTTTGGTGACGAAAAGAAGCCATTTCTTTTTCGGTCCCTTCATTTCTCAGAATTCATTACATCTCCTTAAACTTTAATGAGTGTTCTCTGTCTTCCTTCTCAGGTACTTTGGGCTGCAGGTGGGCTACAAGGGTATGGCTATTGTGCTGCTTGCCCTGGCAGGCTGGAAAGCCCAGCACACCCCTGGGCTCAGCCTGGAGAAGGAGCCTGAGGCAGCTTGAGACTATGCTATGATCTGCTATGACCAGGCCTGGGGGAACACCACATGGGGAAATGATAGACCCAAAAAATGGGTTAATGTTTGTTTGTTTAATGTTTTCACTTTTACACAGTATCCTTTTCCTTTAATAAATAATTTGTATTATTTCATTGTAAATATTTACTCACAATGAAAATAAACCATGTATTTTTTACTTTTGCATTTTAGAGAATATTAACTTTAAAAAAAAAACTTGAATTAAGCATTTGTTTGTAGAATATCTCAATAATAACTAACAATTTATAATGAACTATTCAATAAAACAATGTTGAGCTACGCAGTTTGTGTGCAAAAACGCAGTTAATCCTTTGATCGTTTATAAAATGTTACTATGATGCTGAATACGCAATGAAGGTGAGAAAATGAAAAAAAGGTGAGGTCGCGCAGGCGCACAAGCAAATCAAATTGACAGGACGATTCTCAGCTGCATTCCCATCAGAGGAGGATCCCCCCGCACAAACGGATAGTTGAAGAACCGCTGCGTCTAAATACGAAAAACTGTATTGTCATACAATAGAGCTCTATCGCCGTTACCATGTCTGCCGGAGGAGATTTGGGGAACCCTCTGAGGAAATTTAAACTGGTATTTTTAGGAGAGCAGAGTGGTAAGTCGAGTCTTTAATAAGGGCACATTAAGGGTTGGTACTCAGTTCCCGAACATGATATGGCAAATTGAAGGCCATTCCTTCTTCTTAGGTGTTAGTTCTCGCTGGTTCCGCTAATTTGCTGAGTGGCTGTGGCATATTTCACGCCCGTTCACCCATTCACCGGTTCCTGGCACGATCTGTTTCTGTACAGATTTTGATTAGTCATGGAAAAAACCGCACGCATTTTAAGTGGAATTCTTGCCTTGAATTAATATATTTTGTCACATAGGAAAATTGTATTTTTTATCATGGTTCCCTGTGTGTGTTGAATATATTTTACTATCCGTAATATAAGCCAAAGCAGACGATTTTGTGAGGGATGTTTTGGGTTTGGACACTGCAGTAGCAGGTAAAACGTTTTTAAAACGATGTGTACAATCTATAACTGTAACATCGATGATTTTTGGCTACCATCAACATTAAAAGGAAAAAAAGAAATCACCATGCTCCTTTTATCTGGGTTTAAGACAGTATAATAAACATCTCCCATGTGCCAGTTCGGGACACACCCAGGTTGGCGATGTCTGTAGAATCCTAACCTCCCTGTCGCCGACTCCGTCATTTGACAGTCCAATATCATAACAGTGGGTAAAAATGTTGTCTGTGACATATCAGTATGTTCTTATATGATAATTCGTTTATGCGGGGAACAACGCCCGTTTACTGTTACAGGTTCTCTGGTCTGATCAATAATGATTTAGCACTATAAACCTTTCTGGCCAGGCATCAGACATCTGAGGCTACTGCTTGCCCTGTCCTCCCAGCTAGGGCTAATGAAAAGGAAGCAGAAAAAAAACTAAACAATAGCCTTCTATAGAGTACAAATGTTTGTTACAGTTTTGTGTGTGTCTATGTCTGTGTGAGTGTGTGTCCACCGTTGTCTGTGTGTAATGGAGTGTGTGCATTAGTGTGTGTACATGTTTATGTGTGTTTCGGCGTGTCTGTCTGCTAGTTAGCAGTCAAGTAATCAAGCCTTGTCTTCCTCATCCATACAATAGTATGTTGTAATGTTGCTGTCCGTGGTGCTGAAACCAGGCCTGTCATGGCCGCTGCCCAAAGCACAGCCACGGACCCTCTGAATCACCCACGTCAGTCTGCATAAAGAACCTGACCCAACCTTATTCAGAAACCACCATCTCCTTATCACAAGATTCTCAGGTTCACAAAACTCTCTCTGATTTGAGTGATAGATTCATAAGCAAGTTGGCACTGGATTCAACCATCGGAGGGATGGGCACAAGGGGGACATTTTAATGCCCATCCTTTCAGCACCACGGACAGCAGGGTTGTCAAAAGTAACCGTATGGAAACTGATCCAGTAGTCTCATCTGTCCGAATAGTGATCTGTCCCTGGATGCTTCTAGCTGGTAGGCAGAGAGGGATGCTCTGCTGTCTGACCTTCATATACTGCTCTGTTTTCTTTCAGTGGGGAAAACCTCTCTGATCACCAGATTCATGTATGACAGCTTCGACAACACATATCAGGTCAGCTTCGGAATACTGTTCCCGTCTCAAATTCTTCCATGACATGTGAAGGCCTACCACATGAAGAAGTGTTCTCCAAATGGACAAGATTTGATAAGAAACGTGTGTGCTTGCTTTCATGTTGTTGTATGTTGGGTAGCTTAATACGATGTTTTTGCCCATTTTTTCCAGGCAACCATTGGGATTGACTTCTTATCAAAGACCATGTACTTGGAGGACCGCACAGTAAGAAACCAGGACCTTACTTAAAACAACACACAAAGAATAACTTGGTTTGAGTCGGTTTGTCGTTCGAATTGATGATTTGCTGTTCTTTTAAGAACCAACAAAGGCATCTCACCTCATAACACCTGCATGTGTATTCTGCATGTTCCAATGGGGTCATGTGCTTGTGGAGCTGGGTTGAAGCTGGGTCTGAGCACTGTGGCCCCAGCTCTTAGCCTGGCTATGCATGACTCTCATCCCGGCTGATGTTCAGGTCAGGCTGCAGCTGTGGGACACGGCTGGGCAGGAGCGCTTCAGGAGCCTCATCCCCAGCTACATCCGAGACTCCACCGTCGCCGTGGTGGTGTACGACATCACGAGTGAGTGATTCGTCTTCCTCTCTGTCTCTCTCTCTCGCTTTCTCTCTCTCTCTCTCTCTCTCTCAGTTTCTCTCTCTTGGTTTCACTCTCTCACATTTTCTCTTTGTCTCTTTTTCTCTCTTTCTCTGGCTTTGCCTCTGGCTCTCTATCTTTCTCTCTCTTTTATACACACACAAACACACACACACAGTTACACACAATAGCGTAGGCTCCAGCTAAAGATGGTGTATTTCTTCCACAGATGTGAACTCTTTCCAGCAGACCTCTAAGTGGATTGATGATGTCAGGACCGAGAGAGGAAGTGATGTGATTATTATGTTAGTGGGCAACAAGACCGATCTGGAGGAGAAGAGGCCAGTATTGATGCTGATACAAAGAACATAACTGTTACATTCGCACATTCTTCTGCATCCATGATCTACTGCATGTTGTTTATTGATTGTTTATTTTCAGTGAATATCTGAATTCCCAGTATCTTCTCCAACAGGCAAATCACCATTGAAGAAGGAGAACAGAGAGCCAAAGAACTGAATGTCATGTTTATTGAGACCAGTGCCAAGACAGGCTGCAATGTCAAACAGGTGATACCCTCAGTAATATGTATTTTCTGCAACAGGATGTTCAGTTTCCGGATCTCACATTCTGAATGTGGTTCTCTCTCTCTCTCTCTCTCTCTCTCTCTCTCTCTCTCTCTCTCTCTCTCTCTCTCTCTCTCTCTCTCTCTCTCTCTCTCTCTCTCTCTCTCTCTCTCTCTCTCTCTCTCTATGTCTTTCTTTCTTTCTGCCTCTCTATTTCTCCCCCCCCCCCCCCCTCTCTCTCTCTAGCTCTTTCGTCGTGTTGCAGCAGCCTTACCTGGGATGGAGAGCTTGGATGATGCTAACCCTGAAGGCAGTATCCTTTGTAACTGAGTGACTCATCACTGTGCACTGCAAGGCTACCAATACCAGAGAACAAAGCTTTTCTCATAGTGGGAGCTGCCTCTTTACACACAAGAGTGGCATTTAGCAACAATATATGTGTGGGTCATATTGCCGCCTAGTGGCTTTATAGCTGTATAGCACCCTTGCATGCATCACAGACGGGTGTGGGTGTTGTCTGTTTATTGACTCCATTTGTACTGTCTGCTAGTTTTGCAATGTCCATGTAATCTAATTTATCCTTAATTGGACGATTTCCAGTGATTGACATCAAGCTGGACAAACCAGCTGAACCCACTGTCCCTGAGGGCGGGTGCTCGTGTTAATGCAACGCTGGCGGACAGCTACCCTCACATCATAGGCTTGTTGTGTTGCTTCCTACTGGTTAGCTTCCAGTTGACTTTTCTGATTGGATATGGGCCATGTATATCTGATTGGACGAATCAAGTGTTATATTTCAGTCTTCAGTTGTAAAATATTGTATACTTTGTCAATATGTAAGTGCGGGGAAAACACACAAACGATCAAACAAATTGTTTTAGAAAATGAAAAAGGGAGAAAAATGTAATGAAACTGAATTCTTTTCGCCGTTATGTTTTGTATTTTTTATATATAAAAAGGGAAAGCACCAAAAATGATGCCTAACCATGAAAGGAGAATAGTGGGGCTGTCCATTCCAAGATGGCTGACCATGTCTGAATGTCTGCAGCACGCATGCACGCTGATCTCAGGCCTGTCTTCCGGGTCTCTCTCTGGAGCAGGTCAACTATCTTAGAATGTTTTATAGCATCTAGAATCTCATGACATACGTATCTCATTTGATATTCCCACCAGAGTCAACTGACGATAGATTCACCATAAACATTAGCTGTGAAGATGTGGCACTCTATGAGTAACTTTTATAGAACAACTGTACTGTGGTATAAAAAAAAGAAAAAGATGAAGCAAGAAATTGTATTTCACAACCCCTATGCCCTTCCTATCCCAGTAAAACACATATAAGATCCACCGTAATGCACTGCACTGTATATAATAATGTAATATGTATGTCGTCCCTCTGTAGAAGTGGTCCTTGTTTACCAGTATAAATAATGTAATAATGTTTCATGATTAATAAATTAAAGATTAAAGGGCTTCACTCTCCTAACCATCGACACTCACAAAGTATCGAGCAGTCTACTCTGTCCAATGTGTGCAGTCTTTGTGTTTCAAACGGCTTCCTTGTCATCCTGGTCCATCTTGACACCGCAAGTGAATCAGCTGGTGGTAATGGTGAAATGACTTGTCAAAACAGTCTGTACAAATTGTACTAACATTGTTAGTGATCCTGTTGCAGACAAACTGGTTAGTTTAGGATGTAACTGAACTGGAAAGCACCATTTTCTTAAAGACAGTTTTGGTCACAGTGTGACGTGTGTTTATACCCATGTCGATGTCCCAAGAGCTCTGAGAAAAGGGTAACAGGTCAGGTATTCCCCTGGTTGCTCACAGGTGGACAGTTAGGTAACACTGAGCAACAGGTGGACCCTAACATGCCGGTTGAGAAATGGACCCTGGAGAGACAAGGCTGAAAGAATCAACCCCACAACTTAACTGTAACTGTGGACTTTCCACCTTTCTCTAATCACTATTAAAATTCCAACAGAATGTATGTATGTATGTATGTGTGTGTGTGTGTGTGTGTGTGTGTGAGAGGGAGACAGAAACAGGGAGAGAGACAGAGAGAGAGAGAGAGAGAGAGAGAGAGAGAGAGAGAGAGAGAGAGAGAGAGAGAGAGAGAAAGAGAGAGAAAGAGAGAGAAAGAGAGAGAGAAAGAGTTAGAAGAGATCTGACGTTGAAACCAGAAACACTTGTTTTATTGAAACTGGGTGTGTTGATATTTGGACATCAATTAAGTGTCATGTGGGTCATGGTTATTAAATATTCTTTTTTATCCTTAAACTTGGTGTACTATTGATCAAGTGTTTAAACACCCCAAGAGGAAAACCATATACATTACAGTCTTGTAGATGGACACACCTCTACAATCCAAAGGCCACAGGAATTAATTCAAAGTTAACAGACCACAATTCACAGCCCTTAAAAGCAAGCCTTCTGGTTCACACGCACACACGGACTTTCTCACAGCGTACAGTACAGTGGGTTCTAAGAGGAACAGTGAGTTCTAAGGGGAAGCCATGTCCAGAGTGGAGGCCCTGGGAGAACCAGACCTCCGATCTCAACTCAGGGAATTCCGAACAGACATCGCCATGGCTATCGATGACGCCTTCCCATTGGTCCATGGGCTAGTGGACCGCAACATCATTAGTGACCAGTTGCTTAAGGTGAGCTGTAAATCAGAAGGGTGATAGCAGGGATTTTACGAGTACGTGTTGAGAATGATGTTGTCACATGGTGAACCAAACCAATCCTAAAACACCAATTTAATTGAGTCATTCCAGTAAATTGGTATATCTTGTTTATTTGTGCAATTGAGTAATATGGAATATACATTTTAATCCCGTCAGTATTAATTGAGCTGAAATGTCAACAGCAGCTTGCGCCTGATCACCTTTAGGAGACCTTGGAGAGGGAGACCAGAGAGGGCATCCACAAGGCCATGTACTCCCTCCTGTCCTGGCTGCTGGAACAGGGCAGGAGCACCATCAAGGCCTTCTGGAGCAGCCTGGCCAAGGACTACAACCAGGACCGCTACCCCCGGCTCCAGGCCCTCCTCGCCAGCCTCCAGCCCCCCCGGCAGGGCTCTGTGGCCAGCTCAGGCTCCAGGCAGGGAAAGGGGTCCCCCGGAGGCTCCAGATCCCACAGCAGGAAGAGGACCCTGGGCGACGGATCATCTGCCCGCCACCAACACTCCCACAGTCAGTCCCATGCCAAGATCAGCACCAGCACAGGTCGACCACCCATTTCTGTTCACATATCTGTCTTGCAGCTGTGTCCTTCTTGATTTCCTATTACTGGTGTTGTTTCAACACAGTGCCAGTCATCACACATTGTCGTTATCTCTCCCAGCAGGCAGCAGAGGGAAGGGGGTGAGGAAGAGTGAAGCTTCAGCGGTGGCCCAGGTCCCAGGGGAAAGTGGTAATCAATCGTCATGGTCATGTACAAAGACTATGACACTGAGGAACAATGATGACTTTGTGACTTTTCCCAAAACAAACAGAAACTTTGCGACATGTGCTCCCCCTGGTTGTTGTCGTGGTTTAGCAGGTATGCAGGCGGTGTCCACCTCAGTCCAGCGGGCTGTCACCCTGTCCTCCAGTGAGTTCCCTGTCAGCTGTGGGGCCCGGGAAGAGATCCTCATCAAACAGGTGTTCGGCTCTGGTCAGTTTGCTAGTCCTTCGACAACCCATGGACCACATGGTGGACAGAAAATGGGAGATGTTCAAAGTTTAATTCTTAATTCTAGGGTAAAGGATTTGGGGTCTCTTTGCAGGAAGTGCCAAAAAGTGCATCAAGGTGGGTGGTGAATACTTTAGCTCTGGTCCAGTGGAAGAGATGACAGGGGGGCTCAAGTCAAAGGGTGCAAGACCAAAAGTTAACCACAAGGGGGAGCCCTACACCAGGACAATTGAGGTAAATCACACAATCCCTCTACAAACCTGTCCATGGGCCTACTGTATGCTTTCTGAAGAGGGTTAGCGTGTGTGTCTGCATGGTGCGTGTGTCCAGGTGCAGCGTAATGATGACGAGTGTGGCGTGTGTAAAGACGGAGGCGAGCTCATCTGCTGCGATGGCTGTCCCAGAGCCTTTCACCTGGCCTGCCTCGACCCCCCCCTCACCACCATCCCCAGGTGCGCTCTCTCGCCACACCCTCCACAGCAGGGAAGGTCAAACACAACGCTGGCTCATTCGTGTTCTCATATGCAGTGGCACTTGGCGCTGTCAATCATGCGGTGGTGAGCGAGGGAACAGGGAAAGAATCCAGCCGGCTGGTCAGGTCTGTAGCTGAGAGCTGTTTTGGTTTGTTTTTTTTGTGTCTGTTCACGTTCCTGTCAGTGTCACTGTTGACTCGGGTCTCTCCTCCAGAGCTTGGCTCCTCCACAGAGGGCCGAGACCAGCTCCAGCAACTCCACCATAGACATCTCCTTCTTCTCCTCCTTATCCTCCGCCTCCCTATCCAGCGTCACGGCAACCAAGAGCAACCACAGTTCAGGATATCAGGTGGGACAGCTTTTGATGACGGTCTTTCTTCTTTTTTTCTTTTCTTTTCGGGGCTGCCATATATCGCAAAATCTGTTTTTCCCTTTCCTAATTCATCTCTGACTTGACAATTATTTCATTTGGTTTGGCTGCAGTCTGTTTTGTTGACGGCCAGTGTTTCCTGTTTGTCCCTCGTTGTGCCAGTGTGCCGGTGGACAGGTCATGGGGGTCAAGGACGTGTGTGGGCTCTGCCTCCTGGGTGGAGGAGACTTGACCCACTGTCTGCAGTGCCTCCAGAGCTACCACACCTACTGCCATTTCTCCACGTAAGGCTGTTCATCCCACCCCAACATCACTCTCTATAGCCAGGCCTGCATTATCAAGGTCAACAGCATCCTAGAGCTACTTGTATAGGGATATTGAACTGTTCTGCGGAGTGGACACTGAAGTCAGTCTAATCCATGACAATGCATGAATCAAAAACCAATCAAGTGCACCACTAGTCCCAACGACTTTTACTTTACGTGTTATTCAATAAGCAGATGCTTTTATCCAAAGTGACATTCGAACACTAGGACCATTAGCGTTTGGCTCCTGGCTACTCATGACTGGTAATGGGGTGTACGGTATGCAGTGATGCTGTTGTTTTCCCCACAGTGGAAGGTCCATCTGCACTTCCTGCACTAGGACCTGGGGCGGCTTAGGGGACAGAGAGGCTGAATCCAGGGGCTTACAGGTACCGAGTGTGTGTGTGCGTCAAGTGTTTTAGTCTAACCTTACATAAGCTGCCAATCAGTCTTTTTCTCGCTCCGTCCGGTTGTTTAGGCTCCACCCTCGCTGCCCCCGCCTCTCCCAGAGCCCAACCTACAGAAGGACGAGCTGGATGCCATCATTGGAGAGGTGAACACTGACAAATCCCATCCTAGAGGAAGAAGCAGACACATTCCACCAACCACATACACACACGGCTGGTCTTCACCAACATGGTGGAGATCCCAGGAGCCATTTCCCACCTAATCTATAGTGCACTTAAAAGTTCAATCACACTCAAATGCAGGAATCCATTCACAGCATTTAAATGGTTCCTGTTGTGTCCTCCTCCCAGCCGGGCTCCATAGATGGGATTCTGCAGTGGGCCTTCCATAACATCTCCAGGCCTCTCTCCGACACTCAAGCCTACTTCCAATGATCTCATGTCATTTGCAGAAGATCGCCAACACACACATGCAATTGTGCTCACATGCGGTCTTACACACTTGAGCAAACACACACACACACACACCACTAGACACACATGCACGTACGGTACTGCGGTACACTGTCCACACACATAAACCCACATACTGTACACACAAGAACACACACTCTTTTTCAATGCCTCTGATGTTATGTCTCTCTCTTTCTCTTTCTCTCTCTCTCTCTCTCTCTCTCTCTCTCTCTCTCTCTCTCTCTCTCTCTCTCTCTCTCTCTCTCTCTCTCTCTTTTCTTTCTCTCTCTCTCATCCTCCTTTTCCCCAAGTTTTCATGCTCAGAGCAGAAAGAATTCACACCCACACAGAAACAGATGGTTTTGTTTGCATGGGTTACACACACACACTGAGAAAAGATTCAGCTTGATTCCTTGAAGACCGTCACTTAGATCTGGAATGTTGTTTTTGTCCCAAGTTTCAGGAGTTTAGCATAACTGAGAGATGAATGGACTTTTGCCAAGCAGAAGAAAGATTTTTCTTCTCTCAAACGGTATTTGGTTACCATGGTTACCGGCTCCTCAAGGCCCCAAAACAAGGATGAGGAATGCAGTGCTGTGGACGTTAACTCTCAATGGCGCGTGAAAGACACAGTCTATATTTGGAGACCTCAAGCAAGGATATGCTTCAGGCTTGAATGGAAAAGAAAATGTAGGATTCCAGCCGATTTGAAAATAAAGAAAGAAAATGAAGGAAAACTGATGTATTTCTTTAAATGTCTATAAACATTTGAGAACTACGACATGTGGCTAGGAGTGTTAGCCATGTGCCCAGGCATCCATGCAGTTACATAATAGTAAGCCTTGGCCGACCATAAGAGAGATGACCTACATGATAGAAGGAAACAAGGCAAACATTAACCACATCTTTGTGAAGAGCAACCATTCATCCTATAGGTGGCAGTCATGAGACAGACAAAATCTGAGAAACAGAGACTTACATTGCCATCCTTCATTGACATTAGAGTTTGTGTAGTGAACCTTCAATAAACATTTCCACAGGAAAAACAGAGGAATGTGATTGGTTTATTGCACTTCTGCTTTTTTGATGACGCAGAATGGAGGGTGAGCTTCCCAAAGCGGCAAAGAGAGAAATGTCCATTCCATTTCCAAAACAAACAAACGCTGTGAACATCTTGAAGTGAATGTGTATCTGGTATTTGTACAAGATGAAGCTTGGCTGTACTCTCCTGGGTTATGCTCTGCAAGCCAACCCTGTCCTGTTCTTCCATTTTTACGAAAGGATTGGTGTTGTTGAACTCGCTGGCCGTCCTCCCCCTCATCTGGTCTCTTCTTCTCTCTGTACTGTGTTTGACGTTAATCTCTTGTTTAGATTTAAGTCATCTTTGTTTTGTACGAGTGGAATGTCTCCTACGTCTGTTTATTTCATGTTTGAATGGTGACTGGATGAGTTAAGGGGGTGTTATTCATGGGCAAGCAAATCTAGATTTCTTTCTCTTACTCTTCTACGTGTATGTGTGTGTATACTTGTGTTGTGTCTGTGAGTGAGTGTTGGTGGGTGGTCTTACTTTGGAAGAGTATGATAACTGATATTCCCACAACATGAGAATCCTCTTTTCAAGTCTTGGCATTCCAGGCGAGCATATTTGTGGCAGATTTCACACGGCTATTCCTATTGTGCCAAGGCTGATCTAAAGAGTTGAAGGATGTGTCACTTCCTGTTCTTTGCAGGGTATTTACAGGAAGTGGTGCAACTCACAGTCTATGATAACCAACCAAGGTTATGCCTCTTTGGAATTATTTGACGGACAATATAACAGCAGACTGGTAATACTTGTTAGTGTGTGACTACTCTGATTGCTGAACATCTAATGTACAAGATAGACCATGGATTTAATATCTTTCTTATGTCGGGACATGTGGATTATAGTATGTGGTACCTTCTGCTTTTATCCCAGTAGTAGTAATGCAGCAACAAGCATATTTTGGCTCTGGCTTTGATATAGTGAAATACTGCCCTGCTATCCAGTTACGTAACCGTGGTCTAAAATCATTCAACCCTGACATGTTCCAGATGGTGCATCTCATCTCACTGAAGTGGATCAGGAAAGCTAGTGGCTCCTGCCAATACACACACACACACACACACACACACACACACACACACACACACACACAACCTCCACTACCACCACAAACATTGCAGTCACATGTGATGACTACGGCCACATTCAATTTGAACCCTCCCCTCTGTCTTGAGCAGAGGAAGAGCAGACCAGCTGAAGTTTACAAGTTCAAGAAGTTGCTGATTCATCTGAAGTAAGAGGGACTTGTTATGATAAATAAAAACACTTAAATTAGTGTATCTGCCAGGTCATGTCGCACACTGGTTTGTTTACAACTTGGGCGATAAAAAAACTCTTACAAGAGCAGCCAATCAGGAGTGCCATAGTCTAGACATTTTCATCATGGTTTAGAGCATCAGAAAGCTGGTAGGAGAAACATACAGCTGTATGTGGTTCAGGAGACCAGTGGTGGAGGGGTTAGGGTTAGGGTTAAGAAGGAAGGAAGGACTCGTAGAGGTTACATGGTCAGACACAGAGTCACACCAAACGCCAAAGAAGCAGCGAGGAGAAACCTTCAGCTAACTCTCCCCTGAGGTGGCCAGATAATAACACAGTCTCAGGGATGATTGCAGGGTAGCCTACAGTCGGTCTGGAACAGTAAACAGTGCAAAGTCTCATTTGAGCATTCCAGAAAGATCCTGGGATCGTTGGAAGGGATGACCATGTTTGCATTCTTTCTTTGGAGCGTCGGTGCTAACAGTGCAGCCTATGATCTCGGTCTCGCCGTAGGTGAGAATGATATGAGGTTTGGAGGGGGGGGGGGGGGGATATGGGGGGGGGGGGGGGGGGGGCTGGTGAGCAAGCACACACTGGACGTGCGCTCCATCATCCATACAGGAGTTCCTACAGTTTGAGCCAGGAGTTTTCCCAAACCACAAATGTCACCATCGCTGTTTGTCCAGAGAATGTTGTGCCCTCAATGTAGAAGTTGGGATGGGAGGGACAAGCATTCATGTTCAATAAGGGTTTTCTGCCGACACAATAAACAATATGGAACGCTTTTAAGTTCTGACTTTATTGCCCACAACGTCTGTCCAGAGTAATAAACAAAAGGACTTTTCATGTTGTCAACTTCAAGAGCTATTCTAATGAGTTTGTTCCATTTTTCAACATGTATCATTTGGACTTCAATCCTAATCCTAATCCTAATGAATCCTAATGTATCATTTGGATTCATCCTAAAATAGTTGTTTTCCCCGTAATTAGTCCCCTAGCAGTCTTAAAAATAGTGCACTGGCAGAAATAAACAATGGTTTTCATTGAGCCTCCAGAAGAAGGCCCAGTGTCTCTGCAGACAAGGTCAGCTACAAGCAACAACCATTAACATATTTCATGGCTGAATCATAGTCATTTTTAGTGACACAATGGCAGCTGGAATCCTACTACAGATAATGGATCTTCTATTCAGCTTTACCACAATCTTGTGACCTCAAAGTCTGTATCTACACCAATTGAGTAATAGACCAACTTCCAAAAGGTTTGAGTCAATAGGTAGTGGCAGTGTCCTTTGACATTCTTTAAATTGAGTCTTTAAAGTATTTCTCTACTTTCTGTAGATCTTTCTCTAGATATCTAGAGCAAGAAATCAAATCCATATGTCCACAGTATTCTCTTTGGCTGCCCCTTAGCTAGCCATTCTAAAATTGCTAACCGTGGAATTGACATCACTTCCAAACCCTTCTCTGGGCTCATGTAGATGGAAACCCCCTCAGAGAGAGAGAGAGAGAGAGAGAGAGAGAGAGAGAGAGAGAGAGAGAGAGAGAGAGAGAGAGAGAGAGGAGAGAGAGAAAGAGAGAGACGGAGAGAGAGAGAGACGGAGAGAGAGAGAGAGAGATGTGTGTGAGTGGAGTCTCTCTTCCCCCTTCTCTCTCTCTCTCTCTCTCTCTCTCTCTCTCTATCCGTCTCTTTCTCTCTCTATCTCCAAAGGCCATAGCAACTGATCTGATACTATGTGCCGGATCAGCAATGGCAGCTCTGAACTATTTGCTGGGGGGCGCACATGTCGGGCGCAAACGAATGATTGGCATTCTGGTGACCTCCCAGGCTGTTTTAGGACACTGTGGTGTGGTGGTTGCTGTGTCATTCAGACATCCAGTCTGTGGCACGTTGTCTCTGGACCAGTGACTGCAACCTCTAAAGGACATACAGCACAACTCAAGACAAATCGTTGTATAGTCCTGCTAACTAGTGATGTCTGACCCACTTGTTTGCTCTCTCAGTTATTCTCTGAACTATCTGTTTAAAAGCATGTGAAAGCTACAACAACATCTTCATGCTACTGTAGAGCTCTTTTGTGTTTTTAGACAGACCGTACATCTCAGACACGTTTGTGGAGATAGGAAGCAAGATTATCGGTGAAAAGAGAGAGAAAGAGGAACACAATCACTGTGACACTTAACTATTATCTTGCAACAGTGATTGAGACATTTCTGTGTGAGAACAGATGCCAAATATAAATATTTATTTATTTACATATATAGACAAGGTCATAAGTCACAGCGTAATTTCAAATTAACATCTTGCAGTTTCTTGTGAAATAAAATATAAGGTTTTATCTTCAAGCATAAACAAACACTACTTAAAGGATTGCTTTTGGAGACTGAATTTTTCTTTTTTCACTGCAAGTGGTTCTGACACTGCATTCTGATCTCAAGAGGAAAGAGTTTCAGATATCTTGGCTGAGTAAATAGGTTGATAATCCGGTTTCCAACAGAGAGCCAGAAAAATACACGATACTGTAGGTCCTACGTTGAAATGTTTAAATAATTAGAGAAGAATTTCCGTAATTGTGAAGGTATTGGTCTCACTAGAAGCTGCCTAAAAATGACCAAGATTACACAAATGCACTCCCACAGACACATACACCCACACACCTCATCACCTCATTTCACGAGCGAGCACACACCTGCAACAGCAGTGTGGTCTGATCTCAGACTGTTGGGAATCTGCTGTTATGACTCATTGTCTGCTATCTGTCAACTCGAAAATTCACTGGAAATTCCCTGTAGTGAACAGGTGGAGACAATCTCCAAATACCTCACAGTAGTAAATGTCGTAATAGTGACCTCCTAGTTCCACTTAACTAAATTAAGGAAATTAAAGTTTCTAGGTAGGGACTACAGGTAGGCTAAATAAACAATGCGAGTGTCTTCTTCCCTGAATCCTTGAATGCATCAAAAAAAGCAACCGAGACCAGTCATGCTGGGAAATATGAACACGTGGGAACGGCCTTTTGTCACTGGCCTCACAGAACTGAATACCATTTGAACACATTCCATCTCATCCCTTGCTATTGTCTCCCTCTGAATAAAGACGCAACGAGGGATGTGAGAGCCGTGAAGAGGTCCAACCCTATCCTGTTACATTCCACACCAATCCTACCTTATCAAATTACTCCCTTCTCCATTCTGTCCCTCTCTTTCCCACACTATTCAACACCACAGCATTAGATCCCATCTGATCCCCCCCACCCCCCCTCCCCACCCCCCCTCCCCCCCCCCCCCCTCTCCCCACCACCACCCACAGTTTGTCTCTGCTACGTTGTCGTTTGCTATTTCTCAAGTCCAGTTCCAGTTGTGGTGCCCTCGTTCCCTCCCGGCCTCAGTACAGAGGCCCAGTCGTCTTGATGGTCGCCTGCTCTTCCTGCTCTCTCAGAGGGACTCATTTCGAGGAGTAACGTACAGGCTGGTTAGTCTCTCCCACTCAGACTCAGGGAGAGGCTCAAAGCCGTCATGAAGTCAAAACAAATAGTACTCCAAAATGCAAGTTCACCGACTTTTTTTTTTAGTTGCATTTTCATAGTGCGCTTCACCAAGTCAGCTGTAGTGTCATGATTCTTTAAACGGTGGTTCATTTGTACCAATAATCAGAATTGGGTATTATATTTGGTTCCACAGGGATTTGGTTTATGAAGCATTGTTCCTAAAAAACCCTGGCACCACCCCACACAAATTATAACCTGTGGGCTAACTTTGAACTAAATGAGGTCCAAATCCGCAGACAGGAATCTTTATGGCCTGTGATTTTGGACATCCATCTCATGTACAGGGCTTCTTCAATGTCCATCATTTCAAAGGACCACACTCACATTCCTTTAGAAGTTCACAGGAAGTGTTCCACAATGGGGGCACATGGCCAGAGGCATAGCGGACCGACAGAGACAGGGTGGGGGTCAGAGGCTACCAGGGGTGTGGTGTGGGAGGAAGTAGAGGGGAGGTGTTAGATGACAAGCTAAAGGGTGACCACTGTCTACAGTAGAGAGGGGAACTTAAAAAAGACTACCGGATGCCCAGCAGTCTCTTTGCAGTTGGCCAAACAGACGACCTGTCTCCGTCTTAAAAAATGTCTGTTTAAGAATACTCTCCCAAGACATGTCTGGAATGTGTGCTTAATTATTGAGGGAGAGTTACTACCAGAGAAAACATTCCATAGGAAATTTGGATTTTCTAACTAATAAGGTAGAATTCTTTGTCCGGTCCTGACTTGTTTATCATTTGTTTGTTTTTGTTTAATTCATCCTTCTCACCTTGGTGGCTAATGTAATGTGGTTGCAACCTGTGGTTATGTATGTGATCTGTATTGATCGCTTGTTCAGTGGCCTCCAGCTTCTAGAGCTGATCCAGTTAGAGAGTAAGTGACGAGCATCACTCTGTTTCTGGCGTCCATTACTAAGACAGTTATGTTACACAGACAGATTTAGTCTATTACACAGACACAGCTTCAGGCTCTAAACAACATCTAGGCTATTTGTGGAACAGTCTGAGATGAAAATTGCCAGATCTGTAATCCATGATAGCTGTTAGGTCCACAGGTAATAAATAGCTTGAGTTGGCCTTTGGTCTTCAAAGATAAACATGTGGCCTGTCGTATAGATACACTTTTACCCGCTAGGGATACTATTTCAAATCCAAACATCAAATAAGTGATTTGTCTTTTCTGTTGTTGACGACTTTAGTAAAAAGGACCCTGGGCAGTTCACTGCTCATTGAGGACAAAATGGATGCATTCATCAGGCAGCCTGACCTCGTGTCTCATACCAAAGGACATTGGTCCCCTACATATTTGAGATTCGTACCCACAGTCAAGCAGGTGCTTCTGTTTGGCATTCCTCACCCCTCTGCATCATGCAGTGCTTTGAGCACAAAGCCTCTCTATGTCCTGATCACGGGGAAGACTTGGGCTGCGGATTCCACTGGACAGCTGCCCGTCTCCCACCTCCCCCCCCCCCCATCATCCACTGTCCTGCATAGTATAGTCTCCAAAGTTTTAGAGCTTCAAATGCGAATCTTAGTTATGTCTTGGATAAAAAGAGGAGCCTGAAACCAACGGGAGAGAGAGCTATCTGGAAAAGACTGAAAAGCTGCTGAAAGCACTTGCACGTTTCACTAGCCTTCTAAATAAAGGTGTCTATATGTCAATTTTCAAGAATAATAAACCACCTTACATTTGTTCCCCAAATCCTCGTGGTTGCAACTGGAACTACAACCTTTCAGTTAAACCTCCTCCCCCCTTGGAACCGTGTGGTTTTACGCTTTTGATCCCCGAGGGACCTCGCGCTTTACATTCCGCGCATTCCAAACTTAGTCCCCTCCTCGGTTACTTATTATCGCTGCCTGCGAGCTGAACAACCATTTCAGTGTTGAGCATTGAGCGCGCACGAACAGAACTAGAACACACAGTAGAAGGATGAGAACGGTTTAAATAAACGTGGATCACTTTTGGAAGTATTTCGAATAAAGAAACTTATTGTTGGGATGAGAGCGTGAACTGGTAAGAAAGTCTATTTTATCCCGAAATAAGACGCAAACTTTCCGAAAACACGTACTCACTTTGTGACTTTAAAATCTATTTACCAACACCATGATAACATTCTGTATGTTTGTTTATATGAACCTATTTCTTTTGTATCCGATAACTCTTCTATGAAGTTATTTTCTAGAACTATGCTCTTGCTCCCCCGTGAGAAAGGAATTTCGCCGCACTTTTGTCTGCCGCAGTAACACCATTAAAACACCACGTTTTCAGTGTCGCTGTGAAGGCTGTAATGATGTGATGCGACTTATATAGAAGCCCACAGCATTTTTTGGGGAATAAATTTATAGGAAATAATACTAGCCGAATATACAAAACATGATTCATTTATGGATTTCTATTTTATTTATAAGTAGAATATTTTGGGGCACAGTATATCCTAATATTTTGATCTATAGATCTCCTCTATGCACAAACAGTTTCACATATACATTACTGTCCTATTTCTGCACTGAAATAATTTGCACATATATACAATTATGCTTATTCACATTCTCCTTTTCCTCTCATCCTAGGTTCAAGGCCAACCAGAACCCCTATTTATCCTGAGCTTTGATTGAACACTGATAACAGAACAACATGGCGTCCACCGAGGAGCCGTCTGGAACGGTCCTGCACCGCCTTATCCAGGAGCAGCTTCGCTACGGCAACCCCACAGATGCCCGCACCCTCCTGGCCATCCAGCAGCAGGCCCTGCGTGGAGGAGGAAGTGGGCCCGGGAGCGGAGGAGAGGCGTCCGGCAGCCCCCGCTCCTCCCTGGAGAGCCTCTCCCAGGAGGAGCCCCAGTTCCCCCAGCTGTCTGCTCGCCAGGAGCCTCAGGGCCAGGAGCACCAGGGGGACTACCAGCACTCAGAGAGCAGCTACCATCTCTACCAGCTCCACGGGGAGGAGCTGCCCAGCTACGAGCAGGCTAAGGCCCACTCCCAGTACCTGGCATCCCACTGGGCTGCCTCCATGGACCCCCAGAAGGGGCATCACGAGGGGGGCTTCCACGAGGAAGGGGATCTGATGGAGGTTAAGCGTGGGCACGTGCGGTCGCTCAGTGAGCGTCTCATGCAGCTTTCCTTGCAGAGGAACAGCATCAAGTCTGAGGCCATCAAGAGCTCTTCTCACAGCTACCCTGAGCTGGGCTACTATGACCCACAGACACTCCCCATACCAGGGCCAGGCCAGGACAAACGTAACCCACCTCCAGAGTACTCAGGCCCCATCCAGGCACAGGGATTTGTACCCATCCTTGCCCAGGAGCCCCAGTGTGTCTACAGGGACATGCCCCAGCCCCTCCTAACTCAGCAGCACAGGTACTGACTTGTGTTTCCTTTTGTCGTGCCAGTAACAACTTTTATTGACGCTCAGCATGTGGGCGTCTCTTTTCACGGAACAACTTCCTGCAGTGTGTCATTGTGTTTCACATTCCAGAGTCATTGCGTTCTGTTTGAATCACACCACTTAAAATTGCTTTCACCCTTACAAGCCAAATCATGGGTGGAGTAGGTGATGAGTAGTGCTCTTGGTGATGGTTGGGATGTGGATGTATTGACAGTTAGCTGTTCCTTCCCCAGGTATGCGGTGACTGTCCAGCAGCCAGAGGCCTGCTACAGCATGTTTACCAGCCTGCCCCCTGCTGGCCTGGAGGAGCCCAACCAGGTGGAGCTGCTGCTGATGGAGAACGACAGGCTGAGGCAGGAGCTGGACAGCCACAGAGAGAAGGCCGGCAGAATCCAGAAGGTAAAGAGCCGCAAGACTATCTTTTTAGGCCTTAAATGGGTAGCACACCAAGGGCAACTTCACGGTGGAACGGCATCTGGAAGGCTTTTTTTAGTATCGGAGGGTAGACATTCAAAGATTCAGCTCATCCACCAATAGTAAACGACTGTAGTCGCTTGTGCCTAGAATGCCACTTGTCTTGGAAACACAAGCCCAGTAACAGTTGGCCCTCAGACATCCATCACAGGCACACTTCCTTGCCTGTACTGGGGAGAGGACTCAACAGCTGCCACCCGCACGGCACACACACTCAGGCATACACACACACACACATACAGATCACATAGAGGCCACAGACTCCTACTGTGTCCTCACCCCCTGTATTGTGTAGTTGGCCAGGGTGTCGTATGTGTGAGGCCATAGATTTTTGGCCTAATCCAGGCCGTGTCAGACAGCAGTCGATGGGGTCGTGACCCTGGTCCAGCTGACGCATGCTCCGAGTGCTCAGAAAGAGAGGGAAGGAGAGAGGTGCTGCTGGTCATGGCAGGTGGCAGGGCACTTGATCAAAATGAAAGGCCTCTATTGTTCTTTCATCCAACGGCATTTTCATCAACATGCTTCTCCATTTTACTTTTCAACTTCTGTTCTGTCTCTCTTTTTTCAACTTCAAATGCCAGTGTCTTTCCAAAGGCACTCATAAGACACCTCTTTTCCATATTTCTCAGGGTTTTAGATGTGATTGATTGAACCCCCCCCCATTTGACCACGAATGCTGTAGAAAAAAAAACATTTTCCTCAACGGTAGTCTCGTCACTCGGTTCTTGCGTTCCCTCAGCCTTAAAGAATGATAATTACTGGGGTTGGAAACTTTCCCCGTCGGGCCGCAGCCCTGAGTAAACATGCCTGAGTGGCTGCTGTAATGGTGCGCGTCTACGAGCTGTTTCCACAGCCCAGGCATGTACACCTCTCTCACTGTGGCAGCCAGCCCAGACCTCTGTGTGAGGGTTTATGTGAGTGTGCGACTCTCTTTGTGTGTGCCTGCCTTTGTGTGTGTGTGATCATCCCCTTGTGTGTGCCCACACCTGGAGCTGTGGCGTTTAGCTCTAAGGAATGCAGATATAAATCAGTCACACGGGGAGTGGTGTTGTCCTGAATTCCTTGGTATTATATGCATACCAGTATGGAGGTTGTGTGTACATTGTACACTATACACAGTAGGCCCTGTACATGCCCACATATTTACTCTACTGGTATGTTTAAATCCATATGGAGTATTTATGTACTTAATCTAAATGCTAAATGCATAAATGTAAATGTAACGTGTGTTAACCCCCTCCCCTCTGTGTCTCCAGTTGGAGCAGGAGATCCAGCGGATCTCGGAGGCCTACGAGACTCTGATGCAGGGCAGCAGTAAGAGGGAGAACCTGGAGCAGACTCTGAGGAGCAGGCTGGTGGCTGAGATCAGGAGGCTGCAAGACTTCAATAGAGACCTGAGAGGTATGGACTACAAATGTCACAAGTCCTCATTTGCTGAACCCTTCCAGTCAGCCCTCTTTGGAGTTTACACCTCAGCCGACTGAGGCCCTGTTTCCTCGATGTAAAAAACAAAACAAATGCTCATACTGAATTTGAACCCATTTGCTTTACAGAAAGCCTGGAAAATGCCAGAACCCATGCGGCCAAAGAGGTCAAAGCTGCTGACCACAACCAGCACATCATGGCGAAACTTTTAGAGCAAAGTACGTATGCTACCCTACTTTGAATCTTACAGTCTTCAGTACTCACCCCAGCCCATGACCAGCATTGTAGATAGGATTGGACCATAGCATGGAGTGCTCTGGAGCTAAGCACTTCCTGTATGTAGGAATGCCAGTTGCGTAACGTGGACTTATTAAATCGGCTGAATAATAGGAAGTTCAAGCCTGCTTTGGAAGGAGGGAAAAAGAGGAACTATAAATTACAACACCATGGGGGTAAAACCAGGATCCTGGGTTGTTGGTTTGATTTATGTTGTCTATTTAAGTAGGGCTCTGTTTCCAAAACTAGAGGTGGGAAGTTGTCCGGCCTTGGAAGAGGAATGTTCTGTATTAAGTGGGTCAAAGGCATAAGGCCGGCTCCCCCTCTTCCCCTGCGGCATTCCACGAGTGCTTGGGTAAATGAAGAACATCAGCCAGGATGGCGGAATTCTGGGACTAACTTGTCAGGGAAATGGCGGTGGATGGCAGTATTCAACATTCTTGAGGGACCCTAGGTTTAAAAACGAAGGCCTATTTCGTTCCTTAGATCAGTATAGCAGTCTTTCCAGATGCATTTTTGGCACATTCTGGGACGGAAATCCACGAGGCCAACCCTGTTGATAGTTCTAACTTCCTGCCCACCTCCCTTTTCGCCCCCCCCCCCCTGCAGACGAGGAGCAGTATGTGGAGCGCCAGCGGGCGGAGCGTGAGCTGCAGCGCCTCCGGGCAACCGCCGAGGAGCAGGGCGCCCGGGCGGAGCAGCTGGAGGAGGCGCTGGAGGCGGCCCGGGGGCGGGGCCGGCAGCTGGAGGAGGAGCTGCGCAGGAAGCGGGCCTACGTGGAGAAGGTGGAGCGTCTGCAGAGTGCCCTGGCCCAGCTGCAGGCCACCTGCGAGAAGAGGGAGGGCCTGGAGATGAGGCTGCGCACGCGGCTGGAGCAAGAACTGAAGAGCATGAGAGCCCAACAGGTAGGAGGAGAGAGACGGCCTGATTCGCTCTGGAGGGCTGGGCGACACTTGACCCTCATCGCCCTGGACTAGCCTCCCGGAATCCCCCCCCGGTCGCCCGGTGTTTAACCGTTGACCCTGTCTCTCTACAGAGGCAGTCCCAGCCCCCCGGGGTGACGGTGGGCTCTCTGCAGGAGCGCCTGAGGGAGCGGGAGGAGCACATCCTGGCCCTGGAGGCAGACACGGTGCGCTGGGAGCAGAAGTATCTGGAGGAGAGCACCATGAGACAGTTCGCCATGGACGTGGCCGCCACCGCTGCCGCCCAGAGGTGAAGGAGCCGCGCCCCGCCGCAGATGCTTCAGATTCCGCCTCCTCTTCCTCCTCCTGCCCGTGTCTTAACCCTCTCCTGTTTGTCTCCCTCACAGAGACACCACCATCATCAACCACTCTCCATGTCACTCGTCTAACAACAGCTTCAATGAGGACCTGCCCGTCGCTGACTACAGAAACCAGGAAATGGAGAGCAGGTGTGTAGCTACCTCATCACTTCTAGTATCAATCGTGGTCAGAGCCCGGGCTTAGAGCGCATCTGAATTCCAGATCATGAATGACTCAATCCCCCAAATTCATCACTCGTGGTGGAAGTCTGTATCTGTCTAATCTTTTGACTGTGTTTCTCTGCTGGTTAGGATCCGGGCTCTGTACGTCCAGATCCTGGAGAAGGATGCCGTCATCAAGATCCTGCACCAGCGTCTGCTCCAGGACCAGGGCAGGAGGCAGGGCATGTGCCCCCGCTCAGACCTGGCCCAGAAGGATGGCTCCACCCTGCGGGCCGCCACCTCCACCCCCGCCATCAGCACTGCCAAGTTCACCAGCAAGAATGCAGGTAAAGACCCTGTCATTTTTATCATTAGTAGTAGTAGTAGTAGTAGTAGTAGTAGTAGTGCTTTGTATTGTGTTATACATCTGTCATTGAGTCAGACTGTTTAAGTGTTTTATCTAATGTTGCCCTGCAGTTAAGAGTCTGTCAGATGACCAGACGGCTTCCCCACTTCGCTTCTCTGCTCTGTCTAACCCTGGCCAAGACCAGCAGGATGGAGCTACAGCTATGGAGCCAGCCACCAGCAACAAGCTCAGCACTGGTGAGTTACCAGATGGACACACACACCAAAAAAAACAGGCTAAAGATTATGTTGAAAGCTGTTGCTCATTGATTTGCCATGCCCCCAAAAGATCAGCCAATCAGGGATAGAGTTTGGCAGGTCGTAGTTCACCAGCGGCCTGCTGGAATGTACTTAGTTGCATTCAGCCAGTCTGTGTATCGACCACACTCATTTACCAGGAATAGATCATCTGAATATAGAACATCAGGATGTACACTGAGGTTAGATAAAGTGTTCTTTAACTGTGACTATTCCCTTCATTCATACATTAATCATTGTCCATTTTTTCCACAGAAAATGCAGTGCAACAAAAGTCACGTCCAAACCCTTTTAAAGGACTGGATGACTTGGAGGCTGAAGCGGTGGAAATCTTCATATAAGGAACTTAAAGACTTGTGAATGTGGACTAGATGTGACAGGGGTGACGTCCCTGTAACGAGCAGTGGAAGGAAGCTGAGAAACTCCAGAACGTTCATAGATCAACAAACTCACAAAGAGTGACAAGACGGGAATGTTGTAGAATGAGAGGAAATTGTGTGAAAAAGGACTGGTTTCACATTTAGAAGGGAGCTGTGCTCTCTCTCTAGCTTTCTCTTTGACCTGGACTAATGCAGGCATGCGGTCTGGTTGTGAGTTAAAAAATGTGAAACTTTTGAGGTACTTGGACAGTATTTTGGATTGCAATTGGGCAACATATTGTCAAGAGTGTATGCCAAAGTATTTATATTTGCTGCTTTCTCACATAACTATGATTAACTTAAAAACTCCCATCCATGGAGTTCAGGAACTTTTTCTTACATCTGGTTGTCACATTCCCCAAATATTAACTTAAAGCCCCATGGTATTTCAAATTGATCTTAAGATCTTATCTTTTGTGGACTCATGACTAGCATTCCCTCCCATCTCTAAAATGTTACATTAACTAGCCACATTCCTGTTTCATGGAATTTGTCTGTTTGGAAAGACTCCCATTTCTTTATAATTTGATTGAAGAAAACGGTCATGATTCACATTTTGCTCCCTGAACTCACTCAAGGAACCTCTGGAGCTGGTTCTACTGGGGTTCAGATCTGAGTGAGCTGTTTTCATCCCAGTTTCCACGATTTGAATGGCCTTTTCCATGTGTGAGAGTGTACAGTTATTTTCATCCGTTTTCTTTTTATGAATGTGTGTGTTTGTGTGTGTGTCCTAATATGGTGTGTCTGCTGGTCAGATAACACCATGGGGATAAAGCTACAAGCTACAGTTGGGTTGTTGTTTCCTGTAGGCTTTGGATGAACTAACAGGTTAATGATTATATATTTTATACAGATGTTTGTATTATTTTAGATACAGTATGTAGTGCTCTGTGCAGGATGCCAAAGATTTTATGTGTGTTGTAAGTTATGTTCAGACAATCAGATATGTTAAGCTGTCAGACCGAAGTGTTGACCTTAAGACATTTCTGTGAACTCCTAACAATATGAAGGTTGTGAATTTGAATTCATTCAACATTTCATAAAGCAATAAAATATTCTAATATATAAAGAAAGAATTTCCACTTTGTTCTTTGAAGTAAGCAAGTACAACTCCAGAGAAAAACATGTTGTTGTTGTAAGCCTCCAGTGTCAGAGCTATGTTGACAAACATCAAAACTTTTCTCGTCCTCTTTCCAGTTACTCCTTTCCTCTTAACACATTCACTCCACCTGTAGAGAGTAAGTCCTCGTTAATAAATGCCAGAGATGCATTCTTTGGGCTCAGATTTCCTCAGTGGTGAGCTCTCCTGTTCCTCCAGCCGACTGTTAAGAGCATGCTCGACATTGATAGCATTCTTAACTGAGCTGAGGACAATATACATCACAAAGGCTGGTTTCTCTCAGATTAACATCTGATCCTAGTTGTAAATTCCTGTGACCTGAAACACGCAGTACACCTAGTGTTCCTCTCATTACAAGCATAACTCGTATTGTATCTGTCTCTAGCTAACTAGCCAGTCTGTTGGTGAGGTTACACTGAATTGATGAGGGTGTCTTTGGTCGCTGTCATGCGATATTCATGAGATTCCTCTCAAAGCGAGGAGAGCTCCAGACAAGCTATTGACTTCACCGGTTCTCCAACTGGCCTATGCCTGTTCCCACAATGAGACTTCACAGCCCAGGGACGATGACAATGACAGAGAATGTGCTGGGGTCATCAGGGTTGGGGTGGGGGTGAGGGGGCAGAGCTTACATGCCTCAGCTTCAGGAATCTGACCACTGGGACACTGTATGTGTATGCATGTGTGTACTGTATACAGTATCACATGTGTGGGTGAATGGCTAGTTTGATCCACCAGACGATGTTATGGGAAAATACATAAACCATAGTATCTGTAATTCATACAAATGTAGAGCTAGACACAATTTTTATGGACACCTTACACACTTTTTGTATTGTGTAAAGTCCTTTCCTGCTCTTTATCAACCTTTTAACACTGTCGTCCATTTTTTTCCTCTCTCTTTTTTCTCTCTTCCTCTTGCCCCCCCCTTTTCTCTGTCTCTCCCTGTCCTCCCAGAGGCACAGGCACTGTGGTTTTATAATGAGATGGGTTAGATGGGATTAGAAGTTAAAACACCTCAACAAGCATGGACTTGGCAGACAACAACTTACATAAGGGAAGGAAATGAGATGGCAAGATACAGATAGGAAGGACTGTATGGGAACACAGCAACTAGCGGTATGTGCTGCAATCAATCTTACTTATGAACTGTGAGTGTTTATCTTTCTCCCTGACTGACAGGATTTTGAGGAACGGCCAACATTCCTTCTCATTCTGAAAGGCGGCTGGCGTGTTCCAACTGAGAATCCCTCTGCCAGAATTTATATGATAAAGAAGGATGGAACGTTAGTAGGTTCAGAGGTCAAATTCCGCAATGGGCTAGCATGTCAGGAAACGTTGAGGGAAATGATTTGTTGAAAGTTTTTTGCTATTGCTCAACCACACGAAAGCTTCTATGTCGACCTTGATCGTCATGAAAGACATGTATGTGTCCATGTGCAAATCGCAGAAACTGTTTTGTCACCATTTCTGCTTGTGTAACAGTTATTGACCCTGTGGCATTTGTGGTTTTAACAACACTTTCCTAATAGTCTTAGAAAGAGAGGCTTTGAACTCCCAGCACTAACAATAAACAATCATGGCGAACACAGATATGTAGGGAGTGGAAAGTAACACAGACCAACAAACACTTCTTCTTTCAAGTCAATCCTCATCAGTCTGGTACTGAAGGAGTATTGCCGTCGACACCAAGAGCTTTCTTGCAAGGGTGTTTGGAGGAGCAACACAACTATCAATCATCTGTATTTAATCTGTTCAAACACAAAGTATTAGTAGAGCTCATATTTTGAATTCATCCCAGCACCAATGTTGTGGCTGTTCAGTGAGGTCGAGATTGATCAGGTCTCCAGCGGACACATTTTTCCAGCATTGATTAATGGACACATGGAATAACTTTCAGACCCTGGGCAGCTCCAGCCAACAGGGCTTCTGAAAACACCCATAGGGACAGTAAATCGAATGGGCGTCATTTGTTTCCCTAGTCGTCAACCCATAACATATTTTGGTTGTTGGTCATATATGTGTAATGTGTTTTGGCTCTGGGTCCAAGGGGAGTTAACAAGCAGGTCCTATGAGCCAGTTGAATCTATAACTGTGAATAAGCCTTCAGACTGAGGTTGTTCACAGGCTTTAAAAAAAAAAAAAAATGTTTTTCAGTGTGATTCGTTTCATGCACGCCTCAGAAGGGCAGGTAGAAGGGACACTCGGTGTGTCGCAGTCGTCTCTATTGACTGTGATTCAAGTCTGTTGATGACAACCTTTTGAAATCCATCTGAATTCAAACCTAGTCCACTTCACAGTATACACAATGTTTCCTTGAAAAATACACAAAGTAAAACCATGTCATACTTGTCAATGTTTCACCTCAACTGGAACAGGTCTAGTTTCACCCCAGCTCATTCTGTTCTGAAAACTGTAAGGCAGTGTTGTTAGACATTGGGAAGGAACCTCAGTGTTGATCCCTATGTGTTTTGTTCTTCCACTTCCTCGAGGGACCCACCTCACTGACATCATTTCCTGGCTACGCATAATGACATACTGTTCAGCCCTGGTTCAAACCTCATTAAAAGTCAACATGTGTGTCGTGTCAAAGCTGTGAGGGCAAGAAATTATTTTACCATTAGTCACACATGCCAAACGATATGAGACAACTGTAGTACAACCAAGAAACTAGTTATAATATTCAGACACAACCTGTGAGTCCTATGTTCATTTATGCCAAACTGACAGCTCATTCCATTCCAGTCCTCCATCTACTCGAGTCTCTCAGGATCAGTGGGTCAACCAGAAATTTGGCCAGTGGCGTTTTAAAGGTAAATAGTGCCACCTAATGGTGCTGCTCAGTCACTGCTCAGTCAGCCTCCCATTGTGCATCTGGTGTATTTGTGTAATCCATTACACTGTACTCTAACCCTAACTTTGCATGTGACAAAAAAAGTGTTAATACTTGGTATAACTGAACAAATACATTATTTAATTAAAAAGTAATCATGAAGTCATTTCATGTGGTCAATTATGGTTTGTGAAAAGCCTCAAAAGAAGAATTTCCACTGACCGCCACAACCGTAACTAATCACTGGATACCTTATTTGTTCAGTATCTTCCACTTTGGTTTAGATGAAGTCAGAGTCATGAGGTATTTACAAAATATTTTATTTGAGAGTTTTGGAAATTCTATGTACTTGTTTCTATAAATACATTATGCAATGTATTTTTGCTCCTTTTTTTTATAATGATAAAAATTAACAAAAGAGTAACATTATAAATATAACAATTTAATAATGATCTATTTAAGGCATCTACACATATTTGAGATAATCCACATACCAAAATACATTTTTTAACAAGGATGTCTATAAAATATATTATCCATGGCAGGTCTATTTCACCAAATGAATTAAGTTTTGTTTTCCTTTTTTAGCAATGTCACAGTGCAAACATCATATGAATGTAAAAGCAAGTAATGCAATGTAAAGGCTAACTGCTAAAAGGATGTCAATACTGTGCTTTGAACAGTTGGTTCCTGGGCTGCACAGCCTTCCTCTGACTCTCATACATGTTGAAATAAGAGGTTAAGAGGTCGTCCATTTTGTAACCCTGAAAGAAAAACAAGAAACAAACAAGTGGATGACAGTGTGTCTTGATTTAAACATCATGCTGGTTAATGTGAAGATTCTTGTTGAGGGTGAACTACGAGGACGATTGGCCAGCCACTCACCAGTGAAGTCTCACAGAGAATCGTGCTTCCTCTCACCAGGTTACCGACCGTCATGTGGAAGAAGGTGTTGCCGCTGGACCAGTTGGTTATGCGGTTGAAAGGATATAAGACCAGCAACTCCTGAGATTTACACAAAGAAAAACATCTGGTCACATCATGTTGGAACTAACTAGGGAATCATGTAGTTGATTTATCAGCTAAGGGAAATGAAACTGCACCTTGGTTTGGGGGTTTATGAAGTTGACACCTTGCTTGCTGATAGCTATCACCACAATGCTGGGGTAACTTGGCTCGGATGTTTGCTGTGAAGCAAGACAATGAGTTATCAGATGGAACGTCCTTCGGAATGAAAGACAGACATATCACATTGGATCTTCTGTAACTGAATGACATGACCTAGCTGTCTCTTAGTGTGGCCTCACCCACCTTCACTTCGAAGAAAACACAACCAAAGGTTGGCCAGCTGGAGATGATTCGAAGGAAGGCCAGTCTAGCCTCGTCCATGGTGATCCCAGCCTGCTTGTTATAGGACGAGACGATGTGCTGCAGGGACAACAGGACAGAAAGCTGGGTTCAGGATGAGAACCGGGAGCAAGAAGAGGCTTCACCTAGCTACTCCGGAACACTTTTGGGATGGTCAAAGTACTGAACCTTCTTCCACTCCTCGGGGGACATGGACTTCAGCTGGTCAGCTGGAACCAGCTCCTTCAGCATCCTGGGGATCATCACAAACTGAGACTTGTCTATGTCCACTTTGATCCTGAACAGCAGCCCAGCCAGGCTGATCATATCCTCCTTGGTGCACTTGTGGTAGCCTCGCAGGTACTTGGGCAACTCCTGAGGGCAGGAGAGACAACAGTGTGAATGTGGTGGGAGCTTCCCGGGTTTGTGACTCCTGACTTTTTAAGATGTATGATTTTCTGAGGTGAATCTTTGAAAGACAAGCTGTTGCTCATAGACCTAGGTAAGGCTAGCCAGGAACGTGGGACTCACCTGTGGGAAGTGGAAGTTGAGGTCGGCTATCAGGTCCCTTCCTGGGATGACGTTGAACCATAGTTTCCTCATGAAGATGACTAGATAAGGTGCTGTGGCTGGAGTTCCTGTCAATCCATGTAAATGCAAAACCATGACACATGAAACCATGATGGTGGGGGAGTTGTTATTGAATTACTGACTATCTATTTGGTCATTGTACATTACCCTCTTTGGATTTCTTTGTTTTCTTTGGTTGCTCGGTGGTTGGTCTCAAACTGTCAAAGAAGTACTGTTGCTCGGTCAAGCCCACAACCTAAATTCACCAAAAAGTAAACCGAAACATACATTAAAATACCTAACCAGGACAAATGTTATACAATAGCATATATTTAAGGACACAGTACTTTGTCAAGGTTTTCATTTCCCCCACCTTGTTTGTTGTTTTCATGAAGAGACCGTAACCGTCTGAAGAGCTCAGCCTCAGATGGCTGGCGATGGTTCGACAGAGGTCTCGAATCCTTGTGGTTGACTCCACTTCAAACAGCTAAATGTTTACAGATGGGTTACGTCGACGCTTTAACACCTTTACCCTGGAACTCTTATGTTGTAAGAAGGTTGATAAAAAGGTGGTTGTTTTAAGGCAAACTTTACCTCGGCTGATTCATTGGGGAAGTGCACTTTATGGAAGATCTGGCTGCTGTTCTGCCGGATGGCGTCAACCTCCACCTGATGTGGGGGTAGCTTCCTGGGCTCCATCCTACAACAAAGACAGTCCGATCTCAAACATAGCTTTGTCATTCCTGAAATCTGCGTTTGTTTTTGCCAAAGGAAGATACAGTTATCCACAGCAATTTAAGAGAACACAATGGAGCCCAGGCTGGTTGGTAGCCAGTTGACATTGAATGTACGCTCTTCTGAAGCATATTATTCCAGGGTCCACAGTGGTGTTCTCACCTGAGCATGGCCTGCAGTCTCTGCAGACATTCTGCAGCCAGGGGTTCTCTCGGGCGGGACTCCAGGAACAGCTGGGTGTGTTTCAGCAGGGTCTGGCTGGGGGGGAACAGACCTGTACACAGCCAGATTAGCTGCCAGCCGTAGTCTGTACTCAACCTATGAGAGGAGGGAGGAGAGAGAGTACCATATGAGAGAGAGAGAGACAGCGAGAAAGAGAGAGAAGGAGAGAGAGAGAGACAGAGAGAGAGAGAGAGAGAGAGAGAGACAGAGAAAGAGAGAGAGACAGCAGACTTCATCACTTGGGACCCTTCACACCCCCTTCACCACTCCTGTTAGCTCACATCAGCTAGTCATTATAGGAATACCTTTGGCCAAAAAGAGAATGTACAAAAACCCTTTCATTCCCACGGCGACATTCATATCAAACAAGGCCACATAGACTGTCAATACTTTTTAATACACCTCTGCACACCTGCTCTGAGTTATTTATGGACTGTTTGCATTTTTATGTAATTTGATTTGTCGTTCTATGAGCCTTTCCTATATTGACGTTCTGGAAATTTGAATTTCAAAGAAGAACAGCCATAACACAGTACCTGCTGCTGTTGTTGGTCATCTGCCTCATGATCTGACAGTAGATCTCATCTTGAAGTTCCACATATTGTGTGGCCGGCCCAAAGATCTGGTCGGTGAGCTCGACAGCGCTGCGTACGTGTTTGCTGGGGTAGTCTCCCATGTACTTCAGGATAGGTGAGCTTGTCGTTAAGGACAACAGTAAAACAGTTGCTACTGTACATTGTTGAGTACATGCTCTATAATAAGAAGACAGTAAAAACATAAGCTGTTCTGTCAATGAAGGATATCGATGAAGGCTGTGCAGGCCATGTGACTGAGGTCGGAGTTGCCTTCCAGGCTCCTCAGCAGAGGCTGTTTGAGGGGCTCTCTGGAGACGGCCCACAACTTCTCCTTCCTTCTGACCTGACCTGACCGACCCACCTCCTTACCTGGCTGCCTGGAAAACATCCACACAAGTTGCATAAGAACTGTGTTTGATGGTTGGGATGAACGCATTAGGGTTGGAAAGAAGGGCGTCTCGATGACAAGATGGCAGTTCTAACTACCTGAAGTACTCGAAGGAGAATTCCTTCAGTGAGATGGGCGCCACTGCCTCTTCTCGCTCCAGAACGTTCTTAGTCTTCTTCTGGTCTTGATTTAGATGTAACCGATTCTGGGGATTCAGTTAAGAAGAAGCACTTTGTCAGAAACCTCACCAGAGGGCGGTATTGCTCTGTCAAAGTCCACAAGTCGGGAACAGTGGCGTGCCAGTCTGCCTACCAGGGTGTCCTCGTTGGGCTTGGTGAGAGTTGGCAGCACCTGGATGGCATTGGTGGCGATAGCCCCGGTGTTGGCCGTGCCCTCATTGGTGGCCTTGATCCAGCCGTGCTCAGGGGAGTACTCCCCATCCTTCACTATGACCAGCAGGTCCCCTCGCTTGCAGCTCAGGAAGGTGGGGTCGTCTGCCAATGAAGAGGAACCCCGTGAGAATGGACTGTCATTAGACTCCTACAAGCCTGAGCGTGGCGTATGATCTTAGGTTGATTCACATCACCCCGATAGCATGAGCAAAAGCAACTTGCAGGTGTGCGAGGTGAGGTCAGAGGGGTCATACCCGGTCTGTTGATATCCTGCAGGGCTACTGCGTACACCGAGCGCTCCTTTAGACCCTCCAGGTACATCTGGATCAGCTCAGCCATCTCCCCCGCCAGGGCACAGCTCAGGAGATAGAGCCCCTGCATTGTCTCCAGACTCAAACACTGACTTCCAGTCATACTGTCACTGGGGATCACACAGTGCAGTGGGTTTATTGTTGTACTGACAGTATACTGAGTATAGTTGTGTACAGGTGGCTTTTTGGAGGGTATAGCTCGGTGGTTTGAGCATATTGAGAGGTCTCAGGTTCCCCCCTGTAATGTATGGCACTTTGGGTAAAAGTGTCCGCTAAATAAATACATAATAAGAATAAAAATGGGTGGGTGGCAAAGGTTGAACCAAACGGCCGTATGTACCTTGTTATGTTGGCAGCAGTCACTTCAGGGTAGGTCAGCTCTAAGAGCTGCTTGTTTTTGTCGTCCTGGAATGAGATTCCCTTCCAGTTGATGGCCACGATAAAGCTGCTCTTGGGTAATGATGGTCCTGTGATTGAACAGAGAGCCAAGAACCCAATCCAGGTACAATCAGACAATCCAGAACAAAGACTTGTTGGAACCTGACATCTAGCCAGGGAGCATGCGATGGGAAAATGTGTCCAAACTTTTGGAGCAAAAACCCTGGTAGACTCACCTGAGATCATCGTGACTTCATAGAACTTTGAGAAGTAGATAGGCCACTTCTGACGGGCGCTGTCAACCACGTCCGCCATAGCTCTCTCTTTGCTCTCCTTTCCCTTCACATATGAACCCTGTCAAAGAGATTGAAGTATTTGTCATATACACAGTATAACAAAGGTAATTCTGGGCAATGACATTCGACAAGGCAAGGTAACATCCAAGTACAATGCATAAAAATATCAAAATGCAAATATGGGCAAAAAACGCCAAACAACAAAAAACAGCACCAGCCAAACATTTAGCCAAAGTACAAATGTAAACAAAACACAACAACAACACTAGCAGTGGAGATTCCACCGGCAGCAGGACACCACATGTTGCATGAGGAGCCAGGGTCCGTGCAACCGTCCTATAATCATCCTCAAATTGAATCGTCCTCTCATAGTTGGCAGAGGACGACATCAGTGTGCTAGATGGGCGAGGGTGGTACCTGTAAGTGTGCAGCGTTAATCATCTGAATCCACTTGGTCTGAGACTTGGTTTCTATCAGGGTGATAGGGATGCAGTCCTCCACCACCGTTCTGGCATTCTGAATGCTGTTTTCAGACCCAAATTGTGCGTAGTAGTGCATTACAGCCAGCTGGACAAAAT
This sequence comes from Hypomesus transpacificus, assembly GCF_021917145.1. Taxonomy (NCBI): domain Eukaryota; kingdom Metazoa; phylum Chordata; class Actinopteri; order Osmeriformes; family Osmeridae; genus Hypomesus; species Hypomesus transpacificus. The sequence continues at coordinate 3,045,610 of NC_061069.1, forward strand.
CATCTTCCTGAAGGTCAAAAAAACAGATGTCATATCCTGTAGGAGCAGGATGCAACGACATGGTGCTCTGCTATGGTCCGACACACCGTCCCTCCCCACAGCAGGGTTACTGACCTTCTCAGACCTGTACTTTTTCGACTTGAGGCCCCTGATGACCTGTCGGTAGATGATGTCGGTGCTGACGAGGTCCCACGTGCTGTCGTGCCAGGGCGTGAACAGCTCCTTCTGGAAGAACAACTTCCACAGGGTCGGCTGGCCCTCGTCGCCCTTCCTCCTCACTTCGTGCTCGCACTGAGAGATGGCGTCCATCACGTGCCTCCCGTCGCTGCCCAGGGACCACAGCTGGGGACCGCCACGGGAAAACAGAAAGACGTCACACTCAGTCATGTGCCACTCCAGTCCCCAGAGCCGGTCTGGGTGAACTTACATGAGCTCAGGAAAGTGTTAAAGTGACAGCTAGGTGGCATCCGATCTCCTTCACCTTGTCATAGATGTCGATGTAGATGGAGAACCCATAGGTGTCTTTCAGGTTGATCTTCTTGGCTACTTGCTGACACAGCTCTGCAGACGTGCAGGCCGAGTCCACAGTCAGGCTGACGGTGGAGCCGTCCATCAGGGACACAGACATGGGAACGGCCTGCTTGGTTTTGGCTGCCTTTTCACAGGAAGACAAACACATTTTCACAAATGCTTTTCACAAGTGGCAAATAGCCTGCGGTATGCCGTATGAAGGACTGCGCCTGATTTCAATACGGCTTTCCGGATTTGGCCCTTTTCCAGTGGGTCTCACCTGTAGCTCGATATAGCAGGTAGGTTCTTTTCTCTCCCCATTGGCCACGACGCGTCGCAGGCGTTCCGCGCAGTACGGCCCGTAGCTCTTGTGCCCACAGCGGATGAACGCCTCCAGATACTGCACCGTAGACCAGAATAGACAGTCAATGATTAACGAGGACAAATAAACGACCAGATTACAAGAAAAGACAGTGATGATGTGTGTGTCGTTTCAGGGCCGCGTAAACGTTGTCTAAATAGTTGTCTTGGCAAAGGAATACAACCAGCTTTAGTTCCCTGTTGTACACAGGTGAGGGTGGTACCTTCAATAGGCGGTCGGTAGGGGGGAAGACTCCCAGACAGAGGGACATCAGGATCCAGCCTCGAATACAGCTACGCTGGTTCTTGTTTTTAACCAGCTGCTTGCAGATCTGACTGTAGATCTCATCCCTGCCAAGGACAGAATAGACTCAACCCTCATTGGCTGGCAGTAGATTCATCGTTTTTTTTAAATCACCAATCACCAATCACCACTGATTGTTGTTTCAGTACAGCAGGAATGTTGAGGACTTCTTGTTACCTGATATTTGGTCTGGAAATGGCGTAGCCAACGATTACGTGCAGTTGCTCCAAGGATGACATTGGTCGATCTAGAGTGGGTCCTTCACCAACTAGAATGTCGCTTCCATCCACCTCTATTTCTGACTGGTAAGGAGACAGATACACAATTTGCATGTGAACACAGGAAGGGTATAGCCCAGTGGAGGATCCTTTGACTGCAGATCAAGAGGTTTCAAGTTCCGCCTGTAAGTCGATGTGTGTGCACCCTGGGGGACACCATGTCCAGCTGCTTTAGATGTTTTCCATTCAAATGAATGGGTCATTATCAGGCTTCTGTAGTGCTTGATGACAACCTATTCATTTGAATCAGGTGTTTTGGAAACACAGTGCCAAAGGAAGCCGTTACATGAACACTAATGATGAATATTGTCTTGGATTTGATGTGGAAGAAACGCCTCACCTCTTCAACAATGGTGGACTGTTTTCTGTTCAATAGGGTTGCTTCGGATTTCCTCCTGTTCTTTCTCAGTACTTTCTGTTGGGACAAAAAGAGTATCTCGCTAGCAGAACGCAGGTTTGCTTGATGAAAAAAAGTGAAACGAGAAAGTCCTTAAAGAAATGGTTTATATAGATCAACTCGTCAGTACCTGGTCCAGTCCCACCAAGTTGCTGAGCCTCCTTCCCTGCCTTAGTGAATACTGAGGGAAGGGGCTGGTCACGGTGCTGAGGCGCTCCTCGGTGAGTTTTTTAGGCTCCGGGAGGTCGCCCATGAACCTCAAGATGATCCACCACACCGTGAGACAGGCCTGGGGGATAGAGGGAGTGGGTGGAAGGGATGGAGGGGAAATAGAAGGGGACGTTTGGTCAGGAAAATCAAACGGGGAGGGAATACATCAAGATACAGGGTGGGATGTGAATGGAGAGAAGGGAGAGAAGACGGATGACCATGCTGCGCTCACCAGGGCATCTCCCTCGTCCTCGTGGTGGAGCAGGGGCTGCCGGAGCCTCTGGGTGATGTGGCTGTTGCTGGCTGAACCCTGGAAGTGCATGGCACTGAACTTGAAGAAGGAATATTCGTCATCGTCATTGTCGTCTGCTTTGTCATCCGAATCGTAGTCCTCCACAGGCAGTTTCTGAGGGCCAGGGTCGGGCGCTGGGTCCAGCTCTGGGGCCTCCGCGATGGTCACAAAGGGCACTGTCTTCTCCGGCTTGGTCTCCTTCTTCTCTGGCTTGATCTCCTTCTTGTCCTTGTCCTCCTCTTTTTTCTCCTCCTTCTAAAGGAGAAAGAAAGAAAGAAAGAAAGAAAGAAAGAAAGAAAGAAAGAAAGAAAGAAAGAAAGAAAGAAAAAGAAAGAAAAAGGGATAGAAAGAGAAGTGAGACTTAAACAATTATCAATGCATCCTGCATCTTTTCCGCGGTGGTTCTGGGCTCACCTCAGTCACGTCGGCCTGGGTAACAACCATGGGTAGGAACTCGAACATGTTGTCCACGATATCCTGTTCATCCATAGGCTCAGGGCTGCTAGATGCCTGCTGGGATTGGCTGAGAACCTCCTCAAGCCTTCTCTGCAGCTCCAGGGCTTCCTGCTCCTGAGCCTGGCGCTCCTGGGCGGAGAGGAAGGCCTGACAAACAACACAGAACACATCTTACTGCTGATGCACATACAGACACACTTGGCTTGTTCATATCCGTTCTTTCGGAAGAACGTCTCGTAGTCTAAATTCTCCAAACTGACGTCGGTCCGGATCTTGTTGGCCCTCTTCCTGGCTAGCATGCCTCTGGCGTGGGCCTGCAGGAGCGTCACAGCTTGCCGCTGGCGTTTGAAGCTCTTCTTGGCCAGGTAGCCTCGCACCCCAGCCTGCATGGAGACAGCAGCCTCCTGCTTCTTCTGGAACTCCAACTGGGTCTTCCGGCTGCGGATCCTGGATATCAGGCGCTCAAAGCCATGTAGAATCTGAACCCAAAGTGAGAAGACCGGAGAGGAAGAGCCGATAAGCGAAAGGAACCCCAACTCACAGTGTGACGGGTCTAATCATTGCTTCAACAAGGACTTGTGTGTTGTGAATTCTTTGAAAATGAATATTTTAACATGAATTTAAAAATAAAAATTTATTGGGAGTCCAAAGTGACGTATGTTACCTTGCGGAAGATTTTCCGCACTCTGTAAGCTCTCCAGTACGTCTGTACAACCAGAGCTGCTCTTCTCTTGTTCACAAAACTCTTTCTACAAGAAGAGTCGACACACATAGGATTCATTCCTACTCCAACATCTACTATACATTCATACATGCATACACTTTGATGACAGCTAGATTCAGCTAACCTCATTTTGTCAGTGTTTCCACTACCCCTGTCCCCTACCTGTCCCTGTGGCCCAACATGACCCTCTGGATGATGAGGGCCTTCCTGTTGAACTCTCGCGCTCTCTCCTGCTCCAGGAAAGAGTCGTGGGCATCCTGTGGAGAAACAGGAGAGAGGTTTATTAAAAGGCTGCCCACCTGACATATGCACATGTTGCTGACTCATGCAACATTGACGATGACTCAACATTCAATATTTTGAGTTTGGATTTGTGTTTGAGATTGAGGATACAAACTTAGTTTCTTAGGAGTATGTGACTGTTGAGGATGTTCTAGACAGGTAGGATTAGAAACACTGCACCTTTAGGAAGATTTTGGTCCTGCCAATCCTCCATCCATCATCTCCAGTGATGACAGCCCTGCAGATGGCATCACAGCAGGCTGCCACAGTCTCCTAAGGGACAGAGGAAGGAAGGAACAGGGACTGGTTACCACCAAGAATACCACAACATACAGTCAAATAGCGATGGTTATGGCGGGAATTGTAGAGATGATGTTCATCGTCATCATTTCACCATCATTTGTCACAGTGTGTGTTTAAGTTGGGCCACGCGTCTCACAGTTTTGGGGTCACAGACAGCGGTGTTCAGGAGCACCCTGTAGCGCTGCAGGAAGTCCTTGAAGGAGTGGCGGATGGGAAATCCCAATTTGCGGATCCTGATGGTGTCCATCATGCCAGAGTACCGCAGCTGGCGCATGCACAGCTCCCGGTCAAAGCTCTGAGGCACACAGAGTCGCTGGTCAACTTGAGCCAGCAGTGCTGTGATGGCACTGGCGGTTCAATTCAGCCCTAGTAATAATACGGCAACCACGCTAAGAGCATTTAGCCGAGCGTGCGTATTCCCAGTGTTTCCTTACCTCTGATTGTTTGTCGTTGTTGGGTTTGAAGCAGCGGATGAAGAAGGGCTGGCAGACGGACAGGGCCTTCATGAGGGCGTCGAGGGACAGGCGGAACTTGCCGCTCAGCGTGGTCACTTGTTTCCTGCCGTCGCTCTGGGCCTGCAGGGGCAGATGAGAGACAGACCACGGTTAGGGGACCAAAGCAGGACCAATAACTGAACTGATCAGCAACCGCCCACTGAAAGATTGACAAGCATCACTCATTTATGAATGGACTCCTTGGAGAGTTGACATGGCACATTGTGACATTCAGTCGTGACATTCCTTACCCTCAGAGAGCTCTTGGGAGTTAGGACGACCTTGTGGTTGTTGGAGCACTTGGCTCCGTTTGTATTGAGCTCAGTCTCATAGATCATTCGAAGGAGCTTGTTGGTGGATGTGTTTATGAGCTTGATGATGTCAGAGCTGACAGCATCTCTGTTCTTTTCCAAGAAGCCTTCAGAATCAGAATCAGAATGGGTTTTAATCGCCATGAAAATTTGCATAGACAAGGAATTTACTTTGGCAGGAAGGTGCATACATATACATATAGGAATCTTAAACATTTTAATATGAGGTCTAACTATACTAAGGAAATAACTATACAGGGAGATAACAGCCCAGCAAACTGGTTATGCTGGCTCAGCTCCTATTTAACAGGTCTATACTGGATCACACTGTGTGAGTTACACACTCACTCAGGCATTGCCTGAAATGTGACAATCCATGTTATTGATCTAGTTGAGGAACGTGAATCCTGATGTTTCCTGGGTACCTTTGGAGTTGTAGTAAACGACCCCAGCAAAATGGCTGATCCCAAACTCTACATCATGAGCACTTTTGGAGGAGAGGTAGACGTTGCTTTTCCCATGGACTGTGTTCATCTTGCTCAGCATGGTAGCATCCGTCCCCTGTGAACAAACAAACACTCAGAGCTATCAACGACCTGACCCACACAGATATGGAGAAACCTGGCACATGATTATAGATGATTACCGTACCTTTGGAAAGTGGCTCTCCTCGTCGATCAGGGAGAGTAAATTAAGAGATTTCCCTGCCAGCAGGTCCAGAGTGTGCTGGTTGTCAGTGAAGGAGATGTTCTTCCAGACAATGTCCTCCTTAAAATACTCTTCCTGCTCTTCTTTGAACAAGTGACTCACAAAGAATTGCTGCAGCTGCTCATTGGCAAAGTTAATGCACAACTGCTCAAAGCTGGCAAGAAAGAGAATTAAGTGAGACAGGAAAGGGGTTAGTTGACATATTGGGCTTAGCTATTTGCAAGAAATTGAGAGAAACAGTTGAATTGCAAACCTGTTTGAGTTAAAATTCTCAAAGCCAAATATATCCAGTAGGCCAATGGATTGGCGGACATATTTAGGACCGTTGGTCGGGATCTTGTGGATAGTATCGTTGATTTTCCCAACAATCCATATGAACAGCTTGCCATAAATCGCCTACAGAAATAATGACATACTTTTTGAACATCACTTGGTACAAGGATTCTTTTCCTCGCTTTACACACTGATGGTCAATTCTGAGCCCTGTTACCTTGACGAAGGCATCCCTGCAATCAGAGGCCTGTTCAGAGCTGAGGGATTTGGACACCCGTTCCCTATTGGTCAAGAAAGAGCGATGGGTCAGACTCACTCCCAGAGCTGTACTCTGCACCTGGAGAGAAAATACAGGGAACAGACACACAGTATCAACACACTGTAAGCAACATTTACAGTTGCACTATAGCGTTGACATGACAAATGCCAACCTCTAGTAATTTGGCTGCGATGGTAAAGTTGTCTGACATCCTTATATCACTGCTTTCCATGTTGTTCAAGTAGGTGGCTGGTTAGAGAAAAAAAGGGCACAAGTCTTATTCAAACATCTCCCTTCGACATGATACTCGATGAAACGTGGCGTCATCTCATTCATTATTCCCACGCAAGCCACAGGGCCAATCAGAGAGAGAGCCACCTTCGAAGTTAACGTTGCCCAGGTGGAGGAGGGCAGCCAGGAGCTTGAGGACCTCCCAACACTGGCTCTCTGTGAAGGTGAGGATCTTCATCGCAGAGCGCATACGGGCATAGTCTTTGGCGTCGTCACGCCCCTCACAAACAATACAGTCACCCTGCAGAAGAGGTATCAAAGGTTACTATCATCGTCGTAGAGATCATAGGGTTTGTGATTGGGCTGTCTTCAGGTCAAAGCTTGTGGGATGGTCATTTATGGTGTTTGGTGAGTAGTTGATTAAATACCTTTGTGAGGAAATTGAAATCTGTGGCCTTGCCTAAAGACAGTGTCTTCTTCGGCTCTGCTGACATCCCAGCCAACATGCAGTAAAATATGTGATAGTTTCGCTCTTGCGAAGCCTGAAGAAGTTGACAATCAGAGCTACAAATGTTCAGCCATTCCAGTAAAAAACACATTTTCTACTTCCTGAACCACACGCTTACAGGATATTGTTTACAAAGCTGAGCAATTATTTGCATAAAGTAATATGCCTAATGATTGTCTAATGATCTAAACTGTAGGATATTTAATAACAATAAAGACTGAGGCACTAATATCTACCTGATGGCAGACACGAGACTTCTCCAGCAGGTACTGCTCCATGCGGGCTCCTTCAATCACCCCGTCTTTGTTGAAGAAGATCTCAACGTACTTCCCAAAGCGGCTTGAGTTGTCATTGCGAATTGTTTTGGCATTTCCAAATGCTGAGGAAACCAAACATATTGCTCAGACTATTGGCTTTTTACACTAAGACATGTGTGGAAGACTTAAATCGTCAGTACCTTCCAATATGGGGTTGGCCTCCAGTATTTGCTGCTCGATCCATGAGTGCTGTCCACTCACTGCAGCCAGGAACTGGAGCATCAGCTTGGTGCTCTCTGTCTTCCCCGCCCCTGACTCCCCACTGAGAGAGAGAGACAAGGAGAAAAAGAGAGGGAACAAGAGAGAAAGCGAGAGAAAAAGAGACAAGAAGAGACCCGTGTTTACCTGCGTAACCTTGAGACATCCACCCTCCGAGACTATGAACAAATGAAACTCTTCGGGCTGCTTTGGGGCCTACCTGACGATGCAGCACTGGTCGCGTTTGTAGCGGCGCATGTTGAAGTAGCAGGTGTCGGCGATGGCGAACACGTGGGGGGGCAGCTCGCCAAGCCTGCGGCCGTGGTACAGCCTCACCTGGTCAGCAGTGTACAGCGGCAGCTCCTGATACGGGTTCACCGCCACCAGAACCGAGCCTGTGTAGGTCTACCCAAAACGGATCAAAGATAACAAATACTACATAAACTAACAAAGAAAACCAATTCTTCCCATGTACATTTGATGTATGGGTACATTTTTGTCAATGACATGATCTTGTACATGGTACAGTTAAACTCTAGTGTACCCCTGTGATGTAACACACTGTCCAAAGCCCATGTAAAATATGTTCAATGTAAGTACAAGTATTGTTTCTAGGGAAGTAAAGCGATCCTCACAGTGGAGATTTGAGTGGATAAGTGGACTCACGTAGATGATGCCCTGCTTGTGGCGGACCATCAGGTTCCTGAGGAGGCCGGCCTCGTTGAGGTCCCCCAGACGGATCATGTCCTCCACCCCCTCCACGGACGTGGGGTGCATGACCCTGACGACGGCCTCCCCACCCTTGGACAGTCTGTGCTCCTGGAGGAACAGAGAAACACTGACATGACACATGGTTCAGCATCACAAACCAGACTGAGGGATCATACGGAAGAGAACACCGTCTTGGGAGTCGTATAATCAAACCGTGATCACCTTTCCCTCATCGTCGACTAGCACCTGTTGGCCAGTTTTGGTCACCTTGACCCTGGCTCCGATGGTCACCCCGATACTGGACTCCAGCCAGACCCACTCTCCCTTAGAAGAAGAAGAACTGACGGTCAGGGTCAAGGTCAATCGGTCAGTCAACGGGAAACTTGATTTGAAGTAAACTTCATACTAATTGTTTAACAAATTCTTTCCTTATTGCTGTCAGAAGTATATTTAACTTCCTGGTGAAGAATAGTATTCAGACAATGATAAACATAGCTGAAAACATTTCAATCTGGTTAATGAATAAAGACATGATAAGGATATTATGAATCCTACCTTTTTCAGCATTGCCAAATTTCAATTCTCCTATTCGTTGGTCATGCAACTTGAGAACAGGTATTAGGTAACAAATGAATATGTCACTGTGTGAACAATGAAACTTGTAGTCACAATGTAGTCAAACTGGTACATAACATCTTATTCCTAAGATCATTCCTCATCTACCAACAAACCCATTCCCCATATTACCGGTATAAACAAAGGCATCAACATTCAAGGAAACAGTTGGAGAGCTTATTTTACCTTCTAAATTATTTGCTGACGTCCTTCATTGAAACCTCCGTTCCTGAGATGTAGTGGGCTCTTGAAAACTCACTTGAACAGTAGGCTCCAACCAGGAAACAGATCAAACTTTAGACACATATTTTTTATGGCACTTTGACTTTGATCTGTCGAACTTTCCCATCTCCAGCGACCAGTAGCAGAGCCCCTCCCTGTCCATATCTGTTACTGGATCGTTCCATGATATTTTGTGTCAGGGCGTCTTCTCTTACAATAATATTTGTGAAACGTCCAATACTGTAAGGTTACATATTTGGTCAGGGGAAATTAGCTACCACTGTGTGTGGAATCCCTCAAAGATAAGGAGACATTGGCAAGTCAACATTTTGAACTGTGCCACAAAATACGACAAAAAAACTATGTTTTTGTTAATCATTTTTGATTATTGTGTCTTAACTTCAGATACTGAAATACATGTGAGGTGAGTCAAAAGTTATGTCATGAGTAAAGCTCTGTTATAAAACGATGGGCCTGGCCTTTGGACCCAAGGATTGAAATCAGTTTTCCAATTACATAATCCAGTAATAAAGCTGTAAATACAGATACAGTTTGGGATCTTATTACTGAGATGGGTCCACTGTCTACGTCACGACACCAACATAATGTCAAACCCGAGAATTCCTTCGTGTCTAGAATAGTGAGTTTCCAGGGACAACATACTTTGGAGTGTATAAAGGGCACGCAGTGTAAATGATAAGCTGCTGTTTAGCTGTTTGATGAGAGATTCCCGATATACGACAAGCGTGTGGTGGTTTGTGGTTTGTTCCGATAAGGGGATTGTAAATGAATTTTAATTTCCGAGATATTGTGCAGGGAAACAATGTCCGACGTCCAATAACGTGTAGGAACAACAGGGGAATACATTCTACCTAATACTATAAACCTTAATGAAATAATAAACTGACTTTAGCTGGATTTGTTATTATTATTAATTTTCCAGTATTCCAGTGTGTTCACCATGTGTAATCAAAGGCCTGTATTTAAACCATGGGCTGATATAGTTCCCAGTGACATGGCCCTTTGTCATTAACAAGAAGTGATTACAATCATCATCATCACTATTCAGCTGATCAACAGGCGACATGATGGAGCCAGACTGGGTGGATTACACATGGGAGGGACCACGACATGTACAGTCACCCATATCTTGCAATAGTTCCTTGAATGACTTCTAGCATGACTATGACCATCGGGCTGTCATGGCAGCGTTGTCCAATCTAGTGGGAGGAAGTGACCAGTTGATTCTAATCTAACCTCTCAAATGATCACGGCTGGGCCTCGTGTATAGAGCAGGTCTGGGGAGTGTCTGGTACAGGCAGCCTTCCTTCTACCTGCTATCAGCCAGCAAATATTCTTTAAAAGGGTGTGGCTGCTGAGGAAGAGGCCAGCAAAGTCGTATCAACTTAACTCCACATACACACAACTCATCCCAGCAAGATGTTTTTATGGTTTGAATGAATCCTTGCTATAATAAATGCGACTGTGGTGATAAGGTTTGTTTTTTTGTTTGGTCATGGTTACACATATCGCTGTCATATAGCCTTCCTTGTTGCCTAACCTATGTAAAACATCCAAGTATTATCCAAATCACAATTTCAAAGTGCATCATTAAGTATAAATGATCGACTTTGAAAGTTTAAGAGTGTAAATCTGTGTGGAATTGTGCAGAAGCCACATACGTGCTTTATTGTTTTATATTAGATACAAAGAGTGGGCTTTTTAAGTAACTGTTGGAAACCCGGAGAAATTCAGTGAAGCAGGTTATTTTATTTGGTTCCAAAAGGGACAGGCACATTAAGAACTCACAAATGAATGTTTCAATCTGGGGGGGGAGCTGTTACATCACATTGAGATCCATGTTTCCAGTTGGACAGAAATAACATGTCAACTCCAACACACACACCACAGCTTTCCTCCGTCCCTATTGGAAACCTCTAGAACCAGTGTCCTCGATACAGTAGAACTGCCATGTACAGACCTTTAAAGCACACTACTTACAGCACACAACACAAACACAATACGGTGCCTTAAATGAGAACATTGGCTGTTTGCCCTCAGTCTTGCCCCTATCAACGTTGCAAAACCCCATATCCCTGAAACAAAGCTATTTCTCCTAAATTAGGTTCTAGTTGTTACAACAACAACAACAACAAAATAATTCTACATCAACTAGTCATTTGCTAAAATAATATCCATTGGTTGTGCGGATATAGCGGCCAGGTCTTTAGTTAAACAGAGAGTTAAAAGATCACCCACGTTGTGAAACTGTGATTAGGATATAGTAGCGTGTCTAGCTCCTATAGTCTGTGTACAGAGCACATATTGGGCAGTAAACAAGCACATGAAAAGGTAAGGCAAGCAAAAACACAAAAACAAAGGCACGCTTTAAACTGTGGAATCTCTGGATTTGAGGGTATACTATACGTTGTCAATACTGTGCAATAACTATCGGTAACTTCGATGAATGGTCTTTGACAGATGTTTGTGTAAACCTACCACTGGCATCTATAGTTGAACGTGTGATTTTAACAAACAGATATCAAGGTAAAGAGTAGCACACATGGTTTCTATCTAGGACAGGTCACTTTGACACCACAATTGAGGAGACTTAAGAGTGTATTGCTTTGAGTTAAGATGAAGGTCTAAAGTTGACAGGCAGTCCACAAAAGCATAAACAACCACAAGCAATTTACAAATCAATGTAAACGCATTTTTAAAATGCATAAAATAATGCCTCACAATTAAAATCACAGGAGCATTGTCTGGCATTGTTCAGGTCATTACGTTACTGCTAAAACAACAACATACAACTACATCGTACAGTCACACGGCCGGCTTCTACCTAGATTCAACGGATGTCTCGAGTCTGTTACAGAACACTGAACTGACATACGTATCACTAAGCTCAGCTATCTAAATATACATGGTGGTAGTTACTGCTTTTGCTTCATATGCAACATTTATCTGTCAGGGAGGAGTTTGTGATATGGTTAGGATGACGTAAACAAGCATGTAATTAATCATATAATGAAAGGACTAGGTATTGTTTTGTTTTTTTACATTCATACCAATTTAGTAAAAAATTGTGGCCTGTTGTTCCGTACTTCACATCCTAAAATAAAATAAAAATCACTTTCAATAGAGATTTTCTTCTCCAAGTGAAATTTAGGCCAGAATTCAGTCTGGGAAAACCAGCCTTGAGGGTTAAACTGAAAATAGTTTAAGATTTTAATCATCACACATACACTGTGTATCTATTATCTAAGAAAAATGACCTCATAAAAGGTCTTGACTGCAAAATGAATGTCTGAATTCATGGCATAGTTGTGGCTCTGAATTAGAGTGAAATCAACCCACCGCAGCCGGCCCCTGGAGTTGTACTGCCTGTAGGCACTTGGCTGCTCAGAGGAACTTAAGACCACAAGCTAGGCCAATGAAAGAAACATCTTAGCTTTGCTAATCCGTAAAAATAAAAGAATGTGCAAATTCCACTAAAGGTCTAAAAATAGGCTCTGTGTGTGTGTGTGTGTGTGTGTGTGTGTGTGTACATGCGCTTCAGGGCCCATGTAGACATTCATGATCCATTCCTTGTGGGCCTCTTGAGCACGGCGCTGTACTTCATGGGCCCGTCGGTCACCAGCTGAACGTCCACCAGGCTGAAGATGGCGATCTCCTGAGGGGGCACACGGGGACACAGAGGACTCATGAAACACACTGCTGGTGCTGCCTGGTGAGGAGGTCCACAGGCTAGTGATGCCAGCCCCCTCACCGTGACGCCAGCCCCATCACCGTGACGCCAGCCCCATCACCGTGACGCCAGCCCCATCACCATGACGCCAAAACAACCCCCCTTTTTTATGTTTGGAATGTAAAATTGTATGATCATTATTTTTATGTATTTTAAGTTTTGATACTTGTAATGTATGTTTTAAATGTTAGATATTGGTATTGTAATGTATGTTTCAAATGTTTGTTGTTAGTATGTAAGTCTTATATGTGGACCCCACTGAAAGTAGCTCTGTCTTAGGGTAGAGCTAATGGGGATCCTTCTAAATAAAACAAAACAAACCCCAAATGTTTTAAACACATAAATAAGGGGAATCAAACACATCCAGGAAGTCCATGGAGGATGACAGTCGAGGGCACAGCTCCCTCTGGAGTCTTACCTGCCGTACGGGGGCCTTGTCCTGGTCCTCCGGGGCCCACACCAGGGTCATCTCAGCCCGTTTGCCCACCTTGTTGAAGTGGAACTTCTCCAGGCCCTCCATAGCCTGCAGGGGCGAAACCAATGAAACTCCCGATCTGAAACTTGCTGCACGACAATCTCTCATTCCTCGAGAACGTGTCCCGACTCGCCGGCTTTTTATGGCAGCCAGACATGTCCAGACATTGCCCGGTAGGCGTGGTGGATTACGAGGTTGTGGAACATTCCCTCACCTTGCAGTAGATGCGTTTCTGCACCCCGTAGCGCAGCACCAGCACGTCGAAGGCCTGGTCCAGTACACCCATCACCATGGCCTCAGAGTCAAGAGGGCCGCTCTCCTGGATGGGGGGGGGGGGGGAGAGAGAGAGAGAGGGAGAGACAGAGGGAGACCGAGACGGAGAGGGAGAGAGAGAGAGAGGGGGAAAGAGAGAGAGAGACAGAGAGAGAGAGGAAGGGAGGGAGGGGAGAGAGTTCATCACACCTCCGTCAACACCATCACATCCTGTCTGCCCTGAGCATCGCCCTAAAGCTCTAATGGAGATGTAGATATTTCTGACCACAGAACGCATTTTGATATTTTTGCTGAAACCGTAGGGAGCCCTCAAACCGTCAAGACTTGCTCGCTTCTGACTTGACACAATCTGTCGTGGGGCTGAGGGCCTGGTTACCTTGACGAAGACCCCGAAGAAGAGCTCAGAGCTGAGCTCCTGTATTCTCTTGGAGGCTGTCTTCCTGTCGTTACAGTGGGATGCCTGCTTGTTCACCTCCTCCCCTGTCAGCTCCAACTGGGGCCCGCAACCTTCAAAACACACACACGCGAGGGATGAAGTACACAACCCAAAACATACATTTTGGACCAATGACTTACGCACAGAGAACTGGCCATCGATGATATCTTAAACGAACACAAAGCTTGCTGGCTTGGCTTTTACCCTGAACAACTACAAGGACCAGAGGAGCAGTAGGCGTGACAACATCGGCGGCACTCAAATCTTCCGGCCTCTGAACAATTCATGCGCCCACACCTGGGGGGACAGGGACCGTGAGGCACGCATTGTCCTCTCCTACGGTGCTACTCTGCAGCAGGCTGAACACTCGGACTGCCCCACAATGGAGCCCGACACGCTGTCCTCAATGTACCCCTGGAGCACAACTCAACCTTTGTATCCCTCTCACACCCTTCTCTGTCTCTGTGCGTCTGTCGCCTGGCGAGGTTCACCCACCAAGCGACGCGGCCAGCAGGCGGTGGACCACGACGTCAGCGTAGCGTCTGATGGGGGAGGTGAAGTGCGTGTAGAAGGGCACGTTGAGGGCGTAGTGCTTGAACAGGGGCTCCTCCTTCAGAACGCCTGTACAGAAGTACACAGCCATCTGAGGGGGTGGGGGTGGGGGGGGCAGAAACAGACAGAAAAACAGCAGGTCAAAACAGAAGGTCGGAAACAGAAGGTCGTATCGAAACTAGAACAGGGTTATGATGGCAGTGTGGAGAGGTCAGGGGTCGAGGTCTCTCTCGGTTCACCTGCATGGGTCTGGAGCACATGTGGGTGATGACCTCCTTCCTGGCCACCGTGTACTCATCATCTCCCAGGGTGGAATGCAGACTTTTCTGTGGGGTGCAAACCAGGAAAAGGGTTACGCAACACTGAAAGAACTATGGTCATAACGTGGTTCCAAAAACGCTTTATAGTCAGAGACAGATTAGATAGATACAGATTGAATCAACTTGATCGTCCACTCACGTGGAGAGCTCCGGCCGAGGAGAAGTCGATACTGAGGCCTATCTGGTCGCAGAACTCCTGCAGGTCGTCCACCATCTTGCTCTGTGGTGGAGGGTGGCGTCGCAGCAAGGCCTTCTGGGGGAAGGAGCGGTAGATGTGGTGGGCGGTGGCCATGTTGGCCAGCAGCATGAACTCCTCCACCAACCTGGGAAACGAAGAAGAAGAAAAAATATATATATATAAAAGAGGGGAAAAACCAAAAGGGATGAAACTAAACTGTTTGCTTGATGGACAAAGAGCTTTCCAGCACCCCTAATTGTGTTTTAGCAACTCGGGTGTTTTGGTCAAATTAGCCTGCTTGGTGTTGTGGATACTCTAAGAGGTAGAGACGTCAGGCTGATAGAGGCTGGCGGAGACTCACTTGTTGCTGTCTCTGTACTGGTAGACGTAACATCCCTGAGGCATGCCCGTCTCTCTGTCTAGAGTGAAAGACAGCTTCAGCTGGAAAAACAAAAACAGAAAAACATCTCAGCTTCAATTCATTGGCGTTACACCAGGAAGCAGAATGAGATCCAGGTTATTAGAAGAAGCAGAAACGTTTCTCTGTTAACCCGCACGACACGCGCGCATGCAGTCAGAGTCCTGTGGCTCAGAGGCGGCGGGCCCCCTACGTCCGTGTTCTCCACTGACCTGGTCCAGCCGCAGGGCGCCCCCCTCGAAGCGCTGGGCGCGGAGCCGCTTGGCGATGGCGTGCAGGTTGAGCACGGCCTGGTGGATCTCGTCCACGGGGTGGTCGGGAGCGACGGGTGGAAGCTCGTCGGGAGAGAACAGCTTGTCCGGCGCCTCGATCATGCTCTGGGCGTGGTCGTAGCTTAGCTTGACGCAGGAGCGGATCACCGTGCGGCCGAACCACTCGCTCAGGATCTAGAGGAGGGGGGAGGGGGGGGGGAGGTGAGTCGTCGTGTGACGTGTGCTGGCGTATCCGCGTGCTGTAGGGGTGTCGGAGTGCAGGTTCCGGTACCTTCCCCTCAGGGGTGATCTTCCAGATGACAGAGAAGGTGAGCCGGTCAGTTAGAGGGTTCAAGCTGCACAGCTCCTCACACAGCAGCCTGGGCAGCATGGGGATGACCTGAGAGAAGACCCATTCAATGGCTAACTTTATTGACCTGTCACAGGCATTGGTTATGGGTTTTTTTTACTACCAGAAAAAATAAATTAGGGGATAGAAGTGGAGGAAGACCTTCTGGACCAGGTAAACACTGGTGGCTCTTCGGCCGGCGATGAAATCCAGAGCGTTGCCCTCTTCTACAAAATAACTCACATCTGCGATGTGAACACCCAGCTCGAAATTACCTGTAGGGGGGGGGGGAATCAGGAAATGGAAATGTCATTTTGTGAAACAAACCCCATCATGTTAACACTGGCAGCTTGTGTGGCGGTGACGCACCATCTGGGAGAGGTCTGCAGGACAGGGCGTCATCCAGGTCCCTGGCGGTCGCAGGGTCGATGGTGAAAATGCACTCCTTCCTGAACAGGGAACAACAGCTCAGTATGAGGGTGTCGGCCGGGAACAGGGTGTGTCAGATTGGCCTCTCTAGCTGTTCCCCTGGAGCTTTTACGTCAAGGACAGGGCTTCACTGTGTAAGTTCAGCCAAAACTGTTCTGGTTTGACCTCGATTTATAAATATAGTTGAATATGCCTATGTTGAGAGTGTGTGTAGGTAGGTTGAGTGAGAGAATGAATGAGTGAGTGAGTAACGCGTGTATGTGTGTTGAGTGAGTGAGTGTGTGTGAGTGTGTGTGTGTGTCGAGTCAGTGAGTGTGTGTGTTGAGTGAGTGAGTGAGTGAGTGAGTGAGTGTGTGTGTGTGTGTGTGTGTGTGTGTGTACGTGTGTGTGTCGAGTCAGTGAGTGTGTGTGTCGAGTGAGTGAGTGAGTGAGTGTGTGTGTGTGTGTGTGTGTACGTGTGTGTGTTGAGTCAGTGAGTGTGTGTGTTGAGTGAGTGTGTGTGTGTGTGTGTGTGTACGTCTGTGTGTTGAGTCAGTGAGTGTGTGAGTGTGTTGAGTGAGTGAGTATGTGTGTGTGTGTGTGTGTTGACTCAGTGAGTGAGTGTGTGTGTTGAGTGAGTGAGTGAGTGAGTGTGTGTGTTGACTCAGTGAGTGAGTGTGTGTGTTGAGTGAGTGAGTGAGTGAGTGAGTGAGTGAGTGTGTGTGTGTACGTGTGTGTGTCGAGTCAGTGAGTGAGTGTGTTGAGTGAGTGTGTGTGTACGTCCGTGTGTTGAGTCCGCGTGTGTGTGTTGACTCAGTGAGTGTGTGTGTGTGTTGAGTGAGTGAGCCCTTCTCACCGCAGGTCTTTCCTCCTGCGCAGCTCCTCAGGGGGGATGGCCCACGGCAGGGTCTGAGGCAGGCAGCCCAGGACCTCGTGGGAGAACTCTGAGAAGTCCACGTCGTACTCTGTCAGGATGCCCTCGGTCTCTGGCTCGATCTCCCCCGCCTGGCCCAACGTCTTAGCCAGGCGGCTGAGGGACATTCATCCACACACACACAGCATTTAAGACACTGGTCTGAAAACCTCATCTGCTCAGACAAACCACTACCGAGTGAACATGAGAACTTAGCGATAAGCGGGATATGGTGGTCCTGAATTTCCTGTACCGAGTGTAGATCTGGACCTACCCTTCGGCAAAGTTGCTGTCATCTGGCCAGTGGGTGATGCGGCAGATGAACAGGATGTTGGCGTAGTCCCCAGGGCGGGAACCAAAGTCATGGGGACAGTCTGCCAGGGGGACATTTATACGAGGTACGCGGTGGTCCACAGGGGCGAACATGGCGAAGGGTTTGTCTGGGAGGAACTTGAGGAAGCCTGTCGCTGCCCTCGAGTGCTTTTGTTCAACTATGTACACCACCTGGAAGATAAGACGTGACATGGAAATCAATTCGACGAGGAGAGTTTTCTGCTCGCTATCTAGAATGACACCTATTTTGAGGGTCGCAAACACTTGTTCTCAAGAAATAGTGTACCTTGGCAGTCCTTTGAAGTATCTCTCCAGTGGAATTAGGCTTGGAGGGCACATCTTGGTTCACACCTTCTCCCCCTGGAGATCATAATGGCAAAAAAAAATCATGACTACTCTGGATAAAACGTCGGATCCTTCTCTGTCCAGAACATCCAAGCTTTCTCGTGCGAAGAGAAGCCCTGTACCTTTAGCATTGAGGCTGACGTTCTCAACCCTTTTAACCATCTCCTCTTGGTCACTGTACTGGTCCTCTATGATGACATCGGGGCTGGGAGGGGTTTTCTTCCCTGGTCTTTGGGTCTTCCCAGCTGAGGCCTCTGGCTCGCTGGCGCCCTCACAGTCAGTGTCCGACCTCACCACCTGTGCAGTCAAAGGATGATCAACGTGGTTATTTAGGGCAACTACTGTGGACAGACTGAAGGCAGGAGCTGAAGGGAGTTCACCTTCCATTGCTCTCGGGGGAGCAGCTGCACCACCACCACATCCCCGTTCAAGCACCTGTTCCTGGCCACGATTCCATCCAGGAAGATGTCTCGCGGGCTGTCCTGTGAGGACAAATGCATCTCATTGTAGCAGTTGCATGATGTATTACCAACTGATCAAAATAACGTAGGAAAAAAAATTGCACTGAAAACTAAGTAAGACACTTTGTTTTGTCAATAGGGTCTCCTCACTGGTGATGGGATGAAAGCTTCGTGGTACTTCTTAGGGTTGATTCTTATTGGTCCCTGGAAGGAAAAAGGGATGTAAGTGAATGTTCTTTGTCACATAAACACATTGGCCAGCAAGTGTCACAGGGGGTAGGCATGTCACCCATCAGTATTGCTTTCCCCCAATTCTGCCCACCCCAGGGTTCAAACGCAACAACGACCTCTAGAAAACACAGTGTTCCAACCATCTACGCCACCAAAAAGCTAGCTCTTTGACGGCGCGGGTGGGCAAGCATTCATAATGAGGATTAGTGAGTTTGACCAATCCCAAGTCGGTTACACAAGCACATGATGTTCCAGTGCCCGTAGACGGAGCCTGTGAGAGCGTTACCTGGATGAGCTCTCCCCTCTTCAGAGCATGGGAGACATCCTCAGCAGACATGTAGGGTTCAAACACCTGCTTCTTACCACCTCTTCCTCCCCTGTTCTTCTTACCCTTATCAGCCAGGGAATTGGAATTTGGGGCTGAAAATAAGGATCATTATCAAGACATTATTAAGGTAATGTGTACAGCATTGTCATCAGTAAGCAGCACATATTAACAAAGAAATGGCTTGTTTTTATATACACATATTGATAGCTTAGCAATTCGGTAAGCACAAATGAGGAACAGTGTTCAGTTTACCTTGTGGTTGCATGTTATTTGGTTTATGTGGGGACTTTGTCATTTCTGGATTCATATCTGAATGGAAGAGCCCATCTCTTTCCTCGTCCATATTGTTCTTTGGCACATTCTTCTTCTTAGATTTCTTCTTCTCATGCTCTTTCCCACTTGAGCCGGCTTGGCGGCCAACCCTGTCTCTTGCATCATTGCTACCCTGGTTACTAGTGGGCTCTTTAAATGGTTGGTCTTTGTTCCTCCTCTGCTGATGCTGGGAGTTTCTGTGTTTGACGGAACCAATCTCCTCGCCAGACTCTACGTCTCCATCTTGACTGGTGGCGGTGTCCCTCCTCTCCCCACGCCAAAACCCATCAGAGACCCCTTCCTTTCTCTCAGAGTCCTGCCTGGCACCCCGGCTGTTAACCTTGTCCATGTACAGAGACAGGGAGCTCTCTTCCCCCTTACCTTTCCAGGAAGAAGGGGAAAAGTCAGAGGAGTCTGAATATTCTATTTGAGCCTGGTCGCTTTTTCGCTGTGGTATGTCTTGTCTGTCACTGTGGGTCTTGATTGGGGTGGTTGGCACATTCTCTTCCCCTTGAAACTGTGACTGCTGTGCATACTGTTCCAGGTAAGATCTAAATTTGCTGCTGCGGTGCTGGCTGAGAAGGCGGGCATAGCCATCTTTCTGACGAGGCGTGGTGTTTTGGGTCTGGCCACGTTTGGTATCCCGAGCCCGGTTGGGTCCTTTGGTTTGACGAGGTGTGTCCATTTGGTTATCTTGTTGAACCTGGAAACGCGAGTGAGGCCAAATCAATAACACATAGTTGGTTTGTACTAGCTCAAAATCAACTTGAGCTAGACACATACGTTAGCTAACCAAACAACAATCAATAACTTCAACCCATCTTGAACATGTGTCTGACTTGACAGATAATTAGACATATCACACCATTCAAATACATTCCCTTTCTTGCTATCAAGTCAGCTAGTTAGCTAACGTAGCTAGTGCTAACCATGGAGTGGCATTTTATCACCGTTTTATAGCTAGTCTAGCTCTAGCTACGTTAATCCTGCTACTATTCAACTGTCCTTTAAATTCGATGATGTATTACCTGATATGTTGTAAGCTTGTTCAGTAGAAGCTAGCTTAATAGATTTGCTAAACGCTGGCTAGCTTGATAAGTAATTAGCTAAATAGGAGAGCTAGCTAGCTAACCCTAAACCAGTCTCTGTCTCAGTGACTTGACCGTCACTAGTCTGTGTAGACTTCTAGCTGGCCAGCTACTGTAGGTCTGTTCGTTTGGTTGTCCGTTATACAGTCAGGCTGAAGTTGCATAAACTAAAACAGCTTAAAAAGTCGTTTTAACATGATACATGTTAATAAAATGCGATGTTATTGCACCACTCAACCAACGAGTAAATCTCGTATAGTTAAAATACGTCTTCAAAAAGGAAATGTTCTGTTAAGTGCAGTAATCCAGTCGACCGCGCGACAGCCCGTAGAACGTAAACGAGTATGCGAAACAAAACGTTCCTGAAAAGGAAGTTGACATAGTTAGTAAGAAATGTGATTGGTCCACAGAAACGGATGTGCAGCTGTTTTTCAATTCCACTCGTCTCAGTATCCACATGTAATATAACAAGCATGCATGCATAAGTAGCTAATTCTTATCGAGAAAATAAAACACATGGCGGAGTCAAGCAAAGTAAGATCGACATTTACAGATAATACAAAAAGTGAACTATGAAGCTATTGTGACCTCTAGAGCTTGTCTCAGTGCCATGTGGCCAATTGAGTGCTACATGGCTAACGCTAGCCATACAGACATGCTACAATGTAATTAACACTCCAGTCAGGTTACTCACCGCTTATGAATTTAAGCATCAGCAGTGAGATTGTCTAGCTCAAGGCTATTGACTGAGAAGCCGTGTATAATGATCACTGTTTAATCCACTTTAGGCAACTGCTAACACAAGAGCATCTAGAACGACCACTGTCAAGAATGCCAGTGAAGAAAATGACATTGGTGAGTATCATATTATGTGCAAAGAATCTGTTCTCTATTTCAGTGTAGGTACAATAACTTGAATGTCTGAATTCGCAACACATTTTTCAGATGTTCAGGCAGTCTGTCCATCCCCAAGGTCAGAAGATGCAACTCCCACTGCTGACGTCCAAGCTGATTCAGAAAATGAGGTGACCGCTGGAAAAGGTACCAAAACTTGTTTTCATGTTGTTCAGCATTACTGGATAATTATTTAGACCGCACACATACAGTTTCCAATAAACTAAGGATATTCTGTAGGTTCTGTGGAGGAGCAGAGTGACCCCACCCCTGCAGCAGCAGCAGCAGCAGCTGCCTCAGAGTCCACAGCATCCGTGACGGTGACGTGGGAGCCAGAGACTGAGATGGCAGATGACGAGACCCATGGGGACCAAGAGGAGGACCAAAGTGACCAAGACGAGAACGAAAAAGGTAGTAGTTGTCATATAATAGGAATGTAATTCTTCTTTAAATATGATTGTGTTTATAACCCCAAAAATCTCCAGTTGTTGCAGTTAAGTCTGGAAAAAGGAAACCCGAATCCACAGTCGATGCCTCTCCATCGAAAAAAATAAAGCGCCTAAATGATGGTATGAAATATACAATAATGTTTGTAAATGCAAATGTGATCTCTTGCCTACATTTTGGCTGATTAATTCATTTGTGTGCTAACTTGGATACTGGTTCTTTTTAGGCTTTTGTCTTTTTGTTGGCAGTTTGAACACCTCTAAAACATATGATGAGGTCAAAGATTCTCTAGCAAATTACTTTTCAGCACAGAGTATTTTGGTTCAAGATATAAGGCTGGATAGTTCACGGTGAGTGTCTCCTGTCCTATACTTAACTTACTTTTCCCTCTACATAATGATGGTATCACGCATGATCCCACAGAGTTAAGAAATATGATGTTACTCTCATTCACAATCCAGAGAATGCAATCCTGAGATGTGAATGCCAAGAAATGTAGTTTGTCATCCTTACGTTACATCTTGGGCCACAATGTTTTTTAACCACATTTCCATGTTCCATCCAGGAAATTCGCATACATAGACCTTCCCACAGAGGAAGACTTATCTAAAGCTTTGATTCTGAATGGAGAGAAGATACTGGACAAGCCAATGAGGATTGACAAGGCAAAAGTCAAAGAAATCATAGCAAAAGGTATCGGCTCATTTCACTTGTTCCAAACTCTTGGAATAATTGTTTGGTCTAATAATGGCATTTCCAATTGTTGTTGGAGTGGTACACTGTCACGAAATATGACCGAATTGGTGTTTTGTTTTGTCATAGCAAAACATGCCTGTACGTTGTTCGTAAAGGAAATCCCATATTCAGCAACAAAGGAGGAGCTAAAGATAGTCTTTGATGAGGCAGTGGACATTAGGTTTCTTGGTGGCGGTGATGGTCCAAATAAAGGGTAAGATATTTCATCTGTTGAACGAGGTCTAAAAAACCTTTGAACTGCACTATAACAATACTAACACTAATTTAAAAAGCACAACCACAAAGCTAAAATAATGTTGGCCTTTATTTAACAGAATTGCATTTGTGGATTTTAAAACGGAGTTCATAGCTGAGAAAGTTCTGAAGGCAAAACAAGGGACTGACGTCGGTGGTCGTGCTATCATTATCGACTTTTTAGGAGAAAAGAGTGCCCAAATGTCTAAACAAGTTCCAGGTATGTATACTACTCTTTACTTGGAGAAGCAAGCCATGTTGAAAGTTGGATATCTTGGCTCTGAACTGCTTGTTTTACAAACCAGCTATGTTTTTTACACAGCTGAGGCTACTCCAACAAACACTTTGATGGTGAAAAACCTTTCATACAAAGTGAAAGAAGATTCCCTGAAGAAAGTC
Source organism: Hypomesus transpacificus (assembly GCF_021917145.1). NCBI lineage: Eukaryota > Metazoa > Chordata > Actinopteri > Osmeriformes > Osmeridae > Hypomesus > Hypomesus transpacificus. Next base: position 3,068,725 of record NC_061069.1, read on the forward strand.
TTTAAGAAAGCAGTCAGTGTCAAAATACCAAAGATGCATGGCAAGAGAAGAGGGTAAAAGAGGACTTTTGTACTACAGTATAAAGAAATATTCATTCATCACATCATTCACAATTCTTTCTTGTCTTTCTAGATTTGCTTTAATAAAGTTTGAAAGTGAAGATGATGCCAGGGATGCCATCCAATCTTTACAGAGCACAGAGATCAATGGGAGAGCAATCAGAATAGAATTTGACAAGTTTATACAAGTTCATGAGGGTGAAAAAGGTAATGTTTACTTTTAAAACATGCACATTGGGTTTGGGTGGGTTCTGGATAGAGACTAATCATGAACTGAAAACAATCCCTTAATATCATTTGTAAAGTGTTATCTAATAAATGACTTGTTTTAGTTGTTAATGTGTTATTCTCAACATTGTGCCTGGTGTGGTAGTTCTTTCGAAGACATTGGTCATTCGGGGTCTTGCAAAGGAGACCAGCAAGGAAACTTTGGAAAGTGCCTTTGAAGGAGCAATAGGTGCCCGCATCGTCACAAGCAACAATGTTTCCAGGGGGTAAGTGACAGGAGAGACGATCACAAGATATCCAATCTCTGTTGCTGTTGACCTTTCCCCCAATATGTTCTGTGTTTTGTATATGTTCATATCTTCCTTTCAGATTTGGGTTTGTAGACTTTGAGAACCCTGAAGCCTGCAAGGCTGCTAAGGATGCCATGGAGGACTGTGAAATAGACGGGAGCAAAGTGGCTATCGATTATGCCGTAGTCACCCGAGGGGCTGTCAGGGGAGGGTTTAGAGGTCAACCCAAGGGGCGTGGAGCTGCAGGCAGAGGGGGTATCCGTGGAAGACGGGGAGGTCCTGGGGGAGGCAAGTTAACTTTGTTTAACTGATGTTGAGTGAACAATTTCAAAAGCATTAATGGAGGCTTAAGTCATATTTAAATTTAAAAAGTAAATTATTACAACTGCCTGTTTGATTAACTTTTGGAGTACATTGTGCTGTGTTTCAGGGAGAGGAGGTGATTCAGGAACGAAGCTTAAAAGTGGAAAACCTCAGAAGAAAAAAGTTCAAGTATGACAAGATCTTCAGGAGACTGCTCTACTGTAATTTATAAAAAATAACAAATAGTTTGGTCATGAGTACCCCAGCCCCCTTCAGTTCACCCAAAGAAATGATTAGGCTGGTTGATTTTAAACGTTGTGTTTTGGGGGGTTTGTTAACTAAATGATTGCAGAAATATTTCCTTTTATTACCACAAAATGTAATTAGTCATTGATTTGATCGGATTTTGTAATCTGTAAAGACTGAGATGGATGTAGGGTAATAAAATGACCCTGATTACTGTATGATTTGTACTAACTAAGGTTTGTAAAACTCGTATTCATCAAAGAATAACGTAAAAGCAAGCATTTTTTTTAACCAATGTAGATATTACATTTTCGTGATAAAAGGATGACACAAGTTTGATAAGCAAACGGGTTGAGATGCAAGGACTACCGACAGAAGTTAACTTGAACCAACAATCAGATTCGGGAATATAGCCTACACTTTGCGGAAGTAAGATTGGGCTATTTATTTGCTGCCTCCAGATCTATTGTATTCCTTAATGGGTCACAGCATCTGGCATCTCATGGTAAAAAAAGAAATTGGGATGAAATAAAGGAAAATGTGTCCTCTAATGACCTCACATCCTGTTTTTCACTTCCTTTTCAATGGTGGTTGACCAATTTCGGTCGATCGGAACCCCGCGCGGAATAGCGTCCAACACATTGTCAATATTGCACACGCGCGTGTTCCATGGGCACATTCCAGATCGCTCATGTAAAGGTGCGGAAGACTTGTGAAATTGATTTTTTCTACTCTTTTACCAAATTATAACCAACAATATGTATCATTTGTAAGACTAAAAGGCCGTTGTATTCTGGTAAGTGCCGATTTCTTTACAATTGAGCAAATAAATGAATTGCACATCGTTTTATAATAGTAAAAAAAACCTGCAGACGTGGGGATGTTTGCGCGATAGCCTTCTGTCAAGACATTTTCATGGATTTCCTATTATAACTTTTTGGACTTTATCCGGTCATTTTGAATTCAGTTTAAAAGAATTGCATTTGCAGGTGGTTGAATTGTTGTAGTTATACAGAGTTAAAGTAATTTTGTGTCTCCAATTTGCTACAGTGTGTCTGCATGTAACCCAAGCCTACTGAGGCATTTGGTTTATGAAAACAGCTGGATCAGCACCAGTTTGTCTACATTAGCTTCAAGCAGTGAAAGAGAAATAAGTTCATGTTCAGTCATGTTCACATGAACAGTACATTATCAAGTAAATGTGATATTTTTAATGATGTAATGTTGGAAGTCCATTTCTTAATCAAAGCAGGGTAGTAGACAGGGTTTTTGTGACCAGTTATCTGATTACACCCAGTCAAGCGAAGGTTGCCTGTTGACTAGTACAGTAAGAATCCATAACTTTCCAAAGGATTCGATATGAAAGGACAAAGGTTGCACTGAGTATTATTTACTACAAACAGAACTCTAAACTGCAGTGGTTCAGAAACACTCACACCAGTTGTAAACCAATCTGATGGATCATGTTTTATTTTGTTTATTATGGTCTTGGAAAGATTGCTTGTAGTTGAGTGGGATGTTACAGTAAAATGGCATAAGGAACAATGTTGACAGCTAATGCTAAAATTGGTCGAATTCAGCATAGGTACCGAGATCGTCAATAATTATAATATTTTAACTAAACCTGAAAAGACCAGAATGTCTTATGCTTTACATACTGTTAGACACTCTAAATACAGACTATAAGAAATGCATGACTAATTAAATGACCGAAATTATCTCTGAAAGGGAAAGAATGTGGAGAGATCTCGGTCAGCAAGAGGAATGATGGGTCATTTACCAAAGGTCAGGGAAGGGGGGGGGGAGATACAAGGGTCATGTTTAGCACCAAGGAAGTTGTCGTCAAAACACAGTTGTATGCCCTCTCCTATATGGTAAGAACATCTTTAGTCTAGACAGGTTGACGCACACCTGTGGATGAAAATAAGGATCTGCTCAAACACTATTTACTTCAATTAGTCTCAAATGCCTATCTACATTTACATTTAGCAGACGCTCTTATCCAGAGCGACTTACAGTAAGTACAGGGACATTCCCCCCGAGGCAAGTAGGGTGAAGTGCCTTGCCCAAGGACACAACGTCATTTTGCAGGGCGGGGAATCGATCCGGCAACCTTCTGATTACTAGCCCGACTCCCTCACCGCTCAGCCATCTGATTCCCATCCCATCCTATCTGTAGCTTATCTTTATTTTATTGCAGTTTAGGTCTTTCCAGTCGTATCCCCAGGGTAAATTCCTGACCTCCCTGCTTGACATGTGAGCTTTCTAGGTTATGCATTAAGCTAGTGTTGTTCTTGTTGCAACATCTTTATTGGCCCGACAGGGTTAATGCATTCCTTAACATGATAGCCTAACATCATGATTTGATGATGTTAACAAGCAAACAGGCCAACATTATCCCAAAAGTCTGTCAACATCTGTACATTTTTAAAAGACTGATTGTTTTCAGTTTGGCCTTTTCAAGACGTGTAACAGGATGGAGAACAAAGAGTTGAAGATCATCAATCAGGGCACGGAAGATGAAATGGTGAGCCAACAGACCAACAATAATCTGAATTCTTCATGTTTTGCAACAACAACAAAAACGTCCCCATGGCTTGGAGTCCGAATCACAGAGGCAATGGAGTATTCCCCTCCAGTGAAGTACAGAACTTTCAGTTGTAAGAGATTTGCCTGGTCCTCTTGCCAGTTCAATTGTAAACTTGCAACGAGAGTACCTTATCTATAAACCTAAGCCCTTAACAGCGCAGCATCTTGGAGGTGTCCACACTCAGTCACAGCACAGCACATTTCCCACTACTGACTAACCTGTGTCCATCATTTTCCTGTAGGAGGTGTGGGGGTACCGGCCGTGCCCCTGGAAGATGGTCTTGGTGGGGGTGGGGGCGCTGTGCTCTGGGGGGCTGCTGTTACTGCTGCTCTACTGGCTCCCTGAGTGGGGAGTCAAAGGGACCTGCACACACACCACCATCCGAGAGGCACACACACTCCTACTCCGGTCCACCGTAAGATACAGCCCTCCTACACACCTACACACAAGAGATGGAGTCCCAGGTTCGAGGTCTAGAACACTTGCAGTGGTTATCAGCCCGTTGATGATGTCATTGTTCTGTTAAAGGACGAGTTCAGGCGCTGGTTTCGGAGCACGGTGCGAGAGATGCTGTCTCCAGGAAGGAGGCCTTTTGATAACCTGGAACCCCCAAACGCTGCCCACATCCCCAACGGTGACCAAGCCTACAGCGCCTCTCAGGAGGAGAGTCACGTAAAAGACGTCCATCGGCAGCATGTTCAGGTAACAGGCTGGCTTGCTGACCCTTTCCACAACAGAAGAAGCCATTCAGCAACGTGTGCATCAAGGGGACTGAAACGACATGCTGTCAAAGTGTTCTTTATTGAGCTCTGAATGTCCTCACTACATTGTTTCTCTCTTTCTTGCTCTCAGATTCGCTACTTCACCCTCCACAGCACAAAATACTATTGGAATGATCTGACACAGAATTTTGAAGTGTATAAGTAAGAGTGCCATTATAAATCATCCAAATCAGAGTTACATTTATGAAGTGTGTTTTGAATTCCTCTGACCACATTCCAAATCAAATTGCTCTTCATCAAGTGGATGTGAAAATGTGTTTGTGTGTGTATTGCTCGTCTAGAGGCTTGGAAGATATTAGGGTGAGCTGCTCCAGTATCCACTCTGACCACAGCTCAGGTATCACCAAACTGCTGCAGAACTACAGGTACACACACACACAGGCACATACTCCAGTTCACAAGTGGTGATATGCTAATTGCTTCCAACTACTTCCTTTAACTTTCTACAGGAGATTGTTTTTTGAGGTCAATGAAATTGCAGTGAGGGTACCCTCAGTGTTCAAGCTCTTAATAAAAGAGGTAGGTCGCATTTACAATATCGTACATCCTTATTAAATATGTTTAACGAAAACCATCCTTTGAGAGTGGATAGTCTGATTTGTGAAAGATGAATAATGTCCTTTTTGAAACGTTTTTCTTATCCTCTCCCCAGGTGCTGAATCCGTTCTACATCTTCCAGCTCTTCAGTGTGATTCTGTGGAGCTCAGAGGAGTACTACTACTATGCAGCGGCCATTGTCTTCATGTCTGTCATCTCAATAGCCACCTCACTGTATACCGTCAAAAAGGTGGGTAGGCAGGCATCCAAACATGTTCACAGGACCACGGTTGACCTTCTCAGCTGTTCCCAACGATTCATGTGTGATTCTTTTGCGTATTTGTCCGGATACCAGCAATACGTGATGCTTCACGACATGGTGGCGTCCCACAGCATCGTACGCGTCTCTGTGTGCAGAGGAAGCAAAGGTACATCACAGAGCGGTCATGGTCATTATTACCTACTGCATCACCCGTAAAATACATTTCCTTCTTCCTCCTTTACTCTAAGTCGTCATGTTCTGCCGGCCCACGATACCGTCCATTTCATTCTGCTCATGTAATGTGTCCGCATGAGGTCATCGCTCTACGCGCAATGCTGTTACGGTCGGTTAGCGAAGACATCGCCGTTTCAGCGGATGGAGATTCAAAATAAGAGCTGTGCCGGTGTTGTGTTGAACAGAGATCGAGGAGGCCATGTCCACAGACCTGGTCCCTGGTGATGTCATCGCCATCCCAACTAATGGGATGATCATGCCGTGTGACGCTGTCCTGGTCCAAGGCACCTGCATCGTCAATGAGAGCATGCTCACAGGTGGGACACTCCAGATGGCCTCCTGTCCCGTACGCTGTGCAAACATCCTCCCGATTATCATAGTTAGGTCTTGTATTTTCATATTGTATGTGCGTGTGTGTGTGTGTGTCTTCCATCTCCAGGAGAGAGTGTTCCTGTCACCAAGACCAGCCTGCCCAGCTCAGGGGACGAGGGAGCCGGCATCTACAACACTGAGGAGCATAAGAGACACACACTCTTCTGTGGCACACACATCATCCAGACACGCTTCTACACCGGAGAACTGGTCAAAGCAGTGGTGGTCAGGACAGGTAAGAGACACGTGCGCGTGTGTGTTTGCATAAATCAGGTATCTGGGTCTTTCAGAAACTACAACAGGTCCAACCTTCTCCCATGTGCTCTACGTCAGGCTTCAGTACAGAGAAGGGAATGCTGGTACGCTCCATCTTGTACCCCAAACCCACAGACTTCAAGCTGTACAGAGACGCCTACCTATTCCTGCTGTGTCTGGTGGGCGTGGCTTGCATCGGCTTTGTCTACACTGTCGTCCTGAGCATCATAAACAAGGTGAGTCTTCTCCAACGGGTTTCCATGAGGTGTTGTTTATTTTAGTTGTCCGCCTTCTCCTTTGCCTGTGGGAGGTATTCGGCTGGATGACGGAGGCGGCCATTTTGTGTGTATTTGGTTGTCAGTCAGAAGTGTGGATGTACTCGTCTTCTTCGCTTCTCAGGTTCCCGCCAAAACCATTGTGGTGGAGTCTCTGGACATCATCACCATCACCGTGCCCCCAGCTCTGCCAGCAGCCATGACAGCTGGTATAGTCTACGCCCAGCGTCGCCTGAAGAACGTCGGCATCTTCTGCATCAGTCCCCAGAGGATCAACATGTGTGGGCAGCTTAACCTGGTCTGCTTCGACAAGGTATCAGCATGAGTGTATGTGTGTGTGTGTGGGTGTGGGTGTGGGTGTGGGTGTGTGTGATTGTCTCCACCGCACCGCTTTCTCACCTAAGCTAAACATGTCTTTGCAACGTTTGTTCCCTGTTTTGGGACGTTAGAATCTGGGCAAGTTCAGTGTAAACCTTCGGGTGTGTGGTTCTGAAGGGATGTTTGAGTGTTGCAGTGATTGTCTCGTCTCCACACACAGACGGGCACGCTCACTGAGGACGGCCTGGACCTCTGGGGGATTCAGACTGTTGAAGAGGGCAGGTGAGAGGCCCTCGTCATGCCTCTTTCTTTCTAACTCATGCTCTCTCTCTCTTGCTCTCATTATTTCTCTGTCTCTCATTATTTCTTTCTTTCTCATTCCCTCTCTCTCTCTTCCTCTCCCTATTTCTCTCTCCCTATTTCTCTCTCTCTCCATCTCCCTCCCCCCCCCCCCCCCCTCTCTCTCTCTCTCTCTCTCTCTCTCTCTCTCTCTGTATTTGTTAATTTTCTCTCCCGCCTCCAGCTTCTCACCTCCAGAAGACGACCCTGCCAAAGAAGGCCTGGTCAAGACTGCGTTCGTGGCCGGCATGGCCTGCTGCCACTCTCTGACCAAGCTCGAAGGAGAGCTCTCCGGAGATCCGCTGGACCTCAAGATGTTCAACGCCACCGGCTGGGTCAGTCTCAGTCCGCCTGTCTCAGTCATGTCACGGCGAGACATGGGGGCCTTCTCCTACTGGGCACGACAGGCTGACTCGCATTCAGACGAGCACACATAGCATCCCTCTGGACACCAGTCAGTCCGTCGCCCTGCCACATGCGTAGACTGTTGCCTAGGAAACCCCTTCTTTTGGACGTTGTAGCATGTCTGGAAAGCCTGCCAAGGGACCGTGTCAATTGAAGGAGCAATGTTTTAACGTCAGTGTGTTTGGAACATTTAGATCCTGGAGGAGCCCACTGAGGAGGAGACTGCCCTCCACAATCCCATAATGCCCACTGTGGTTCGGCCGCCCAGGCAGGGAGCCCCCTGGGCCGGCCAGAGTGCCTGCCCGTCCCAGAACATGGTACAGCTCTCACACGCCGCTTACGCTGCTGTCCAGCCAAGCCGTCTGTCGCTCGTACCGTCAACCGTCTGAATAGAGCATGCGTGTCCTGTTGTCGTGAAGGATGAAATCCAATCCTCTTTGTCTTTGTTGCTTTTCAGGAGCTCTCTGAGCTGACGGTAGGTGAACTGTTGTCACATCTACATTTCAGTTCCTGGTTGGACCTCACTGTTGGAATGGGATTGGGGAAGGGAGGGCAATACAGCCCTATCACTGATCATTCATGTGGCTTGAGTAGATCATTGATGAGTTCCAAAGAAGGAGAGATGGGGGGGGGGAGGGGAGAATGGAGGTGTTTTAAAGGAGACATTTGCATTCAGCAGACGCTCTTATCCAGAGCGACTTACAGTAAGTACAGGGACATCCCCCGAGGCAAGTAGGGTGAAGTGCCTTACCCAAGGACACAACATAATCGCACGGCCGGAAATCGAACCGGCAACCTTCAGATTAATAGCCCGATTCCCTAACCGCTCAGCCATCAGACCCCCAGTGAAAGATGGACATGGTGGTTGACCCTGTAGAATCTCTCTCCTCTTGCAGGCGTACGAGATCGGCATTGTGCGCCAGTTCCCGTTCTCCTCGGCCCTGCAGAGGATGAGCGTGGTGGTGCGCAGGCTGGGGGAGAAGCGCATGGACGCCTACCTCAAGGGGGCGCCAGAGATCGTAGCCAGCCTCTGCAAACAGGACACAGGTCAGAATGGATACACCATGCCAGCTGCATAACAGCAGCCTTCAATTGCTTCCCTTCTCTGCAGCATATTTAATGGCATATTATCTTGAGGAATGGATTTCTTCATGAAATTGAAAAGAATCTTGCTGTTTCTCTCCCTAGTGCCGGACAGCTTCACAGAGACTCTGGAGTCCTACACCAGACAGGGGTTTAGGGTCATTGCCTTGGCACATCGCCAGCTGGAGGCCAAGTTATCCTGGCACAAAGTCCAGAGCCTGAACAGGTGTGGGGAGTCTAACCCTCTGTGGAGGGACCTGAGTTACCATAGACAAGCATATACCCCCAGTGGAGGCGGAAGTAACACTTTTGGTTTTTGTTTGTTGTTGTTGTCGTTCCTGCCAGGGACCTGATTGAGAACAACATGGAGTTCCTGGGCCTCATCATCATGCAGAACAAGCTGAAGGAGGAGACGGCCGGGGTTCTGGAGGAGCTGCGGCGAGCGAACATCCGCATGGTGATGGTCACAGGTGCTGTGCACACACGCTGTCCACATCACACTGTCTTGTGTTCCCTTTCACACTTTCAGGTGTGCAGTTCACAGGTTTGATTGATACATATATATATTTTGGAAGGAGAACAATAGATCGAACTGTTCCCCCCCCCCCCCGCCCCCCCCCCCCCCCCCCCCCCCCCGTTCTCTTTTTCTTTCACCCTTCCTCTCTGTCTCTCTCTCTATTTTTTCACCCCTTCTGTCCCGCTCTAGGTGACAATATGCTGACAGCCGTGTCGGTGGCCCGAGACTGTGGGATGATAGCCCCTCACGAGAGGGTGATCATAGCGGCCGCAGCGCCCCCCAGAGACACCCAGCCTACCAGGATCAGCTGGCAGTACACCGACGACTGCGAGCAGCTCACCCACAAAGACAGCCAGGTAGGTGACAAGCCTCAGCATGCCGTCTGTCAGTCTCCTCACGTCCCACACGAGCGGTCATCGGCCCCCTCTACCTCCCAGCCGGTGGACATGAGTCTGGAGGAGCATGCTTGCGGTGAGCAGCCCAGGCAGCGCTTCCATTTTGCCATGAGCGGACGGTCCTTCGCCGTCATCACCGAGTACTTCCCTGACCTGCTCCAGAAGGTACTTCCACCGCCCAACACCCTCGAGCTTTGCTCTTGGGAGAAAATAAATGCACTTTAGTTTTTGCTGACGACACTGGTTGTGGCAACCCAGTATCATGCCTTCTTGTGCACGTAGAGACAAGAGCACGATTGCACGACCCTTTCCATCCTTTCCTACACAGAAAATATTTGAACCCATGCATTTTAAAAGGGAAAATGTCTCTGTCTTCTTTGTCTTTTTAGCAAACCAACCCATTTACCACAGGATTGTCGAACAATCATGCTCCAATTAATTTTTTTACAACAAAAAACATTGGACAATCATGCTCTGGGACACAATTCAATAGATAAACATGGGTTGTGTCTATGAGCATGAAAAAAGCTTGATACTGGGTGAATGTGTGGAGAGAGAAAAATGCTTGTGCTGTAATTCCCTGTGTGTCCACTTGGGGGCTGTGCTGTAGCTGCTCCTGCACACCACCGTGTTTGCCCGCATGGCCCCCGACCAGAAGACCCAACTGGTGGAAGTTCTACAAAGTCTGGAGTAAGTCTCCCTATACCGATAAACACACGCACCACATACATGGACTCTCAATGGGTACATTTGCGCTCTTCAAAGAGGACACTGTTAGTGGTTATCGGCAGGTCTATAAGTAAGTCAGCACTCCGTTCTGTCCACAGCTATACCGTGGGGATGTGTGGTGATGGTGCCAATGACTGTGGTGTGAGTATACGTCTATCAGTGTGTGTCATCCTTGTCCGTCGCATCGTCCGTTGTATACCTCCTGTCTTGACCGACCCCTTAAATAACCCGCCTCAGGCCCTGAAGAGAGCTCACAGTGGAATCTCCCTGTCAGAGCTGGAGGCGTCGGTGGCCTCCCCCTTCACCTCCTCCACCTCCAACATCTCCTGCGTGCCCAACCTCATCAGGTAGACCCCCCCCCCCCATCAGCTCCAACATGGTGGAGATTTCCACGCACAGAAAACGAACATCCATTTGAAACATGTCCTCCGAATGAAATCCTCATTCCAATGTACGCCGACTGGCCGATTGTGGGAGATGAATCGTGATGCTCGTTTGTTCCTCCGCAGGGAGGGCCGAGCAGCTCTCATCACCTCGTTCTGTGTGTTTAAGTTCATGGCTCTGTACAGTATGATCCAGTACATTAGCGTCACCCTCCTCTACTCGGTGAGTTCCGTCCCCGGCCCTGCCAGGTCTGTCCGTCTCGACTCGACCGGCTGGGTCTGGGTAAAAAACGTCTCCCTCTTCCTCTTAGGTCCTCAGCAACTTGGGAGACTTCCAGTTCCTCTTCATCGATGTCGCCATCATTCTGATCATTGCCTTTACAAGTAAATCCGGTCTTCCAATGCGGTGTCATGAGTGATTACTGCCACACAGCCATGGTCGCAGAGATGAATACCGATCTGTGTGTGTGTGTCCAGTGAGTCTGAACCCGGCGTGGAAGGAGCTGGTGTCTCGTCGCCCTCCGTCCAGCCTGATCTCTGGGCCGCTGCTGTTCTCGGTGCTGACCCAGATCCTCACCTGCCTGGCCTTCCAGGTGCTGGCCTTCCTCTGGGTCCGGGGCCAGAGCTGGTACGAGGTGTGGACCCCCCTCTCAGAGTGAGTCTCCCCCGCCCTCGGCTGTGGAGGTAGGAGAGAGTAGACGAAGGGGGCGAGGGGAGAGACCTCGAGGAGGGATTCTGAAGGGGGGTGGATCAACATCAGAGGGAGAGACCCATGTCTCGGGTGTGTATTAAGGATGACTTGATGGTTGATCTCGATTGTCTCCTCAACAGTGCTTGCAACGCATCCAGTAATAATCTCTCCCATGGCCCCAACATCACGTTGCCCCACGACCACAAGAACATCAGGAACTACGAGAACACCACACTCTTCTACGTCTCCTCCTTCCAGTACTTGACTGTGGCCATCATCTTCTCCAAGGGCAAGCCTTTCAGACAGCCCAGCTACAAAAACTGTAAGCTCCTCGAAACGTACCGTCTGGTCCCTCAGCCCAGTACTTTTCCGTGTGCAGTCATGTGACCGCCCATTGACCCTTGACCCTCCTCAGGGCCGTTCATGCTGTCCTGTCTGGGTCTGTACATCTTTCTCTGCCTCATCATGCTGTATCCCGTTCCGGCCATCGACAACTTCCTGGAGGTGCGTGATCCGAAATGGCCAAAGCTGATGATGTCATGGGAGGGGTGGGGGGGTGGATGATGTGTGACCAATGTCGTGTCTCAGACGCAGTTGCATAACGAGTCCTCATCCCATTGCTGTCTCTCCCCATAGATTGTGTGTGTTCCTCATGCGTGGCGCATGACAGTGGTGGTCATTGTCATTTTGAATACAGCTGTGTCTTTCCTGTTGGAGGTATGTCACAGGGAGACCTGTCTGAAATGTGCAATATATACCAGTGCATTTAGACTTTTCTGTGTGAGTTTCTTTTTTTTGTTTTGTCCACTGTACCAAAAATTCTCCCTTGCTTTGCGTGATCATGCATGAAGAAATTTGAGATCAAGCCGCTCAGATCTATTTAAAACAGCCAATGACAAAGAATCAATTCCGAATCTGCATTGAATCCATTTGATTCACGTGTGTGTGTGTGTGTGTTGACGGCTACTTTTTGCTGTGAGTGATATTCATTGTTTTTGCGGGTCATCTGATCACCCACGCCACTATCTATGATTAGCAGCAATCTTGTTTCACTCCCCCCTCCCCCCCCCCCCCCCTGCTGAAATCTCCTGTAGACCTTGGTCCTTGACATCATCTTATGGAGGCTGGTGTTCAGCCGTGACAAGCTGGGGGGCAGCCATGACATGGCCTCTGCCACTCACTCACCTCAGGTTGGAAAGCTTCACACTCTTTCTCCCTCTTCCTTTCAGCGTTTTATTTGTTTACTTTCTCTTCACTGTCGGCTGCCTCTCTTCTGAGCGAGTGTTGCTTTTTAAGCCTTGCCATAAACTAAGATCTCTTCCTTCTGCCTTGTGGCGCTCAACCGTCCTCTGCGTTGTGTTACACTGCGAGGTATGACGCGTTAACAAATGAGCTTCGCTTTGTTTACTTCCTGGTTAGTTCATCATCATTGCGGTGAACATTACTTACATTCATTACACAGTCTGTATGAATGGAGCAAAAAGAACCAAGCACAGCAAACTAAATGAACCACATTGCTGTGTAGGATTTCTGAATTACTGTCTCGTGTGTGTTATTTGAACCCAGTCGGGCAATGACCGGTGGGGCTCGGCGATCCTCTCCTGGCTGTTTTGTCGGAAGAAGACCCCGAGAGCTCGCTACATGCACCTGGCCCAAGAACTGCAGGACCATCCTGACTGGCCCCCCAAGCCCTCCACACTCACCTATGCCCCCAGCGCCCCCCACATCTCCGTCAGCCTGTGAGGCACAGCCAGTCCTTGTGCCGTGAAATGGTATTGTTCCTCCTACATCAACATACCAAGACAGGGATCTGACATTTCGTTGTACAATATAGAACTCAAAGGTCATTATATAGAATTAGTTTTTGCATCCATCTAGTTCCCCCCCCCCCCCCCACTCTGTTCCAGGGTTGTACAAGTGTGAGCTGAACATCCAATAACCTAACTAGAATCTTCCACACCGTGAACTAATGCAGCGTCTCAGAAACCAGCACCTGATCAAGAACCACAAGCGAGTGACTTAGTCCAGAAGAGTCCTTTCCTCCAGTAACACCCTACCACAGAGTGACTGTCCAGCGAGCCCCACAAGTCCAGCGTTCTCCACCACTCTGACTTCTCACTCCTCACTGAAACATCACGGCGCCTCACCCCACCACAACTGTGACTACTGAAGCATTCCTCGAGTGGAGCAGTTCATCCCGTTGCTCGCCTACTGCCTTCTGAGCCAACCGGGACCAAGAGAGGCACACGAGCACCAGAGGAAGCTGGCTGTCGTTCCTGCTGGATCCCGTCAATGTTATTTACGTCTTAAGGACCCCGGGGTATTCTACTAACTCTTCCTGACTTGTTTTGATTGCTGCTAATGAAATATCAATAAAGAAAGGGAAGGTTTGTTGTGACGATAATGACCAGGGAAGCAGTGGGATGGATATCTGTCGACACACACCAGAATGATGCCTTTTGTAAGACTTTGTTTTTAATTGTCAGCGGTACTATTGCATTTGATATGGCCTTCCAATGCATTCATAATATGTTGCTGTATCTCTCAGTCAGAATTCTTTACACTTTCTGATTATTGTAATTCTTCCTGTGGAAGATAGAGGTACGAGAGAAACCCTTGAAAAACGTGAACACTGGTGCCTTGTGCTTGTGTGTGCGCACGTATGTTTCTGTGTGTGAGTGTGTGTGTGTGAGAGGGAGGGAGAAAGAAAGAATCCAGTAGTTTTCCATGTCCTTCATTTGAATGCATTATCTTCTGTTTAAATGCTCTGAGTATCCAACAAATTGACCAACACATTAATTATTACTGATTCCTTAATGTTAATCATATCATTCAACATTGTAATGCATTGCATGTGATAGAACTGCTGCTTTTATCAAAGGGAATCATTTGTAAATGTAGAAAATGTATGATTGTGTTTTGTATTCTTTTAAAGTAACTGACCATTAACATCCACACTTTATATAACATTTGTACACATTACTTTGTTTAAATGTATTTATCAATTGCTTTGTCTGGCAGGAGTTTTGGTCAAATTATATGAACCTTTTTGATAACATGTTATTTTAACAAAGTGTAATACCCCCTGAACCACCAACTAAATTAAACCTTATATTTTTAACTTTATTAGCTTTCCCTTTCTACTCTGAGGTAAACTTACTGAACAGTGATTTCGGGAAAACATCCTTCGTATTTGGTCTTTGGAGAAAAGAGCATTCTCAGATTCCCAAGACAGTCATTACATTTCCAGATATAATCTGGATATTAAGGCAGTCCTGCCTGCTTCATGGGGGGCTGACCTCGGTCACACTTTTTCAGCCTCAGTCTCACTGATCAATTATGAGCTCCCCCAGTCTCCTCACTGCCTGGCATATGGGCGCTTTAAAGTGCGAGAGTGGAGGAGAATGAGGGGTATCATTTCATGTGGAGATCAGGGCCCATGGCTGTGAATGGGTGGATTTAGGGGGACCCTGAATAAGAGAGGGGGTTCCAGGCTATGCCAGTGAATGGAATTTCCCTGAGATCAGGGAAGAGGAGCCTGTTTGAGAATATTCATGATCAGGATGAGGAGGCGTCATGAATTGATGTGTGGATCCTACTTGTGTTGGATGATCTTTTTGGTAAATAGTGATATATTGGAATGGGGGGACCTCTTGCTTTGGATCCATGTTTGCAGTGTCCTTACCAGATAGTGTTGCCTCTCCTCGCGGCAATATGGGTTGGTTGTTGTCTTTTCCTGGATTCCTTTTGTATCCGTAAAGTAACAGATGGAGGGAATGAACGTAAAGGCCCAAACAGGCTTTATTTCTCACAGTTAGTTGATCATCAAGAAAAGCTCTTTTCAAGCTTGTGCTGGTTATTCGGGCTATTCTGACCGATCTGGTCTCCATCGGGTTTCTTTCAAAAAAAAAGTTGTCCAGGACCTGAGCTTTTTTGTCATGTGAATACTTCCCTCTCTCTGTCTCTCTGTTCTCTCAGACTCTGACCTTTGGGCCTGCTTGTTGAATAGCTTGTAGGATTTGGAAAAAAGATTGGGGGGTCTGTTTTATGTAAACACATTTAGGAAATACACTGCCTTCTTGTAACTGGGCTCCCAGTAGTACCTTAGCGCACGGCCCCATCACCAGCGTTAGTGAGTCATCCGCAGCTCTTCCACAGGATCTGTGAGACACTCATAAGACCATCTCCTTGATTAATAGTCTGGCCACAAGGCCAACCCGATGCTCACTTACGGTTCGGCCCATTGTACCGATGACACAAAGACGCCCATGTCTGGTAAAAGGCCTGCGACGGTCTGTACCCAGGCAGAAGGAGACAAAGCCTGCCTCCTCCCTCCTGTCCCCTTAGCATGGCTTCTTCCCTCATCCTTTATGGCCTCCCCTGTCTTCCTCCGTTATCAGGGGGATAGGCTTGAATGGGCTCTGTGGTTGGTCAATAAATTCAGTGATTCAGGGGGTGGACAGTTGCAGCCGTGTTAGCGTTTGTTCGCAGGCTTGTCGGAGGGATGGGCCCCGCCCCAGGCCTTATTGTGTCCGCCGGTCCCTCGACAGGTTAGAAGTCAATGGAGAGCCTTGTGTGGAGGCGGCCGGAGCAGGGATGGGGCCGCCTCTCACACGGCGTTCACATAAGGGGGAGGACAGGCTCAAATCGCAGGGGACACTTGTTAGTGTGGGGCCACACAGCAATGTAGACCTGACCCCCCCACCCTCTCCCCAAGGGGCTCATGTAAGATTCAGCTTTTACTCTACCAGTGGTTAAGGCCCGAGCTGTACTGAGGTAAGGTGATCTGCACTTAGGGGCCAGGAAAGACCTCAGTACATAATAGTTCCGCAGTGTATCTTACACTCAAAGTGTAGCCATCAGGGTCACAATAAAATGAGGTCAGATCTTGATTTGACAACCAATGGCACTAAATTAACGCAATGCTTGTATCAGAACTCGGATCCAGTACTGAAACTTTTTCGATTGAACTTTAAACTCAAATTTTTTACATTTCCCCAAAATTCTATTCAAAGACATTACGTTCTTCTTACGTTGATGGACAGATAAAAGTCTCTAGTATGGAAGTGGCCTAGAAGGCCGTGAGAACAACTTACGAAGAAGTTGTCTTACACTTGGCTTGATGCTGCACATGGGAACAAACAGCCGAGCTGAAGCACTGGAGAAGAACGAGAGGAGAAAGAGGCACACATATAGAAACTGACAAACAGACCAGGGTTTTAGGAGACAGAGCGCTGACAGCAAAAGCCTGTCGGGGGACTCAGGGACTGTTGGACTTAAAGGCCTGACTGAAGCCTAACTGTCATGAGAAGATGAGGGTTTCCATGACCACCCAGGAGCCACACAGCAAGCATGTGAGCAGGGGAGGCCTTGGGGGCCGGGGCCGGAGCCAGGGCTGGGGGATCACATGCACTAACTAGGGATTATGTGCATAAGTGATGAGCACTAAGCCGGCAGGTGAAGGAGGGAGGCCCTGGGACAAGGACCACGGCATCCCCCAGGACAGCTTCCCCCAAGAGAGTGCTGTGAGGCTGAGCTACCGTGTGAAGGGGGCTCAGTCAGAGGTCCTCGAGTGCTGAAAGGGCAGCCCCCGAGGATGCTTTCACTGGGTAAGTGGCCAAAATAGGGGTCTTGTGAGTCATCTTGACTGGCAAGAATGGCCATCTTCACAATCATAAATCCCAGTGCAAACACACTCATGGATATGGACTTGGGTAAGGGCAAGAAGGCAATTCAGTAGAGTCTTTGGATTGACTTTGGCTGGGTCCCGACTTTTGAGGGTCAACAACATATGCCACAGTAGTTCAAATGTCCTGTGTAAAATCATGTAGCTTGTGGCATATCATCAACAGCCTCGAAATTAGCAGTTTTAAACAAACAAGTATTAGGGGTTATTTATGTGGTGTGGTACTGTTCCCTTGATAGCCGTGTCCTAACAGGAATGTGTTTGAACGCTGACTGCACAAAGAAATCAAATACCCATGTTCCATAGAAAGAAAGACATCACAGTTAACCAACCTCCCCCAACACCTTTTCAGGACCATGGTATTCCTCAACATATTAACATGTAAATACACTTAGATACTTTGACAATGGCTCAAATGCATATAATCTACATGTTAACTAGTACTTTAAGGAGATTCCACCGATTGAATGTGGTTTAGAAACACTTTCATGTCTGGGTTTTAAAAATTAAATGTGAGGCCTCTCTCTGAATCCCTAAAAGAGTTTTTCAATTTGACGAGGGAGAAGGGAGACCCACATACCCTTTGTAAAGAGAGACCCTGAGTTCAATAAGACTTCAGTCTCATTGCCTTTGCTCGAAGTTGAAGGTCTAAACGCTGGCTTTTTAAGACAGAGCCCCAGTACGGTGACAGATGGCAGGTTGTTATAGTCCCCGGGAATTGTGGAATACCAGTTGCTATGGTCCCTTTCCCCTGTTCAGCTTCCCATTCCAGAGCCCTAAACAGCATCCCTCCTGTTTAGTGACTTGGAAGAATGGGACTTGAAAATGCTCAGGTTGTTGTTGACAAACATGGGATTTTGATGTACTGCCTTAATCTCCGATCCCCTTTATCCCCAAGTTCGCATTGCTCTCTCAGTATCTGATTACCATAGGGTGGAAGGAGGGGGGCAAGGGGGGGCAGCAAAGAAAACACCACACCCATTGAATAAACTAGAGAACAAAAACCTCGTTTTTTTCAGCCTCCTCTTATCTCCTCCAGGGTTTAATCTTATGCCCTCAATCCTTTGCATCCCTACCTTCAGTAAATTCGATCATATTTTTGGCTTGGGTGGTCGTCAGGACAACCAGTTATTTCCCATCCACGAGTCCTCCCTCCTCCTCCCTCCATCCCCTCCTCTTTTTTTTGTCTGGATAAAACAAAGCAGAGGCTGAATGGGCTCTGAGGTAGGTAAATGTATTCAGTGACATCAGCCAGGACGATTCTATTCTGTCCGGATTCCTGTACCACTTGTTTCCAGCCTTGTCTGGGGGCTGGACACTCTGTTGGTGCCATTGTCCCACGTGTATTCCACACAGGCCTGCAATTAATGGAAGCCTTGTCTAAGGCTTCTGGAGCAGAAACTGCTGCTGGGGTGGGGGACAAAAGGCGGGCGGGCGGGCCCATGGCAGGGAGTTGCTATGGGAGGCCCCCCTCCTCAGGAGGGGCTCAAAGGAAGGAGGTGGGGAGAAGACTTGGAGCCCTGGGTGAGATGTTTAAGTGATCCCCCCCTCTGTCTCTCCCCATCTGGGCTTGAACGCTCACACTCTGCCAGCTAAAAGGTAGCATTCCCAGATTTGGTCATTCCACTGCCCTTTTGCTTTGACGTGACAGCGGTGCAATGGGGTTGGGGGCCAGTAGGCTAAGGGGTGGATGGGGGAGGGGACACATGTTCCAAACCAGGTAAGGACTTAGAGATGGCATGGTTATTATCCCTGGCAAGTGGGCATTCCTAAGGAAAAATACTAGGTGTGGGGTCTCAAAAGTGATGCTGTTGTTTTGAGATGAACAATAACGTACACCAATCAGGTTGATGTGTAGCCTACTGAGGAGAATGCTGTTTGAGGTTGCATGTGTTCCAAAATAAGCTCTACATCCTGGTGAAATATTTGCCCTGGGTCACAAGTCAGTTTAATCTTTGACAGTCTGGAACTCCTCCCGCCCTCAGCATCCTTCTGTGGATGGTGGTTATCAGACACTGCTGGTCTTCGATAGCTTTCTAAGCCTGCTTGGCCGACCCTGCCCCTCTGTTCTCTTCCATACGCTGGGGTTCCCACACTGATACAGATCTGGAGTGTGCCATAAAGCATAGTTATAGATCACTGCCACAATAAAGCGCTGTCTCTGCTCCGCCAGCAGGCTCATTGAGAACAGGACTGATAAAGGGTCAGGATGAGGCCTCTCCTGCCATCCCGCACCTTCCCCTCGTCCCTTGGACGGCCAGAGCCAACTGAAGATGTTTCCGATTAAAAGTCGGAAGGTAAATCAAAGTGTAACGCATAAATGTGCTTGCGCTTTCCTCCCTAACGGTTTATGTAGTCCCCCAAGGGAGGTTCAGAAGAGAGGGGGTTGTGTGAAAAAGGGAGCGTGTTTAGGAGGTAATGAGGCAAGTAGATAAACTGGGATCAGAAGAAGGCCATTGCAGTTTTCGACCATACTTACTGACAGTTTAATGCGTGTTTCACCTACAATTAAAACTGAATTGTTTTTATACACAGGGTTTTATTCCACAAACCCCTTACTGTTAGAGCTACTTTGCGGACCCATAGGAAGTATATGGAGCAGACCCTGACCTGGCTGTTGGGGTCATTTCACCTCTGAGGTTTAAGGAGCTTTAGAATGGAGACATGAAGGCATCTGAAGTCTATCAAGAGAAGGGGGAAAAGACTGAGTGATAACCTTGATCTGCACCAGATGGAGATAGTTCTGATGGAACAGAGTTGTCAGAAAAGCTCACAGCAGGTCCCATATTGACGTCTTCCCTTTGTTCTAAAGACGGAGAAAATTGAAATAGTACTGTTGAAAGGTGATCTCTGAAAGGCAAACAGCATTAATGAAGAGAAAATCGAGAACACGACGACAGAATTTTTGTATTGTGTCTATTGGTATAATCTGACACGAAATAATCACTGTCACATTGACTGCAGCTATTCTGTAAGAAAAATAAATATTACGAAAAGGTGAAATGCCAATAACATAATTCGAATTTTCAATAACATTAAATTATGTTACATTCATTAAAGAAAGTACTACAATTTTTTTTACAATTTATATATTTTATAGAAAGAGCGCCGTGGATCCATATTAAGGTGCCATACATACAACCTAGCAGCCAATAGACGTCTTTCTTGCACGAGCCAACCGTCTCCCGTCAGCAGCAAGCGCGCGGTCATTGGTAGAAAGTTGCAGTGAGAATAAATTTTAGTGAAGTTTCACACGAGCCATTCGCGTGGAGCTCGGCTATATAAATGAGACCGGAACAATTTTGACGTTGCTTTACAAACCAGCAAGGTGTTCTGCCAACTCTGCCGAAGTTTCTGTGGCCCACATTGTGATCTCTTTTTGTGATGCGAAGTAAATAGTGGAAATAAACTGGATAGCCAACTTCAATTAATTTTCAATTTTTTGTATATTTGGCTTGTTTTGGGATATTTTACCTCGAAGTCCAAGATGCCTGCCGATACATTTGGAAAAGCATCCCCATCATCTGTTGCTGCCACCCCGGCGAGCGTTAATGGCACTCCGGATAAACCCAGAACTGCCTCTGAGCACCGAAAGGTAGGGTATATCAACGGATTATTGTAAAAACTTAGTTTCAAACGTATTTTTGTAATGACCACAAGTTCCATATAAATGGTGTTTAATTCATGTTTGTTTTCCTCTTTAAGTCCTCAAAGCCTATAATGGAGAAGAGACGACGAGCGCGAATAAACGACAGCCTGGGTCAGCTAAAAACTCTTATTCTAGAGGCATTAAAGAAGGACGTAAGTGCAAAAATTACACAATCGTTAATATCCTTGACTTTGAACGCCTTAAATGACATATCCATATCCAGCGAGGCCACTGCCTATACTGGGGTGGAATTTTAAAGGTAAGCATGAAGTCACGGCCGACCTGATTGATTTAAAGGTGGAATGTCTTATCTATTTTAGAGCTCCAGAAATTCGAAGCTTGAGAAGGCGGACATTCTTGAGATGACAGTGAAACACCTAAGGAACATACAGCGTCTGCAAATGACTGGTATGAGTTTGTTACGGACCATTGATTTCCAAAATTATTTCATAATATCTGATATAGCCTAATCTAATAATGACCATGATGATGACTGCTGTAATCTAACGCTAATTGCTCTCCTTCACAGCTGCTGTTAACATAGATCCATCCTTAATGGGCAAGTACAGAGCGGGTTTTAGCGAGTGCATTGGTGAAGTCACTCATTTTCTGTCGACGTGTGAAGGCGTCAACACCGAGGTCAGGACTAGACTTCTCAGCCACTTGGCCGGCTGCGTGTCGCAGATCAACCCGGTGAATTACGCAACTCAGCGCCTGATTCCCACATATCCTCCGCAACCGGCGCTTTCCCAAGCCATTGCACATATTTCGAGTGCTACTCCACAGTTGAATGGAATGCCCTGCAAAAGTGGCTCGCCTGTCAGTATCCACCCGGAGGCGTTTAAGTTGTACAGTGGCCTCCAAATTGTACCGGCGACAACCGATGGACATTTTGCTTTCCTTATTCCCGGCGCAGCTCTGGCGTCCTTAAATGCGCAAAGCGGACATCCAGCACTTGCCGTGGCGATGTCACCTGGCGCGCCCTCGGTCACTCTAGACTCAGTGTGGCGACCATGGTAGCGTCCCGACGCGCCATTAGACGTGAAAGACATTACACTTGTTTTACAAGAACATTTTACGTTTGTTTAGGCCGCTAGGCTATTGTATGTATTTTGTACAGTTTATGCGTTTTCCATTAAGAAATTAAGAGTTATGTTTACAGAAAGTTCAAGTAATTGATAAAAGATGTTGTGACTGAGATGTATATGTTTTTCATTGGTGATTTTTCATTCGATATCGTTGTGCTATGAGATTGATTGCATTGTTCAATCATTAATGCTATCCTTTTGGATCAATAAATTGTTATTGAAACCTTCAAAACTTCAGTTAGCCTACTTTCAAAATTGTTCCACCATATTCTTGACTGAAAGATATGTTATAGACCTCAGCAAAAGGTGTACAAGGGTTCCCATTGAAACCCGTAGCAGTCAAGGACATAACAAATTATAGTGTGTATTTCACACAGGCCTGTACCTTAATGTGCACTAAATAACACCTGTTTGAAGACCAGCTGTGTGTATGGAATACTTTTTCTCACCTTTAAAATGTGAATTCAGAAATTATTACTGTATGAATATAAATATTTTGGTCATGGAAATAAGGTTTCAAGTCATTGATCTAAAGGTGTGTGACCCCATGTAAAGCAATCTGATATGATGTTTTCTCATGTGGAGGTATTCCCACCTCTGAGTTCATATTGATTTATTGATGAGACATCATGAGATTTAGGCATGGACATTACACCCACCCACCCATGCCCTCGCTCCATTAAGAGGTATCTCCCTTTTAATCCATCTTGAATACATCAGTCAGTAACAGGGAAACCTCCGTCTGGGAATAAATAGCTCCCAGATGAGGTGGGTAACCTGAGAGGGGGCCGTGAGAATGAATCTGCCCTTCAGATGCACTTCCAGCTCAGGGAGGGAGGTGGGCAGTCAGCCCGACACGTGCAAGCTTGTCTGCCTGACAGGGAAACAAACATACTGGAGGACAGAGCTGTGTCTGTTTATGCTGGTCTGAGAGGAAGGTTATACAGGGAGCATACAGGGATTGTCCACTCAAATTTCAACGTTTATTTGGGTTGCCAGATTGAGTTCCCAGTTCCACCTATGTTGAGAAGAATAAAAAAAACACAGTTTACCAGATATGTAGCACCTGTAGCAATTGTGAGCAAACCAGACTGGGACTCAAACTGTGTGGTCTGAAAACATGGTAAATCGTGTATTTCTTTCTCAAATCAACTTTGTTAAGGAGTTGTTAAGGGGGAAATATTCCTTAAGTCTCGTAATTCAATTCCAGTGATCCCATTTTCACACAGGAAGTGTAGACTATGTTTGCACATGGGATCTGAGTGGCTAAGCTTAGTAGGCAGGAGCCAGCGCTGTCCACTTAGCAGTGAGTTAGAGGACTGACAGCCCCAGTGTGTGTCCAGTGTGAGCTGCTCACAGTGGGACGTGAGGGGGGGCTTGACTAGAGGTCACAGGTGCCTGTCAGTCGATTCATTAAGACAGGTCAGCTCAAACAGCTTGCTGCCCCAAACAGTGTCCCATCACCAGCACCACACCCACTCCAGGATATTTGCATTCATGACATGATATATTTTCGAGGAGTTACAAGTTGTAACTCAAATAATGTCAATAATTGTTTGCATTGTTGGATGCGAACCGCTTCACTTGTGATACATCTCAAAATTGATTTTGTCTACAAAAATTAAAAATGATTGCGTACATGCAAAACTAAATATGACAGTCAATTAAGTATTTCTGTGTTTTGACCAAATACAGCAGCCTGGTGTGAGAGCAGTAAAAGCCAAACAGTGCCTCCCCTATCAGGACAGGGCTTTTAGAAGAGCCACTGAAACACAAAAACAAAGGCTGTCCCCTCAGCAACTCAATGGCTCCTCTCTTTGTGGCCTTCTCAGTCTTCATAAAAGACCTTCCTCTTGTTTATCCAGGAAGAGGTTTAATGGTGCGAAGGGAGAAGTAGGGTGGGGGGTATGCTGTCACTTTCAGCATGCTAAAGGATCATTGTTGTGTGCTCCTGGAAGCTCTAAAAGGCTTTAAGAAAACTCAGGCATCAGGCAACGTCCCTCAGAGAATATAGAGGACCGTTTGAAAGCTCCAAAACAGGTTGGTGCTTTCCTCAGCTCCTCTCAGGGTCTTCCATGGCTATGGGTCTGATACTTGAGGTATAAAGTGGGGAACGTTGAATGGGTTTGGATAGAGAAAGTTCATTCACTGATAAATACCCCCAGTGTTCACCAGTGTCAGTCACCCTCTGTAGCCCTTGTTGTTCTGCTCGTCCTTCCTGCCTGTTTCCGCCATTCCCGCCTTCTTCTCCCATCCCCCCAGTTTGATGTATTTTCCCCCCCATATTTTGTAAAGGCTAGGCCGAGTTAGTTCAGGCCAGGCCCCTCAGTGTGATCCATGATTGATGAGTCATTCTTCACAAAGTCGGTGACACACTGACAGGAACCCCGCTATGGGAGACCCTATCTTACTGACGTGTACCGGAAATCTCTGCCGGGACTGCCTTTGTGGTAAACCGGCCTGGTATTGTTCTTGGAGATGGAACAATGATTTCTGGGGGTTCAGCAGTTCCTCCTTAAATACCAGGCAGGCGATAGGCACAGATACACTTGAACCCTGTTGTGAGTCAACATTCTTGTCTCAAAACAACATGTTCAGTTCATTCCAAATCTCTTTCAATTTGATTCATTTGACTGTTTACGTTGTTGCAATGTTGTTCGTAAAACACAACATACGTCTTCGGGGTGAACCAAAAGTCAATGTGACAATATTACATTGAAGTGGTCTGATTTATTGTTGCCAAGCCATGTAGAATAATGGTTGTATCCAAAAACCTCACCGTAATTCATCCCTTGCTATCGGGACATCAAAGATGTTGTTGGGTTAGGTGTCTCTAGGTTTTATTCAGTCTGCTCCTTGCCATGCTTGGCTTTTTGCCCATAAGGACTTATGAACAGGACCATAAAGATACACTTTCACTGCAGGTGTCCCTTCAAAGTAAGACGTCCCCATAACTTCTGGTGGTTCAGTTACGGCCTCGGCCTTTTGGTCTGCCCAGACAGACAGGGTAGAAAGGCCATGCGGGTAGCATCTGGGGAAGGACTTGAGCCTTAGCTGATAGAGATTACAGAGAGTTCTCATGCGTGATACGTCTTGGAGAAAATGGTTGGTTGGTTCGGGGTTGGATGGAGCTGGTGGAAGCTGGTCTGTGACGTCTAACGCCTGACAAGATATGAGACATGAGCCACTGAAGCACGTCCTGTGGGACTGAGTTCCTGAATCTCACTTTGTTCTCACATGTGTTGGATTGCTCTAGATTTCTTAAAGAGGCCTGGACTCCTTCTGCTAGTGTTTTGTCACCATTAATCTTATTGTAATTAGAGGAATTGAGTTGTTGGAGAGGGGAGATTAGTTGTCTCGTTAGGAAGAATGAAGTCCTAAAAGTATTTCAGCACCTCCTCATTAGAATCAAGGATACACAATGAAGCAGTGGTGATGTGAATATTAAAAGCTCTCCATCTGGAGGGTTGCAAACAAAACCAGGATCACAGTTTTAAAAGCAAGGTCCCTCCAGCGCAGCTCTGTTGATTCTTCCCCAATAATTGTAATTTGATGATAAGGAGCTTATAGCCCCTTGTTATCCCCAATACAGATGACTATACAAAGCGCAGTGCACCAATAAGGTAGGAGATTACCAGTTTGGGTGATGTCTTCTCGACCACTTAACATCTGCACCAGGTCAGCTGTACTAATTTGGTCAGAGACACTCATTTAGCCCTCTCTAGGGGGTCTGGGCACATGGAGGAATAAACACTGACCCTCGTTTTCCAGGACAGAGTGCCAAATGGCCCATTTGTGTTCGGGATGTGGGTCACAATGTCACTGTGTGTGTTCTCTTCTCCTCCTTCTTGTCATTTAAGAAAGAGACCTAATAGCTACCTGTGGTGGCACTCGGCTGAACACATAGCTCATTTCTTTGGAAATGACTGAATGTGAATTTCTTAAATTCATTGAATGTTAGGAATAATATGTCATGAACAATATTCATAACATTGACACGGGCCTCCAAAATGGGCACACTATAGCTGTCCAATATATAATTTCGTTTTGATTCAATTTGAATCAATGACGAGTTTATGTTTATGATAGCAGACACTGCTAAAGGAGGAGTCAGTCTCGGGTAGGTTAAAACTGGTTTGGTTGTTTCAGTCTCAAATGACCAGTGGGAGCCTTGCTCCCTCAGCCTGTGGATCTCTAATGACCCTTGCCCTTTGTCCCCCCAGACCTCACTATGCCCTCACAAACTCTCTCTTCTCCCTCGCTGTTCAAAACTCTGTGGGAAACCTCCCGGTGCATTGTGTTGTCTGGACATTGTGTGTCTCCCCTAGATAATTCCCTCCCAACCCCCACAGCCCAGATCTTCAAGCCTGGTCCCCCTGCCCAGCCGACGAGGGCTGGTGTGAAGTAAGGTGTCCAGGGCTAACTGACTTCTGAGTGGAGCAGAGCGCTGGGATCTGACTTGGAGGTTAAAGACAGCCTTTCATCCACCTTCACAGGACAGCGCCAACACCCTGCTGCTGTAAATCTGCCCTCTGATTCCACTGCATTCTAGAGAGTGTCAGTGATGGATATTGATGGGTGAATAGGTAGTGACGAGAACTCTATTACACTCCAGGAGAGTAAGGAAAACCAGAGAGGGGGGATTTGTGTGTATGAGTGAATAAGAGGGGGGGTTTGAGAGAGAGAGATAACGTGTGTGTGTGTGTGGGTGTGTGTGTGTGTGTGTAAAAGAGAAATCCTAATCTGGCCACTTGACCTGCTCTCTGGACATCAGCCAATTATAGTGGTGGTGTGCAGCTTGTGTTTATGTATACAGACTAATGGTCTGTGAGTTCTTAACGATCATGGTTTAATCATTACAATGCCATGGCAATATCTACATCAACATAGTAACAGTGTAACTGCTAATTACATGGTTTTTACTGAATGGATTGTATTGCTATGTATAGTAATCAATGACAAGCCAAGGCTCACTGAATTGTGTAAAATGTATTTGTTGTGATATTCATAGTAGGCCACCAGTACGTGTTCCTGTGTCATCAGTTTGAAAGCAGCTTTTACTGTCATTCAGCAACTCTGTATTTCAGTCTGTTTTCAAAACACACATTTTTATTGTATTTTCATTGTTTTTATGATGTGGCGTCCATTGTGTTTGATTGGTAACTGATTTTAAAGTGGTACCTCCATTATTTTAATTGGCTGACGAGGGATTTTGGATCTAAGATCCTTCTACCCCAGTGTGCTCATTAGCTGACAAGTCCATGTATGGTAACAATATTTTCATCCTTGAATTTCTGTTTGCCCCCTAGTTTTGGCCAGAGGAGGATTACCAAAACCAGCCCTCCAAGCTTTGGAAGCACTACTATGTCATTTGAATTGTGATGTCATTCAACACAGACCAAGGACCCAATTGACCCAACGACCCCTGACCCTTGTAAACTTTGGGGTTAGAGTGCCGTATTCAAGGTGTTGCCATCTGTGTGCCTCACTTTGTCCCTTCCTCCCTCCTCCCCCCTTCTATCTCTCCTTTCTCCCCCTGTCCCACCATCCCATCCAGTGTTCGGAGGCAGTGGACTGTGAAGACATGTCTCTGGAGACGACTTGCTTGTCCCATCAACTTCTAAAACCTGAATAAAAGAGTGAAGGCATTGTAAGCACCTGCATAACTACTTGTGCTCTGTAAAAAAAAAAAAAAATTTATCCTAACTTACTATTATAATCTTTTTTTTTTTTCTATGCAGAGAAATTCTTTTGATTAGTGTCATAAAATAGAGTTTATTGACGGAACAGAATGCCCTTTATGATATACATTTAATTGTTATAAATTACGAGAGAAGCCCAAAACAAGCTTGTTTGAGTTACAGAAAGCTGGAGTCATCTGCTGGAAAGATCAACCACTGCAGCCATGGGTAAATAATTTAGTTGAGCTGAGTTCAATTCGGCAGTGACGCTGTTTTTAAAACTTAAAGGCTGAACTTTGAACCTGACATGAATAAGTTCATCCACCTCTCTTATCTCCCTGCTGAGTTCACAAAATTCTGCAGGGGTTGCTGGTTATCAGCTGTTGCTATGCAGGTCTGCTTGTCATATTGACAGCTACTCTCACGAAGATACTTCATCAACGTGGAGTCATACAGAAAACATTTTACCTGGCTAGAACTCCTCGCACTTTAAATAGCATTGATATTTTTGTCACACCACTCAAACACAAAGTAATTTATTGATATTGTATCCGAAAGTACATCAATAACTAGCATGAAAAAGGATGCATATATATGACATGGTATAAACTAACTGAATAACTAAAACACATCAATTCAAATTCAAAGTCAAAATGCTAAAGTACAAGCTACACAGTTATGGTGCTGTTACTACATTGTGAAGTTTCGTTCTTAAAAATGTACTCAGCTGAACGGCCATCATCCTCATATAACTGAACCTGGAGCTTCAAAGGGGAACATTTCTCAACCTTACACTTGATGATCAAAGTGTCATTATCATTGTGGAGGGTGCAATGGCTGGGCTGTGGGCTCCACTGCATGGGACAGACTAACTGGTCCCTGTGTACAGAAGACAGACTTTGTCCCCTCAGAGGCACAGGGCCTGCACAAAGCAACTTACTAGGATCTTCCACATATTTGTGGTTTTCTCCCATCCAGTCGTACATGTATTGTATGTTACAGTCACAATTCCACGGGTTCCCGTGTAACCTTATCATGTTCTCGGAAAGGAAATAGTCCAGAAGGCCCAGAGGGAGATTCTGAAGGTTGTTCTGTGAGAGGTACAGCTGCTCCAGAAGAACCTGGTGCTCAAACAGCCGGGGCTTAATGGAGCTCAGGTTGTTGTTCTGTAAGTGGACCACCTTGATGGCACTCAACTCCATGAAGATCTCCTCAGGAAGCGAGGTGAGATGGTTGTCAGAAAGGTCGACCCCCTGCAGGGCTGTGAGGTTCCGGAACAAGTCCACTGGAAGCTCATGCAGCCGGTTGGAGGATAGGTAGAGCTGAGTGAGAGCTGTCAGGCTGGTGAACGGGTTGAATGAGAGCTCAGATAACTTGTTGTTGTTGAGATTCAGCTCTTTCAAGCTGAGAGGAAAGGTTCTGCGACTCACATTTGTGATTAAGTTTCCACAAAGACTCAGAACCTCTAACTTGGTTAAATGTGAAAAGATGCCATGGGGGAGGTCTGATATCTTGTTTCCATCCAGGTAGAGCTCTTTCATCTGAGATACATTGTGAAAAGAGTCTGGCGAGAGGCCAGTGATTTGATTGTAGCCCAGTATCAGGGTGGCCAGCTGGGTGAGGCCTGTGAGAAGCTCTCTATCCACTCTTGTGAGTGCATTCTGGGACAGGTCCAGGGAGCGGAGACTGGTGAGGTTCTGGAAGAGGAGGCCGGGGAGGTGGGAGATTAGGTTTCCCTTCAGCTGCAATGTTTCCAGGTTCTGAAGAGAATCAAAGATGCCAGGAGTCACAGTCTGGAACCTGTTGAAATTGAGCAGGAGTCTGGTGAGGTTGACCTGTTTCCTGAACGTGCCCGGGTACAAACGTTCCAGCCAAGAGTTGCCACTGATCTCCAACTCCTCCAGCCCCGGCAAGGGATCGAATGCCCTGACCGAGACCTCTCGAAGGATGTTGTTGAGGAAGACCAGCTTGGCCAGTCTGGGGTTCTCCCGAAAGGAGTTTGTGTCCAAGTAAGTCAGTCCTGTTGTCATGACAACCAGCTCCCTCACCTGCGAGATGTTCCTGGGCATTGTTAACATGCGCTCTTCAGAACAGATGGCTGTAGTTGGTGTGAAACACTGGCATCGTGCAGGACAATGTGTTTCAGACATTGTGTGGTCCTGGTAACAGAGCTTCAGCATCAGACAAAGTGTGATGCCAAAGTTTCTGCCCATTTTAACAATTTTTACTGTAGAAAAGTAATTATGTGTGGTTAGATTCAATAAGTAATTTGACTGAACCTAACACATCAATGACAAATCTAAGATAATTTATTTGACTGCTGATATGACAGCAAAGTTGATCTTCTAAATCTGAGAAATGTTCTTTACAGTAAAACATGTATTTGGACAAAACATAAAAAATTAGCAGATTCTTATTTTGTGATTCCAATAAAAATTTACAAAATACCTTCGTTGTCAGAAAGGTCCCAGCTAAAAGAATGGAGAAAAAACAAGTTTCGAAAGTCGTCAATCACATTGAGTGCAACGCACTCACATGTCACAGAGAAGAGGCCTAATTTCAGGAAGACAAAGCCTTCTGTCATTGGCCAATCTGAGTATGTCATGAAATCATTGGTTCACGACAGAGGGGGTGGTTTCCAAAACCATTTGACTTCGTTAACATTTAAGTGGAGTTACAAATTGGCAGACTGTGCATTACAGTAGATAATTGGATAAGGTGTATAAATGTGATATAGTTCGTATCATGTTTATAACTTAATCAAACAATATACAATCAACATTAAATGCCAATTACATTTTTTTGTTTGTTAATATTGGCAGAATGTTAACATTTGATACTGTATGCAGGTGCACTGTGTTCTGAAAATATGGAAAATCGTAGGGAGAAACTGTAGTGTTGATAGGGTCATTGATATTTTAAGAGTAATAGAACAGATTGCATTTTGGACATTATTGAAACAAAATTCACAGATTGATTTGTGTTAAGTTTATAATGCATATGAAATTGTCATCATAGGCCACTATGATAATATACTTACTATAACATTAGTATGCAGCATGCAAATTTGACCCTTTCTGTATGCTATATTTGACATCCTGATGTGAAACTGTCTTGTAAACATAGACTGCACCCAAAAAAATTATGATGTTGAGATGTTAGGACCTTGAGAATGTTGTTATTCTTGCACTTTCCTATCATCATCAGAATTATGTAACAATGTAGTTGAGATGGTGTTTTGGATGCTGCTATCATTGCACTGGTAAAAATACAGAGCCTTCCTAGGCACTAACCCTGAACTACTATTAGATCAGTGGACTTCTGGTTCTTGATGTACTGAATAAATTAACTATTTGTCCGTCGCTTTGGATAAAAGTGTCTGCTAAATGAATAACTACAAATTTATTGTTTCATTTTTATCTTCTTAAAATCGTAGAATTTAAGAATTTTCGTAGAAAAGAAATGAATGGCAAATGAACAAGATAACTGGATCATACAATCCTTTAATGTAAAAAAAAAGCTATGCATTCAGTGAATGCTGCCTTGTTAAACCGTCACTAAAAGTATTGTTTTTATATCACTGCTAATGCTAGCCTATAGGATTTATAGACAGGCCTAAACTAAGTTAATAAAAAAACTGTCCACGGGGTGGCATAGCTCTATTCCAGGACCCTCCCAAGGTGAGACTGAAAAGATGCTGGCGCAATATACACCTTTCCTCGACAGCAAAATTCGTCACTTGAAATATTGTGCCACGGTTCTTGTCTTCGTTTCACCTGAAGCACGCGTAGACTAATTTATCTCGTTCGTATTTAACTTGTTATACCCACTTATCATTTGATTAATTTTGTATTTTTCTGTGTTGTGCACAGATGGCAAACGCGGGACTGCAGCTCCTCGGTTTTTCTTTGGCTTTCGTTGGCTTTATTGGATTAATAGCATCCACTGTCATGGCCGAATGGAAGATGTCGTCGTATGCAGGAGACAACATTATAACGGCTCAAGCCATATATGAAGGGTTATGGAAGTCCTGCGTCTCACAGAGCACCGGTCAAGTCCAGTGCAAAGTGTACGACTCAATTCTCCATCTTCCAGGTATTGTACCAAGTATCTCAAACCTTTATACCAAGTATCTCAAACTTTTATTTTAATGTTAGTATATTAATTACAGAGATGTGAAAACATAAAACACTAACGGATAAATTATGTAGCAAAAAAAAAAAAGTTGGGGCACGTGTGGATGTGGCACATATATGATTTCAAACTGGTAACATTTATAATTTCACATTCAACCAAATTCAAAAGAATTTGACTCCCACCTCTGTGATCCCCTCCCCTGCCTCCAGAGAAGACTGGTGCATGTAGGAACAGGTCTGTGCATGCCAGAAATAACCAAACGTGCTACTCATGGTAGCAATGAAGCCTTAGCTCCAGCAACACCCAAGCTGACCTTATCGCTACTTTTTTTGTTTGTTTTGTTAAATTGTGGGGTTTGAACTGTTGGACGTCGGATACTCATGACTTCAACTTTATATAAAGTTGAGGAGAGTCAAAAATATACTGCTTATGAGCTCCCAGTGATATTCTAAAAACCTGACCTCTAGGTTACTGCCAGTTTGTTTAGGACTTTGCTTTATGCACTAATGATGACACAGAAACTTGGTGTTGTTCTTGTTATTATTTCAAGCCATGGTTCAGGGCACGCGAGGTCTGATGCTCGTCTCCATCGTGATTTGCCTCATCTCCATGCTGGTGGCCATCGTGGGCATGAAGTGTACCACTATTCTGGAGGACCAGAAGCAGCAGAAGAACAAGGTAGCCATGGTTGGAGGAATCATGTTCATCATCTCAGGTCAGGACTACAGCAGCTCACTATCCTGAGGGACTAATCATTAACGTCAGAAACTGAAGATGTATCAAATCATTCAAGTGGCCTTGTTTCACATTCAGATGATTCAGCGTAATCTCAATACTGACATTATTCATATCATGTTTCCCAGGTCTGTTTGCTCTAGTGGGTACATCCTGGTATGGACACAGAATAGCTCAGGAATTTTATGACCCCTTCACTCCCACCAATGCCAGGTGAGGTCATCCCTTCATGCTGGATTGAACACCTTTCGTGCACTGTATATATACTCTCACAACGATGAATCTTCTCCTTCTGTAATCTCAATTTTTCAAAGCCAATTGTGTTTCCTGTTAATTGCATTGCATTCCTGAAGTAGTTTTGAACCATCCATGTAATGTCACTCATTCAAGCTACGTGTCTGCAGATATGAGTTTGGCGCGGCTCTCTTTGTGGGTTGGGGTGCTGCCTGCCTGGTTATCATAGGTGGAGCCTTCCTGTGCTGCAACTGCTCCAGTGGGGGGCCAACAAAGTCTCCCCATTACCCTCCATCCCGCCCTGGACCTGCATCTGGAACTGACCGTGTTTAGAACCAGGAAGTAGGAAGTAGAGGAGATCCAGAAAAAAACACCACATCTTAATGGCATTTTTTCAGGGAACCACACTGGCAGCATACACTGCTCGATGCAATTTTGGTCACTTCCTGTGGCATTGTTAAATACAAATATTTTAGGTTTTTCTTCCCCAATACATTCCTTTTTAACGTGGAATATTACATTAAGAAGATCAAGAAAATAACTGTTAACTGTGTTTGTTGTTACGTGACGATTTTAACAAGGTGATATGTGCAGTTTGACAAAATATTTTTTATGGATATATGATAGTACTGAGCAAGGACGCTATCTTGGAAACAGATGCAAAACTTACATTTGGTGTTTTTAATTAGATTTATGTAAGAAAATATTTTTTTAATGTTTTGAAATGGTTTACAAAAAAGATTATGTATTATGTGCCTTGACTTTTACATACATTGTTCAAATACTTATATTACAATAAATTGTCCCATTGATCAGATGGGACAGATGGGAGTCAGATGGCTGAGCGGTTAGGGAATTGGGCTATTAATCAGAAGGTTGCCGGTTTGATCCTTGGCTGTGCAAAATTACATTTTGTCCTTGGGCAAGGCACTTCACCCTACTTGCCTCAGGAGAATGTCCCTGTACTTACTGTAAGTCACTCTGGATAAGAGCGTCTGCTAAATGACTAAAGTAATGATCATTGGTGTGATGATATGATTGGGGTAGTAGGGATAGACTGATTATGTTATATCAACATATTTGTTTTTAGTTAGAAAATGCTTTATCCAAGCAACATATAAATAGTGTATTCAGACAGTACAGCAGAAGATCAAGGATCAGAAGTGCATAGTTATAAAAGTATTTAGGTTGTCAGAGTCAAGGAACGGTCTGTATTTACTTGGCACAGCACAAGGTTACCATATCTCAGCTATAAGGCACGGTGAACAAAAATATCTCAACTACAATAGTGCATAGTACAGTGCAGCAAAATCAACAACATATCAAAGTGCATTATCAAACTAATTTGTTTTCACAGTGTGGTGTCATTTCAACATGAATTGAGGTGCTACTATAGCTAGTTCTTGGTCCTAGCCAAACAGACCTTGTATCTAATGTCTCAGAGGTTAAATATGAGTACTTGAGGCATTCATGAAAGTTATCCTGACAAAAAAGGATCAATCTCTTAATTTTCAATTGATACAAACAAATGAAGTCCATACTTAGAACGCATACCAGGTAATGATGCCAAGAGGGAAATTGACTAAATGTAAAATGTGTAGCCTGAGGTATATAAAAAGTACACCTAGCCACCAAAACTGCTAGGGAGTGGCAATTTCTAAAGGCATTCCTCAGAATGTCCACATGTCTTCACTTGCCCTGAGAACACCACTGGGTTTAGTCATGATCCCATTGATTCACCGTTTTGCATATTACACAACTTTACTCTATAACTTTGTAACACTTAAGTTAAAAAAAAATGTATCTGTGTCAAACAATAACTTTGAATACATTAATTACAAAACTTAGAAAACTGAAGATTTTAAGCCTGTAGTAAAAACAATTCCCATGTGATTCAACATTGCACCGATTTACTGTATATAGAAATGACACATTGAAAATAAATTTGACAGTTTTAGCACTTTAACACGCAGTTTACTGGATGTAACAGCGCTATTTACTGTAAAAGATTCCCTTTCCACCACTGGGTGGAGACAAAAGTTCATTGATTCAGGGCATGTATTTTACACTTATGAACACTAGAGGTCAATAGAAGTAACATTTTGTCTAATGGAAGTATTCCTTGGAAAGTAGTCAATGAGGAGGAGGGATACAATGTGTTTGTTTTTAACTCTCCAAGAAGTCAAGCCATAGCTTGCACAGGCAAGTTTATACTTGAGAAGAACTGGAAGTAACTTTTATGGAGAGGAAGTTGTGCAGTTTGAGATTGTGCAACATTCTTCCTTAGTACATGACACAATGCAATTTTATTTGGAAAGCTTAATGTGACTGATGTTTTTACAATCTTCATGTTGAGGCTCGAAAGACAGGCTTCCATACTGATTAAATATATTGACAGAGCAGCAACACAAGGGTTCCACATTGTAGCCCAGTTATATATTTCCAAGCACAGTAATGCAATCAGGCTTAGTGGTTCTGCCTCGGGCACATACAGACATTTGAAATGGATGTTGCTGTATCTGTAACAAATCAACCAACATTGATGGCAAACTGCCAGTTTAATCTTATACCCTATCACTTCAATAGAGGGACATGAACTCAAATGCTTCCATATTTCTAGGTTACACATATTTCTACATCCTAGCCTGTCTTTAACTGACATAATTTCAAATAGAATATCCAAGCCCTATAAAGGACAACCACATTTAGGAATCCAATCTGAGACATGAAATCTGAACTGCACATCTCCGATTATTTCTATAGGTGGCATTCATCTCATTCCACCTGCCATTCCACCTACACCCCCTAGCCTGTATCGATGACCCTGAACTTGCTGGGGAACTTTGGTGGGATCAACACATTAGCTGCTAATCCAGGGAAGCTCAAACGGACCTCACCTGAGCACTGAACTCTTCTGATCATTAGGGTTATGGACGCCTAAAGCCACATCAGGGAGGTGGTGTTTGCTGTGGTGCAGGCCATGAGGGGGTTCAACAAGGCATGAAAAACGCGCTCTGATTCCCTGCTGCAAAACTCATTAGCCCATTAGGGAAGGGGAGGTCAAATGGATATGCTGCCAAGGAATCTGTGACATTCTAATCTTGATCGCTCCTCCCAGGGCTCTGATTGGTCCCAGCTATCCGAAAGGTAGACCACAGAGGCCGGGATCAAATTGGGCCTGAGGGAGGGAGAGGCAGCCAGTTGGATGCCTGACTAGAAAAGTAAT
Organism: Hypomesus transpacificus; assembly: GCF_021917145.1. Taxonomy (NCBI): domain Eukaryota; kingdom Metazoa; phylum Chordata; class Actinopteri; order Osmeriformes; family Osmeridae; genus Hypomesus; species Hypomesus transpacificus. The sequence continues at coordinate 3,104,454 of NC_061069.1, forward strand.
TTGTAATGAGGCCCTGCTTTTACCAAATTCTGATACAGAGCTCTCTCTGGACAGTGATCCAGGAACAATTAGTCTCTGGGTGAGCATACAGTATGCACTTCAACCCCTTTTGTAGGATAGAGAATAAAGATTATTGCCAGTGTGCAGTTTATTTTAGTTGGACAGCTTTACGAACCTGGCAACCTTCCAATGAGATCCAGTCTCCTCTCTGGGTCCTAATGCCACCTGGGCCTCTAGAAAAGCACTTGTTGCTTACCGCCAGTTTCCTAAACATAGATTAAGCTTAGTCTTAAACAAAGAGAAAAATTATATGAAGATCTCCATTGAAATTGTTTTCAATGGAGGCTAGGCTTAATCCATATTTGGTTAACTAAGACTGAGTGTTCAGCATACTATTCACTTACTGTAGGTTTAGGTAAGAGGACCCAATGCCAGGCAGTCACATCACAATACTGGATAAAATGTTCAATGTGACTAGTGTTGTGCAGGGTGAAGTCATTTAGTCATTAAATATAAAGGATGTTATTTTCAGATCCAGTTCCTATCGTATAATTGTATCTTCTCTGTCATTTTTTTTATCTGCAGATAAGCCCATGTTATGGTGATACACCTTCCCATTTTTGGCCTGTTGCTTTTTCATCATTGGTTAGGAACTGCTTTGATGAGAGGATCACATTTCAAAATCCGACAGACACCAAGCAACATCTAAATCCCTCACAGTTTGCTTATTAGGCTGGAAGAGGTGATGATAAGGTGACGATGTCCTATTTGTGGAGAGAAGCCAGCAGGTCAGAGCAGGACAGGCGTTGCTGGCAAACATATCACTTTGCATTACTGCAGGATCTCTACAGAGCTGTTTTTGGTTCCCTTCACCGTGCAATGTAAATACCAATAATCTACCAGCTGAGCCACCTCCCTATATCTACAGGAGGTAACTTTGCTGATGTCACAGACTTGGATAGCTTACTTAAGGATAAAGACCTGGACCAGTCTTTTTGTTCAATGAAGGAACACATCTCACAGTTCCCTAACCCTCCTCAACACTAAGAACACCAATTGGATAAACACGTTATGTCAGGATATGTGTATCTTGTTGGCCTACTTGTGCATTTGATGGAGCATTCATGAAAATGTTTCAAGCATCTGTCCTTGCTGTTTGTCAATGAAGAAATACCTCTGTTAAATTTCTCTGACAAGGTACATTCATCTTGTTGCTTAATCATCATTTTGGGACAGTTGTTTGTCACAAATGTCCCTATACAATGCAAGTGGACTTTAATAAGACAAGTTCATTATCATCTGAAGCTGTAAATTCAAATGACTTTAACCTGTGTGCATGTGTTTGTGTGCATGTGCATGCACATGTGTATCTGAAAAGCCTGTTCACTGCAGATGTGCTTGCTTCATTGCCAACAGTGAACCCTGCAGACCCGAACAAGCTACCGGAGCGCCCGTCTACACACACGCCACAAAGACAGATGGTTTCCATGGCAACGCATGTGTCCAGAATCATTTTACCGTTGTTCTTTATCTGCGTGTGGATCATTTCTCCATCCTCTCATGTCAGAAAAAAAGATTTTTGAATGGATTTTACCCAGTCACCTTAATCAGCAAGTTAGCACAGCGGGTTTCACAAGGATCTCATTAAAACTATCAACTCGGATGAACTAGGGTGCCCCGTCGATTGTGCATAAAAGAATGATGGGATAACTTCCTCCAAGAACAAATTAAATGAACAGTTAATCTACATGTTAAAAAGTGTAATGCAACTGACACATGGTTCATATGTTGATTATTGGACACAGAGCCATCTGCTGAACCACTTTATCTAAAGTGAATCAAAAGTTTTCTTTACTAAATGCTTAAGATTTGCTGTATCCATTAAGGGTTATTCCTCTCGAAAACAAACAAGCTCTCAGGCTCTGATAACTGCACATGAAATACATGTATGTTGTTTAAAGATAAGAGCGCACAGTTATCTCATAATGACCACATCAATTATCTGAGAAGTGGGTCAACCTAAGTTCCTTTTCAGAGGAAAAACAAACGCTTCAGAGATCCTTTATTGCGTTAACGAAACAAAATGTACAACATGTACTGGAAAAGATTATGTAAACGCCATTCTGCCATAAACCTCAAGTCAATCATTTACCAAGGCAACTGTAAGATAATAAAGAAAGTGTAATCTCAACAGCAAACATCACTACTTGGTCACAAACGGGTTAACGGTGACAGAACTACGTCAGTTCCAGAGAGATCTGGAGCTACGTTTACACACGGGAAAGCTTAGGGCAGCTAGGTTCATGCTGTGCGGAATGTGAACAGCATGTACCCAACTGATTCAATTTACAGGCGACGTGTGGAGAACAGCATTGTGTGTACATGATGTGGGAACAGAGAGGAGACAACACAGGAGGCCACCTGCGAACTGCAGACATCTGATTTATGAAATGATAAAACCCATCATCTGTAAGAGTTGGTCTCGGTATCTCTTTTTTTGTTCTCACAGCATGAGCTCTTCGATTACACTGCTGGACTCCAGCTAACCATCAGGTAAGCATTCATCTATCCAGTGTACAAGACTGAAGTTTGAGTTTTCTGAATCTCAGCATGTAGCTCTCCTCTTGGCCTTTTTGTGTCATGCAACACGAATAAATTCCATAGACCCCCCCCCCCCCACACACACACACCACCAACACAAACACACTCACTTTTTCTTGTCCTTTATGAGGAACACTCACACAGACATACACAAAAACCATCAGTAGGACAGCCTAGGCGAACAGCAGGTGAATATTGAGCTGGGCCTTTCAGCATCGACTGCACACCCCAGAGAGTCTCTGTTGCCAGGGCCAATCTCAGGCAATAATCCACGGGTCAACAAGTGTGTAGCCAGGAATGAGTCATCTCTATGGAAAATCAAAGAGGCAACTCTGTTTGCAGCCTGGTACATTGCTTGGCATCCAGACCATCAGGATACATCTCAACAATTAATGAACTGTGTTTTCAGAGAGAAAGAGATAGTAGAAAGAAAGAAAGAAAGAAAGAAAGAAAGAAAGAAAGAAAGAAAGAAAGAAAGAAAGAAATTGGGCAAGTTAGTTTATGAATACTTCTGGTGTTGATAGTTGTGGGTCAGTGCTGCTTTTCTCTGGCACAGGACGCCCTGGCTGTAAAAAGATGGTGGACTGATTGATATTTACTTGTTTCAGCAGTGCAAGAAACAGTTACTGAGTAACTTCTAGTGATTGTTCTCATAATGACCTAATGATGTTAACTTTGGTCAGACAGTGCCCTCTCCAACGAGTGGGAAGGTATAACCTCTAATCTCATTTACATCAGTTGTGTGTAATAGACATCCCAAATTAATTTATCTGACAAACTGGTTCCTTCTGAGTTTTCTCTGATGTTATGGGTGCCAGGACTAAAAGATCATGTGTTACTGATGAATCCTGCGGTAACTGATGAATAGTGAATGGAGTTTGTAAGGGTGAGGGGAGTGTCCGTGTTATGTAACCTATATTGTCCAATCGCATTCACAGTTCTGCGTTCCCATGGGAACTGTGCCCAGCTATAGAAAACCACTGTGCTATGTACACAGCTGATTCCTTATGGGGAACACTGAGAGTCACATGTCTTGCCTGTTAATTAACTTAAAGGACAACAGGAAACTAACCCAGTATAGTGTACAGTCATTAAGGAACCCTTCACAGTGTTTTTTTATATTAACAACACAAAAAAACTGTGTAGTTAAAAGTTTGGACCACAAGAAAATATGTTTTGAAGTTTGAGGCCTCTTGTTGGATGTTGAGATCGAAACTTTTTTGTCACATCTCAGAAGAGTCCAGCACTGTGACAGCAACACTGAACTCTACCTTTCCTCTTCCTGCTGTCCATTGATTCCTTGCATCATGCCTCTATATTAAAAGGTAATTCTGTAGGAGACATACACTATACTGTACATACATGCTTGTATCACATTTCACTTTCATTCAAGTCCATCATTACTAATTGACCTTTCTGTTAAACTTGCATTCAGTTATACATGAGAACATGATATGTTATCCATAATTGGCCTTTGAGATCGAAAAGTTATTTTGAGATCTTAATATTTCCATCTGGAGATAAGTGAGTGTTTGAGACGTATACATTCCATTTGCAAACAGCATGATAACATCAACAGTATGGTCCTCGAGGGAGATCTCTTATTAGTTATTATCTTCCAATATTCTCTCCCTTTTCCTCAGCATGACTATTTCCTTTGTCTTTCTTCCTCCATCTTATCCTTACTCTGTCACTCTCTCTCTCACTTTATCTCACTCTCACTCGCTCATACACACACACAAACATAGGTACACTTTATCCCCCTGCTTTAATTACATTATATTATTATGCGTCTGGACACAGTCCAAACATAGCAGACCGGAATGAAGTTGATGTTATGGTGTTCAGCCTCCTCTAGGGCTGGGTGGAGGAATGTGCTCTCTCAATCCACCCAGATCTCCTGTGACTGTGGCCTGCATGTGAACCGTGTTCTGTAGACATGGACTTAGCCGGACACACATGTCAAGAATGCACAGCGAGACGTGGATTCTCTCCAAGTGCAACACCATGATCAGGGAATATAAACTTCATGCATTTGAGCTTTAAGAAGCATATTTTTCCTCTGTCTCAACAACTGTCTGACCCTTCTGACTTATAAACCATGCGACCACCTCCTGCATCTATTGTTTAGCCACTGACACTAACTAAAATACAGCACTTCAAAAGCATGGTGGGTTGGTATTTCTTATTGAGGAATCAAACCAATTCATCTTAACCAATTCAACTTGAGTGCTTGTACTGTATGTGCCCCTGGAAAAACGTTTTGTTTCTATCTAAATGCCAGTCAGCAGCCTCCGTTGCTGTTATACTTGCTTCCTATTATGTTATTCTACTTCTGTCTTGTCCTTCATCCAGACAGCGGCACCTTACGCAAACTAATCCATGCAGGGGTCAGATGAGTGGTTGGAAATCTGTCAAGTGCAGGTGTGAAATACAAGGACAACCAAGAACCCCACTGTGACATGGCAGCAAGCCAAACATGCTCCGGTGATTCATCTCAACACCGCTGAAACACAGACCCACACACCTCCGATTGCTGCTTACCAGTGGGTCATGTTACTCCTGCCATTGTGGTACTATGTGTGTTGGGAAACCAAAGAGATGATCTGGAATTTAATCCCTAGATCATGGAGACCATCTCCAGTGATGAAACAGCTGCCCTGTCAACATGGTTTGGGCACACTGCTTTCTTTTACTAACAAATCACCCAACAAATATTTGAAATAACAACTTTGAGGGATTTGTTTGGGGGGTTTTGGAGTGGAGAAACTGAATTCTGAGCACATCACTTATTCATTAGGGCCAACACATTTAGATCCTGGGTTTCTTATGAATCTCTGTTTGTGAGCAGAGTCAATTGTGAAGAAATGGGAAGAAACACAAGAAACACTAACTCTCTCCAAACCTAACCCTTTACTTGACAGTGCATTAACTAACCAGCTGTTTTGCTAAAAATTACAGAAAAGGATGGTCAATCATAAACAAATTCCCATTTGTTCCTTTTGAGTTTAAGTTTGCAAATGATTTTAAATATATTCAAGTGTGTAAACGTATATAAATCATAATCGTACTTATAGACGGTGGTAACGAACCAGATTGTCACCACACAACAATAACATACACAAAATATTGAAGTAAAACGGCAAAATGTGAAAAATAAATTAAAATGCAGGCAATTTCAATCAAACAATGGTTTTGACCGAGATAGAGAAATGCACGTTTGTCAGCTATAATCATGGCATTACTGGAAAACACCAAAGCAGATAGCTGGACAGTGTTTCAGTAACCCACTAACTAGCCAGGTTATAAACAACTCCACAGGCATTTGCTTGCCAAGTGACCTTCACCTGTGGGAATGTGAGCCTGGTGATGGTTACACAAGGCAAACACAAGGCAACAGAACAAGGGGCCCTCAGACCACATGCCCCAGCACCATCAGTAGAGTGGTAAGACTTTACCTGAAGAGGCAACCGGTTTTAAAAACCTGAACAAAAACGTAACTTTAACATTTAAAAAAATGCATCAACTAAGTTAAAGATTCGAAAGAATGGTAGAATGGAATGATACAATTTCAAAACTCAAGATTAAAGAAAGCAGATATGGTAGCGTAATGAGGGAATCTGCAAATTCTTTATTTTTTGTATTTACATTTACATTTACATTTATTAATTTAGCAGACGCTTTTATCCAAAGCAACTTCCAAGAAAGAGCTTTACAAAGTGCATAGGTCACTGATAATAACAACAACATAGCACCAAAAACATTGCGGGTAGCCAAAACATGAAGCACATATTGTGAACAACCAAAATAAGGGCCAAAGGAAAAAACCACAATAGCATGTGATTAAAAAAGTTACAATTACTGTAAACAACATGAATCACTATAAGTGCAAGTGTACCTGTAAAAAGCAAGCAACAGTAAAAATGGATGGTTTGTCAGTTGTAACAGAAAGGATACACACATAGGCTACATCAAAATGTGCAAGGTTCTTAAGGTAATGAGCAAAGGTCAACATAACTACCTAATGACAGGTGAGAACCTGTATTGCTGTGGTACAAAACTGAATACCGAGTCAGTCCACTTATCATTCTTAAACATTCAACTTTACAATTCCCACAATTTTCACACATCTTCTGAATATCTGAAAATCGAGTTGAAAGTTAATGGTTTATAAATACTGTTAGGGTCATTGAAATTCTTCCTTTCTTTTTCCTACCATCTTACTGCACCGTTTCAGATGGCAATGTTTGTTGACCCCACAACTCGATGATGAGCCTGTTTTGATGCAGCAGACCACACACTCTATCTCACTCTCTCTCTCTGTGTTGCTAACTGATTTACCTTATTTTTCTTGTCATGTGATGCCTTTTATGGCTTTGAAAGGAAGGCACTGTTAACTTATGTATCAAAGTCAATTTAAGCCTGGTTGTCAGACCTTTTCAAATGAAGATAAATGAGAATGAAATGCATTTCTGTTTACATGAATGGACATTTCTCAATGCTACCCATATAAATCACTTATGGCAGATTTCATTTGTTGTCTAATCCTAGGTGTGTCCTGTGTGAGATGATGTGAGACCTTCACATCTGTCATATATTCCACAGAATTCAAACTTCGCAACATGGATTCAATTGTTCTTCTCATGAACCAGTACAGAAAACAAGAAACTTGTTTGGAGTGATTGAAAAGAATCTAGGTTGGTTGACCACAAACTCAACCCACGTGACAATATGAACAGAGCCTGGAATTAGAACCTAGCCTTTGACCTTGTCCTGTTTGACCTCGAATGATCCTTCAAAGCATTTACTACTCGTAAATCCTGCCTTGTAAGACTTGTTCACAACCAGAGAAACGCACAATTACTTACATACAGATGCAGTTATATCTGTGCTGAACCTCCCTTAAATATACAGGTATTTCCCTTGGAAACATCAAACATACAAACTGTCAGACGGAACCAAGAACATCTTTGAACATCCAGTAGCAAGAACGTCTGAGACAGTCCAGGTCCCCTTAGAGAAAACAGAAAAGACAGAAATAATTTTTTTGTGAGACAGTTATGGTTTGAGACCTTCAAGTAAGGACACATTCTTTCTCTGCTAGTTTGGAGACCAGCATTTTAATAGTTTTCATGAGTTCAAAGACCACACCAATAACTGTATTTTTCAATTATTTGCTTAAAGGAAGAACAAGAATGAATAAATGAATGAATAAAGTGAGTTTGGGAGAGTAATCTGGATGTGGCAGATGAGTCCTAGGGTCCTGACTGGATTCATTAGAGCCCAGCCAATCCCCCTCGAGGTGCCTGGATAACAGAAGAAACTGAGGAGGAAATGGGGAGGGGCTGGAAGTCAAAAGTAGAGACATGTAAGTGGCTGGTGTAGCCGGGTTGTATTTATAGTTGGCAACTGACTGGCCTGAGTTACACATTGGATTAGCTGATGAGTAATTGATATGGTAATCAGTGGTGGAGACGAAGTAGCAGATGGGAGTTGAGGTGTCGTCTTCTCCCAAACCTCAATTTGTTCTTACCCCATTTATTCATATTTTAAAGTATATTCTATCCCACTTTATTTATTGTATCTAAATTACAGAAACCTATACCCAGTTGGTGTGCCTCTGGTTACCTTCTCTGGAAGTCCTTCAGTGAACAGGAATGCCAATTATTTATGGAATTCAGAAAGCCAAAGCCATTGTCTGGCCTCACATATACCGGTACATCAACCACACGTATACAGGGTAAGTCTGAAGGCCATGGTATTTCTATCACTACTGTTTGATATCAGTGAAATGGCTACCCTCATTTAACCCCTTGCCTACGTTCTCAGATGACCTTGTTAGGCCTTAATAAGTCTAATCTAATTTATAGGTTTTTTTTGCCTCAGTTGAGTGAGCTCTGGAACGACACCAATACATAATCTAACACATCACAACAATTCTGCTGCTAAAGACGACATTATTTAAGAGCTAAACTCAAAATAAGAATCACTCAGTGAACTTACTGAACTATTTTTGCACGTATTTTTTATGAGCCAATTACTTAAATGTCCTGTAGGATGGTAAACTATTTAATAAGTATGTGGCCAAGATTTGTTCTGTCTGGTAATAGCAGCATCAAAGTAAACAGTATAACTTGTAAAAAGAGTGCCAACGTGAGGGATATGCTTAAAAGTACCTCATTTCGTTTATATAACCAGTTCGACATGTCTTTTCGTGTTTTTCTGTCATGTATAATCTTTGAAGGGTTTGTTACTGTCAACAATAGGTCATATTCCGGTACAGTGTATCAAGATTTTGAGCTTCAACAAACTAATGCCTAAGCAATGTGTTGATGTGGGTTACATGGTGATAACTTTATGTATTTGTCAAGAGGATTGGAAAGAAAATAATTGACTGGATTCCTCACTGTGAAGCCAGAAGAACTGAAAGTGTAAAACAAATGTATTGGTACTCACATATGTAGAGGTTACTATAGGGCTTTCAGACACTGATGAGTGCTGACATGAACACCGGACCGTATGTGCTTAGCCATGGTTTGTTTACGTTCACTAAGGCTTGTACCCAGAGTTGGATAAACTGCACCCAGCCATGTGTTTCCTTCATTACTCAAGTCTGAGAACAGCTGGGTCACATGACAACCATCCTTCAGAAGGACGTTGCAGCAGAAACATTAGCTGGGGGTGAAATCAGACAGAGGCAGCTTTATGTGGCCCAAATACAAATGGCCACTTGTATGTTGAGACAGAGAAAGGATGTGATTGGTCCTTTTCTTAAGATTCTGTAAATGGACTACTAACATCAACGAATGACAACAAGGTCTAACCATTTGCTTGAAAATAAATTTTAAATGTTTTAATCATTTAGCATACACTTTTATCCAAAAACAAATAGTGCATATAATCCCAGTTTCCCAGACATGGATTAAGCCTTGCCCTAAAGTAAGAGAAAGGTTCAGTGAAGATCTCCATTGAAAAGGTTTTTAGTCTATGACTAGGCTTAATCCATGTCTGGGAAACTGGACAACAGAGGTTACAGCAGAGCATCAAGAATCTGAAGTGCGCAGTTGGTGCAGTTCGCTGGTCAGTTAGTTAAGGAACAGTCTCAGCTATAATGGACTGTAATAATACCTCAACTACAATACTGTATAATACAGAGCATCAATAATAATGTGAATGAAATGGTCAACTGCAGAAGGGTTTTATTACTTGTATAATTGTTTTTATTGATTTTATGTAAAGCACCTTGAGCTGCAATTCTTGCATGAAATGTGCTATATACATAAAATCTTATTATTATATTACAATATAAACACATTTCTCGATAAAATAATCCGAAAACATGACTGATGATGAAAAGACAAGTCCTTGTCCTTTTTGGCAATGTTCCCTTTCCATGGGGTACATACTAAAGAACATAATAATAATCAGATACTTAACCATCCTATACATGGTAACATGAAGTCCAGGAGTCAGCATTTAGTATCTTTCCACACCACCAGTCCTGTGTTTACATTCCACATGACATTCAAACAATGTCTGGCCAGTTTCCTTCAAGGCTCTGTGGTGTTCTCCTGGACATAATTACCTTCCAATATTTTGAATGAAGCCTCACAAACGGAAAAAACTACTGTGTGCAACACACACCAGTGAAAGTGTTGTTGGAACTTAGCTGCGTCATCCTTAGCTAGTAAAAGGGCAACTGGCAGAGCAGGGCTCATCTCTAGCCTGCAATACCAGATGGCAAGTCACCTCAGATGACAGTGAACAGCTACAAGAAAGTACAAAGTTGCATTCCACCCTCCTTCCTCCCTGAAGACCCCTTCCATATGTAAGAAAGACAAATTAGAATATAATGAATCTTTTTAACCAATTACTCAGAACAGAACGGTGCAGCAAGTCAAAAAAGTTCATCTTTATGTTGGTTTTATGTTTTTCTTTATCATAATTTTGGGAAATATCAGCAAGATATCATCCGTATGCCTTCATAAAGTTAACAGTCAACAAAGCACTTCACACGATAAGCCCTTATTTATGCCTATGAGTCAGTGCCATGTCAAACACTCAAACTGCAGATGCACTCCTGATGACTTTGAGTATTGTGAGTTGAAACATTATCACCTAACAGTTGTGAATGTTGTGATCTTGTCAACAACAATAGAAGTGTCAGCTCCACATCACAAACCAAGAGAACCAATGTACCTCTAGTATGGGAGATACCAACAGTTGTTCTCATACTGAGTGACAACAACAATGTCATGACAACAGTATTAGAATTATATTTACACACCAGTTGCCTGCTTGCCATACTTAAATACATGTATCATTGGTAATGATCTGATATGTATAACAAAGGAAAACAGCACTTGGTTCATCGAGTAGAATCAGCACATAATTGTTTTCACGACATTACTATATAAAGGGACAGACACAGGCACCTTACTGTAGTGTCACAAAAAAAAAATCTGACTGGTGCTTACTAAAGATATATAGACTCTATTTAAATGTATTATGCAATATTGTGTGTATGTGTGTGTTTTGTGTGTGCGTGTCTCCACAGTCATTCTGATTTTGTGTTTATGGCACATTTTATGTAACATATTGATATGCACATATAATGTAGTCAGACCCTCTGCGTAGACCCGGCTTTTGAATCTTGAACTAACCAGTGGGTCTCCTGAGGACAGGATCTATAGAGTTCTAAGTTCAGTTCATATAGATTAATGTATTTACAGTAGTTCCCACATGGCGCATGTCTATGTATGCCTTGGGGCACCTACAGGACAAGTTTTGTGATGTTGAAATATGGTTCCTGTTAGCAAAGACAGTTATCTGACCACATACAGACTGAAATACTTGTGCTGACAGCTTTATGGTTGAAATCAATTACAGTTATCCAGTGTAACATTGTAACTGGTGCTAAATAGACACAGGTGGTCAAAGTCACAGTCAACTAATTGTACCAAAAGAAACTGTTAAGAATGTACTGAATGCAATGCCTAAACCAAAATATTTGAAGCACTGCGATATGGAATAGTTTACTTTAGTTTTTCATTTATTTAGTTTATTTTTACAGGGACAGTGCACATTAATCAATGTTTCAGTAAAAGTGCCGGTTTTAACCAGCCGGCTCATTTTCAACCGCAGTCCCTGGGCCCCAGTCCCTGAGAATACAAAATTATATTTTGTAATGAAGCTACTCAAAGATTTATAATATGATAACATTGGGTCTATGTTAAACAGATGCCAAATCGGTTAAAGCATTATTTAATTCTAGTCATTGCTATATGTGAAGACTGAGTTGATGTTGTTCCTGGTGTTGACCCCTGTCATGCGTGGGCTGTAGATAGAAGCCTGTGATAAGTCAAGAAATATAGTTGATGTTGAATACTGTGTTCCAGTAGCTTAGGTACCAACACTTCAGTGTTCAGATCTATCTTAACAACTTTTCCTGGCTTGTCTGAGAATTTACCTCCCATTAAAACAAAAGAGTAGAAATGAGTTATTCTTATGTATTGCTTGTTTGAGTTCACTCACAAAGACATTGTAGAAGACAAAAATTAAATGGCAAATTGTCGTCAATGCAGCATTGACTGACAAAACTTCCACAGTCGTAACATTGAGTGTGTCTCAACCCCTTGTGTGTGGGATTGAGAATGCTGATCTCAGAAAGGATTCTCAGATCTGCCCAGTGTGCTGCTTGCAGTTAATAAGGCTGCTGAATGCTGTGGTGAAGAGGTTAAGGCAACTGCAGTAGGACATCAATGATTATCAACTATTATCTGGTGCTGCTTAAGACACAAACTGTTTGTACGTGTGTACGTGTGTGTTTGTGAGAACCCAAGTACATTATGTTTCAAAAGGATGTGAACACGAACAAACCACAGAAACTTTAACCACGATAGATAACATTGAAGAAAACAAGACTAATATAGAGCTCCTAGTTTCCATGGTCACCTAAACACCTTTGTCGTATTACAACAGTCAAACTATATAAGGTTGTAGATGCTGCTGCTCATACAGAACTGCCCTCCACTCATTTTTACAATAGGTAGACACTGTATTTAGATAATGTTACTGTGCATTCAAAGTCATACATTTCACCAGATTATCAATCTTACTTTAAAAACACCATTCCTGCAATTTTCCTACTGGCTTAGACACGTTAAGCTCCTAATGTAACCCATCCCTGTGACCCAAAAACCTGACCATTCAACCCAACACTATGAAGAATGGTAGCCATGCACCAAGAATAACAGAGGTGGTGCCACTGAAATTAACCCAGTAACCAGACAAACTGAAATATTGTAATCATTATTCAGTAAATGAATTAGAAGACCTAACAGAAGATAATGAGTAATTCATCCCAAAAGTATGCGAAAGTTATTTATATGAATTTATATGGTTGTATGCAAAGGCATTATTGCATTTGTGTGGTAAATGCAATGTCAACTATATTCACAGATATAACCCTCTACTGGTTATTAATACACATGTTTCTGTCAATTAATTTAAGGCAATTAATGCAAATTGTAATTTTTTATTTTGAAAAATCCATGAGAAGATGAGTTGCTACCCATCCGCGAGGTAGCAACATGTTTTACATAAACCTCTTCGAACAATAATTATATGACTGACAGCTTATAAAGAAACGACATGACGCTTAATGGTCATAATGGCAAGTTACATTGTTGCATGCCATCGCGCTGAATTGTTAAATAGTTTTAACCTGTGGAAACTGTAGGCAGCGCAACACTGTTTTCGTGTCCATCAACGTGTCCTTTCTGCAACAAACCTGCTATAGGAAAGGTTCCAGCGACCAAACATGAATAAATCAATGCTAGGACAAAAAAATAATGACAAGCATCCGTGACCATCGTAATTTCAATGTTTAAGTTTGCCAAATAGAGCCAAGTTCAGAAATGCATTCGTGCGCAGCAATGGACAAGCTGACTTCGCGAACTAGTATCTCCATGGTTTAAGAGGTCAGGTGACCTTGCTTTTGGACAAATCTATTTGAAAGAGTAATCGATTCATATATAGAATTGTGTTGATTTCACAAAAATCCAAAAAAGTACTGAATAGTTAACATGTGATTATTTTAATACATTTAAATATGAGTTGTTCGTTATATGTATATCTTATCCAAAATATGTACAACGTTCAACCGAAATAATCAAGTAGCACCCCCGTTACCTCGAAAATGGTATGGCTTCCTGGTAGAATTCCGAGAATTAAGCCCTTGAGTTTCTTAGAACTGGATTCTCAGAACTGGTGATGAACGAAGTTTCCAGGAAAGTTTTACAAGGTGACTTTTTTCATATTTCTAAACATTTCGCCAGCAGTTGCATGTAGTGGTAGACGTTAGTGGTGATATATGCAGCAATTCATCTTGTATACGATATTTAAGCGATGATTATGCCAAACGTGAATCCGTAGTTCGTGTGAAGATGTTTTTAAATACGATTTAGCCGTACTAGGCGGAGATACTTGAAGAGCGACTCGGAAGTTCGCCATGTCTGAACTCAAATTTTGATTTGATCGACTAGGGAGTCAATTTCTCGTTTTGGACACATTGATTTGTCTATTATCATATCGGACACATTTGGAAACTTAAAAGTATAGGCTACACTTTCAGTAAACAAGTGAAGTGAATGCTGTTGACAATTTAAATGGGGGGTTCTGTTAAATGAATGTTAATTACTTTTTAAAATGTTACAAAAACATTTTTGGTACTCGTCATTTGAACAACATGGCACAGGCTCTGTGGAAATAAGTTGAGCAACAGGACAAGCCTGTCAGTTCAGATCACTTGAGCTTGAACTATAGCCTCACACAGCACTGTGTGCATTTTTTCCAGTCGCCTAAAGCGCAGTTGTTATTTTCTATGCTTATTAGGAATCATTACCTACTTGTGTAACATTGTTATGTACTGCATTGCCATTTTAACATGGCTCATCCAGGTGATGTGCTATATGCTATTTTAGCCTATACTTAATCAAACATATTTTAAATAGTTTATATCCTGTTCATGTTCAATCCCTCATGAAATGAGAAATCCTATGTTTTCTACTTGAATGTAAAGTAAGCTAATGTAATTTTTCTAGTTGAGAGTAGGACGTTATAGCCTACTGTACTTTAAATGTCATTGGGTAAATAGGGTAGCTGATGTCGTGGAATAGGAAACCTTTTTTAGAAGCAACATAATCTATTGCACACAAGACGGAATGTACTAAATGCCAGACACGTTGCGCGAACAAGCCATATCGAGGTGGCCACCGCTATACCTCCTCGGAGGTGGCTATTCTGTATTCCCCCCCCCCCCCCCCCCCCCACACACAAACACACACACACACAAATCTTAATACTCCGAACGAGTTTAAAAAATACCTTGAGAAATATTGAGCATTCCGTCTGTATTGGCACAATGGCGCCACCTGTTGGGCAGTGAAGACACTCAGACTGAAATGGTAATTAAATTACAGTATAATTGAATGCAAACATGATTTATAGCCTACTATAGGTGGCCGCTAAAGTGTTTTTTTTTTTCGTTTACGTAGAACGGGGCTGCAAAAACCGGAAACTAGTCACCCTAGTCAGTTTAGGTTTTGACTCAAACCCATTTGTAACTAACCTGATTCAATTTGGCAACTAGTTAATTGTTTAAAATCAGGTGCCATTGATTAGAGTTAAAACAAAAACCTATAGGTCAACCCTGCCCTAGAAAAAAAATAAATATCTGCTTTTTGTTTCTGTTGGTATGTGTGTCTGTTAGTAATAACTCCATCTTGATTTGATGTTTACCTCCAGATTCAGACAGCATGGCCTCCACGGCAGAAGGCTGCATACAATTCACCCGCCATGCAGGCGATATCCTCCTTAACTTCAACCGCCTACGCAGTAGAAACATCCTCACCGATGTCACCATCCAGGTGGATGGACAATGTTTCAGAGCTCACAAGACTGTATTGGTGGCTTGCAGGTATAGACTCAGTTAATGTCTAACTGATCCTTTAGTATGAAACCATTTTCAGATACTCCAACATGCATGCCCAGAGACTCCAAATGAAGCAATTTAGTTTATGATTTCACATTTTACTGACATGTACATATTCTTCATTAACTTGTGAATTAACTTTTGAGAAGTGGATTTTAAAAAGCATGTCGTTTCCCCTTTCGTAGTGGCCTCTTCTACTCCGTATTTACGGACCCTCAAAAGGGCAACCTCAGCGCCATCAGCTTGGACCCCAAAGTGGATCCTGAGGGCTTTGCTGTCCTGCTGGAGTTTATGTACACGTCCTGCCTAACTCTGAAAGAGAGTCTGGTCCTGGCCACCATGAACACTGCAGCATACCTCCAGATGGACCATGTGGTGGACACCTGTCGCAGGTTCATCAAGTCCAGGTGGATGATGATCTTGATACCGCAGCTCATTGGTTTACACTAACTCCAGGATTTGTTGTACTAAATGGTTGTTTATCCTCTCACCCTAGGGGTCTGTCTCTGAGTTTGCAGACTGAAGATGTACAGGACAGCCTGATGCATGGGTCTCAGAATGGGCCTGGATTTAAGACCGTTCTTGGCACAGAGACGTGCCCCAAGTCCAACCACACATCCGCCCCTCCTCTCAGAGACTCGAGGGCCTACGGCCCCAGTGTGTTCAGTGGGATCAATGCCTCTGGCAGCTCCTACCATGTGTACGGACATCTGCCCATCCCTTTAGGAAAACTGTCTGAAGCCTGCAAAATCAGCGACCTTCCCAAGGGGGGCACCCTACCTCTGAACCTATGCTCTCAGGTCTATGAGGGCACCGAGGCCGCCACCACAACCACGACCACCATCATCCACCACCCTCTGTCATCTCACTCATCCTCCTCTCCTGTCATCTGCAATTTGGGAGCCCTTCGGGGCCTCCAGGCACCTGCATCCTCCATGGAAGATTGTACCCAGTACCCACAGCCTAGCCCCCACAGCATGTCCCCAGGCTGTGGTAAAGGGGTGATCTGCAGCCCGCAGAGCCCCCACCGGTCCGACTGTCACCCCAACTCTCCCACCGAGTCCAGCAGCAGCAAGAACGCAGCCCTGTCTGTTACCCAGCCCCGCGGTTGCAAGGAGGAGCCCAAGGCCCACAACTGGAAGAAGTACAAGTTCATTGTGATGAACCAGACCTCTGAGGAAAAGGAAGAGGAGGCCGAGGGAGGCAGGACAGAGGCTAGGGGCTGCTCACCTCCACTGGGCCGTTACTTGACCAGCGAACTAGATGCACACATGGATGTTCAGTCTGGCGATATGGGCAGTGAGCATGATAAAGAGCTTTCTGTCCCTCAGGCTGGCCATCACAACAGCAGCATCAACAGGTGAGCCCCAATGCCCCACTAGCCAGCATGGGAACATTTGTTGGATTCTTGCAGGACTTGCCCTGCTCACCTTTTGCATCTCTCTTTCTTTCTGTCAGCCATCTGAGATGCTCCACCTGTGGCTCTGATACACCTCATCACCGGGACATGTGTCTGCGCTCCCCTGGCTCTTACAGTGGGGAGGAGACCAGCGAGAGGCAGTCTGAGTACTCTGATTCAAGCTGTGGTGAGTAGGAGCTCATGACAAGTTGCTGTTACGCATGTTGTATTGCCAGTCTGAAGCTGCAGTTTTTGGGACGTTATTTAGATTCAAGTCACTGATGGATGTTCTGTCACCTTTTCAGAGAATGGTACCTACTTTTGCCACGAGTGTGACTCCAAATTCTCTGAGTCTGATTCTTTGAAAGACCACATGCTCCAGGCCCACAGTGACAAGCCTTACAAGTGTGACCATTGTCAAGCGGCCTTCCGCTACAAGGGGAATCTGGCCAGCCACAAGACTGTCCACACAGGTAAACGTGAACGCCTTGCATTGTGGCATTTCAACCACCAGATACATTACTATTGAATTGTTTTAGGGCTGTCAAGTGTCGAATAGTTTGACAACTTTGATTCAACTCAAATTTTTTCGAACAACTTTGTTGCATATTCAAGGTGAAAAGCCATATCGCTGCAACATCTGTGGGGCTCAGTTCAACCGCCCAGCCAACCTGAAGACCCACACCCGCATCCACTCTGGAGAGAAGCCGTACAAGTGTGAGACGTGCTGTGCTCGCTTTGTACAGGTAGGAAAACATTTGCTGCTGTTGTGTAAGAAAAGAAAAAAAAGAATGTATTATACTTTCATCGAGAGGCCATGTTCTCAAAGTCTCCTGTTTTCTTAGGTGGCCCATCTGCGTGCCCACGTTTTGATTCACACGGGAGAGAAGCCATACCCTTGCGAGATCTGTGGAACACACTTTCGCCATCTTCAGACATTGAAGAGTCACCTGCGCATTCACACAGGAGAAAAGCCTTATCATGTAAGCACTTGTCTCTTCCATCTTCATGGCCCAGTCTCGGTAACTAAATCTGACCTGACCATTTCCTCAGTAATCTCTTCCTACCTATGACTCAACTGGTTATATATAGCCCTAAGCCTAGAGGTCTAACAAGCCAGCAATGGTCTTGCACTAATTACATCCCAATCAACTAATTGACCTTGATTGGAGAAACAATTATTGTTTCATGTAGTTGCCATGGGCCTATACTTAAGTTTGGCATCCACCAAACTCACTTCTTTCAAACCCTTTTCTACCCCTCTGCAGTGTGAGAAATGTGACCTCCACTTCAGACACAAGAGCCAGCTGAGGCTCCACCTGAGACAAAAGCACGGTGCAGTCACCAATACCAAGACTCAGACCCGGAGACCCAACACTGACCTCCTGGCCAGCTTGGCCAAAGCTTGCTGAGACTTTTGAATCGCAGTCCAGGCTGTTGGTCAAAATCAAGCTGTCTTTGCGCCGTATAATCTGAGAATTAGGTTGGCTTTATATGTACTTCAGATATGGAAGTACAGCTGTTTTGTAATTTTTGTATGTTTGTAAATAAGTTCAAACAGAAGTATGTACATAAGATTTTAAAATGTTTCTACTTCATAGATTTTCATTAAATGTACCTGGACATCTTTTTATTGTAATACAATGATAAATCTATTATTTCAGTCATGTAATTTTCAGGAAATGTGAACTTCAAAACCTCAACTGTACATCATTTTGAAATGGTCATTCAAATTAAGTAAACTGTTTCATTGGTACATTGTTATATTTGGTTATGAATTTTGATTGTATAAGCTAATGAACTATACCTTTTGGTTTATCATAGTTTATTGTGAATATAAAATATAATATATCTTTACAGATTGCCCTCTGCTGGCAGAGAATTATAATTTACAGAAAGGTACTTCTGTGTTGTCTGCTATATCTTGTCAGTATGCTAGGGTTTGTGTTGACATCACATTGTGTAATAGTAATGAGCACCCTTGTAGCTATGTATGCAATGTATTCAAGGTGCCTTACTTTAAGCTACTTTTGTGCAGTATATCAGTACTGTAATTTCTTTTTCCTGCGCTTTTTGTCAAGTTTAAAATGCTGTAAATACACCTAGTCTCGAGCTGCGTTCTCAGGAATGTTATGAAAGGATCTTTGTTACTGCAGAGCTTAATGTAGAGGATATCAATAAAATGAATGTTTGGTGAAAATAAATATGTTGTGTATTTGCTACCCAGTGAAGAATCAGTAGTATATATCTTATGGTGTGCTAAATGACTAGGATAAGTGGATAGATAATTAGGTAACGTATTCCTCCTCTGTGGAATTGTAGAAACATTCATAACATTCAAGAAGGTCTTTGACCCTTTATGACAGTCCATTCATTTCTGGTTTCATTATTCATCAATTAAGGCCTTGAGTGAAAAAGCTGTGGTAATCTTTTAAATTATATGTATTTTTTGTTGACAGTGCTGTCAATGATTGTATTATTGTTTTTTATCAGTAGCAGCATCCGTGTTCAAGTCATTATTTAAACAAATGACAACCTCAGTATCAGAGGGTTTTAGAGGAACCAACTCTTACTTTAGCCTGGAATATTTTGGACCCAACAGCCCGGCTCATTAAAAAAACTTTTTCCTTTACGTGCACCACCATGCCTGCCATACAGACAGTCATTGAGGCGAACTATTGTTACTAAAGTTTGTCAAAACTAGTGGTAGCTAGTAAAATAAATACCCTTGTAGTCATAGTGGCACACATTATGAATAGGTCTGCATTGGTAAGGCACTCTGGTGTAGAACGTGGCGTCGATCTGGCCTGCCCTCTGCTGGTCAACAAAGTGAAAACAGCTCTTTGAGAAAGGCATTACTTCCTCGCCCTTAAGGTAACCTTTATTTAATCATTATTGAATAGATAACAATATGCTTCTCTACACATCACTGTTACTCATGTCAAATCCTTGACTTTAGAGAATCCAAATGGACTGGGAAAAAGGTGTGTATTGAATCACAGTAAAAGAGAATGAAGAATGTACACAAGTAGGTAAGTCATTCATGTGCTTTCTGTATATTTTATATCCTTGATCACATTAAATACATTTCAGATTTGTCAAAACTGGTCCTTTTTTGATCATCAATGATTTAACATAAGTAGGTAGCAAAAAGGTCAGAGCGGATCTTTGCGCCCCTTCATCACACATTGTGATAAGTCTTCTGGTTCTACATACACTAACTCAACACTAACTCAACATGACACAGAATAGTCCCAAGGGAGCCTTAAAGATTGAAAATAGATATACCAACACATACCTACATAAATGTGATCAAACATTTGGCGTTGTCTTTTATGTATCTGCTTCCCCTACTATCTTTGAATTTGTGTCAGGAGATCTCCGGGGGAGATTTCAATGATTTGATATTTCACCCAAGAAGAGCCGAGTTGAACGTACTTTATTAGACATAGTGAGAGCCTGTGAGCTTTAGTGTCACTGTGTCTGGAGGAGCCTGCACAGCTCTCTGGATTGAAACAGCAGGCTTCCTTCCCGTGTCTTTCTATTGCAGAAAACAGCCAACTGGTCTGTAAGAAAATGCGCTTGCCTTGAAGCTAGATCAAGTTGTGATACTGCACAGGACAATAAATGCTATTACTGTTCAAGTCAAGTACAGTATTCCTGTATTTCTAGGAGAAATCGGTGCCACATCAAGCCAAGCGCATTCCTACGTATGTACTAAATTTTCCTTTGCAAAGGTTTCCAACTACTATGACAAGTTTGGCTATGGATATCCCTCCACCATGGTGACCTTCCTCCACTCTAACCATAATGATCCTGTATAACAAGCAGAGACTTGTCGAGATCAGCATTATTCTGCCTCAAACTCACAATTATCTTCATACATTCTGTACACAGACATACATAAAAAATGGAAAGGGTAATATGACTTGACCAATAAACTGACTAGCATAGTGTAAATGTAGTTGATAAAAAGATAACTAAAAGTTGACAGCAAATGGTACAGTTATTGGCAGTTGGCAGTCAACCTTCCTTGTCCAGGACGGCTTTTACATCAGAAAACACCTGAGAGCGAGAGACAAAGAGAAAGAAAAGAGGGAGAGAGGGAGAGAGAGAGAGGCGGAGACATTGTTTCAATACAAAATCCAACAGAACGGAAAAATCCCCAAATCCACCTGAACAGAATCAGACTCCTTAACAGTCTCCCATGCTACTCTCACCTCGTCCACACCGCGGGAGGCGTCCACGGTGCGCACCTTGCCCTGCTTCTCATACTGGTCGATGATTGGCCGGGTAGACTGCAGGTAGGTCTGGATCCTGCAACAGCAGAGGAGAGAAGGAAAGGCACATGAACGGGGCCAGCTAGCCCACAGGGCACACTCCGGCTCGGAAGATACACCCAAAATGGGTCGCAAACTGGGGCTACGGTGTGCTTCGAGCGTGAAGGACAACAGTGGCGAGCTAGCTAGGAAAGAGAGGAGGTCGTGGGGGAGGACGATGACTCACCGCTTCTCCAGGCTGTCTCTGTTGTCGTCCGTGCGCCCGCTGCTCTTGCCTCTCTCGAGACACCGGTCGATGCAAACCTGCAGACAACATCACACTCCGCCATCACTGACCTGCAATTGGTGACATGTCGAAAAGGACACTAAAAATCCCTCGTCCAAGACATTGTCCCTCTCTGGGACGGCAAACCCCTACATGTTGTAGCTCCTTGACCCAATTCGAATAGAAGAGAATACGGAACCGAACTGTGGAAGAAATTGGCGAAAATTACCTTGTTGCTGCAGTCGAAAAAGAGCACGAATTTGACATCCGCCTTTCCGTCCATGACGGTGGTCCATCCCTGGAGGTTGTCTTCGTTTCGGGGAAAGCCGTCGATGAGGAAGCGGAACTTCTTATCGTCTACCTGTATGGTCTCCTCCATAGCCTGAGCACAAGAGTGAGGAAAAGCATCAACGCCAGCCTTGAGCCTTACCCTTACACCGGGGAAACACCAGACCGTTTAACAGAGAACATGATGGGACTGGTAACCTCCATAGCTTAACATCAAGCAAACATCCCTGCAACAAGGATAAGCAGACATTTGAAGATGACATTTGAACGCCAACGCACACATTTTAGAAAGCAGTACCTGAAGTTGTTGCATACCTTCCGAAGTAGGTTAATGGTGATCTCAACGGGGACAATTTTGCCCTCTTTGATGTAGCTGTCGATGAGCTGTCCAAACTCGGAGCCCTCTCGGCCCCGTTCTGCTCTGAGCAGGTCCCCCGCTGACAAGTGGGTGTAGCTGTAATTCTGGAGTGAGAAGGAGGTTTGAATGAGTCTCGTCAGAGTCTTAGACTTCAATGATTATAAGGCCACTGTCCTGTTGCCACACCGCTTGGATATGGAAAACGTGTATTGCCATTTGACCATATTAAAATGTCTGTTGAAACTGAAAAATGTGAGCCAGCACATTGTTGCCTGTGCCCTTTTACTCATCAGCTGGTTGGGTCCGTGTCATACGGAATGTCTGAATGAATGGAGACTTACGAGTGTTATTCAGGTTTAAGCACCAAGCAGGTGGCAAACAGGATGCTTGCTCAATATTAACCGACATCTGAACGGCACAGAAAGCGGCTTTGTTTGTTTGTGACAACTGTCAAATAACCTGTTTTACTTTAAGTAAATATAGCTCCACTTGGTGAGAGATAATGATCATACTGTAATGTGGTGTGTACCTGGTATAGATGTTCAAGAATTTCCCCTTATTGATTAATTTGTAAGACTCTCAGCACAGCACAATGCATCTCATTGAAAATAAAGATACTATTTTCACCATAATACCAGTTCAAAAGTGCCATTTGATCCAAATGTTTGCTTGATTTTCTTTAACTTGCAGACTTTTATGACACATCATATGCAATGCTTATGGGCATGGTACATTGATCATCCTAAATGATCAAATGAATATGAACAGTGATTCATTTATTATTAACTATTCATCATGAACATGCCTTCTTCCATTTGCCGAGAGGTACTAATCACACCACAAACTAGTTTGTGCCTGGTATGAAGCCAAAACAAACGCAGGTAGACAAAACAATTGCTGTCATCTATTTGCTTTAACAGGGTAAGAATAAACAGTCTGCTAGCTAAGACAAGAGTGCCACATACAAATTTTGTTGGTGTGTGTTACTATTAATCACCACAATGAGGAAGACCTTTGTTCCAAGTATGTTAAAGGTTAATGCTGTGTCATGAGTCATGACTACTCTATGGTGATTTTATCAGTATGTTATCAGTACTATGGAGTACACTATTGACATAATACAATTTAATATCATTATCGTGTAAGCTGTCTTTACCAGCTGTACAAAGATGACTAGGGCATTTAAAGATCCAAAGCTTCTTCCGCCTTCTGCGATAGTATTGATAATGGACATATTTAGTTAGCTGGGTAGCTTTGGTTTGGCTCAATTGCTTTGTAAATTGTAGGAAGCTATGAATAACACTGCATAGGTTCATTTTAGAGGACAACCGGAAGTTGCGCAAATATTCAACCCCTTTGGATAGATGCCTGAGAGAATAAGAGAAAGAGAAGTTCGTCATTTAGGTAACGTGTGTGTCTTTTTAACCACAAGGTGTATAATATGGTTATTTTCATTGTTCTGCCTCCTACCTCTACGATTCTGGCGCACTGAGTTCCTTTCCCAGCGCCAGGCCCGCCCAACACGAACACAACCTGAGGCTTCATCATCAATGCGACCCTGCTCACAACGTTAGGTACCTTCTGAGATAAGGTTCTCAGTAAACAAAAAATCATCAACAAAAACTGGAAGACAACACAAAATACAAAGGCTAAACGACCCAGTTGCGAGTCCTAAAACTGGTTGAATGACCGGTGAGTGCGTGTCATACGGAAGTCCGCTGAGCATGTAACACCACATCCGCTAATGACGTGCCGCTTTCAACCAATGGAAAAACAGAGGGCATGTTCATAGGTTGTAAATCACGCCCACATGCACTTGTTTTTTCAATGCAGGGGTCGGGTGATGCCTCTCCCTGCTGGTAGCTAACTGTCTATCTTCACAGCATCAGCACCTGCCCAAAGTGGACAGCGACAGTGTCCTTTTAGAAAAAAAGATGTGCTACCAAACAAGAAAGAAAGGAATTGCAGTCATTCAGTCGATTATAAATACACGGATAGTAGGCTACTTGCCTGCATGAAAAGGAATGATTGAACGTCTGGGTATGCTATTATTGTCTTTTTGCATATTTATGTACCTCGCTTCCTCTCACCATTCACGATGCACCATTCATGCATCTCCTGGACAATTCATCTTAAAGGGACTACACTTGAGTAAGAACATTGAAATGTAGACTGTTTCAGGTTAAAACCCGAGATATACTTTACGTTAATGCATGTTTAATGTATTTTGGGGGGTTTAAGAAGCCTTATGAGCCATAAGCTGTATTAGCCAATGATAACGTATTGCCTTGCCTGGTGCTCTAAGGGCGCCTAAAATATATAGGTTAATGCAAGCCATCTAAACAAAGGCACCCGAACACAACTGACAAACCTGCTTCTCCGTCGCCACTGACATGACAACGCAGAGCCGAAGGACCAGGATCAAGGGGCACCGACCTGCAGCCGGACGCGTGGACTCAAAGAGGAAGGGGGACGCCGAAGCAACGGCAGGGAAGCTGCCCAGCGGAGGCCGAATCGCAGTTACTGGGGACAAGCACCAAGGGCAGTGCGGCACTGAACAGACGTATCGGGGGAAGGCTGCGGGGAGCTGTTCAGTCTACCTTCCCCTCACTTTCCACGGCGTTCTTCACTTCTTACCGTCCCATTTTTCCACGAAAAACGCTTGAAAACAATCGCTGTGGCTGTTTTTATATTTGATCGAATGTTCGGCTTTATGTTTGTTTTCAAAATGCTGCCTCTATTTCGTTTTGCCTACAACCAAGCATTTGAGCGCATCTATGATGGGCAATTAAAAGATTGATCTGCTCCTCAGACTGAGTGGAATTCGAAAGGGACTGATGTCCATACTGGCCAGGTCTCATTTGCTCCCTCTGATTCTGCTTACTCTGCTACTTGTCAGCACCATGGGCTGCATTCAGAGCATCGCATGTAAGCCGCGTATCAGACGGGAGAACATTGTTGTGTACGAGGTATCAGCCTCTATTGATCAGTGTCCAACTGTCATTGAGGAGAACTCGCCCATCGTGCTACGTTACAAGACACCTTACTTCAGGGCCTCTGCAGGGATCGTGATGCCTCCGGTGCCCCGCAATGAGACTTGGGTGGTGGGCTGGATCCAGGCTTGTACACAGATGGAGTTCTACAATACATATGGTGACATTGGCATGTAAGTTCTGAGTAGTCAGAGTCGTCAGTCAAGTTGGTGCCACTCAGTCTGCCTGTCTTTCTGTGCCTCTGGCATGTCTTTCTTTATCTCTCTCTCCTTCTCTCTCTTCCCTCAAACTCTTGTCAGTCACACACACACATGGGATCGAGTTCAATTGCATGTTATAATGTTTGCAAATCGTAAACAGGCAGTGAGTACGTGGTTTGGTTGAATGTTTTCTCTTGATTTGATGGTGCCGCCGTCCCTTGCCTCAGGTCCAGCTGGGAGTTACCAGAGCTCCGTGAAGGCCGGGTCAAGGCTATCAGTGACTCTGATGGGGTCAGCTACCCCTGGTACGGCAACACCACCGAGACTGTCACCCTGACAGGCCCCACCTCCAAGCCTTCAAGACTGACAGTCAGCATGAATGACAACTTCTACCCCAGTGTGACATGGGCTGTGCCCATCAGCAACAGCAACACGCCCATGTTGTCTCACATCACCAGAGACCAGAGCTTCATCACATGGCTAGTGGCTATGAACTCGGTCACTAAGGTAACCTACAGTCCTCTCTCTCTTTTCACTTTTTCCCCCTTCAGTTATTCATTTTTATCACTTTTCCAAACACATTTTCCAGACCTGTTTCCAAAAGATGACTTTCAATCCTCGATGTGTTCCCGCAGGAGCGTATTGTGTTGCAGACGGTGCGGTGGAGGATGCGGGTGGACATTGCCGTGGACCCTGACATGCCCCTGGGCTCCCGGGCCTCTCTGGTTGGTCGGCCACACCAGGAGCAGCCCCACATCCTCAACTACCAGGAGCCCATCCCCCCTAACGCCCTGGGCCGGCCCAACGCCAATGACGCCCAGGTGTTGATGTGGAGGCCCCGGAGAGGGGCGCCCTTAGTGGTCATACCGCCAAAATAAGGTCAAAAGTACTGCACCTCCAGAAAAACTGTGAATTAATAAAATATTTAAGGTTTAGCCAACGACAAAGGCGGAATGAACCTCCCGCAAGTGTTGTTCCCTTACCTCCAGTCAGTCACGTTGACTATCCAGTGGGGTTTCCACAGAACTGGAAGTGCCACAGTGAAGTGTCGGGCATTAACCAAGACAGATTGGTGTTGGAGATGGAACTGCATCAGAGTTTTTTAATGAGACAGACTATTTTTGTTCTGCCTCACTTGTGCACTCAAGTTCCATAGCTTCTGAATAGAAGCCAAATCAGTGGTCATACCCGTTGTTGGACTTGGTCTCTGCTGTGCTATCTGAGTTTCAATGCTGAGGACCATAAAGAGAACTGCATCCCGCATCCAACTGTAGATTTTATTGCATGAGAGAGAAAACTGTCTGTGAGAGGCTGAAAAGCTGATAGACAAGGACATTGAATGTCCAATTTTCACAGGCCATGATATCCTGCAAGCTGTAAAACCCTCCTCAGTGCCAATTATGGACATGGCCTTCAAATCTCATATGTCAAAAGGCTACATAAAAGAAAATGTCAATAGAGACTTATATTATATAAACACACTTTAAGTTTAAGATCAACTTGCACAGTCAGATTGTATTAAGAGCATCCACTTGGGATAAAGGTCTGAAAAGATGTGTGGGCCTTTGTCATCTTTTTTAGACTGATCTGTTGATAAGATATGCTGCAGCTCTGTCATCATCATAGTGAAAAGTCTACAAGTGGATATATTGCCTTACAGGTCTTGGATTAATGGTCATGGAAATGATTTGGCATAAGGTTGTATCATGGAAAGGCAAATGATTGGATTGGAACAGGGCCACCTTGTACCATGACAGTGATCAGGACCACAGGGTTCATACCAAGGGTGTGTGTGTGTGGGGGGGGGCACCCACCCCTACCGTACAACACACGTCACATGACTCATCATCCATCTGTGCTTCTCTACAGGTTCAGTCCTCACCTTTCCATCTGTCTTCTCTTTCTAGTTTCCTGCTCTCTCATCCCCTTCCCAATCCCTGCATCCATCCAAACACCAAGAGGACAGAGGTCTGATGGATGAGAAAACACAAGCGGGTGAAATACGTATAGCTGTTCTTTTCTTTTCCCCAAACTGCCTTTTCCTTATCATTCATAATTAGGTTTGTCCTTCTTGGGGGAAATGCTACTTAGTTCGCTAACACACATACAAAGATATTAGAATAGAGTGTGTCAACAAAACCAAAGCGAGAACCTCATTGGTGTTGGGTTGCCATAGTGACAGGTTTGGTTCATCAGAGTTCAGTTAAAGAGGAACCAGACAAAGCAAAAACATTCACAAGCAATCATTTTATGACTCAACTCCATCCATGCGTCTCACTTTGAAGTTAAGAAGCGTAGTACTCGTTTTAGACAACAGTTTCATTTATTTCTGTTTTCATTTGAAGTATATTTTCCCCAACAGTAGTTGGATGTTCTCTTTTGATACGAGTGGGCAGATAATGAGTAGGAAGGTCAGAAAACAAGTTTGTGTCTTCATCAGTCATAAAAAAAAGGACATTTAGCATCTCCTCACATCCTTACAGTGCCCTCCTCTTTGCAGCAAATATGCATTACCTCATAGCTCCGCTAGCTGCATACACATGCAAAACTGAACAGGATTTAATCTTTTATGGAGCACCAAGGCCTCATTAATGCCCCTTATTACTCATTTAACACATTCTTACTATCCTACCCCTTTCCCAAACATAATTTATAGATATATGATTGAATATATTATTGAAATGATTAAGACAGTAACATTGGCAGTGATTATTTTTTCATTCTCAACAGTCCCTGCAATACCTACATGTATGCCACAAAGCTTTATTGATTGCTATCAAAGGTGAAGGGTTATTGGTAGGCTTAGCCCTTCATATAGTGAGCTCTTGTAACAGCTTCAGATTCATCTGACTACATCTCTGTGTGTGTTAGTGTCTCATCAATACAAGTACAAAGCTGAATTTGAACGTTTCCACTTACACGCAATGTTAATTCACATTTCGCACCCATTTCCCCACTTTTAACCAGGTTTTGTGTTGTTGTGTACAAGGCCAGATCACGGAGGGCCCCTCTATGCCTAAGGGCCCCTGGGCACGTGCCCAGATTGCCCATATGGTAGATCCGGCCTTGATCGTGTGGGTTTCACTTGCACAAAGGTCACATCATTTATGTATGTAGAGTACATAAGAGGAGATTGCACAGAACTCCCCCAAAAAGCATTCACATTGATCAGAAAACTTGAAGTCTGCTTGGCTCTGTCGTGTGACAGAGTAGTAGCAATGTGCTGTACCGTACAGTCCACAGCGGCTTCCTACTGCTCAGTCCTTCTCCTCCACCGAGGTGAATGTCTATAGCACATTCACATGTCCTTCTGCTCCATCTTTAATCCTGTATGGTTTGCAGTGTTGATCAATTCCCTTAATTTTGAAAACTTTTTCTGCCTTTCTCTATATTGCCTTCACATGCTCCCTTTGCTCTGGGTTGGTCAGCTCTGGGTCTCCCCCTCCCAACGCTCCCCGATTCAGAGGGGCTTGGAAGAGGGCTCATAGCCATACAGGAAGGTGGCAGCAATGACAAGAATGGCGCCCAGGAAGAACACACTGAGATGGGAAAGAAAAAAAATAGTATTTGTTTTTGCATTTTACCTGGCCATCATCTTTTCATAATTAATATGTAGACAGACAGTATTGGGACATCTTGGTGTTGTCTTTTTCCAAACTAGGTTAGGGTCAATGTTAAGGTGTTTTATTTGTCCATTAATGTGTTACAGCTTTTCAACCCACTCAATACCTGTAATGCCATAGTAGCACTTTGTCAGTGAGCAAGTGCACATGTGTGTATACCTGGTGGGGTCAAAGTCGTGCAACCAGAAGTAAGAGATGAGGGTTGAGAGGATGATTGAGAGGGATGTGGCAAACCCTTTCAGGATATTGTCTGCATACTTAATGACAGCTGCTATGACCAGTCCTCCAAGAGCCTGACACACAGCACACAAATGAGGCAACAATCAACTAAGAAATCATAGTCATGCATAATCCGTATACCAATAGACAGGTGGGGTAAGACGTGTTTAACGGACCAACCTGTAAGGCCACAACTGTGCAGGTGAGGCTGTTGTAGCCTTGGAACATCCCGGACTCCTGCACCCTCTCTCCATCGTACACAAACACGCCAAAGAGACCAAACACCAAACCAAACACGCCTGTACAGGATCGAGATAACATTTCTTATTACAATTTGTTTATAATAATGGTAAGGGTTAGGCTTGCAGATAAGTGCAGTTGAAAAACGTCTAGCTAGTTTTGGCCTCAAATTGAGTTCACAAGTTCAGTTTATGCTAAGAAACGTCACAGCTTCAGTAGTGCGAGAGGAAGTTTGACAACACCAAAGCGTGAGACACACAGGGCAACTGCTGCTGACCTAGTTGGATGTTTCGGATCCAAACGCTCTGTTTGGTCTCCTTGAGGATCTTTTCAAAGTAGACTCCCGCAAAGCCGCTGGAAACACAGGCGACCAGGACGGCCACCACCCCCACAAACTGGGAGCCTGCGGACAAAACCTTCTGCTCTGGACTTCCCAGAGACTCTGTAGGCCACTGCACCCCCAAACGCATAGCCACAAAAACAGCATTAAATTGCAAGTACAGCAACTCATAATATTGGAAAATTTGCGGTTGAGAGGTTTGCTTTGTTTACAGTACAGTGCATCACCTGTACGAGAGCGATTCCAGCCATGAGGATGAGCAAGGACAGCCACTGGTAGATGCCCAGATTCTTCCCCAGCATGGACACAGAGAACAGGGCCGTGGTCAGGATCTTCAGCTGGTAGGTCACCTGGTAGGTGGCTGCGTCCAGGTTGGAAAGGGCGACGTACAGCAGGTTGTTCTGGAGCGTGTAGATCCCAGAGGGGATCGCCAGCTTCAACGTCTCCATGGGCTTGTTCAAGATCTCCTCCTTCATCACGCGATTCAGAGCCCGCACACAGAAGCCTGAGAGCGAGAGATAGAGAATGATCGTGTGAGAGGAGACTCTCCCCCCCAAGCAGGCAGACAGACAGACAGTCACCAAGGCTCACTGTGTTCCTTGAAAACAAGCAGGGTGCAGAGGAGGATTTTGAGCAGCTCGGCGGAGACGACGGCAGAGGAGGCCAGGTACAGCGGGCCCTCGACCTGCAGCTTGCGGGAGAAGCGCATGGTCAGGACCAGGGAAGTCGTCTGGAAGACCAGCACCCCTAGGGACAGGTACTTCAGCCTGGGAGAAGATGCAGGTGGCAACATGGATGCGACGGAAGAGGCCTCCTTCGAAGAAGGGGCCAAGACCAAGGGAGAAAACCCAGACTGTAGAGGAAACACAATAACAGACTAAGGAAGACAGACATTTCATAAAGTTGCAAAACTAACAATTCTAAATCAAACACTTGATGAGCAAACAATTAAAAAACATTAGATGGATAAGGTATGTGATCCATGTAAACTTTTGTCCTCATTCTCTACTAAACCAATGGTTCCTCTGACTGAAATTCAGAGAAAATTCATAGACATATAAAATGGTTAGCAAAGTGGTTAGACAGAACCTACTTAACACAGTACAAAAAGACATATAGATGAACTTGTCCTGAACTGAACATTAGATTTACAATGTAGTCATTTTTCGCAGATACTTAAATCCAAAGCGAAATGTGGAAAGTGCATATAGAAAATACAGGAGAAAAACAAGGATCAAGTGAATGGTTCAATTAACATACTTCAATGTTAATTGTTCAGATTTCAAGGTGCTGCAGATTTGCCAAAAAAACTGCACAAAGTTATGGATCGTCTCCTTAGTATAAGTAGCATAGACATTTAACATTCATTCAGTACTCCCACAGTACACATTCAGCCGAGCACCAATACATTCTCTTTCACTTCATCTTCAGTTTCTAAACACATTTTCTCAATATTCACTGCTTCTATGAGGAGTCTAGTATATTTAGCACCAAGACAAACCATAATTAGAGGGTTGAGATGTCACTCCTGAATTCGTGTCACCTTCCCCAGTGGCACTCCTGTCCTGCTGCAGAGGGACTAGAAGCCGGATGGGAAAAGGATATGCTTCTATAGTAAGGTTCAAGCTATTTACCCTCAGGTAACACCCACGCATTGACTTAAGTTTGTTTACGTAAGCTATTCTACAGTTATTGTCTCCAATCCCTTGCAGTCTGTTCACTCTTTTTCTCAAGGATTGGGTGGCAAGCAAGCCTTATCGCTGAGTAAACATCATCCCATTTACACAACAACATGGCCCCTTTTCAGTGATCCCAGGAGGCCCTCCTAGTTTTGACAGGTCACACCAAAGAACCCTTTTTGGTACAATAAGGCTACTCCAGGAAAATAAAAACGCACAGTGAGAGGTCCTGTCAATATAAACTGACAGCTGTCGGGAGCAAATTTCATTTTGATAGGAACACTTTGCAGTCGCATGAAGTAAATGTGAGCTCATAGTCTTTCGAAAATATAAACAGGGAAATGGGTCGGAGGCCCGTGCATGCTCTCTTTTGGGTTTTCAACAGGAGTGAGCAAGTTTGGCCGTGTTAGTGATGAGAGAACAGAGAGGTGTGGTGTGTGGGGCACACTGCTCTCCTTGTGGACTCTCTGGCTGCGTCTGGGTCACTGACACACAAGCTCTCTGTGTGTGTGTCTCCAAGGGAGGAGCACACCAAGCAGAAGAAGACATTTTTCCTGGGAGTGTCCCACATACTTACACACATAGCCACAGGCAAAGTCAAAGGTTTCTTGCCAAGTTGCCTCCTCCTCGTGGACTGAAAAAATTCCTCATCCATTCACACAAACCCACTCAGTCTTTTGATAGTTATCATCAATCCATCTCTCTTGACTGACCCCAGCTCAGAGCCAGGAATGATCTCTGACTGTGTTAACACACACACACATAAAACACTGTGCTGGGGGGGGGGGGGGGGGGGAGGGGTCGTGTAGTGTAGCACATAAGCTTGATAATCAAGCATGTAGGCCTAATTTGTGCTGAACATGGTGCAGGGAAAAGGGTCATTTGGTACCTGATATGGGGCCATTGTTGCTGTTCTTGTCATACCCTCTCTTCCACTTCGACCGGCAGTGAGCCTCACTTTCCCTGACCACACCTTTTCTCCACCACACCTGCATTCAACCTAATAATTAGGCTCTCCACCTGCTTGCTTGCTCACTGTATGCCCTCGCTGATCCTCCTCTTCCTAAGAAAAGCTGGTTTTTCCATTGCATGTTTTTTCAGGAAATGTATGCAGGTAAAGCCACTTGCTACTTATGGTGGATAACTTGAAGAATTGATTTTCTTTGTTATGTTATCCCTATATTTGTTCGGTGTTCTGATGTAACAGACTGATTGCAACTTTGTGTCTTGCCACCGGTTGGGTTGGTGGCACCATTCATAACTGTCTTTTTAAATTGTGGTTCCCTTTGGTGGTTTCCTGTACAAACCCTCTTCACTGTTCTGCCTTAAAAATCCTCACACAAGGAAACAAGGAAATGACTCATTTTTCATAGCTTCAGGTTACTACAGTGCACTCATTCATTCTTCAGAACCTAATTCAGCCTTTTAAGTTTGCTAAAATGTTCTGTATTGCAGTACAAAAGAAAGTTAAGAAAGTTTAAGAGGTTTTTGAACATAGAATGTTCAGTAAAATTTAACATTCTACCATCAAGGTAAACATGGTTTAAAGCACCCATATAAAAGTGCACAAAAGTGATCATATCATTTGGAAGTAATTGGCTTGTCAGTGGCACAAATGGTGCTTGTCACGAGTGAAGACCAAACGACACACCTCCTTCAGCTCAAAGGAGTATCCTAAACCCACTCTCATTGTCCAGTCCACACCTGTTGATGATGTGGAGCCTTCATAGGAGTTGCCTTGAAGAATTAATATTTAACTTTTTCCAAACATTCTGAAGACGCAAGAAGCTTCGCAGCAAGTTTGAGGCACGAGCTGGACAATGTCAGACACGTGATTTTTTCTTGATTCCTTGTTATCAAAGCTATTAAAGCAAGCCATCGGATCACAATAGTAAATACTTGTTTCACTTTGTGTGAATAAAGTTATGCTTAATGTTTTTGACTTCCAGAGGCACAAGGAGGTAAACGAGTCATGTCGGTTGATTTACATGATCATGTGTAGTGTCACACAAGGATGAAGCCTTGTCATCAGTCCCTGACTGTAATGCAACACTGTGCAACACAAAAAAATGGTGCTGTCAGTCTTTTATACATTAGGCTACAGTAGTAGGCCTATACATCTTTATACATTTTAGTGTACATGAACAGCATAAGATACATTATGCATTTACCTGTATGATTAAATCACGGAACGGACGTGGTCTTGAATTAAAGCAACTAATTAGGCGGTTAATCCTCTGTGTTTTCCTCAAAACTTCTACTGTATCAGCCGCTCCTCTACTGTCGTTTCAGTGTTTTTTTCAGTGCTACTTTAGCAATTACGCTACTGAGACAGCGTTTCTGCGAAGCTGTTCAACCGCTACAGTTAAATTCATGACTTGTCATTCCTTTCACAAAGTTATACCTGCACCGTTTCTTTTGAGACTGGTAGAAGTGGGTACGTGTGTTTGTCGACACCTGCAGGGTGGGAGGGGCGCTTAAAAAGTGGAGTTGAAATACTTTTGAGAATTTAGCTACCTTCCAAAGTGGTGTATAATCATTAGTTTGTCAATAAAGTGTACATTTATGATGATTGATTTTCTTTGCATATTTTATTGGTGCGAAGTTTTTGCCATGTACATTTTATGGTGCAATTCATGGCACCAGTGACAATACTGCAGCACAGGCATAGGCGGCGATATGTCAAGAGATCTGCATTTTTTTTTTACACGTGCTTCCTGTACAGTCTATCTTGGTTTCTAGTTTGTATTAGCTGAATCTTTATTAGGGAAATGGTTCGTAAATTGAAATATCATGAGCAGAAGCTTTTGAAGAAAGTCGATTTCATTAACTGGGAAGTAGACAACAACCTACATGAGGTGAAAGTATTGCGAAAGTATCATATCGAGAAGAGAGAAGATTACACAAAGTGAGCATGCGGACTTTTTCACATTTGTATTGTATAGCTATCTAGTAAGATGACGTTTAGCTAGCAAACTTGTAGTCGTTTGGCGATATATTTTCATTTTGTTACAATCGATTGTGTATAAGCTGCCATTTGTGCATGGTCCTTGGTCTCAGTAACGGTTAGAAACTTTAGCTGGCTGGTTTTCTCTAGCGTGACTTATTCGTATGTACAATCACATCTCGGTAAAACCTCAAGGGGAATGTTTATGAAGCTGGATATTGATGACGTATTGATGTCGTGACACATTGAGAGCAATACGTGTCTCTATCCAGTACTTGAAAGCCATTTAATTAATTTCTCTCCCTTAGGTACAACAAGTTGAGTCGTAATATCAGAGAGCTTGCCCAGAAGATCCGTGATCTAGATGAGAAGGATGGGTTCAGAGCCCATAGTACATCTTTGCTGTTGGAGAAATTGTGAGTTTCTCAATGTGGAAGGATAAAAAGATGTTCTCTTGCCAAGAATGGCGGTGTTGACTACCAACCAATGATAATGATTTAAATTAATCTCTGTTCTAAGATATGGCACCGGCCTGATCCCAACCAAACAGAACCTGGCTCTCACAGAGAAGGTTACAGCTTCTTCGTTCTGCAGGTAAATCAGTCCCTGTGTTGTTTCACAGTTAGGGAAATAAATACAGAACTAAACGTCTGGGAGAAACAATATGTAATTACCATGCAAAATAACCCCTTTGTGAAGCCTGCAGGGATGCCATATTTGATGATCACATTTACATGCAGAAGTCACAAATGGTTTCAGTTCATAAAAATGATTTGGTCAAAGGTGGTCAAGCCTGTAATCATCTCTCTACAGTATTATAGTTGGAGGCATTGACATTGCTCATACAATCTTTGCTCTTTCCTCTCCAATTGACCCTTCCATGTTCATGGTTTCAAGGAGGCGGCTGCCCACCATAATGGTAAGCCTACGTATGGCCCAGAACCTAAAGACCGCCATCACATTTATTGAGCAGGGACGTATCCTTTATGGACAGATTGACAATGATGAGGGTTGTGACCCTCAAGTACACTTGACAAGTGAAGTTTTGTCTGGTGTCGCAAGTTTTGTGGGTTGTTGTGTTCTTGACTGTGTTTCTCAGATGTGCGAGTAGGACCAGAGATTGTCACAGACTCGGCCTTCCTTGTCACAAGGTGAGTGGTCTGACCGCTTGACCTGCTGTATTTCTATTTTTGCAGTTTTAATAAATAAACTATTGTCTTTACTTTCAGAAATATGGAAGACTTTGTTACTTGGGTTGACTCTTCCAAGATCAAACAGCATGTCATGAACTACAACGAAGAGGTCAGAGGAGGACCTTTTTCCTTCACTTTTCTCTATTTATATTATAAAGTTTTTCTTACTCAAGTGAACATTTTGTATTGTGTCAAGTAGCTCACATGTTAATTTGTCAAATACAAATGCTTATATAGCCTAGCAGATTCCTTGTAAGCAAGAAAACATTAGCATATTGCATAATTGACTAACATTTACAAAGGTAAATGTTGAAACCCAGTTTTGGGCTGCTCTCACGTATTACATTGTTTTTCAGAGGGATGACTTTGATCTTGTGGTGTAGACCTGTTAACCAGCGGCTCATTCATCATCATGGAGAGTGGAGGAATGTGAAGAAGCTTGTATGTTCAAGTATGAACAGCTTTGGATTTTTGAGAGTTGGTTTAGGGGGTTTGGGAATGAATATCACAGAAATATTCAGATTGCATACAGTTATGTATATATGGTACAAATCTGGAAAAGAATGAAGTGGTTGAATATATAATTTAATTGTCAACAGTTACATTTTATGTAAATTTTGTAAACAATAAACTTTTTGGTATAAGAAATTGGTTCATACATAAGACCATTGCATATATGAATTAACTTTCACAGCATAGCTTTGAAAGGAATTTCCATCCTATCATGTAAACATAGATAACGCTTAGTCATGTATCCCTTTTATGCTCCAGCAAATGGGAAACATCCAAACACTGCGTGCCCAGATCCCACCTCCCTTCAGTCATCTCAAGCAGCCTCTCAATCCAGGTCCTTGGGACCCCCTGCCCTGCCTTTTTGAGATGTTTCCCCTATTGCAACACATCTGACTCAAATTGGGTCATTACCAAGCACAGCAGAAACCTGGTAACAACTCATTCATTTCAATCAGGTGTGTAGGAAGAGGGAAACGCATAAATCATGCAGAGCAGGGGGTCCCAAGGACCTGGATTGAGATAGGCTGACATAACCATAAGGCAGTATTTGAATCCATATACACAAGACCAGGGGCCTGTTCCATAAAGTGAGTTTACCGACTAAACCAGGCTTGTCAGGGAAAGTAACTAACATAAGCCTGGCTTATTCAGTAAACACGCTTTATTTAACAGGCTCCAGAGACGAGACATGACAGTTAAAAACAAAAGAAATATGTCCCTTCTATCCCAACATACATTGCCACACCTTCTCCCCAGACATCCACTTAGGAACGTGTGTTTTACTGTTAACAAATCAAACCAGTTGGTTAGAATGTCCCTTCTCAGTCCATCAAAGCCACCAGAAACGTATGTAGACAACAAGTGTGACGAAAAAGACTCCCACTGCTGCTATCTTGGCATAGGTGGAACGTGTGTTGAGGTATTTGGCATCACTGCGGTATTTCTTTGAGAGGCTGGACAGGTTGCTGGCTTTGGAGTCGAGAGCTGAATTGACAAAAATTATAATTTTAGAACGCTACACTGCTATACGCAGTCATCGATTGAGAAGCAATCAATCTTGCAATAAATCGCTCAAACGAGGATGGTTTTATTAGTTTGTTGGGTCCTAGGGGAAGCTTGTATGCCTGAACATTGAGTTACCTGATAAGGCTTCTCCTCGCTGTAGAACCTCTTCAATGTTAGCAACCATGATCCTCTGCACGTCCTGCAGCTCTGTGTTGATGCCGCCCAGGTTCCTCCTGGACCTGCTGTCAATGTACGACTTCTTGGTCTTCTGGATATATGTGTCTAAAAAAAGGATTTGAGATGGTTTGCATCCAAGTAGTCTAGGGTTTCCTTAAGGATATGATAAATTAGAACAGGGGAGTGTCTAAATACATTTGTATTCTTTATTTAGGGTCTAAAGACTGAGCTCTTAAGAGAAAGGACGCTCACCAAACTCAATGAAAGAGTATGGCCGAGAAACCGTGGGGACCTTTTTTCCATACTGATCGTGGAACTCTGCTTGAAGTTCTTCCAGATATCCAAAAACCATCCTCTTGGGAAATACAGCTTCACACAACGCCAGGTAGCACACACCATGTTCTATCACATAGCTGAGGAGACAAATACACGTTAGGAGTAGGACTAATGCCATTTCACTTTTTTTTGTGAAACTTGAACATGTGGATACTCTATAGGGCATATGGGAGGGTCTACATCTCCAGCCAGTCTGTCTTTAAACACTACTAAGATGAGACGTGGGTGAATTGAAACTGGAAAGATTTGTATTTATTATTTAAACGTGTTACTATATTTGGCAATTCATTTTTATCTATGAATGGCGGTTCATTGTAGGGTATTGAATGGAGTAACTTACTGAAAAGTCACAGCCCCAGCCTCCAGGGTACAGCGGTTGGGACTTTGAGCGTTGAGTTTGCGAAACAGCTGCTTTGCCTGGTTCTGGTACTGCTGCATGTCTCTTCCTGACTGACAAGAAATCAAGGTTCAGTGGCCTAACATTCTTCAACATTTACTATAATGAATATACAATCTTTACAAAAAATGACTGAATAAGACACCGTTTTGTTCAGTAAGTAAATGACCTAGCTTGTCCGCAAACAAAGTAAAACAAGTTAACAACTATTGTTGGTATATTTGTGATACTACTGGCTAGTAGTCAACACTGCTGCAGTAGCTAGCTAGTTTTTTATTCAAACCTGTTCGTCCTCTTGCATCGACGCGGCAAGCAATAGTCCGTCCGCTACACGAGCAATCATTGTCAGTAAAACCATTTTGGTATGACTATATAGCTTGTATTTCTTCAAAAACTGCAGTTTGTGTCAATACCAATTATCCAGCTACGTTGCAAACTCCAATCTTGAGCAACCTCTCTAACTTGATGATGCAGGTGAGCTGGCCGGAAATCCTTGTTGCGCCGTATATTACTGTCCGACTACATTTTCCTTATTCAATGAAACTTTGTGGAAAGCCTTCTTTAGCGGATAGCATTACCCCAAAAATAATATTGCATCAAACAAACATAAACAATTATACAAACAACATGTTGAATGTGTATCAGTATTTTTTTAATGTTGTTTCTTTTAATGATGAGCAACGATTGTAGGTTACGACACTTATTCTCGATCTTGTTAAATTTTCTGGGATCTGCCTCCATAGACTACTTTCAAATTCATCCAACCGGACCAGACTGGGTGCCAGACGGATAGCACATCTCGATTGCTAATGCCTGTTCTCTCTATATGAAATGCAGATGCAGCCCCCGATGTGGGCGACCGTCTGTCTCATTTGAACCTGGAAAAAATCTTCAAACAACAAAATCCAACGTAAGCCTGCAAAACCATGGGCAGGTCCTGTACCAAATGGTAAATTTGAAAAATTATATTAGGCGCTGTGTTTGTTCGTTTGTACCTCGGCGGATACACCGCTGGCTCTTTGTAGAATAGAATCGCTGCTCTCTTTGCTCCTCTTTTGTTGTTGTTATGAAGGCTATTTGTGAGCAAATACATTCCGATCCTTTTTATGTATATTTTTATTTGGTCTCTGATTTGTGATGAATAACTAAGTGATGCAATGGAAACAGATGACGGCTAGGCTAAATGCAGATTGGCTATGTTGGCTTCGTAAGGGAAGAACTCGGTGTGTGATCCTGAATTCGTCGATTTAGTTTTTGTATCGTATGTTGGCTACAACTCTGCAACAGATACACATTTATTAAGGGATGCTGAAACATGACATCCAGTTGATCAGCTGACACCGCAGCTGGACTCAGCTGTGCAGTAATCACTGCGTTCAGTCCCAGAGACAGAAGGACTGGCCATAATCAGGTCAGAGTAGCGTTTACAAAATTATGGAAATGTGAACACTTCATGTTCTATTTTAAGGTCTAAAATAATAGCCACAGCGTGTGCATTTCGGTCATTAGTAGGCCTACATACAAAGGAAAACTTGTAGACGTAATATGCACGAAGCATAATTTGTTCTATTGGAAATACAGTGACACAACATTTCCACATTCCCTGGTTGCGGCCCAATAACCTAACCGGCTCAAAAGAGATTAACCGGCGCTTTGGCACCGTGGGCATCGCCAGTGCTATTGAATAGCCTATTGTGTGAGATGCAGCTTGCATTATCGTGTGTTTTGATTGGGCTACCAGGCCGTGCATTGGTAAATTGCTGGCCGTTCGAAGGCGAATTTAAAAACCCACCGACTATCCCTTCATCATACGACTCGTTACCTTTTTGGGATACGTATTTTAACCATGTCC
This sequence comes from Hypomesus transpacificus, assembly GCF_021917145.1. Classification (NCBI taxonomy): domain Eukaryota; kingdom Metazoa; phylum Chordata; class Actinopteri; order Osmeriformes; family Osmeridae; genus Hypomesus; species Hypomesus transpacificus. The sequence goes on from NC_061069.1 coordinate 3,144,353, forward strand.
CCAAATCACACCGATTTTCACTACTTTACCAACTTTACTTGCTTGCTTTACCTCACCACATCTTCTTTATCCATGCTTTTCTCTCCCATCCTCCAGGTCAGCCTGTGATGCGCGTGGTTGAGGAGAGTTGAGAAGGAGATGGGCTGCACCTCAGCCAAACAGGTGTCGGCGGTGCCCAGTGGAGAAGAGGGCCGGAGTAAAGCCTACAGTAACGGGGACCTTCTCTCTGGTCAGTATCACACATGGAAAGTATCATCATTTACTGGTACTTTCAGCCAGTGCTGCTGTATATAACACATTCTTCTGATAATTGTTGGTTACAAACCAGTAGGCCTATAGTTGATGCATTATTTATTGTAGACCTGCAAAATAAGGAAGGAGGTACTTAATTATTGTTCTGTTCAAAATAATAGTTTGGTCATAATTGTGATACCAGTCACTGTATCAGGCCATCCGTGCAGTCATGTCTCTCACCTGTCGTTCTCCATTTCCTTTCAACCATCATTTTAGGCGTGTTTGTGTCTATGTGAGAAAATGCATAGAGAAAATGAGAGAGAGGATGTGACAGGTCATGTCTGCTTGCCAACTACTGTGAACAGAGGATTTTCTTTGAACTGTGAGAATTCAAGCACATATTTATTGTATCAAGTGTTGAACTGAGACAACTGTTGACCTGGATTCTGTTGATTACAGAACGGCTCTAACTGTGCCACCCCCAAGCACCCCCCACCCTCGCTGTTGGACTAGTCCATTAATAGAAAGAGAAGTGTTTGTGGTAAACTTGTGTGTCTCACCCTCATCCCTCACTCTCCTGCAGATGAGTACAAGATGAAAGGAGTGGAGAAGGTGAAGTACATCAGCGGAGAGGAGGGAGGGGGGAACAACTGCCACCAGGACAGCACAGTAAGACGGATTTCTGCTTCTCATTCTCAATGTGTTCGCTTTTGATGTGGGGAAAGACAACCCACCCCAGGAATAGAGGCCGAACCCCATTTATATGAACTAATTAAACGTCGCTTTAGGTAAAAGCATCTGCTAAATGAATAAAATGTGATAGCGTCAAATGTGGTTTAGGTTTGTGAGTGTCATACTGCTTAGTCATGTTCAAGCTCATCTTCTCACCCGTGTTTCAGGAGAAGAGTGCCCTGCTCAGCAGAGGCCAACATACAGACAACACAGGATCAAACGGCAACGGAAAGATACAGTGAGTGTGACTCAGTCGGTAGTTGTGCTATTTCTGCTAATATGCAGTCTGTGCCATATTGACTAGCATATTGTTGACATCATCAGTATTTTAATAATATTTAGAATGTTTTGGCATACGAATAACTTGTTTTACACATGACTAACTTTTTTAAATCACAATCTTTTTACAGTATCCATTCCTCAGAGAGCCAACAAGAATTTTTCAGGATGTTGGATGAGAAAATAGAAAAGGTGAGGTCTCCTCAGGCATACCAGTCAAACACAGATAACATGAATCTCTGAGTCTCATATTAACATTCAGATATTCCACATTCTCTTCCCTCTCAAAAATGGGGACCAAGAGTAAGAATGTTAAACACTGAAGAAAGACAAGACACCTTGTACATTTTGTTTTAAAGGGTGCTTTATATGTAAAGTTTACTTACTTACTTACAGGGTCAGGACTACTGCTCAGAGGAGGAGGATATGACATAGCTCCCCCTTTCCAGAGAGAAGACGAGGGATGTTCAGTGTGATGGACAGACTTTACCACACAACCTTTCTCCCAGTGACATTGTTCCTATTGGAACAGCCCATGTATGGGATGTTGGGAGGCTGGAGAAGAACATATTAACCTGACTTAAAGCACCTTTTTTCTGCCCTTTGCCTACAAACCAACCTGCCACACTGCCCAGTACTGATGAGCCCTAAGGAACGATGTTTCCTTCCATATGACTTCAGACTGTCAAATAATGTTGTATTATCACCAGTCGCACTCTGCGTGAGAGCCTGACATCATGTTTACCCTTGTAGTAGTTACTACTCTAACCGTGTGCGCTCCTTAAAAGGGACTATGACAATGGGAACATAACATTCATTATGACACGATCTGTTGACTGAGACCAATGTTGCCAGTTCTACTGGTCTAAAGGAATAGTCACCCTGTGTTTGTATGTTGACCAGAGTATTGGAGGCTAAAGTGATGCTGTTTGGAATGATACAGACTTTACCCAGTGTCAGACCATCACAGATGGACTAGCACAGGAAAAAAGCAACTTCTCTCATCAGTTGATTTTTTTGTAAAGTGTCACTACAGGTGGGAAACTGCTGTGTGCTAAGTTTTCAATGTCTGACTTCTTAACGTGTTCCCTACTAATATAAGGGGACAACATCCTGCATTCCAAGACACTTTTCTTTTTTTCCAGTATTAACATGTTTCTTCAAGTATCTTCATACAGCGTGTCTTTGTGTCTTCCTTCACCATGTAGAGTATTCTTGTTTAATGTTATTACTCAGGGTTAAGGTGATTAGTCATGGTCTTTTGTAGCCAAGTTTTCCTCTTCATTAGACATCCATCATCATACATATACAGACTCATCTGAAAGTATGAATACTTCTTGTTCTCCATATGTTTTTACAGCAGTTCTACACAGAATACACTGTAAATGTTCATAGTATGGGTCTCAAGTGTTGTCATTGTGTTTTAATTATCATGTTCAACTTTTGTTTTTCTAATAAATAAAAGCAAGTATTTCAGTGTTTTTGTGTGAAATGGTGGCAAGCAGAACATGTTTTCTACAGCAGTTATATCAAAAGTAATTTGACACATTTTATGCTGTACAAACCACACCACTCAATCAAATAAGGTCAGGAATACAAAATAGAGGAAGCAGCATCCACTCTGTAAAATGACAATACTCAACATCTGCAAGTCCATATTAATATCCGTAAATAAAGGGTACACATCTTCTGATTATTCAGGAATTTCTGCTTTTCCTACACCAAACCAACAGAACCTCACATAATGTCCCCTGATCACCCCTCTGAAACACCACATCTATTCATTACCAGGTGTGTGAGGTGGATGGTTGTACTATATGCATCCTGGGTTTCGCAGGATTCTCCCCTCTACTGCTTCCCCGTCCATGGCTGCTGACGCCTTTTGCGGTGCTGCCGGCGGCCCAGATCCTGGATGCCCACGGGAGGATCCGGGGTCAGCAGGCCGTCACTCATCCTCTGGTAAACCAGGCTGGAGTCAGACGCCACCACACACAGCAGCATAGGGCTGCCCCGGCCCAACACTGTCCGCACACTGGAGATAGAGAGAGAACACAGTGAGAAGATGTGAGGCGCAGGTAGCAAAAGAGAGCTGGAAGGGACAGGGCCTTTTGTGTACCGACTCAGTGCAGAGAAACATCAACGATTACGAAATACCTTTAAGATGTTAAGTACACTGGATGAAACCAACACTGGATGAAAACAACCTGAAAGAGAAACTACCAGTCACTTTTCTTTCACCTTCTGTGGCTCAGAGTCCTGTGTGCAGGTAGAGGGAGCACGCTCTGTACTGGTGCCCCCTCCTTCTCCCTCCCCTCCAGCAATACCAACTGCAACTCAGCACATTCAACGCCTGACACGTCCTTCCACTGACGCACTGTTGGACAGAGATTATTAGAGAATGCATTGATACATTGGTAGTCTTTGGTAAATAAACGAGCACAAAATTACGTTTGATTGTTAATGCAAGATTCTATTTTTGGGCACTCACCTTCAGTCAGATCCAGGTAAACTAGAAAGGCGGCATACACTTGAGCGGATTCCCCAATCTCCAATTTCGTCAAATGCTGATACTGATGACAAACAACACACAGCTTCTGAATTATCAGCACAGTCATGTACTACCTAGCTTGCTTGCTAATATTGACAGTCATTATATTTTAATACTTGCCATTGGGTGCTGTAGAAACCAGTTGGAAGGAATTGGTTTCTCAACGTAACTTTTCTCTGACTCATTTGTCCCCGTTGACATTGGAACGACTACAACTGATCAGAAATATATTCAGAACACGTTAAACTTTCGAACAGAAACATGCTGCTACCTACAAAAGTGTCAGTGCTGCTCTTATTGGCTAGCTGAGGTGCTCAAACATCTAAAATCCGGGTGGACACTGTAAAACTATTTAAGTTCCAGGAATTGCTTCTGTGAATTAGGGTTGTTGTGTGTGGAGGAAATTACTTATGAAAATGTTTTATCCTTTATAAGAATTGTCGAATTATTAACGAAATATGTTAGACCAGGAATGTCGTTTTGTGTTTACGTTTGTTTTTATTATTTAGATAATATTATTCAGGTGGCATATAGCTCATTGTATTTTTCTTTGCATGATTAAACATTGTATAATCTGACGAACCATACAATGATCGTATTATTTATGCCTAACCTACATTAATAATTGAAGTACAGTCTGTCAGCCAACCAGCTATGGGCTAGGTGCCGCACCTCACACCTGCGTTTTGACCTCTCATTCATTCCAAGACATTCACTCTCACACAACTGCAGCAGTCTGGGCTGAAAGAGATAGGTGAAGTACGGGGAATAATGCATTTAGGATTTTTGTGTATCGGACTTTTTTTGTCGACTTTAACTTGGAGATTCCCTTTCACCTGCTCAGAGGACTTGACTATTGATCCACAGAAACCTGCCCACTCCGAGTCTACCTTGCAGAAGCCTAAAGTATTCATAACAGTTCTTGCACGAAATGCAGGACACAGCCTTCCCTATTTCTTGGGCTGCATTGACAGGTTGGACTATCCCAAGGATCGTATCGCAATCTGGTAAAAAATTTAAAAGATCAGAAACAGAAGGGGAAAAAAATATATTTTCCCTCAAAGCTAAATTTATCTAATTTGACATAGGCCTACTAATATGTGTATGGGTGGGCCTGAAACCCAATATGTAAACCACTCCAGTAATGGACTTAAGTAAATCAGATGACGCTTGATTAATGTGCCTTTTAAACATTATATGTGCCTTTTGTTAAACAAATATCAATGTTGTTGACTGTGGTGGTAATTATAATTGTCAGTTTTGATGAAAGGACAAAGTAAATGTTTAGTGTATGCAAAAAAATGTTATTAGCCATGCAGTCCTTTTCAGAAAGTGTCCTGATTTCAACCTCTCTGTAGTTATACTGAGAAAAGTAAACAAGGACGTTTGAGCATAGAGGGTGAGACATGATGTGGAGTATCACATCAATGTGAATAACTGCAGCAAGGAGTCCGAATAAGGAACTCTGTGCTGATATTGACAGCTGATAGGCTGTCATTCTCGCAAAACCAATAGGATGAACAGTCAAGTATGAAACGTGAAAGGTGTTGATGCTGTGGAACCTTATGATACTCCAGGGCTGCAGCAGACCACAGTGTGGACAACACCACTGCCATGCTCCAGGAGTGGCTGAAGGAGGTCCAGAGCCAGTACCACTCTGTGGAGTGGAGACCAATGGAGAAACCCAGGTAAGCGCATACTATTAAAGACATTGTGTGGATCAACTTTATTAAATTATTGTCTAACCATACACAATTGTCCCTCGTGTCTTTATTCCACAGCTTCTACGATGATGAGTTGGGGCCAAAGCACTGGCCGATATCTCGGTTAACCCACGTGATGAAGCTGAAGCAGGCTGCACTCAGATCAGCCAGGGGACAATGGGCTGATTATATACTGGTGAGATTGCTATTACAGTCTCACACAGAAACTTCCCATTAAATGTCATCAGGAGTCATGGGCTTAACTAAGAACCACAAATCAATTTTGGGACTGATGAAAATTATTTCTTCATTACCCAGTTTGTGGACAGTGATAACTTGCTGACAAACAAGTGGGTGCTGAGTGATATGATAGCAGAAAACCTGACTTTGGTGGCCCCCATGTTGGAGTCCAGAGTTCTCTACTCCAACTTCTGGTGTGGAATGACTCCCCAGGTATTTACTTTTGACTTGCCTGTCCTTTTGCCTGTTGCCCGTCGTTGTTGGTCTAATGTTTTTCCACGATCATCAAATGGTTTTGATCAATAAGGTTTTGAATCTCATAATTATTTCTCATGTTCAAGAATGATGCACAACTCTTTTCTTTGCAGTTCTCGCTCTTTTATTGTCCTGTTTCCATACATTTTGTCTGTCCCATCAGGGTTACTACAAGCGGACTCCAGAGTACATCCCTATCCGCAAGTGGAAACGCCAGGGCTGTTTCCCTGTTCCCATGGTGCACTCCACATACCTGCTGGACCTGCGACGCAGCGCAAGCCGCTCCCTGGCCTTCCACCCTCCCCACCCCCTCTACACCTACCCCCTTGATGACATCATGGCCTTCGCATTTTCTGCACGTCAGGCTGGTCAGCACATGGGCATCCATACTGTACATGCATCACATGCTAACTGCAATACGCATAAGCTAACCTTGTGAGGGTGGTCACGCCACAGACATGTACACACAATTACTTTCCCCTTGCTGTGATCAACAGATGTGCAGATGTACTTATGCAACAGAGAGCACTATGGCTACCTGCCACTGCCCCTCAAGCAACACCAGAGTCTGGAGGAGGAAGTGGAGAGTTTCACCCACACCCTGACTGAAGCTCTGAGTCGGTTTCATTCATTATTTGTTAATTTGCCCTCCTCTTCTGTCAGCTGCTATATTTCTCTCTCTCTTTATTCAGCCCCTATACAGGACTGGCTCTGTTTGGTTCCTCTCACTTTCACACTCCTGTCAGAATTCTCACTCTTCCGTTATAGTTCTGTCTCTGTCTCCCCCCCCACCCCCCCCCCCCCCCACCCCCTCTCTCTCTCTCTCTCTCTCTCTCTCTCTCTCTCTCTCTCTACCTGTATATATCTTTTTACCTCTGCATTTAAATATGAATGAAATTAAAACATAGTTTTCACATTCAACTATGACTTCCCTTTGAAATCATGCATGGGAAATGTCTTATCAAATATCTTTCATGATATTTATTCATCGCAGTATAATCAGGATTCATGTGAGCACAGCATTTCCTTGCATTCCACCAGTTGACTTCACCCTGGAGCCTTCTCAGTATGTCCACTACAAGCCTAAAAAGCCTGGAAAGCTGGGATTTGACCAGGTAAACTATATCTATTGATAGTCAATCATTCCAACTAATTAATAAGGAAAAACACATCTAGGCAAACGGTTCTACTGCCTTACAGATCTTCCTGATAAATCTGAAACGTCGTTTGGATAGGCGTGAGCGAATGCTGAGCACCCTCGCTGTGTTAGGCATTGATGCCACTCTGACAGAGGCGGTGGATGGCAAGTACGACACCACAGCCACCAATAACACACAATATCAAACGCATCACAGTATAAGCCTATCCAGTGAGGAAACATTACACTCTTTAGAACATCTTCACAGTGGTGGAAACTGACTATGTCTGGCCCGAGGCTTCTTTAAAAGTCTGTATGCTTGGATTAGTTTTTGTTTTATTTTTTCTGTTTATCCTCTCTGGCTCTTACTCTCTGTCAGAGCCCTAAACTCCTCTCAGCTGCAAGCGATGGGTATAGACATGTTGCCAGGGTATAAAGATCCCTATTCGGGGCGCGTGCTGACAAGGGGGGAGATCGGCTGCTTCCTCAGTCACTACAACATTTGGACACAGGTGAACATCGGTTTTACACACATGCAAACCCAATCCATAGCCTACAGTTACATAACCCAATATCCATTCAAACTAATTACAATCAAATACAACTGCATTCCTCACAGAGGTGTTTTCTGTTAGTTTTTCAATGTTTTACTATTTTGTAGTCCAGTTATATCGAGGTTAATATTGTTAATATTTCATATTATTAAATTAATTAATGTTGAAGAAATCTGGGAATAAAGCATTTCAGTGCCAAAAATATGTTAATGTGAATAACACAGTAATCTTTAATTTAAATGTTACCCGATGAATATATCTAGGTGGTGGAGCAGGGACTGCAGCGTGTGCTGGTTCTGGAGGATGATGTAAGGTTCGAGCCCAGATTCCGGAGCCAGCTGTTGGGCATCATGGAAAATGTGGATCATGCATCGCTGGATTGGGATCTGATGTGAGGGTCACTCGTACCTTCTGACATTTCTTTGTACAGATATGGTTGACACATTTCAAAGCCATCCATATGCTCTTTCTCTGCCTTTCTCTCATTGGGCCGGTCTGGCAGCTATGTGGGCCGTAAGCGGCTGCAGGTGAAGCAGACTGAGCGCTGGGTGGAGGGGGTCACTAACCTGGTGCACCCTGATTACTCCTACTGGACACTGGGCTACACCCTGTCACTGAAGGGTGCTAAGAGACTCCTGGAGACCCAGCCCCTAGGCAAGATGCTGCCTGTGGATGAGTTCCTGCCCATCATGTTCAACAAGCACCCCAAGTAAGTCTCTGCCCATGGACAGTCAATATGAATGAACCCCAGGAAGTCTTTTTTCCCTTTGTTGCATCCATGTTTTCGTTGTAAACGGTGTGTTTCCTCAGTGAGGAGTACTTGGCTCAGTTTAAGAGGAGGGACCTGCAGGTGTTCTCAGTGGAGCCTCTGCTGCTCTTCCCTACACACTACACCGGGGAACCTGGCTACTTCAGCGACACGGAGACCTCCACCATCTGGGACGACGAGGGGGTGGCCACCGACTGGGACCGCCAGAACGCCCAGCGGAGAAGCGAGCAGGACAGCCAGGCTCCCGTCACCCCTGGAACCTTGGATGGAGACGATGTGGCCCCGACCTCGACCATCAACAACCGAGATGAACTTTGATGAGGAAGGACACACACATACAGCCTTCACATTAAAAATGTCTTTCAATGCACTTGTCTGAAGGCCATTTATTTTTGGTTTTGAGTATGCAATTCATGAGTGAATAATGTGTGTATTTACTGAACTTAATGTCTGTATGAGTTGTGTAGAACATACAAATAGTACGAGTTCTGCCTGTTTGCTGTGTATGAGTCACATAATGCAAGCTAGAAATTATAGCTTGAAGTTCTGAGTTTGAGTCAAGCTGTTGGACAAGTAAAATAATGAAAGATGGATGACGGACAAAATGTCATTAGAACAGCAATATTAGTCTTCACACAAACAACCAAAACATTCAACTTAAGAATTTTATTTATTAAAAAAAGCGCCGGCAGTTTGATATCAAGCAAACAATGAAACACATTTTTTGTAGTGTTCCATATCCCCCCCCTCCCCAAAATAACTATGAGCTATGAAAAAGATAATTAAACCACACAAATTATAGTTGTAATAAATTAATCAAAATAACAGAAACAAAACACACTTGTACTTGGGTGTTGCACAGGTAATATGGAAATCCCAGGTTTGAGTTCAAGACACCTGAGAGCATAAATATTAAACAGTACGTTGGAGCAAGTATTAAATTAGTTCCAGTTCCTCTTATAGACAAAACGCTTGAGTAAGAGGATAGAAAATTGCATCATTAATGTAAGAATTAGGCATCAATCTAAAAAAGTATGTTCTGTACAAACAATGTGCATATTTGAATTAGTGGAGGGTGGAACACCACAGCAGGTTGTGCCTCCAGCAAGGCAGCGCAGCATAGGAAAGTCTTAGAAATGTTTGTACCCAAAGCCAGATATAGTGGTTTGCAACACAAATGGCCTATTGAATATCCAGACAGGTGTAAATATATTGCGGTAGGTCCAAAACAGAGCAAAGCACAGAACAACGTTGCATACATGGGAATGTGCTGGAAGAACAGAAATTATATCCCTTGCTGGATGTTGTATCAGTTGAGGATCAAAAGTATCCAATATCCAAGGCTCAATGGCTTTGGGATCATCTCTAAAGGTAGGACCGGATTCATTGACATGCCCTATTGCAAATGGAGCTGCTACCAACAGAAGACAACACTCTAAATATAAATCTTGAGGTAAAACGTTTGCTATGGTGAAATTCTTACTTTGATGAGTCAACAAGGGCAAACACAAACCCATTTGTAAAGTGAGATCTAAGGACACGTATATATTTACTAGGTCATGTGTTGTTGTGGTTTGACAGTTTAATAGTCCATTTATGTCAAGATAACTGCCAGCAGTTACCAACAGAACTGTCAACTGATTTTCAAGATCCTTGAAGAATGTACTTGCTGGGTGAGTACATTTTTATCAATAAGCAGTGGTCTACAAATGCAGGAAAGTGACCAATGAAATCAGATTCATTCGTCACCAATGAATGTTGGTCTGGAATAAGACAAGGGAAGACATTGAGTATGAAGAGGTGCCATAAGATCTGGACAATAACATGCCCTGGCTTTTATCACCCCATGTGTCTCATGTCTCATGTAGATATGAATCACTACAGTGTCATGTAGATATGAATCATGGGATTTAGAAAATCCACCAATCTAGGGAATAAACGGCCTGGGGTGACTTTTGACGCAGTCTTACCGTTTGACAGTTGTGAAACAAAGCTTTTCAAGAAGTAAATACAGTGTGTTCCAATGAAGTATGAAAAAAGCAAGATACATAGTTAAGTCATTACAATGAGGAGAGGACCTTAATGACCATAAAAGCAAAAACATCTATAAAATCTAAATAATACATAATGCAAAGCTATCTGCATCACGCTTTCTAAAGCAACTGGCAATGAGAGATGCACACATTGCATCAAATTCCACAGTGTCCACTTGAAGCACATCAACACAGTGCAATTTTTTACTAGCCAAATAGAATTATAAACAACACCTGTAAGAAAAAGTGCCATATTGCATATATGTGTATTTGTAAATGTGCCAACATTGGCATATACCTGTAGAAATGATCTGACTGTAAACATGGTGCAAAAGAAGTCTGAAATAGTTTAAGGCTTTGAGTTTCCTGAAGTGTTGTTCACTGAGATAAAGTAATTAAGAGTCCATAAAATGGACACAGTGGGAAGAGCAGAATTTTTCTTTCTCTAACAAAAACGTAAATAAGACACGCGCACAAAAACTCACAAGCAGCACTATCCTATCCAAGCATATAATCTGTCACCCCTAATATAAGGACTACAATTCATCACAAGTATTACTCGTGCTAATAGTATTTTTTAAAGATATCTCTAGAATAAAAGCTTAAAGCTTATTAAACATTTGCATCGGTCTCTGACATACTACTAGATTTATGGTGTGCCAGCATTTCATTGATGAAGGAAAGATGGAGACTTCTGGATTAGTGTGGTCCATTGGTCTCAACAATGGAAGGGACCAGCATTCACAATGATAGTAATTGGAGGACATATTGCAAAACTGGATGTTTTGAAACATAACTATGGCAACTAATTAAACTAAAAGGAAAAACTATAATAATAATAATAATAATGGAATGTGCAAACTCTAAAACTTAAACATGGATTTAGCCAAGCTGCTAAAAGCCTCTAGTCAACTCTGCCTCACTACCTCACAAGGGCCACTATCAAGGAAGGTAAAGTGTGCACATTAAAAGATCTCATACCATATTTCTAATGACATCAAAATATAGGGAAAAACATTTGGCTGACGCGTGTGTATGTGTGTTGTGTGGACAAATCCCTGCATTTGAGAGTTTTCTGTTAAAGTTTTGAGAGAATGAGGTTGTGTGGTGAAAACGAGGTCAGGTGAGACAAGATCTCTTCTTTCTGAGGTGCGATGGGAGGGTGGGCTGACTCCTCGGCCCTCCTGCCAGGTCCTGTGGGGTGAGTGATGGTGAATGAGTGGAACTGGGGCTTGGCAGGTGCACAGGTAAGGACTACTCTGTATGACCAGAGCAGACCTCAGGTCCCAGGACCAGGCTCAAGCCTCCTCCTACTGACCCAGAGAGGGGCTGGAGGCCCCACCCTGACCTCCAGAGCAGCTTTTACGCCCCAACATAGACGGCTGGAAGTCGGGGTGGCGGCGGGCATGCTTGATCAGATGGTCGCTGCGCATGAAGCGCTTATCGCACAGTGGGCACAAGAAGCGCTTTTCTCCGGTGTGGGTGCGAGTGTGACGCGCCAGCTCGTCCGAGCGGGCAAACTTCTTGTCACAGTCTGGCCAGGTGCAGGGGAAGGGCCTCTCACCTGGAGCAGAGAACAGAACGTTGGAGAGAAACATTCACCACGATATTCACAACAACCCCAGTACATTTTCTACATTTTATATTTAAAACTTGTACACGTTTACCATATGCACCTTCCAGCCATAGTAAATTCCTTGTTTGTGCAAACTTACTTGGCGAATAAAGCTTATGCTGAATTATTCAAGATTCACCATGTTCTATACAGACATGGCTGGCACCTTCATTGATGCATGCATTTGAATACTGATTATAAGGTTTGGCTAAGCCATCTGTTTCAATTCAATTTATTGGAAACATTTATTTTTGATTTAAATGTTAGACGTTTTGATGGTACATGGCTCAGTTGGAGCTTGGTAGTCTTTCTAGTGGAAATGGGGGTCTATAATGCCAGCCATTTTAGATCAGCCACATTCAACCCCCTCAGAAAGACACTACACTAGACACCCATACAATTATGAATCCAGCCCCATGTCAATGGATGTATAGAAATATATTAGCCATTTAATAACATGGTAAATCAACAGGATAAGATGGCTATTTCAACCTACAACATTTGGTCGAGGGGACAGGATTGAGTTTTCTGGTGAGCCCGGAGGAGGTTTTCCAGTATAATCACTTAATGAAGGGGTTAGAAAACCCAAGCTGCAGTACTACAAGGGCATACACAAGGGGGTGTCATGGGGTGTGTTCAGGAACATTAAGCCACGTTTTGTAGCAGTTTCAACTCCCCTGCTCCTCCGAGGGCGTTCCTAGTAGTTAGACCTAGCCGTTTCCTGTCCCTTAATCCGATCGCGCCTGTGCGTTGACCCTGAACATAACCGTTCTTATGATAAACGATGGACCCTAGAACTACCTGTTATTAGTCCAAATCCCCGACATCGATATGAAATGTGAGAGTTGGCTACTCGGTCGTCTTATCTAGTTTTATAAAAGATCTACGATTGCTTATGACGAACATCTAAGCACTACAGTAGACCAGTGAGAGACGGCCTGTAATGGCAAACGAAAAGCTAGAGCAACCTGAACATGTAGCTTACTACGGAAATATTACGTTTCACTTAATATGCAAATCTAGCCTGGATGTAGATGTTCGTCACAGTGCATTTTGTCCTGCCCCATTCTTTTGTTCATTTACTTCTTTGTTGTGAGCCCTCTGTTGGATACTTTTCCCCTCTTTGTTAGGGCGAGTTATTGTACTAACTCGCGGGTTAACGGCTGATTGCCTCCCACCCATCCAACAACGTACGCATGAATAAAAAAATGCTCTTTACACGACGTGTAGATTGTAATCAATTGTGAGTAGGGACCAAGTACAGGCGTAAATTGTAAACAAACTACGAGTTCTGGATGAAAAAAAGATGAACAAAATGTAGACGTGTTAATAAATGCTCAAAAAGAACACCAAACTATTAGAAAACAGTACCTGTGTGTGTTCTGATGTGCGCTTTCAGATGAGATGATTTCCCGTAAACTCTGTCACACCCTATGAAAGTACACTGATGTCGTTTCACAGGGGACCGGGGCGGCCCTCCTCCCCATTGCTGCTGAGTGGCATTGTACTGTCCAGGAATTGGAGTGGCAGAGGGGGTCATAGTGGGGGTAGTTGAGTCAGACAACGTGGTGTAGCCGCTTTCCCCGCACGAGGAGTTGCTGCTCTCTGAGTAGGCCGACATGGGGCGGAACTTGCCGTGGAGGTCGGTAAGGATTCCAGCCACAGTCATCATGTTGGCCCCTTCAAGTCTCAGCGTCTCACTCACCTCCCTGTCCTCGTTCGACCCTTCAGGCTCCCCGGGAAGCTGGGCCTGTGGACGGGGCTGGGTGGCAGCAGGGGCTACCGGGGTGGGTCGATGTAGGACAGGACCACTAGATATCGACACTAAACATTCAGCGGCGAAGTAATCCGAGTACACAGATAACGACATTATCGTACGTTGTTAGCCTTCTATTGTCGAAACAAAAATGGTCTTGTTGTTTTCAGTCGTGTTAGCGACTGGCTTCGGATTTCGACCTCGTTTTGTCAAACAAGCTCGAAAACGGCCCGTTATAGACAATTATTTACCTTCTCAAAGACTGTTGATAAATATAGTCGAAAAATGTAAAATAATATCAAACAAAAAGGAAAACGACTCTGGCTAAACGTGAACGTGGCGCCTGCCCAGCATGCGTACCTCACATAGTCTGACGGTTCATTGTGTCTGACTCTGAAAGCCGGTTAAACCCACGCCCCCGGTAGAGCAAAACGCACAAACTGACGTTGCGGACTGACGTGAACGGGCGTGGACTACCCTGGCAGATAGGCAAGATTGTTGTAAAGTGTAATCCAGTGATAGTCTGGGCAGTGACTGATGCAGAAATGTTATGTTCATTTTGACCATTAGGTCTAAGATTAGGTTTATAGACTACAATTTTGTAAAGGCTATGAAGTGGAATGTGAATTACTATTAGACCTATACATGATACAGCCCACAGTAGCCTAATTATTGTTCCTGTGGATTTTCTTCACCAGGCATTTCATATGCTTAATTACCATATCCAGCTATATCATTTTGAGGTAGTCTAGACACTAGAGGTCTCTCTTATTTTTTAGCTGAAATGTATAGCCTAAATATTCCATAAAGACATTACGTTGGTTTGTTGGAACTTTGATGCAATTGTTTATGTATAGACGTGATTAGAATTTCGAAATATAGACATTGTGAAACTGCTCATGTCCATTGTCTTTGTTCAATATCAGTATTTGGGACTCATTGAAAGACTCACGGCTGGGTATTTAGAATTATATCACACAAGAGACACATTGGATTCTACAGTGTTTATTTAACTTAATGTCATGTATTTTTGTGTGTGCAAAATTCAATAAAATCCAGTATGGTGTTCTGCTCTTTCTTCAGCCATAGGGGGTAATAGAGGGTCTATCCATTCTGCAGGGGCCCAGCCCTGTGTCAAGCGATTGGTTCACTGGATGTTTGTAGCTCCAGCTTGGAGGTATTTCCTGATTGGATGCTGTGAGCAGTATGGGTCAATGTGGCAGTACAAGCACATGTATTCACTGGCTTTGAACAGTGACTGTTTCACCAAGCTACTTACATGAGGAGTCTTGGAAGCCAGGGCTGCAGAGAATGAAGGCTGCTATGGACATGTCCTTAATTGAATGTCTTTGCCTTATATCGATGGCTTTCATTCTGGATGGTGAGTTGTTTAAAACATTTGTACTCATCTGTAAGATATTGTTCAAACTTCTCAGTTGATCTATTAAATTTTTCTGGACGTTAAACCTTCTGCCTGCTATTTTTCTGAATAAGATTTAAAAAATGTCTATTTCAACATCAACACTGAAGCACTAAATGAAAATGAATGTAAATGAAACAATTATTTTGAGTGTTCGCATTAGTAATTTATTTTCTGCCGTGTGCATTATGTAGTAGGTAACTGCCTTCAGATGGAGCAACAACTCTGTGATTCCAGTTGTGTTGGTGAGGACAAATCTAGGGAGTAACAATGTTACAAATGTGTTATAGGCCTACCCATTGCTTGCTCGTTCCTAGGACAATACAGTATTTCCAATACAGTTTATGCACATGATGTGTGTAAAGTAATATACCTTCAATGCGATTTTTAGCCTCCTCTCACAGCTCCTACAAGAGTGGGGTGAGGTACACCTATAGATACAGCACTACAATAACCACCACCCTTGAAGGCTCTCACTCGGGCAGAAATGGACTGGCCTTAGACTGTGTGGTTGATATCGACGTGATCTCTAATTGTCATTTATTAATGCAGGTGAGAGTTTGCATCTTCTAATTACTTATCTTTAAACAGCAGCATGCTCAAGTCAGTGTTCGTTTGTTATGAACTTTCGTGTTCTCCTTCCAGATAAGGAATCCACAGATAAAGCGTATATCCACACAGAAAGAGCATTCAGTACAACGGCTAAAGAGTTTAAGGTAAAGCTGCAGTCAAGAGGTTTTGGCCTTTTATTGTGAAGCCAAATCTTTTCCCCACATTTTTATGGAATGTTCCAACTGTTTTTCCTATGAATGTGACACTCGGATCAGACAACACCATGAGAGGTGAAGGGTCCAGGGGTCTTGGGTGTCTAGGGAGAGAACCAGCTTGTGTTTTTGTTTCCTAGGGAGTCGCTGGAGAGGAGTCGCCTCAAGTTCTCTCTCCGGGAGGGAAAGGTCACAGCCCTTTGTCCACAGGAGGGGGAGCAGGTGTGGACCCTCAACATCCAGAGAGCTCTACTGAGCATGCTCCAGACCTCCCGCACTAACAGAAAGCAGGAGACAGTGAAGGAGGTTAGGCTCAAACCATCTTTTAAATGAGAGTGTGTCTTGTGCAGTATTTCATTTTGATGAATCTTGAGGGTTACTCTGTTCACTCGTTTGCTCCTGTTGTGTTATCTTGTCAGACCGATGTGTACGGTACCTGCTCCAGCAAGTATGAGATGAGAGGGCCTGTGCTGCTGAAGACCAGAGACCTCCAGCAGTGCCAACAAGAGCGTCTGGCAGACTTTTGGCCCCATTCCTCGACTCTGACAGATGACACAGTAAGTTCCTCTGTATCTTCGGTGCTTGGACATGGTGAAGGTCTTTAGCAACATTCTGTTCCTGTTTTCCTTCTCCTGGTTGTGGATTGAAAAGCAGAGACAGTGGCTCACTGACATTTTAAGTGACAACATAGAACAGACTTGTTGTTAAAAGTCACCCTTCAATATGTTATATCCTATTCCCAAAATTCTGGCCCCTGGTAACATAGATCACAGTTTTACTTTGTGTACTGTTCCTGTCACATGTTCAGACAGTGGACTCCAAGCTCCAGTGTACCCAGCGCCATGGGCTTACAGTCATGGAGGAGGTGAACTGCACAGAGGTCGTTTCCCTAGGAACACTGTCAGGGTCGACAGGTGCGGTGAAAACCCAGACGGTGTCCACCCTCATCCTGCTCAGGGCGCAGGAAGGGACACCTTCAGGTGCTGGTGAGCTGAGTATTGATCCTGCATGGCTCTGTGAGTTTACTGTCCTGTTGTCGAAAAGGAGACTAGTATCGTCACCATTGTTAAACGTTTGTTATAACTATGCTGTCATACTACAGAGGGAATATACATTGTTATTTTTTAAAGCATATCTTCTGTGCATTTTATTCTTATGTCACTACTACTGTTTCATCATCTACTGTACTCAGTACTTCTGTCAAGGTCTTATATGATGGTTCTTGTGCATATACAGCTAAGTACCAAAAACAAGGCTCAGTAACTTGGGTTATTTATGCTTCTTTATCTCCACCTTGTCAGATACCCTGGGACCCAGTGTGCTGACTGACCTACAGTTTGAAGAGGAGGGGGCGCAGGGGCCCGTCCGAGCCTGGGCCTCCACATCGTTGGAGGCCTCAGACACCGTGAGGAGGCTGTGTGGCCTCACATCTGATCAACGACAGGTACAGCGTTATACACTCCCCAAGAATGCAGGATCGTTCTAGCTGTCATGTACACAATTTGGAGGGATCATCCATTAGCTCCATCGGAATACCTGTCCATGACTGATTGGTTTAATATGAACACTTAAACTAGACGTTGAGGAATAAACGTTCCGTTTCATCAGTAAGTACTTTTTCATTTCAGTGTTAGTTATTTCACAAGATAGGTCAGTGACATCACAGTTTGAGGATTCTATTGACCTGTGTACCTTAGATTTAAGTGGAAAAACCCAGTCTGTTTCCCATGTGCAAAGGGGTTTCCCTAAGTAGGTGTCTCCTGCCAAACCGACGTTTGCTTCCTTGGGTTTACGCATCGCGGTATACCTTCCCCAGAGGATTCTCCAGATGAACTGATGCTTTCAATTTAGTTTTCACACAGGAGCTTAGTCAAACTCAATCTGGCAACCCACCTTAAAGTCTGTTTAAATGGGACACGTTTAAAAGGCTAACCTGGCAATTCATCAGCCTCTCTCTCTGTCTCTCACTCTCTCTTTCTCTCTCTCCATTTTGTCTAATTTCTCACTTGTGTGTAATATACTTCTGCTTTGTGATCAGAATGACCCCTTCCCTGTCCTATTTTATTTGAACACACTGTAGCAGTCAGAGCTGTTCCTGCACTTGGCCTTCCAGCTGAGAGACCTGTCCCTCGCTCAGCTGCAGGGTCTCTGGCAGGACGCTTCCTTTAAGTGCCGCAACGACTGGTCAGTCTGTCTCCATAACTTCCACAGTGTTCTCTCTGCCCTTTACTCTGGTTTTCAACCTCCTGCACAGACTGCCTCAGTTATTTTGCTCTATGTAAATAGAGCACTCCTAATTGAGTTGAATGTAAATGATGCAAGCCTAGATAAAGCAGAGGTGGGAAGAAGCTTCTAGAAAGCTTCTTCTTGGTCCCTACTGGGAAAAATACACAACCCTCTGGCGCAGGTCAGACAAAGAGGAGTCTGTGTGTGGGAGAACTGCCAACTCCTCGCTTTCAATCTGTAGCTCCTCCCAAAGACCACATTACCCAGAAACCACTGAGAGGCCTGAAGCCACTGGGGCCTGTTGTTTACATGTAAACCACATGAGTTGTCACAGCATGTCTGTACACATAGGATGTTCTCGTGTCATTACTGTATGCCTCACACACATGGGTTAAGTACTGTGTATGGAAGTGCAATGATCTCATATGTTGTGTTGATGACGGTTGAGGCAGGCAGCCCCTCATGGACGCCCTCCCCGCCTGTGGTTCAGAGGAGTGTATCTTGCTGCTGACAGACCTGATCAGGGACCGGGAGATAGAGCAGGACCAAGCCCACTCCTACCTCTCCACCATGGGCCTCATCCCTCACCCTACCCCCCAAATCATCCACTCCATCAATGTAGGACATTGTAAACAGTGACGGAACATAATCAAGTGTTCGATACCTGTAGAAATACTGTAGAACTGTGCACTTCTGATCCTTGTTCTGCTGCTGTAGGTTTTTTACATGCACTATTTGTACATCGCTTTGGATAAAAGCGTCTGCTAAATTCATCAAATGTAAATCTCAAACCAACGCTATTTGATACAACTATCTCTGCCCCCAGGCCCTGTTGGATATCCCTGAGGTGAGATCCAAGGCTCTGCTGGCTGGTTCCTCACTGGTCCATCTGCTGTGCCTGAGGTCCTCCTGCAGTCACATCCCCCAGGTCCACAGCTTCCTGTTGACCCTGGAGGACATCCTGGAAACAGACTGTGGAGCAGAGGAACCAGCTCAGCTCACAGAGGTATCTAAGGAACTGTTATGAGGAACAGGATGTTGATGATGGTGTTGAAGATAAAGATGGTGGTGATGATGATGATGATGATAATGATGATGATGATGATAATGATGATGATAATGATGACGATGGCGATGATGATAAAGGACCAGCCATGATGACACCAATGTACAGGAGGAGTCCATATAGATTCCATACATGCTTCCCAACAGGTGCTCTATGCATTGAAAGCAGTGGGGAACGCTGGCCTCGCTGCCTCAGCCCTCACCCCCCAGCTAGCCCGCTGTGCTCAGAGTCCCTCTGCAGCCCTGGACCTGAGGCTGGCTGCTATCCAAGCCTTCAGACGCATCCCCTGCCGTGCTGACGTGAGTGACGCTAGTCTCGGCTCGTGATCCAAAACTGAGGCCACACAATGTTGATCTGTCTGTTTTTCTTACTGTGAACGGCGGCAGCAAGGTGTTCCTCCACACTGACTTGACCTTGAGGTGAAGTGGAGACTAGAAGGAGAGGGTTGGCGACGTGCCTGTGATTGACAGCCGTTTCCTCTCCAGAGGGGCCCCCTGCTGCAGCTGTACCGCTCCCTCCAAGAGGATGGGGAAGTGAGGATGGCGGCTTACCAGCAGCTCATGCGCTGTCCTGACCAGGAAGTGCTCCAGGTGGTGAAGAGAACCCTGAGCAAGGAGACCTCCAGCCAAGGTATGACGTGTGAAAACGTCAGGCAGAAGACCCACAGGGGTCTCCTATCACTGTGGACAAACACATATAGAGCAAAATGAATAAGGATTGGATTGTCGTTATCGTTTCTGGATTTTGTTATGCACATGACCAGAAGGGAAGTGACAGTCGTTTGTTGTGTCTAACAAGTGGGCTCCTTTGTGTGGAGTCACCTGACCCACATCCTGAGGACCGAGGACCCCGTGAAACAAGCCCTGATGGAGGTTCTTCCTGATGACATCGTCTCCAGAGACTTTGAGGCAGAACCTTGGAAATACTCCTCTTATTCAGACTATACTACCGACTCAGGTAATGAAGGCCATATTGGGTCCGTTGCCTGATGACGTGTGTCATAGAACATTCTAGTGGCACTGTGTAGATTTGAACATAGTCAACATGGCGGTTTCCATATAATTTATTTAGTTTGCACAAACTTAAGAATGAACAGAGTACTCCGGACCCATCATAGCGAAAGACACATACAAGATGCAACCTACAGGCGTTCGAGAGAGGGTGGCCATTTGTTTTAGCGCCGTTGTTTGTAATGGTTGTAGGAGTGACGAGAGAGTATATTTCGACGACATGTTTCTGATGTTTTGTGGGCTTTGTTTTCCAGGATTTGGAGTTGCAAACATTGAGGGATCCTTGGTGTTCTCTCCAAAGTCTTTTGTACCCCGCTCTGCAGTGGCTAACCTAACTGTGTATGTCCATGGGAGAGCCTTCAACCTGCTGGAGGTGAGGAAACAGAAGATTTCCTGCTCATGTAATGGTTTCAAAACTAAAGTAAATCATTATTATAGTGATGTGGATTTATGGAACTTTGTTCTCTCTGACAGTAGGAAGGGAATAATTTCTCATCTTCCCACAGGTGGACCTGCGTGCTGAAAACATTGAACCTTTTTTGAAGCGGATTTTCGGTCACCAGCCATCCTCTTCAGATCAACAACCCACCAATCCTGATGGAGAGGAAGCCGATACCAAAGAGAGGAAGAGAAGGAGGACAACAGCAAGTGGAAATGAAGAAGAGAGAGAAGACAGGAGAAAAAGCGATGAAGATGATGGAGAAAGCCAAGGAGGGACAGACTGTTTATCCAGCATGTACTGTTACCTCCACCAAGCCAGGACAATGGTGAGACGCTTACTTTCTTTGGTGCTTTCTGGCTGGAAACAAAACACAGTTTTAGTGAATGATAGTGAGTTAAAAATATAATCTCAAAATGTACAGTGCATTTTCTTCAGTTAGTTCATGGCTCTCTTTGTTTCAGTTTGCCGTAGGAAAGCCGGAGGAGGATAGGCCCCGGTGTTGGGTCGGTGTCAAGGTGTTTGGTAACGAGCTGACCATGTTAACCTGTGATGACCTCTACACTCAAGTGAAGCAGCTGTCACTCAATATGGCTGGGGTGGCAGTCAAGCTGCTAAAAGTAAGATTGACCAGTTTGAAAGATTTCAATATACTGAAATATATTTGCCATAGAAGTACCAGCACTGTACCTCTCTCTCTCTCCTTTTCTCCATCCCTCCCTCTCTCTCTCTCCCTTGCTGTCTTTATCTCTTTCATTTGACACTTCATAACACTATCATACAACCTATCTAGGGTATGTCTTACTACAAAAAAGATTGTGTCATCGTTCCAGGATTACATCATTTATCGCCACGCCCTTAGGTATCCCAGGTAACAGCAGTGCTCAGGTGAGCTGTACCCAGGAGGAGAGCAGACTAGCTGTGTTGGCAGAGTTACTACTTCTCTCTCCCTCTCCCTCTCCCTCTCCCTCTCCCTCTCCCTCTCCCTCTCCCTCTCCCTCTCCCTCTCCCTCTCCCTCTCCCTCTCCCTCTCCCTCTCCCTCTCCCTCTCCCTCTCTCTCTCTCTCTCTCTCTCTCTCTCTCTCTCTCTCTCTCTCTCTCTCTCTCTCTGTGGACCAGGGCCAGGAGGTGCAGCTCAACCACAGGGCAGTGCTCCTGACAGAGGAGCTGGTTCTGCCCTCCCTCTCGGGTTTACCCCTCAGGCTGTCCATCAACATGACCTCCTTGCTCTCCCTGCGCCTGAAGGGCAGCGCCAACTACAGAGACCCCGCCCACTTCTCCCTGGCAGGCTACATCAAACCTAAGTAGGTTTTTGTCAGCTCTCATTCACAGCCTCAAAAGTTCATGCAGCAACAGACAGACACAGGAGACAAACACAAATGCACACAACCTCACATGTTAGGTAATGATGTAATGTTTCATCTCCGCCTCTGCACACAGTGCCTACGTGGGCCTCTCAGCCAGGATGGGGGTGGATGGGGCCCTGGTTGCGGCTGGGGTGGAGTGGGCGGCAGAGCTGAGGACCTCCAGCAGCCTGGACGGTAGCGTACACTTGCAGGATGGACAGAGCCTCAGGGTGACCCTCAACACACCTGAGGACCTCATGGAGGTCATCTCGCTAAGGTGAGACATGTTCTACCTGTGGAAGTCAAATAATTTCTCATCACATATAGGTGGTCTTTGATTGTGGAGAATGCATTTTATGTATCAGCCTGTTTAAGAAGAATGTTTTATTCGTGTGTGGCACAGTTCCAGATTGTTCCATACTAGTGGAGACCATAGAGAGGAAATTAAAGGTCCAAAAAGCCGGGTGGAGAAGACCACCTGTACACCACCGAAGACATGTGAGTCTCCACTGGCAGATAGATGACACAACTGAACTACTATAGGCTGGGGACACTATGCTCGTCCCCAACTGGAGGCCTGTTTGAGATAGTGGCAAGGAATCAACTTATTACTGTAATAATAAGTGTTAACTGGTTCTAACATTGGAACAAAGCAAAGATGTTTGAAGGTCCTCAAAGCAAAGTTTGAGAATCCATGAGCCTGTGAATTGGGGTACCCCCTAATTCAGCCTGACACTACTGGTCACCTGTGACAGCTGTTAGGGTCTCACATGCCATATCTTATCATCATGTACAGAGTTCCAGTGCTTGAGCCAACATTTTGTGTGTCCTTTCCAGGGTCTAAGACGGTGGGATGGCAGCTGTGCTCCAACATGTCATACCCCATATCTCCCATGGGGATTAGTCTCCCCCCTCCTGGACCTGCTCACCTCTCTCTCAGACTCCTGAAGCTGGACAAGGGTCTTCACCAGTACCTTCTGGAAGCCTCCTACTCTCTACTCCGTCAGGTAGGTGCCCATCCAACCCTTTATGGTATGGGCCTGAGTGATATACTCATATCTGTCTGACTTCTTGTGAGAATCCCATGGGTAATGTTGTTCCTCATGGGCATGTTCCAGAGGGGCTCCTGGCTTCCTAGAGAGGCCTCTCTCCACCTCCTTCTGGCCACCCCTCAGTCCACTGTCCCTAGGGACATCTCTCTGGACGTGGGCCTCAGCCCCCAGAGGCTGGTCCTCAAGCTGACCCACCCCCAGAAGACCATCTACATCCAAGGTAGCTCTGGAAAAACGTACTACAGTGTTTTTCAGCTGAAGAAAATCACTATGCAAATGAAAATATATATGACATAAGTGTTGTTGATTCTTGAAGGACAACTGGATCAAGTGAAAAACATGCAAACTGTAAAGCTGGATCTTCTCATAGACAATGTTCATCATTATTATATAATGGTAGGAAGGTTTCGCTATTTCATTTAAGAGCATTAAGAATCAGCTACTTTTTCTTGTAGTAGGTGCTACTCCAGTGTGCATTTCCCTCCAATAGGGACTGATTGACACCCAGACCATCCAATTGGAGCAGAGGCTGCGGTATCACCTGGAGGCCAAAATGTCTCCTGACGGACGTCCAATGATTCTCTCAGCTAACGTCACTCGCGGCCTTGGCAGAAAGACCAGCTTATCCGCTGCTCTGAAGAATGTGTTCAAAGAAACTGCTTCTTTCTCTGGTATCATTGGGCCATTCTGGTTCATTACTGAATACTTCCTCAAATGATATAACACACTCAGTTTTGATACTACCCTGTTGGTGAAACAGTTGATGTTGTAAAAGTTTGCAAGTGTTTACAAAAGTCTTGGGCTGATTTGGACTATATTTCCACAGTGGTGTTGGAGCGAAGGCTGGATCAGGAACGCAGGCAGTATTCCGTGGAGGCAGAGCTTTTGCTGCCTGGCGTGGTCGGCAGTAGGATCCTGGGACTGATGGAACAGAAGGGCCCACGGTGGAGCTCCGCATTGAGGCTCAAATACGGCCTGCGCGGTGAGGGAGACCTACCATGCCAGGCACAGTGTCACCCTGACTGGAGCTCCTGTCTATGGCTCTAGATTCGAATTTAAATGCCATTATCGATCAACCTCTCCAAAAGCTCGGTGTGTGAAACTCTAGCTGTGGTGTGGTGGATGCCATGTAATTTTTTCATTCGCTGACCTTTGACCTCCATCACAGAAGAGTCTCGTCACCTGCGTCAGGAGTGCTACACCTCCCAAAGCCTGAGGACCGACAGAGACGCCAACCAGACCTACAGCGTCCGGGCCGAACACGAGTTCTACTGCTCCAACACGGCCCCTTTCAACCACAAGGTAACCTCCATGAGAAAGACCTCCATGATGCGGGCTGGGGACAACATGACTTGTGGCAGGCAGACAGACATGTTCTTGTCATGGACTGGTTCTTGTCGGGCTCTCCACACCTCCAGGTCCTGCTGAGGCATGAGGAAGGTCCCAGCCACACCAGGTCCAGTCTGGATATTAGCTACGGGAAACACTGGGACGAGATCAACAACAAACGTAGACTTCTCTTCAGCCAGTCCTTCAGGAACCAGTCGAGACATACTCTCACCAGCTACGCCCTAGAGGTAACAGACGATCCATACCGCTATAGACCTCACCTAACTGCTAGCTGTCTCTACTGTATGCCAGTATTCCCTAATTTGGTAAAGTGAAGTACATCATGATGTGTCTAAATGAATGATACTGTATGGTTCATTCAGCAGTAACAAACCCTTCTTACCCACCATCCTCCCCCTGTCTGTTCCTCCAGTTCAGCTTCCAGGTCCCAGAGAAGCATCTGAACTACAAGACCCAGCTGCTCCACTCTCACCTGAGGCAGAGGGGGGCAGAGAGCAGCACACACCTCAAAGTGAACTACAATGACCAGATGCCCCTAGTGGCTGGACTACACTGGAAGGATGCCTCTAAAACCACGCTGAGGAAATGGGAAGGTAGCACCAGACCCAAGTCTTAACCCATAGCTGTATATCCTATATAAATACAAAAATGCTCAATTTCACAATAAATGTTATTGATCCATGGTACACTGAATGTTTGGATAAGCCAGCCATGTGCACGAATGCATATCTGCCTGCTGCTTGAGCAGGTACGTTTAACATGGACACACCCTGGCTGTACATCTACACCACCCACAAGCTGAGCCAGCCCCAGCGACACACCCTGCAGCTCACCTCAGAGCTCACGGCCCGCAAGTGGCTGACCATCCGCAGTCTGGCCCTGGAAGGGCTCTACACGGCCAGGAGCAGGGAGAGGGAGGCCCGTCTGCACCTCTACACACCCACCGTCACATACCTCAAAGTAAGGGTTCAAGGCTATGGATCTGCCTGTGGGAACCAGCAAGGTCTGTTGTAAACCAATCCACCCAAGACACATGCAACCACCTTAGACAGAACATGACTCATCCCAACATGGTGAGATTGGGATGTTGACTACTGGTGTAGTCTTGTATGAACTAGTACCCATACAGTCAATTGACCCCTTTATCCCAGGTCACTGTACAGTATAGTTGGCATATGGAAATGTCCTTGTGGGCATGCACTCTAATATATAACTAAACCACTGATGTAAGTCAGGTGGCTGCGCGGTTAGGGAATGGGGCTAGTAATCTGAGGGTCGCCAGTTCGATTCGACAAAATGACATTGTGTCCTTGGGCAAGGCACTTCACCCTACTTGCCTCGGGGGAATGTCCCTGTACTTACTCTAAGTCGCTCTGGATAAGAGCGTCTGCTAAATGATTACATGTAAATGTAAATGTAGACGTACCTGTTCCTGAGGGTGCCCTTTCCAGGCAGGGGGCTGGGGCATGATGGGGAAGCAGGGTCTTAAGGCCTCCTGCTCCCTGAGCTCGCTGTGGAGCCCAGGCCTGAGGGGAGACCTCTCTCTGGAGACCACTAAGCACAGCCATACCCTGCAGATGGCCTCCACCTACGGCAAGCACAACCTGACCCTCACTGCAGCCCTCAACACTCTGGACAAGGTAGGTGGGAGGCTACACTATATGAGCGTTGGAGAATATGTGTCAGTGTGCTCATGGAGCAATGTATGGAATGTTCCTTAGAATCTGAGGAAGAGGCTGGTGATGATGAAGGTAGTCTTCTCGGAGCCTAAGAGCCCACCTATGGAGCTGGAGTTTGAAGGAGGAGTGGAGGAGCTCTTGAAGGAGAAGAGGATGTATCAGAAGAGAGCCATGCTTCTCCTAAGGTCTGCCTTTCATCTGAAACTACCTTGCCAATGATACGACCAGAAATGAGGACGATATGATGATAACGACGATTATGACGATTATTATTACAGACAGCCATTCCAGAACTTTCTACCAAGCCTGCAAATCCAGGAAACCTTTACAGTAGATCTCCACAAAGGTCTCTATATCCTTGAGTCCAAAGCCTGTCTCCCTGGCAACAGAGAGGCTATCCATACCCTCACCCTTGGGTACCAGCAATCCCGCCCGTTTGTAAGCTAACAACGTTATCATTACACTACGCTCACTTTGTGTTTAATTTGAATCGCTCCCCTCATTCTGTTCCTGGGTGTCCTGTATCTGTAGGTCTGCTCCTCCCTGACTCACCCATTCACCTCTCACACCATTCCTGCTGACTCAGAGGTCTGCATCACCGTGTCCAGCAACCAGGTGGGATACTAGTCTGAGCAGATAGACTATTGAAGTGCTTGGAAACTGAAAGACATCCTAACATCTCTTCAATACTCCATCCTCCCTCGCAGACCCAGCGAGAGGTGCAGGGTAGGGTTCGAGTGGGAAGGAAGGACAAGCTGACGTTCCTGGGTCAGGTCCAGTCCAGCCTCCCGGACTCACCCCAACATGGGCTTAGAGTCAGGGCCAGGCTCAGCCAGCTTTTCCAGGTAAACGAGGCTCAGCTTGGTGAATTCTGACAATCCCCATGCATAAAAGGAGCGTGGGTAATGTAGTTCTGCCTGCGTGTTTCCAGCTGCAGCTCCCTTCGTCTGTGGTAATGGAAGGAGATGTGTCCTGGAATACGGACATCAATAGTGGGTTTGATTACCTGGCCAGAGGCAAAGTAGGACTAGGCCGTCAGTCGTGCCAAGTAAGAGGATCTGTTCAACCACTGTGCATCTACACTGTTTACCTTTGACTCACTGCTTCAGTGGAATCAATAGAATGTTTGTTTCTCCCATCAGTTTTCAGCGCAGTTCAATGGGTCATCAGACACAGTCGGCCTGTATTCTTCTCTCAGTCATCCCTTCAAATCCAAGATCCCCAAAACTTTAGAGGTTGGTTGCCACTGTGCTTAGCTATATGCTGTGACACATACATTTGAAGTTTATGTTCATGCTTACCTTTGCATGCTGACTAAATGATTGGTCGTGTCTGGTCTCCAGGCTCAGGCCACTGCTGCGATGTTTGGTCTGAACGACAGGGCGAGCGGCGCTCTGAGTGTGAGGGCTGATGGGAAGGACCGGGCCGTGCTGGAGGCCCAGCTGTCCCACTCCCTCCAGAGGGGAACCACAGCCCTGGGACTCCACGTGAACCTGACCCAGAGTCTTCTGCCCACCGCTGCTGAGCTGTATCTGAACGTGTCCGCCAACATCTCCTCTCACAGGTGAGCGGGCAGTCCTTAGCGAGTCAGCTAGAATACACTGACCAGTGGATGGACTTTGTTACCGTGTCGGATGTGTTCATGTTTCGTCTTGCCGTCCATCCCTCTGCTCTCCCTCCAGCCTCTCCATGCTGGGTTCCTACAGGCAGGGAAGGGAGGAGATGTTGGCTCAGGTGAGAGGCTCCTTGGAGCACACCCCAGGGCTCCAGGTGGCTGTCTCTGGGGACCTGAGGCACTCCTTGCCCAGCCTCGCAGCTCTGCCCCCGGCTCTGGGGCTGGACGGGGCCCTGGGGCAGTCAGACACACTCACGGAAGGTAATATTCCTGCTGACAGAGCTGACTGTCCTCTTACTAAAACTGGGAATATTTTTGAAAGCGCTTAGTTTTGTGAGTGTGTGTGTGTGTGTTGCAGGACAGCTGCGAGTGAGAGTTGGTGAGGCTGTGTACAGTGTAGAGCTGAATCACCAGGAGGCGCCCATAGACTTCCAGGAGGCTGAGGAGGGAATGCTGGGAAATGAACTTGACGGAGCCCGCGATTGGCTGTGTGCCCGTGCAGGGGAGGAGTCACTGTGTTTGAACATCAGCCGCAAGCTGAGAGATCAAGGAAGAGTCAGAGCCCAACTCTCTCACTCTTCCTCCTGGCTTCATGCTTCAGGTGATGTATTTCTCTCTTCCTCTCTCCCTATTTCTCTCTCCCTATTTCTCTCTCTCTCTCCATCTCCCTCCCCCCCCCCCCCCCCCCCCCTCTCTCTCTCTCTCTCTCTCTCTCCTCTCTCTCTCTCTCTCTCTCTCTCTCTCCCTTTCTCAATCTCCCCCCCCCCCTCCCTCCCTCTCTCTCTCTCTCTCCATCTCCCTCTCTCTCTCTCTCTCTCTCTCTCTCTCTCTCTCTCTCTCTCTCTCTCTCTCTCTCCCTTTCTCAATCTCCCTCCCTCCCCCCCCCCCTCTCTCTCTCTCTCTCTCTCTCTCTCTCTCTCTCTCTCTCTCTCTCTCTCTCCCTTGCTGTCTCTGTCTCTTTCATTAGACACTTTTAAATAACACTATCATACAACCTATCTAGGGTATTTCTTACTACAAAAAAGATCATTTATCTCCACGCCCATAGGTATCCCAGGTAACAGCAGTGCTCAGGTGAGCTGGACCCAGGAGGAGAGCAGACTAGCTGTGTTGGCAGAGTTACAGGCTGGGTCCCAGGCATTGACTGCTGAGTTTAATGGGGGCAGGAGAGACTTGGCTACCCCACGATGGGAGCTCTACTCCAGGCTACAGCACAAAATCAAGGCTCTGGTTGAAAGAGGCCTTCCCAGCTCTGTGCAGGCCAACGGACACTACCAGGTGTTCATTTCCTCATCCTCTTCTTCACCTATTCACAGTCCTTTCTTCCCCTTGTTGGGCATTTGTTCCTTCATCCCACCATGACACATACCCTTTTATCTTCTAGATGGAGATCCAGGAAATGAGTACAGGGTTGTCCATTCAGGTGGAAGATCAGAGAAAAGTTGCCATCCTTGTGGCGGGTGGTAGGAGCAACAGCACTGCTGACCTAGTGCTGTCTCTATGGCAACAGCTGAGGCTCCTCGAAGGCCTCGTTCCATCCTCTCTACAGGTGAGGGCTTCAAACATCTCATTTCACATAAGTAACAGTAGCCAGAACCAGCTGATTTGCAACTCTTCTGAGCTTAGCTCTGTGTCTTCAAATATCTTCCATGACCTTCCCCTGCTCCCTCTTTGGTAAACAAACCACGCCGGTGGGGGTGGTGTTTTCACAGATGAACTGCACAGGAGGCGTTGCTGAAGACCGCCTTTCGGCCCAGTGTTCAGGAAGCGTGGCCGGCCGACCCATGGAGGTACGAGCCTTTCGCTCCCACAGACCACACAGCAGGCTATGCTACAGCCTGGCCTTAGCTTCCTCTAACCTCAATACACAGGCCAAAGGCTGCTACAGCCCCACAGGTCAGACTGAGCTCAGGGCTAACCTCACTCACTCCTCCAGGCTTCTGCGGTTCACCCTGGGCCTGCCCTTCAACTCTAGCCTCAGGCTTATGCTCCGGCCTGGGCCTACAAGGTGGGCCCTGGGACTTGGATTGTCTGCAGGCCCCTGGAGGGGGGACCTGAGTGGTGGACTGAGGCTGGAAGCAGCTGGGCTGTATGGCTGGCATGGGCTGGTTCAGTACGGAAGCCCTAGTGTCTCACACAAGGCTGAAGTCAGAGGTCGGGTGAGGGTGGAGAGCCGGTGTCACCTCTGGGCTGACGTCAGCGGGGTGTGGGACTCCGTCAGCTCCAGTCTGGTGGTGTCGTCCAGGTGTGGGGGGTTGACCAGGGTGGCCTGGGTGAAGGTGTGGGATGGGGCTGCCGCTGGTCAGAGCAGGACCTCGCTGACCGTACTAGGCTGGGCTGGTACAGACGGACTCAAGGGCTCCGTGAGTCTTCAAAACAACCAGGACTCCCTGCACTGTCTGCTCTCCCTGGTACTGAAGAAGCAGAAAGCTGAGCTGGGATGGACCCTCCAGCACCAGTGGGCCTCGTTCTCCCCCACCATCCCAGAGAAGGTGGACGTGCACGGGTCAGCTCAGCTCCAGGACGCCTCACTCTCAGGCAGTGCGAGGATCTCCCTGGACTCGCGTTCAGCCCAGCTGGAGGTGAACGCGGCCTGGGCCCCCCACCTCTCCATCAGGGCCATCCTCCAGCACAGCCTGGACGCCCTGAAGGACGCTGGGATACCAGAGGACGCCATTGTGAGTGTGTTAGTGGGGTCCAGCCAGGCCCAGGTGGAGCTGGAGAGTGCTGCCTGTGCCGTATTGGCCCACGGGACTCTTCGTAAAGGACAAGGAGTAGGAGAGAAGAGGAGTTGGAGTCTGACTGTCCGTCAACGTTGTGTTTCCCTGAAGGTCAGACAGGAAACATGGGGGCAAAGGTCATCCTGGAACATGTTTCCCAGCCTGGGGAAGGGAGACATCTCATCTTGAGATGACCCTCCGCATTCCTAAACATTCACTCAGCCATTCACACGCTGCAGCCACAAGGCCGCACATTACTTCATCACACTACTTTATCAATACGTGCTGAAATGTTCAGTCAAGGAATGAAGATAAATGTATTTTCTTCCTTTCCTCCTGAAGCAGCCACAGTTCTCATACAATTGTCCATGTCAAATCAGTTACTACTTCTATATCAGTGAAAGGAGGAATGTATTTTGACTTTATTTATGGTATATCACATGCAATCCCTTGCCCCAGCTTGTGACAGCTCGTGTCTCTGGCTTCTCCACAGACTCTCCTCCCTCCTCAGTTCTCCATGAATGCCTCACTGCTCCACGCCGGCTGCTCCACCCGTCTGGACACCCACCTCCATGCTGGGGCTGAGGAGCGGGGGGCCCTGAGCCTAGCCACATCATGCCATCCGCACCTCAGCCTCAAAGGCTCCGCTCGGCATTCCCTCGGGGCCCTTCGAACCCTGGGCGTCGCCCCTCGCGGTGCCCTAGTCCTGGCTCTCTCAGCCGAGGGCCACCCTGGTGTGGAGCTGGAGCTGGAGCTGGGGCTGGAGCTGGAGCTGGAGCTGGAGCTGGAGCTGGAGCTGGAGCTGGAGCTGGAGCTGGAGCTGGAGCTGGAGCCGTGCTACATCCGGGCTAGCGCAGGGGACAAAGGTGGATCGGAAATAAAGACAGACCACTCGACCTGGTTTGTCAATGTGACCCACTACTGCCCAGCCCTGCAGGTAAGGCCTGAGGAAAAGAAAACATTGAGAAAGACTCGCTTTTTATCCCCACTTTGTATAACTGTTATCCCAATTATCTCCATATCCTTCCAATAACCCTGGATGTGTCAGTGAGTAATGAGAAGGATCAAACGTAATACCCTGGCACAGAATTCTGACGAAAACCCGCAGATTTTCAAATAGAATGCATTGGTCTGGGGCAAAATGTAAATAAACTTCTCAACTCATATTACGTCTCTTTTTATTAAAACATTAAAATGCTAGGAATTGAAAAGGAAATACTTATCGACCAAAATTACAACAAGAGACAAGGCCAGGGAGTTTTCGGGCGATCTCTATGAGGATGTCAGTATGAAGTGTGTCAACAATCAATCGACCATATTCTGCGTCAAACTGTTGTGGAACATCTTTGGTCGCTCCGACATAATAACAGGAAGGCTAGCGGAATTCCACGTATTACGTTTGGGCCTGGTAATGAGTTAGATGAAAGTGTTTCACCACATAAAACAAGAACACACTCCACTCCTTTGCAACAGCGAATCCAAATCTCGTCAAGCCTCATTTTTCATGAGTGACCATCTAGAACATTCTTCCATAGATTGTGTGGCCATGTGTGTTCTGCCCAGTGCAGGCCTGGTACCAGGGTCATGTTTGTTTTAACAGCAGAGCTCCCTCTCTCTGATTGAGGCAATGGTGTGTGATTGACAGGTCTGTGTGGATGCAGCTGGGCCTATGATTCTGCCTTGTTTACCATCTGAGGTCGGGGGGGGGGGGGGGCGTCGAGTCGAGTTAGGATTGGGAGAAGGGATAGGGAGGGTTTGATGTTGTTCAAGTTACAATGTCAATGACTGAACCATAGACATTTATAATTGACTTATGTAACATGTTTATTGTTCGTTTGTACACACAGTGCATGTTAAATATTGTCATTAAAGAGTCAGATTTGTATATACAGAGATCATAGATTATTGGGATTTATCACTGCTGCTCCTCCGTGCGTGTGTGTTTTCACAGGACACTGTCCTGCCTGAGTCTCTGGTTCTCCAAGGCCTCCTGTCTGTGGCCCCCTGCCAGCTGGCCCTATCCTCGGCCCTGAGGGTCGACCACCATGACCTGACCCTGGAGCTGGGCCAGTCCTGCAGGCCCCCTCGCCTCTCTGGGACCCTCACACACTCCTTTCCCGGCTTGCGTATCCGGGGCCTGCCCTTAAGGACCAGCGTGGAGGCGTCGGCCCCGGGGGGCGTCGGCCAGACTGGGGCCCTGCTGATCGAAGCTGGGCCCTGTCACATCAGAGCCAGAGGCACCATGGGGCCCAAAGGAAGGACAAAGTGGTTATGGGCCACTGAGTCCGAATGCCCATTCCTACAGGTACCGTTTACCTATAAAATAAATCAACCTATCCTGCAAAGGCTTAAAGCATAACTTACACAAACCATAACTTACGCCCCCCCCCCCCCCCCCCCCCCATTCCCTCCTCCTCCTGCCCCAGACTCTCGGCCTCCCCTCCCAGGCCCATCTAAACGGTTCAGTGGGGCAGGATGACCAGAGCGTCTGGACGGCAGCAGTGGATGCAGGTGTGGAAGGGGAGCGGGGTTCCCTGAGTCTGACTGCAGGGGCCAGCCCTGGGCTGAGGCTGGAGGGAACGCTCAGTCACAACCTGACCGTGCTCAGCACCGTACCAGGCCACGGCAGGCTGCTGGTGACGGGCAGGGCGGGAGCCCAGGGCTACGACACAGAGGCTCAGCTGCAACTGGGCCGGTGTGGTGTGGGAGCCTCTGGGACTGTGATGACAGGCCGTCGCCTGCAGGGGGTGCTGGTGTACCACAACAACTGCACTACACTACTGGTGGGCCGAATACTGTAGTTCTATATGCAGTAAGTACAAAGTCGATGTTTTCATTTACACTCAGTTCTTGCCTTATAGGAATGGGGTAGTCCTGGTACTATGACAGCTTCTGGGTCACTGGTCAACAACGTGACCGTCCTGGAGACGCAGGTCTCCATGGCGATGGATGACAAGGAACTGCAGGCTTCAATGGCCGTGAGGACAACTGAGGTGCTTACCTACAATGCTTCTCTCACAGGCCATGTGGTGTGTTGAGAGGAAACATTCCTTTCCACGTTCAAAACCCCCGAACACAGACTGTGGTGTTCACAGGCACCAATGTCCCCGTATCTCTCTGTGTGTGTCAGGGACAACAGGAGATGTCTGCTCAGCTCAACCACTCTGTACCCCTGCTGACCAAGGCAGGGCTCCCCGTCAACGCTGCCATCGCAATGCTGTCCGAAAACCATGGCAACGGCTCCTACCACCAACTCCTCCACTGCAGCGTAGGAAGGCAACAGGTAGGGGCTGATGCAGACTGACACAAGTTTTGGTTTTGAAGTGGGGTATTACTTTTTGTGTTGCTGCTCTCTTTTAGCGTTTGTTGAAGTGGATGTTATTGTTTCAAAACATGTTTTTGCAGTTAACTGAGGTCTTGACCGTGGAGAGGACTGCTTGGATGGCAAGCGTGAAGAGCTACCTCAATCACACCGTCAGCTACCTGAGGACCTGGGGCTTTCCTGAGAACAACAGGATCCAGGTTGGATCTTCTACTGAGGCCTTTAGACGGAGTTCCCCATAAAACTCTGATTCATCTGTGGGTAACTGTCGTGGAATGTACTGTGTGTTCAGCTCGAGGTCGGTGCTGAGGATGGAAAGAGCTTGAGCCTCCAGTCCCAGTTAGGAGCTCAGCAGGCAGGCCTGGGGCTCCAAGTGACTGGCTTGCCCCTGAGCATGGAGCTCCAGGGACACCTGTTGCATAGCTGGCGCTGGCTACAGGAGAGAGGCCTGCCACTGACCATAGAGGTAACATCTTGGCCCTCATCGTGGGTCAGGCAGCTTGCCACCCTTTTAGACCAGAACGGATCAGTCAAAGTAAACCCAGATATTTCTCCAGCTGTAAAAATAGTGCAGTGTGTTTCTGGGTGTGACATTGAACATGAAATCTTTATCATCTGGTCTCCACTCCTTTCCTCCAGGCCTTGTGCTCCATACGCGGGCCCCTGCCCCAGATGCGGTCCAGGGCTCGCCTCTCCTTGGACGGACACAGGCTGCTGGCCTCCAGCCTGAACATTAGTCTGGCTTATGGACGTCTGGCCATGCTTCTCTCTCTGACTCCACCTGCCTCTTTCCCAACTGGCTGGCAGCAGAGTGTGGACACAACCCTAACTGCACAGATTACAGGTTCATTGTAGGGCTTTTGTGGAAAGAATGACAACAAAAGGCTGGTTTGGCCTGCTTCTGTCTTCCACTACTCCTCAGTGTTGGAACTCTTGTCCCTCCACAGGGCCTCTTAAGAGTGTACTGGCAGACATCCGCCGTGGTGACAGACAGCTCCGTGTGTCAGGGGACCTGAGGGGCTTGGGGGTCCATGGAGGGTCTAGAGAGGCCCGGGTCACACTGCTGCACAGCGTACAGGGACGGGCCAGCCCTGCTCTGCAGGTGGCCTCCCCCCCTCTCTCACACACACACACACACAAACATGCGCACACACACAGTATAATATACTGTGTATATACAGTATTTATATATATTGTACATGTTCTGAATCAGATCTTAACCTGTGTGTTTGTGTGGTTGTGTGTGTGTGTGTGTGTAGGTGGAAGCTTGGGGTAGACTGACTGATTCTCAGCTGAGGTGCTCTATGGCTGTGAACCCAGAGCTCAGCTCCTCTCTGGCCCTCATTGTCCAAGGGTATCACCTACAGGACAGGTACACACACACACGAGCACACAAACACAGTCAAACACCCACATACACACATATGAACATGCATGTTCATGCACACAAAATATGTAGTGTGCGTTGACATGTGCTTTTGTCTAGTAAGGAGTTAACGATGAAGGTGGTCCAGAACATTCCAGAGCTGCAGCCCTACCTGCCTGCTCAGCTCAACGCCAGATCTCAGGTAAGCCGACAAGTATGCGTGTCATTTCTCACAGATGAGGGAGATTCGCTTTCATCTGGAATGAACCGTTCCTTCTCCCGTTGTGCCTAGTTCAACCAGTCCAGCTCCAGTATGAGGGGACTCCTGGAGCTGGCTTCAGGCAGCAGGAGGCTGTGGGCACTGGTGGAGTTAGCTGTCCTGGAGGGGGGCTTCAGACAAGCTGTGGAGCTCAACCACTCCTTCCCACAGGTACTGTAGGGCCTCCACTACCACTTCACCAGAGGGCACCGGAAAATCCCCTCACTGTGTGCACCCACTGTCATATGAGGCCGAGTGGTCACTCCTCTGGTGTGTGTGTGTCCAGCTGAAGCCCAGGACGGTGGCGGTGAGGACGCTGTATGAGAGGGGGAAGTGGAGCCACCGTCTGCAGCATGGGACAGTGTGGGGGGGCCAGGAGGTCCGTGTGGCGGGGCTCTACTCTGCCCCTCCCCATCTGGAGCTGGGAGACCACTCTCTCAATGGTATTACTGTACACCACCACTCATGATATACACAAGGGTCTCCCTTTTTGGGGTGAGGGGGGTGGCAAAGGGCCTGAATTGAACCCGGGCCCCTGCAGTAAGATCTCAGCCCATGTGCTATATGCTCTACCCAGTAAGCCACCAGGGGGACCACCAAGTTTTCTACACCAACCAACAACAGTGAAATCAGTGAGACTGCATTGCACTGTACATAATCCTATATCTTTCTTTCCGCGTAGTCCAGATGGCCCATGTTCCCCGGGGGAGCAGTTTAGATGTGACACTGGTCCGTTCTGTCCGAGGCAGCTTGGACAGTGTCCAGCTGGGCTGGAACAGGCACGGACGTCTGGAGCAGGTCAGACTCACCCCGGTCCAGCTACAGTATACCAGGAAGTCGGTAATGGTGTGTGTCTGAAAAGTGTGTGTCCATCGTTCAGGTCAGGGTTGTGAGCTCGTGGAATGGTACAAGAGAAACCAGTGAGACCAGACTGGAGCTGAAGCAACCCTTCACCTCCACACTCTCCCAACTCCACCTCCACACTCTCTCTCAGAGCTTTGCCGGGGAGCAGAGGAGCAGCCAGCAGGTACACACCAGCCTAAATATGGATACACTGTCTCACCAACGCAGACACACACACACGTACAACCACACGTTTCATTGTGTGTGTCCTGTGTACCCAGACGCATCTCTCCTGGGACAGTGGAGTGCCTATGAACGTCTCCCTCACCCTGAACAGACAGTGGCAGAATAACTCCAGCAGGGGGCAGGCTTGTGGCCTCTTCTCACCTGGACGGGTACACAGCAGATCGGTCCCCCACAGAATCGGGGTGTGCTAAGTTGTATACATGCCCTCTTCATTTCATCAGTTGTTCTTAATTTGCTTTGTGTGTGTATGTGTGTGTGTGTGTATGCATTTGTGTGTTCGACCATCAGGCAGTGGTCACCTCGCCTGTGAACGTTGAGGGCTGTGTCTCCGTGGCCCAGGAGGGGAACTCATATTCCCAGAATGCTGTGCTGAAATGGGGTGACAGGAGTGTCAGACAAGGCATGAAATATCAGGTACTAATTCAGTCAGTCAGCCTCTTCAGTCGGAATTCAGCTGTGACACTGCATCTCATGTTGAGGTCATTCCTGCTTGATTTTATTTCCAAGTTTTCGATCAGGATATCAAGTAATTAACCCCCCTTGACATTTAGACATGCATCATGTACCTTTCAGACGAACGAGTACTCAAATAACGTTCAGGTGAGGGATCTCCATGTTTC
Organism: Hypomesus transpacificus; assembly: GCF_021917145.1. Classification (NCBI taxonomy): domain Eukaryota; kingdom Metazoa; phylum Chordata; class Actinopteri; order Osmeriformes; family Osmeridae; genus Hypomesus; species Hypomesus transpacificus. The sequence continues at coordinate 3,181,552 of NC_061069.1, forward strand.
CATTCAGCACATCCCTGTATATGTGTCCCTACAGAGGGTTCCTGGAGGAACACACACACTCCGGCTGGAGGCCGGAGCTGACAAGGTGTCCCCCGGCCCCTGTTCCTCTCATGCTCTCCTGGCCCAGGTCCACACCAACCTCAAGGACAGGATAGAGCACCACCTCCAGCTGGACCTGTGCCCCCCACACCCTGTAAGGCTGACGTTTGCATTTTCACTGCTTGGACTGTATGTCCTTTGTTAAGGCTGAAGGTCATTGTCATTGTCATTTGCCAGTCACTAGCCTGGTCTGGGGACCACAGAGTGAACGTGGGGGCAGAGCTGTTGTACAGTCAAACCCGCCTGTCTGTGACTGGACAGCCCGCTTACTACTGCAGCTTCACCCTGGGGCTCATCAACTCCTCCAGCGCCCACTCCACCAACCTCACCCTGTTCACTGAGGTAGGGACGGCTATGATATAGAGTTACGTTCAGGTAGCAAAGTGGGGCCATTAACGTGTGTGTGTGTGGCTCTGTGTCTGGGTGTGTGTTGCAGTCCACAGTGGGTAACTGGAGTGCAGAGGTGGGGGGCAGTGCCCTCTCCTCCCCCCAGGGCCCTGGGGTCCAGATTCAGGCCAGACTAGACCGCAGTGAGCAGGTGTGGCTGAAAGGGGCTCTAGAGGGCCGATGTCTACAGACTGCAGCTGGATACCACAATGGCGAGTATAGTTTTATCCAAGTACATCCTGTTTATGAAAAGAATGAATGCTAACCAATTGTGTAATCTGTGTGTTTACTGGGATTTTGTGTGTGTGTGTGTAGCACAAGGCCCAGATGAAGACCTCTCACTGGCTGTGTGTTTGGAGGGTCGGCGAAGGTTAACCCTTAAGGCCCTGAGACGAGATGACGGCGCCGAACCAGTGACACTCACGGCTGTCACTCTAGGGATAGCCAATCACAGTCTGATTTTCAGAGCGAGGGGATGTGCAGACGACCTATGGGAAGTGGAGGTAAGAGAACCACAACCGATAGTAAATGACTGACCCTTCTGACAATGCAATGCTTTCGAGTTAGCCTGATGGTTCTACCATTCATCTCCATAGACTCGGGTCCACCATCTGGGCTCCCTGTTGAGAATCAAGCTGCTGGAGAGAGTTCAGAAGTTACATCATGTCCTTGTAGAGTTCAGACAGCAGGTATTCACCACTGGTCTCCTGGACAATAGAGCCAATGTTATTTGCACGCTCAATAGAGATTTCCGAAAGTAACATTAAATTTGCAGTATGTAATGTAAATCCAAAACGCTACTATCAATCGAGGGATGTTGTGTGTATAAAATAAGAAAGAGGTCAGCGTCATATTTTTTACTTGAATTTGGCTCTCCAGTCAAGAGCCAGTAAGTTGCTCCAGGAGCTGAGTGCTGTGCCCCTGAGGCTGACCCAGAGAGCAGAGGCCCTGCTGGGCCAGAGGGAGGGAGGAGCGTGGGCCGTCTGGAGCTCCAGCCACCTGCGCCGCGCCCTGGCCGATAGCCTGCCACGCCTGCTGGTGCTGCTGGAGCACATCTCCCGCCTGGGACAGCAGGAGCTCAAGAGTAAGACTCCCCAGCCAGGACACCCGGCCTAACTGACCTCATCTCTACCTTCATGGTGGAGTGTTGATATTAAGGGGTTCCTCTATGTGTAACTGTGTGCATGTGTGAGCACGGCTGGCGGATAACCGCCAGCTCTCTGTCCCTCCTCCCCCAGGACCCATGGCCACTTTGGCAGGGGCGTACCATGATGTGACAGGCCAGAGGGTGGAAGCTGTATGGCGGGGGGCGGTGGAGGTACGGACAGCTAAACTGGTGGAGCTTCTGTCCCCCGTCCTGAAGAGCCATCAGCTCAGACTGCTGGCCCAGACGGGTATCCTCGCCCTGGGCACAGGTCTGGACCTGGTGGGTAGCTCTGCTGGTTCTGTCTTGGTACTGGTCTGAGATGCACGCTACATTAAATCTATTTGTAATCATTGTACCTGTAAAACCTTCCTCTGTGTGAATGTGTGTGTGTGTGTGTGTCAGGTAAGCCATCAGACTGTCCAGTGGGTTGAGGGCAGACTCGCAGCCTCTCTCGCCGGTCTGAGGAGACGTCTAGCCTCCATCTACAGACTCTCCCCCAGGTACAGTCTCACCCACCCTGCCTCCACCTCCATCCCAACAACACCCGTCGGTGAGTTTCTCATGCCTGTCCCCCCCACCCCCCTCTCCCAGACAATGCTCTGTGTCCGTAACCGTGGCCCTGCCCCTGCCGCGGGGCTCCTGGTCCAGGGTGGGGGAGGCCGGGCTGGTGGAGGTGCTGCTGGAGGAGTGTCTACTCAAGCCCCTGCAGGCCCTCTCCTCCATGAGGCCCGGCGCGGAGCTCTACCGCCTCAAGAGGAGGATCATGGACAGCCCCTTTGGACGTGAGGCTGCCCCTCTCGAGAGCTGGGCATCTCCTGGGCTCTGGCTCTTGACTGCTTGGAAAGACTTGTTCAGCAGTCATTTAGTCTCTCTCTGTCAATGTTGGGGTCTCTCGGTTTTTGGTCTCTCTCTTTCCCAGTATCTCTCTCTCTCGCTCTGTTTCTGTTCTTTGTCTTTCTCTCTCCCTTCTGTGTTTCTTAATTGTTTTTCTATTCTTCTCTCTCTCACTTACTCCACGACTTTCCTTCTCTCTCCTCATTAGATCAAGCTCTCCTGGTGGCAGACCAGTTTGTAGTTACGTTTGATGGCCACCTGTTTGAACTACCAGCCCAGTGCCCACTCCTCCTAGCCCACGACGTCCACGACAGCTCTTTCACTGTGCTGCTGAACACAGACGACTTCCAGCACACCCTGGTGGTGGCGTCCAACAACAGCACTGCCACCATTCATCAGAATGGACAGGTCAGGGTTTTTATCCAATGGAGTATTGTGTCATAAATAAGAATAAAGAAACACAGATCAACAGTGTTTTTTTATGTTTATGAAAATAAAGATTTTTATTTTCCACTATAATGGCAATCCCTGATTAAACTAATACCACTGCAGGTGAAGGTCAACTGCCACGGAATTCAAACATCCTACAGTGACAACGGATTGGTCATCAAGAAGGACTCAAACCTTGTAGAAGTATCCAATCAAGATGGCATGTCAGTGTCATGTGATCCACTGCTTGGCGTGTGCAGTTTAACTCTAGATGGCTGGTTACATGGTGAGAAAACAATGTATCCTGTGTTTAGTTCATCTATGATATTTGCATGCATCAATGCAAAGCTAATAATACATTAAATTGTGTTTTCAGGTGTGTCTTCTGGCCTCCTGGGAACCAATGATAATGAAGCAGGAAATGACTTAACTTTTCCTGATGGATTGCAGGCTGACAACATTGCTGACTTTGTACACAGCTGGCAGGTTGGCAAAGACTATTTCTAGAACATGCTCTGTGTGTTTATCTTTTATGTTCTTTCATTTGTATTGGAAAAAAACATCTGTGTCTGCAGGTGAGGCCAGAGTGTGGTGGTGAACCGACGTTAGCAGAGCCCTGTGCTAAAATGGCGTCTGACCCAGTAAGCTGTGGTTTCCTCTTCTCCGCCCCTGACTCTCCACTGGGCTCATGCTTTAGAGTGGTGAGTACACTAGTCTCTCACACGCCATACATTTTAATTTGTTCATTATGCAGACACTTTTATCCAAAGTGACATATGAAAAGTGCGTTTAGGAAGTACAGTAAATAATCATGGCCTAGAAATGCACAGTTCGAACAGAATGTTCAGCCTGGATGGTAAAAAAATAAAAAGGTAAAAAAATACATAAATAAAAATGAATGGCCCCATTCATTTAACGTTCCCCCAAATTCATAATCTTATTATATCTTTGCTTCCTCCTTCTCAGGTGGACCCGGCCCAGTTCCTACGGGTGTGTGAGAGGAGCCATTGTGGGTCTGTCCCAGGCCCTATCAGAGGGCCCTGCAGACTGGCGGCTGCTTTTGTCCACATCTGCCAGAGAAACTACGTTCCACTGGAGCTCCCTGTTCAGTGCTTCGCACTATAGCCACTGTTTTGTGTTCCATCAAGAGCTAGCATCAGTGCCAACACAAGCTGCAGTACTCTCGCGTCCTCGTCTTAGACAGGAGGGTAGCAGATAAGGGGCTTGATGGAATCCAAACCCATGTTGAGAGAGAGCTTGGCCCTGGACTGTGACGAGGTCAGTTTACAGCCCGAGACACACTGTCCTACAAAGATGCTGTATCAGACCACTTGTAGTCCAGAGCTGTACTGCATGAGTGCTTCACTTTTCATTCCTACCATGTTTGTCTGTACATACACAGACTGTTGTTATTCATTGTTAAATGCCTCTGGCTGTGATGTTTTGTAGAGTAGCCAATTGCTACGTGTGGTAGTAATTAAAATAATGATCTGTGACATTCCATCGTTTGCCTAAATACACTGAAAAAAAGGTGTTTCATTTGGAATGAAAAATATAAGTGAAAGGTCAACAGATGATAAAACAAGAAAAAAATTCAGATATTACACAGATACTATGGTTGAACTTTAATGTGATTGTCTTGAAATTGTTTCTCACTTTCGTATCCATTTTCATATCTTACAATGAATGTATTATGTCCATCAATGACCAGACCATTGAAATAAAAACCTGTACTTATTTGAAGCTACCGCTGGCGTTCTTCTCAAACACTGAAAGCATGTTGCCTCTAAAAGATATGTAAAGCATGTTGCCTCTAAAAGATATGTAAAGCATGTTGCCTCTAAAAGACAGGTAATGCATGTTGCCTCTAAAAGATATGTAAAGCATGTTGCCTCTAAAAGATAGGTAAAGCATGTTGCCTCTAAAAGATCGGTAAAGCATGTTGCCTCTAAAAGATAGGTAAAGCATGTTGCCTCTAAAAGATAGGTAAAGCATGTTGCCTCTAAAAAATAGGTAAAGCATGTTGCCTCTAAAAGATATGTAAAGCATGTTGCCTCTAAAAGATAGTTAAAGCATGTTGCCTCTAAAAGATCGGTAAAGCATGTCGCCTCTAAAAGATCGGTAAAGCATGTTGCCTCTAAAAGATCGGTATGTAGTTGTCGATCTTGGACTTGTGCCTCTGCGTGACACACTCTGCGATCCAGAGGACGTTGCGAACCTCCTGCTCCTTCAGCCGGACGTAGGAGTAGAATACGCCCAGGTGGAACTGCTGCAGGAAGGCCAGCATGTTCAGCTTCACCTGTGAGAGAGGGCACCGGGAGGGGGAAAACACATTGGGAATGCCATCATCTGTTGAACCGATTAAACCGTTTCTGTGTGTATTTGAGTTGAGATGTTTTGGGTCACTCATTTCCATTTAGTCAGATCAGGAGCTCGACGGCAACAGAATAAAAAGTACCTCACGCTCAAAGAATCTGTCCTCCAGGGTCTTGGCTTCAGACTCTGCTTCTGCATCATCGAAGATGAGCTTATACTCCTGGGGGATGGATATCAGCTCAGTTACTACAACGATGCAGTCCAAGTACTATTCGTCCTGCATGGATTTGCCAAGTTGAAAACCCACTTGGCTCCAATATGTATCGACAGATTCATGTTTCAATTCCATAAAGAACTGTGGCTGAGGTGACTGTAGGTTATCACCAGTCTTACATGGTAGTAGTCCGCCACAGCCTTAACTTGTTCGTAGTCCTCTGCCCTTGACAGCATCCGGAGGCCCTCTGGGTGCAGTGTCCCACAGGACGGGTAGAGGGCGCTTCTCTCCCCCCCACTCAGCTCCGTCCCAAACGAGTTGACTGTGATGATGAAGGCTCGACAGTCAGCCTCAAACTGCATCATGTGCAAACACGTGTGCACACACATGTGCACACCCACACACACACGCACACACACACACACACACACTGGATACATAACAGGATACACAAATGTGGTAATACATAATCTTACATAACATCTATAGAGTTGTAGAATGCATTTAAATAGGTATATAGTTCACATAGCTTACCACAGACATGTGAAATAGTTAACTTTAAAACATACTGTAATTTTATTTAAAATTACAAAAGTTTGCAACTATGTGTGACTAATTGCGAGTTGAACAGAGGAAGCTACTGATTAGGCCTAATTACAGTACCTCCAGGATAGGACACATAATATCCTCTGTTGCTCCGCCAAGCTTACTGCAAAATGAGTGAAAGGACTCTATATATGCCTGTCCACAAGACAGAAAAGACAAAACAGGTTAGGTCACTGTCCTCTCACTTGCTGAGAACCCCTGGTCGTCTTCGAACAGATTTGTGGAAGACCCGGACCTCGGATTCTCTAGAACACAAACTGATCCACAAAGCTGCTCCATCAGAGCAGCTGCCCAGCTGCAGCGGCCTGTGTGTCATACTATCACAATGTACATGCAGCAAAGGTTGAATACATTAGTTTGGAATTACTTTGACATGGTCACCCTCTTTCTTCACTCCATCACACTTATTGGGACGAATGCAAAAAAAAACGTTTTTCTTTCCTCACTTTGTAGAGTTTGTTCCTGAGGATCTCTGCCCCCATCTCATCCAGGTTGGACTCAGACACAGCATCCTGGAAGAAAGGACCTGCCGAGACCAACAGACACATGGATGACGGTGCGATCAGTGGAAGATGTAGCATCTATCTATCTCTGATACAGAAGGTACATGTTACTTGACAGCGTTGACAATATCATACTGCATCCAGCTCCAGATACATTTGTTGGCAGCCCAAGGCCAAACCTATACATATGGTCAGGATCAACACTAGTATGTAGGGCACGACATGGTCTGCAGACGTGCTCACCATCCCACCACAGATACACTCAAAACAACCAGTCTGATCACTGTCTGATGAACAAATCTGATCTTCCATTTCTCTGGATACTATTTGGTACCAAGTTTCCCTCTAGCCCCTGCCTCAAGTTATGAGACTGGCTTGTCGTAGGAAAGTAGCATTTACCCAGAGGAGTGTCAACCAGGATGGTGCAGTAGAGCTCAGAGGGGGTACGGGCGATGCCAACCGCTGCCATCTGGTCAAACACTCCCAACGGGTGACACCGTGGCAACAGCTCAGATATGTCTTTCTTCCTCAGGACACCAGTAATCAAGAGCACCACATTGTCAATCATGTAGCTATACCTATGGCAACAGAGAAAGAGCAACTCAAAATCCTTCACAATCTTACCCTTTTATCTTTTGCCCACTAACTGTAAGTAAACCCTTAAACTGCCAGTATTTGGTTGATATATAAATGGTTTAAGTGATGGAAATGTCTGTAGTCATAAAAAGTGATATAGGAGAGAACAGAAGGATGGATTTATAGACAATTTTAAGTGGGCTGTGTTACTAGAAAGAGGGATTAAGCACTGACATGCAACTTACTAAGTAATGTGTAACCCCTTGGGGACTCATAGCTTCCTAATTCTTTACAGAAGCTACAAAAGCGTCTCTATATTTGGATGTCTGTTTTATGGGTTCAAAAAAACTCTAGATTGATCTGGAAGTACCTGGTTCAAGTGGAAAGAATGCAGCCAGGTATCTATGAATCACTCCTTATTCAATGACAACTAAAGAGAATGCAGGGAGGATGCAGAGGAGTATGACCTTGGAGTGCTTATTAGTTCAGCCCAAACTGGGATTCCTAGATTCCTAGACTTTCCATGTGATTCTTATTAGAAATCGTGCATATTTGACATATTTTGCCATTAAAACTGAACAGTTTTAAATCTAACCAGTCAAAAACGAGTAAAGTGTCCTTTTACATACAGCCTGCACACACACACTCCAATTTGGAAACAGAAAACATCTATGATGGATTTGGGAAGTAATACAGGGGTTTCACTGTGCTGTGATTTACGTTGAACGTTAAGAATATGTGAAAGAAACCTAATGATAGGGTAATCTGCTATGTAGTGTGGTAAATTATTATATATCATCATGTATGGATATCATCCATAATTCATTCAGGTCCTTTGGGAGACCTAAACATTTCTTGCACTCAGGGGTGGAATAAGGGCAGTGGGAGTGTGTTATCTTACGTGATGTAATCTAGGAAGATGGACAGTGGTGGAACAGAGTGGGAACGTAGGCTGCGGAACTCTACCAGTAGGTTCTCCTTCAGTTTCTGGTCCATGAGGGACACGGTCAGGTGGTCGCCGCAGGATGACCACAGCCTGCCGTAGTCAGTGCTCTGCAGATGGAGCTTCATGTCTGCAACCACAGAGGAGAAGTTCCGGTCATTTCAGGTGTCGAAAGAATCAGCGTCCACGCATTCCACTGTTACTAGGCATGAATCCTCTACTGCATCCTGCATGTGAAATGGAGCATGCCAAGGGGCTGAGGATGAATGGGAATTGCTGGAGCAGTGGTTATGTGTCGAGATCATTGCTTCCTGATCTACACACCCATGCAAAAGCCCATACTGGAGTCTGCTACGTGGTAAAACAAAATTCAATCCTACGTTCCTGGAGAGGCTCTTTAATGTGAGTTTGTGTGTGAGTTATGTCAGACAAGTTCAGGTCAGGACTGGAACTGACCTGTGTCAGGCTGTCCATAACTCTTTGAATTAAATCCACAACTATGGTTAAAGAGAACACGCAAACACGTTTCAGTGCATGGGATTTCTTAATACAAAGTACTGATGAACAAAGTTGATGATTTTGTCCAGAGAACAACGTCCGCTCCTGAGAAAAAGTCATTCTGGATGACAGGATGTAGTCACAATTGACATCGATACTTACTTACCCTCCAGAGTGTCACATTGTGTCAGGTTATGATAATCGAAACGGGTCAGGATCCCTGACTTCAGTCCTCGTACCAGACCCTCCAGATACCCATGGTCCACGTTGAAACCAAGCTCCGGACAAACAGACATCCTCTCAGGCGATGCGTCTCCTTCCGAGGTCGTTCTCGGTGTCTCCGCCAGACGCTTTGTGTTATTTGTCAACCTGTCACTCTGGGTGTGTCAGCTGACTTCCTCCTTTACTTCACTGACTGGTCCTCATGGGATCTCTCCTTCCTCTTTGACTCATCTGCTATTATAGTTCTCAAAACATCTGTTCAAAAGCCACATATGCCTTCAGGATATAAGTGCTATTTCAAATCATTGGGGCTACATTGAACTGATGATCTGACAATAATCCTAAACACATCTTAAAGGAACGCTTTTTTAAAAATAGCATTAAATGCAGATGAATCCAAGCAGCTCCACAAACCTCAATCTTCTCCAGATGGACCTCACATCAGCAGACCCCAGTGGATGCAATTAACAGACCCTGGGCTCTAGATGGACTCCATGGTGTATAAAGCATGAAAGAATGTGTGTCACCTGACCTCTGGCTCTGTGAGAAGACTTTATGTTAAGCATATACCAAGAATATATGATCCTCGATGGCCAAAACACTCTGGGACCCCTGAGAGAGTCTCGGCCGAGGCAGGGTGCGAATTACGGGAGGGTTTGGGGGGGTCTGACCCCCTTAACTAAGACTTGGACCTCCCCAAAAGAGGTAAAAACAACAGGTTGGGGGGGTCGATACACACCCTGGAGAAGAAGTTGACCCTGTATAATTTGCACTCTGGGCCAAGGTACAACATAGACTAACCGTGGTTCTGTTGGGAACTAAAATCATGATGATTTATCTGACTACAAAGTTGATGCAGAGAAGAAAAAAACAACACCTTATTAATTTATTTGAAATAGCCTGTAGCCTGACACTGTGGCTTTCTGGCACCTTGCATCGTGAATCAGCTATAACTGTATTACAACTCATATTGATGCATTCCTGCGTTGTGCATTCATGGTTTGAAAAGTTAGCTATGGCTCCCACGACACCAGGGATCTGCAACGTGAGCAGATGAATTTGGGCCACAATGTGTAGAATCTACTTAAGTCTAAGTAACTTACAATCTGCTGTGGCTGTGTTCTTTGAATTCATGCATATTCCAATCCTCCATTGAGTAATATTTCACCATGTGAGGGAGTGTTGAGAGGCCCCTGAGTAAGGCTGTGTGACTGTATGTGTTTTATGCCTATCAGAGAGTAATGTTCTGGACAACTGGATTTTCCACTTGTGATTTGATATGCACTTTCTGCATCTTTTGTTTAATTTGCTTGTATGCACCTTTTGTATAATTATTAACCGACTGTTTATTTCCATGTTACGTAAACCCCATACGCTTGGATTACAGAGAGAAGTTACTGTAAAATGAGCATCCCAGTGCAATATTGTTTTGCCAACAGCTAGACATGAGAGCAGCAATACAATGAGGATAACAAAGGGAGAACAGGATACTTATTGAAGAGCAGAAGTGATGCAGGTCTTCGCTACAAGTTCTTATGAAAAATTGATGCAGAAAAACATATCCACAATGCCTCCATTGTGTCAGTATATAAAAGACTTAATCAAATCCATGTATATCGCCCTATTAACCATTAATGTCACAGAGGGTTTTAAAGTATCCCACAGATATCAACATCAACGATAAACCTTAAATCCTTACAGAAGACATAAAAAACTCCCAATTAGCTGTACATATGTAATATATAAGTGTGTAGGAGTCAGGTTTGTTGTGTATAAGTGTTTATCCTGTGTTCTTGTGTGTTCAGCATGGTTTGGGATCGATCTGCTTGGTAGTCAGAATGGGTTTACCAGTGTTCCTTTCGACAATCATTTTTGGATTGAGTCTTAATGGTAGTCTTTTTCCACAGTCTAACTGACATTTCTGGTCCTTTTTTAACTTCATTGTTTTGCAGTATGAACTGGACCGTAGTGATGTCAAAGATTAACAAACTTGTTATAGTTATGAAGGGTTTTGTGTTGTAAACTTAAAATGAAAAGATAATGAGTAGCAGTTTTCCAGGTTGATTTAGTCCATCAGCATCAGCCATTTTCTTGACAGTAAGAACAGACTATTTGATTAATATGTTTGCTGACGAAAGTAACTCTAATCTTTACCATTAAGAATCCCCAAACGTTGAGTGTCCTGGGGTTCTGTCTGTTCAGGTTTAGTTTGAGGTAGATGTACAGTGGGTGTGAGCACTGTGTGAGTTGCTGATTGTAGTTCTTGGCTGTACTCAGATCAGCATCCAGCAAGCAAAGGTCTGTGTGTGTCTCTGTGCGTGCATGTGTTCACTTTTAGTCTGTGGACTTGGAATGAAGAAGTGAGTGTGAGACAGCAGTCTGTGGGTGTGTGTCTAGGACTTTTTAGGACAGTGTGGGCTGAGTCTCCAGCAGTGACAGATGGTGTTGAAGAGGCGACAGCGACAGGAAGCACAGGGGTCGCAGCAGGCAGTGTGAGGCGAGCAGTTCTCTGTAACTCGAGCACACCGACGAACAGGCAGTGCGGGCACCAGCTTCAGCTTCTGAAGAGAGGTGGATGGAGAGGGAGAGGGTTAGAAGGACCGAGAAGAGAGAAAGAGAGAAAAGAGAAAGTAGAGCGAGAAAAAGAGTGAGAGAAAGATAGCTGAAGAGATACAGTATAGATAAACAGACAGACAGACTGACAGACTGATACAAAGATAGAGCTGTTATTTATACCTGGTGGGGAATTGCACCAACCCAACACTTAAAGCAAGATTCTCACAGAATCCTACATGCCTCTGAGAGAAATGCCACACCACTTTGCACAACACTATCTGAAGCCAAATTAAGACTATATAGCACATCACTTCATCAATTACCGGCTCTACACATTTTATGCATTTGGAATAGATTTGAAGTGACACCACAATTCTTCAATTATAAAGAACCCTCTGAAGGTAGAGTCAACATGATGTGCCAGATTAACAGACTGGATCAGTGATAAAGAAAGAGTAACTTATTGAAACACAAAACTTACTGCCACTTGGTGACCGTGACCAAGGAAAGTGTGCCTCCTAGCGAAAAGACGCCTGGACTTCCCTTGATTCCAAACTACAGATGCAAATATCAAACAGGAAGTTAAGGGTTAATCCTCTTTAAATGTTTAAAGTCACTGAAGTTCTGGTAGGATATACTTTCAGACAAGCTTTATTGACCAACAAGATTCAAAACTGAATTGAGTTATAAAACTGCTTTGCACAGACTACTTTGAGGGTTTATGAGCTAAACCTACAAAAAAAATATACTGAACATTCTCATTTAGTACACTGTTCCTATTCTTGAAGAACAATATATTTCATGAGAAGTTAGTAGGATTTCATACCATGCATTATGTAAGTGTGTCTAATATCAAACATACATTTTTCCTCAAGGCTTTTCCATTCATGCATATTTAACTTTCGCTTGAAATGATATGATTTGATTAGGTAAGTCAGCTGAAAAAGATTACAATGTCAATCAAGTTATCCATATGACAAGTACACCAATGACGGGAATTATTATTATCTTTATGGCTATATTAAAACGTTATGCTGATACTTGACTACACGTAAATAATTGTTTCTCACATATTATGAGAAATCTTTTGACTTGGTGGATGATTTGATAAGGTGTAAGCGTTTACAAAGAATTATGTAAAGATTTCAATCAGTGAGTCAATTTGAGTAATGCGTTTTAATTACTCAAACTGCAACAACCTTCGATTAATGGACTTATATTTAAATTGTTGGACTCAATTGTAAGCAATTAATTGTTTTATTTGTTTCAGCTCTCAACTTTTTTGGAGACCATTATTGCGCCATAATCTTGATCATACTATAAATAATTTTTTGAGTGCAGGTACTGATCATTTCATCAACGAGGATAATTTGTGACATTGTCCTATAAAGGAGCTATATAAATGATACAGAGTAAGGTTATGTGACCGGTGCACGTATTTAAAGGAACTATCAAAGACGTAGACCAAAGGCTATTCTTAAATGTTTAAATGAGGATAGCTCATTTTATGCATCACAGACAACTAACAGGCTACAGACATTTCCCTCACCTGAATCATTCTCATGCTCCTTACTTCGCGTCTCCCGCTTCATGTCCTCAGCCACAGTTAGAGGGATAGCCACAAACAGGAGACAAATCCAGAGAAATAATCTATCCATCATCGGTGACGTTGTCGGAAAGCTTTAGGTGAGACAATTGACGAGATGCCCTACTCTTGTTCTCCACACAAAATAAGTACTTTCCTTTGGATTTCGTAAAAAACAACCAATCCTGCAGCTCCGATGCTATTTATGTTGTGAGTTTATGGGGAGGGGGGCAAAGGGGTGAGTGGAGAGGGGAGGGGGTTCAAGTTGCTTACTCCACGCCCACACTTTAAATGAGGCTTTCAAGATTAAAAAGTAACAGCTATTTTGTACATGCCCTATAGGATCATAATTGACAAGCTGGTTCCACTACAAGTATAGTCCACCACAAGAGGTGTGCATTCTGAAAACCCATTGCTGACTATCCTGGTTCCAAAATAAATTAAAATTAGTGTCAAAGGCATTGTTCTGTGAAAAACATCACAAAATTTCCCACTGTGTAGTACAGTTTTAGAAGCAAAGTACTTTGTTCTGTTATTAGGGTACAGTTTGCAACACATCATGTGGTTGGCTTACAGTCGATGCAAGTGATACCCATTTTGTATGAGATTTAATGCTGTTAACATGACCTGTTTGGACCCGACTCCAACTCTTGAACTTGAACTGTTGTCCAACCTTCTGCACTGAACTGTGCTCTGCCTGCTGTAAAGCTCTAACATTGATATGTATGATGTGGAGTTCACTGCCTGTGGGGAGCCATCTAAATGATTTAGAATCCATCATTTGTCTAGGCAGCCCTTATGTACACAATTTGGGTTGCGATACATCTCTTAAGTCCATTTAATGTACATCAACAGCATGGGTTACAGTCTGGCCAAACATCAAACAAGATACATCTAAGGGGTGTACTAAAGCTGTGCTCTCTGGTCCACATTTTTTTTTTTCATAATGTGGAATTGTTCAACTATCAGTATTTGACTTGCTAGATGGACAGGCTGCAGTTTCTATGTTGTCCTGAGCAAGAGGAATCGTCACTGTAGGCGTGGATTGAAGTCAAACAGACTCAGCTCAAATCAACAGGTGTTGTCTTCACAGATCAAATGTGCAGTAACAAAGTCCCTCATCAGCAAGCACCAACAAGCCAGCTAAAAGATAACCGCATACCTGCAAATATATACTGAATTGTTATCGAAGCCTAAAACTAAACAGCAAAGTGGAAGAATGCATGTTAGGAATGGCCTCTTATTAAACAAGCAGCTGTCTGGGAGCATGCTTTCATTTCCTTCAATGTTTCTGTTGCCTTATTTCTGAAAATGTTCAATTCACCACTTGGTTACGCCCATGGCCGACACTTGAACAAACTATGCGAGAAGGCATTGTCTTTCCTGGGATAGTACACTTGGCCACCTGTGTGTCTCCCAAGTTGTTAGCTGGGGCCCCATTAGAGACTCCATTAACATGCCTCGTCGCTTGTTGTTCCCTTCAAGGAGGCTTTTCATTTTGAAGGATGTTTAAAGGATTTATCCCCACCCTTGCCCGTAACCCCACATTGGAATGACAAAAACGTTATGTAGTAACTGGTCACAAATGAGCCTTGATGAAAAGCTTAATATCATTTTCTTTCAATTACACCAACCTGTCACTGGTGAGACCTATTCCTTGGATCTTCAGGCTCACTTGCCCTAGGTGGTTTTGTCTAATTGTTTAATGTGTCTCTTTCAGCTGTGTTTCCTCCATGTTCTAGGAGGAAACGATACAGTCCTTGTCTCTCCTAGCAACTTGTACTTCTAGTAAATTCAGTCCTAGCCTGACACCGAGCTTTTCAATACAAATCAAGTCACTTTTTTTAAACATAAACCCTTGACAACCCCATTGTAAGTGTTCACCTGTTTTCATTCTAACCTCAAGTTGGCTAGAGTAAGTTATCAACCTCTTAATTTATTGTTTCAAGGAATGCCTGGCCCAGTGATGGATCATATACTTCAAACATTAGCTCTTGTTTATTTGGAATGGGCTTGGGCTAACTAGGCAGAAGAGCTTCCAGGAGCCAAGAGCCTCACTAACACCTCAGTTCCCTCCTGGAACCTTGTCAAGATGCTTACATCCCATTGGTTGATGACATAAACAGTCATATGTAGCCAGCCTACCTGTGTTTGTATAACAGTTTAACTGCTGTAGATCGCTGCTTCAATTTGATGATTAAAACTTAAGAACGTTGTTCCTAAAAAGACCAACAACTGATCAGGTTCTGAGGGGTTAGCCATTGCCAATGTTCCTCTTTTCCAGAATTTCCTGCGATTAGTTGCATTAAAGCAATCAATAAAACACAACCAAATACGACCAGCAATTATGACAGGCCCGATTGGACAGAATTCAAGTAACAAATTATCCAACAAGATCGGGCCATTAGTTATCTGTTCTCATGGGAACCTCTGTGTTTTGATTTAAGGAATCACCCCTCAGTCCAATATCTTTCTTGCAGAGATTTTCAACCCTTCATGTAAAACTGTGCACCAGCTTACACTTCACCAACATATGGGGCTTCTCACTCTTGAGGAGAGAAAATAACGTACTGCTTGGACATTGTGTTACTTTGAAACAAGGCTATGAAAAGAGGTCAGGCACATTCCGATTTAAAATGAAACAGAGGCACCCTGAGGAGTTTGGAAATGAATGTCTCCCGTCAAAGTGAATGCACTGTCGTTTTTTTGTGTTCACAAACGCACATCTTGGGAGCAGTTGTTTGGCAGTGATTTTCACACTCTGGTGAAAAAAAATCCTGACCAGTTTAAGTTTGTATTTACATGTGTGTGTTTCCTTGTGCTCTCTATTTTTCAGTTTCCTATCATCGTCTTCCCTTTGGAGTAGAAGAGTTCGGTTCTCAAACCCATGCAGAGTCTGCAATGTAAAGCATATGGAGTTTGAAATATTTACTTAGTATACGGAAATGATCAGCAAGGTTCTCTATTACACTTGGCCTCATTTCTTTACTGAAAACAGGAAATTGCTGGATGTCTCTTTTTTATATATATAAAAGATTTGGTTATGCTGCGCATTGTGCAAGTGAAGCTGCTCACACCCAAAAGAAAACACATTTACAGAAAACTGAGATGTATGGCTATAGGACATGAAATGCCTCTATAGACTTTAAAACTCCCCTTTTCCTCCTCTTCCCAATACACCCCATGTCCCTTGTCACCCCCAGTATTGGACAATTAAGTCAAGAAAAATAATCTGAGGAAAATTCTACAAGGATAATAACCAACAGTGTACAGCAACAGATGCTACAAAGAAGAAGTGTAGGACAGTCACAACAGGCAGGATGCATGTGGCAGATCAAGCTGAACCAAACAGACAAAACAATCCAGGTAGATGCAACAAGACAGATCTAGGACAAACCGAGGACGTTTTATTTAGATCTGAGGCTCCAATCACAGCTCCGGAACGTGACATGCCGAACGGTGTAGCAAAGCTCATCTTGGCAGGGCTCTGATGTGTGAAAAGCGGTTTAGGAGGTGTTGAGAACAGGGAACAGAACCTCCTGTTCCCACTGGTTGTATCGCAGGCTGACACAAGAACAAACATGCTTGTATTGCCTCCTCGTGGCCAAATGAAGGAATGATGTGTTATGTGCCTCTCCAAGGTTCTTGAAACTGTGATGTGTGTTGCATGTGTGTGCTTGGGCCAAAAGGGGGCATTGGGGACTTTATTGCATGTACTGTTGCATGTAAAGAAAAGGCAGCAGGAAAAAATACAACAAATAAACAAATATACATTTTAATACTAAATACTATTTTTTTCTTTTACAATGATGATTTGCAATTACAAACAGCAAGAACGAGCAGCAGTAAAGTATATCAATTGTGAGTAAATGGGTATGATCAAGAAATTAACTGAGCTTGAATTCATGTTCTTCAAAAATCAGGATGGAGTTCAGGAGGGTCCTGGGCAACCATTGACAACTGGAGAACACCACTGAACCCTGTGACCTTTGACTGTCCGCTGGTCATCGCAGCTGAAGAAATTGGTTCAAGGTCACCATTGCAATTACAGGAAGAAGAAGAATATGCCGTTGACTTTCAAGTTTTCCATGGTCAGTTGGACAGTCAGTTTACTAAAACACCAGACAAAAAATACACTAAGAGTACCTTTCCCCACACATTGTTTCTGGCCGGGCCTCAAATTCGGTTGATCTTCGGTCAGTGTTTCCATGTCCATCTGTGCTGGTACTGGTTTCAGCACTCTTCTCACTGCTCTTTGTTAATAGTCTGCATGGACTCTCAGGGCTCTCTGCATGGGGGGAGTCACCACTAAGACAAAGAGCAACATCAACAAACAGTTCATCTCGCCAGCTGAATTCTCATAGATAGATCACCAAACCGTGTTGACTTGGCACACAGAGATGTGGTTCCCCATTCCCCGTTCCTTTATGAACATGGACAGGAGCCATCTAACGGCTTTCTCCTCACCTCACCCTCTGCTCCAGGAGTGCTATGGAGACCTCCCTCTCCTCCAGAGCTCTCCTGAGAAAGTCAATCTCCTTCTGTTTCTCCTGGAGCTCCTTCTGCAACCGGTGGTTGGTCTCCTCCAGGGTTTCACAGAACGCCTGCAGACAGGAAGTCAACAATCATCAACACAGGCTTTATGAAGTCTTATTTGTTTAGTTGCGAATACACTGCAATTCCCCCACTCTATTGTATTGGAATAAATGTCTGCAACATGGATTATCGGTCCTCTTGCAATTTCCGGAGTTTAACAGGACCGTATGCGTTGATAGTTACCGGGGCCCTGATCTGAGAGGCTGTTACATATTGCACAGGAAAGAAGATTTCAGTTGCGTGATTGTGGAACTTACCCGGCTCTCCTCTAGGCTGTCGAAAGGACCTGGAGGATCATCCAGACAGAGGAACTGTCTGACCACTGCACTGTTTGTGAAGAATGTGAATTCAGATTTAGTGAGCGGCGCCGGTTTGCCTGCCCACACAGACATGCACACACACACGCACTCTCTCTCTCTCTAACACACACACACACACACCGTGTAGGTACCTGTTAATAATGTCTTTGTGCGCAATCAGGTTCTGTAGAAAGGTCTGTAGGCCGATTTGTCTCTCTTCTAGAAACTCCATGTCATAGTTATCCTTAAACCAGCGTTTGGGCGGCAAGGACAACCTGAACCTTGGAAACAACTCTTTGAGCTGCACACAAACACACACACACACAGAAGATTAGTAGCAAATCCACAACAAAACAACTCAGTTGAACGTTTTTTGCAAATTCCCAATCTCACCTTGTCATTGAGCCGAGAGAAGTCTGTATATCTTCTGAAGATCACCCAACTATCTTCTTGATTCTTCTTCACCAGGATCTTATAGACCTGCAAGAAATCCAGTGACAAACACACCCACAGTCACACACTTAAACAGTTATTGTGTATATGTGTGTGTGTGTGTGTGTCACAGTTCCTGCGGCTTGCCTGGGAGGAGTGAGTAAAGACTGTGGAGCAGCTGCCACTGCTAAGAGAAGGACACCCTTCAGCCATTCAACACATCACACAATACAAAACGCAACTTAATACCATGTAGCCATGTGTCATTCATGTTCACCCACATGATCTATGTACCAAATACAGCAACTGAAACAAAACAGTCTACAGTCGAATTTCTTCAATAAGGAAGTAACCTTGTAGTATATTAAATTCAGCACAGATACGATGATACACTAAGCTACACTGTAACAAATGCATCTTGTCATCAGTCTTAAATGTTCTGAAATAACTATGAATTGGGATGGGGTCATATGATATGTAGGAGAAACTTCAACCTCCAGAGCAGTGTCCTCTCGTCAAACCTCACCGTGAACTTGGCCCTCTCCTCCATGATCTCATATCCCAGCAGGGTGGGAGTGCTCGGTCGTTCTTCCCAGTCATCTCTGGAGGTCCCATCTTCCTGGACACTTCTCTGCTTCCCTCTGCTGGGTCGTCCATGTCCCTCTGTTTGGGGAAGACTAGGACAGGGTAATGTAGCTCCTAAACATCCTGTGGATCTCTCCCAGGTGGTCTTTTCCGTGGGGGAGCTGTCACATGGACTTCCCAAGGGAGAAGTCCTCTTGGGCCAGGAACTGCAGGTAACTGGTTGGGTCTGCTGTTGCATGGGGACTGGCACGGGGACAAAGGGAGTGGCCATCCTCTGTTATCTTGCCTCCTTTACTGTTTTAAGATTGTTGAAAATCGACCATTAGAAATGATTCACTTTAATCTATATATTGGTTGAGATTAGATAATAGTAATGTCGCATACCTGTTTTCCAGGAACTTCAAGATTGTATGAACCGAAGCTGCTGTTGTATCCTGCTCACGGTGGTTACTGTTCCGTAGGAAACAGTTGAAAAAACTGCTAGCGACAACCTTCAGCCCATGTGACGACAGTTTATGTGCAGCACTTCTGCGGTTCTGGGAAGATATTAGGGCATGCAAATGTAAACAACATCATGTGCTCTGCTTGGCATGGTATTGATGTCATACGTTGGAAATTTCTGACACTATGTTACTTCTACTGTCTGCTGCTTTAAAACGTATATTCAAACTGTAGCTAAATCAGTAAAACTTTCATTCGTCATCGTGTAGTTCTCCGTTCTTTAAAAACAGTCAGTTCGACGTTTGTTTAGTAAGGTCTAGCAGCTGCTTTTCAGGGCGTGCAGACGATTAGGGGAAGTAGATTCGACTGTCAGTCTGCAGACGGAAGTTTGTTGTAGCTAGCTATCGCCCTAACCCAGACAACAAGGATTCAGCTAGCTGTTCTGGTTTGTGTTTGTCTTTTCAAGTCAAATAATGCTACGTTTCGAATATGGCAAATGGGTTATGGTCAACAAGTTTAGATGCTTGTCTATAATTGCTAGATAGTTACAACTGAAAGAGAAAATCAGTCACTTAACATTGAGCTTCTACAGAAGTTACGTTATCAGTTTAGTGCATGATGCATGTCCAGTACCAGACATATGGTTAATATAGCGTTATTGAGCCTGTTGGAAGGATTTTAAGCTACCACTGAATGCATCGTTGTCTGTTGGCGTGATAGACATGAATAGGCTATTTGTAGGCCATTTTCATTCCTATTCATTTTGATGGTTCAATGTGTTCCTTTCTCTGCACACTGCTACAGGGTCAGACCATGTGCCTCCTTGGACAATCCCGTGGCATGAAGCTGTAAAGTGAGGAGGGGGAAAGTACCCCTGTTTGCTACAGAACCACAATGTCCTCTCTGAGTCCTCCTCGATTACCCCTTGCCTCCACCTCCTTTTCGGAATACAGTGGTTGTGGTTACATTGCTGCCGCTGCTGCTGCTGCTGCTGTTACAGTTCAGTCTGCTGAGCAGACCCTATTGGGCTCAGATCGCTATGCCCGGCTCATCTTGGCCCAGATGAACAAGATGCGCCTGCGCGCCGACTTCTGTGACGTCGGACTGAGGGTGGGTGGACGAGTGTTCCGTGTGCACAGGCTGGTCCTGGCTGCCAGCAGCCCCTACTTCACCGCCTTGTTCTCTGGGAGGATGAGCGAGGCTGACAAGGAAGAGGTGCAGATCCTGGGAGTGGAGGCCAAGGTCTTTGAAGTCCTGGTGGAATTCATCTACACAGGTGCCGTCCTCACGAGCGCTTTTCTGTCTTGGGTTTCTCAGTTTGGCTGAGTGTTGGGTTGAGTCTTGCACTACTGAACACCCTGATCTCCTTCAGGTACCATCAGTGTGTCGGTGGAGAACGTTCAGGAATTGATAGTGGCAGCTGACATGCTCCAGCTGTCTGAGGTGGTGTCTATCTGTGGAGAGTTCCTGAAGGGACATCTGGACCCCTCCAACTGTGTGGGCATCTACCAGTTCCTGGAGCAGATAGCTTGTGTGGACATGCTGGAGTTCACTGAGGACTACATCCATGTCCACTTCCTGGAGGTACCAGCCTTGTCCTCTGTCTCTGCTTCTATCATATCCGGTCCCCCACGTTCTCTCCTCACTCATCTGTTGGTAGATCTGTGTTTCTTTTAGCTCCACCTCTGCTCTCTTCCCCCTCCAACGCACATTCTGTTTGTTTTGGTGTGTATGCTGAAAAATTCGAGGTCATGTCAACTTTCCAACCAACCCTCGCTAGGTGTGCGTGTCGGATGAGTTCTGGGGCTTGTCCAAGGATCAGCTGGTGAAGCTGCTACGCAGCGAGGAGCTGAGGATCGAGGATGAGTACCAGGTGTTCACCGCCGCCATGGACTGGGTCCTCCAGGATGTGGCCAGGAAGAAGAAGTACGTGGTGGAGGTCCTGGATCCAGTCCGCTTCCCCCTGCTCTCCCCTCAGAGGCTCTTCAAATACATTGAAGGTGAACAGTGGCAGCCAGTGTCATGCTGATGACAGTACTTCATGTGTTGACATTTTGGTTCATGCCTTTTTTTGCATACCTCGTACTGACCTTCGATGGTCTCACCCAAGGCATTTCAGACTTCAGCCTCCGGGTGGCGCTGCAGACTCTGCTCAGGGAATACACCGAAGTCAGCAAGTCTCCCAAGGAGAATAAGATGTACAGTCTGTTACAGCCAGCCAAGATGAGGCCTAGGAGGAAGGCCAGGAAATATCTTTATGCCATTGGTAGAATTGAGTTTTTTTACACAGTATATTACACCAATGCATAATAACCCCCCCCCCCCCCCCCAAATGATGTAGAATTGCACACAATGCTGAGGTCTCCAGACAGCACTGTTTCAGTAGTTCTGGATAGGTTCCATGTCCCTAACACTGGTGGTTTCTTATCCCAGGAGGCTACACTCGGCTGCAGGGCGGTCGCTGGAGTGACAGCCGGGCCCTGAGCTGCGTGGAGCGGTTCGACTCCTTCAGTCTGTACTGGACCACCGTGTCCTCCCTGCACCAGGCCCGCAGCGGGCTAGGAGTGGCCGTGCTGGAGGGCATGATCTACGTTGTGGGAGGTGAGCCATGCATTATGGCTAACACTTCCCAAGCAACACAGGAGGCCGGAAATTAGACGGTGTAATGCTATGTTCTGTCTATATCGTAACAAATTCCGCCTTAGGGGAGAAGGACTCCATGATCTTTGACTGCACAGAGAGGTACGACCCAGTGACCAAGCAGTGGGCGGCTGTGGCCTCTCTCAACTTCCCTCGCTGTGGTGTGGGGGTGTGCCCCTGTCACGGGGCGCTCTACGCCCTAGGTAAACCCCTCTTCCCAGCTTAAAGATGTGATCACATAGTCAGAACCTCATACACTTCTCATTGTACCTCTTCTTATTTGCCAAAACAAAGAAACCACTATCATCTGTTAACCAATCCGTTGATAGACCGGAACCATTTTTTCAACAGAACATTTGAGTTGAAAAGCCTTTTCATTGGGTAACCGTGGTTCTGATGTAAATGGGTCTGCCTGTGACCGGGCCCTGGGGTCTCTGCAGGTGGCTGGGTCGGGTCGGAGATCGGGAAGACGATGGAGCGCTACGACCCGGCCGAGAACAAGTGGGAGATCATCGGAAACATGGCCGTTCCCCGCTACTACTTCGGCTGCTGCGAGTTACAGGGTTAGTTTCGCCTCATAGAAGCGGCCGTACTGCCTAACTAGGTGTATCTACATCCACGTGCATGCCTGCACCTCTGCATCCCTGAGAGCAACGCTATGAAATGAAAGAACCTGCTGTAGGGAGCTAACCCAACCGTGGCCGCCCTGCAGGATTCATCTATGTGATTGGGGGGATCAGTGATGAGGGGGTGGAGCTGCGCTCGGCGGAGGTATACGACCCCATCTCCAACCGCTGGAGCGCGCTGCCCGTCATGGTGACGCGGCGGGCCTACGTGGGCGTGGCCTGCCTTAACAACTGCATCTACGCCGTGGGAGGCTGGAACGAGGCGCTGGGGTCGCTGGAGACGGTGGAGAAGTACTGCCCAGAGGAGGTGAGGAAGCTGGGTCAGAGGAGTGGCACTAGTCTGCCTCTGCTACAGTCCCAAAAGTTCAAATGGATCACGTCCTATTTAGGAGCCATTTAGCTGTTTAGGGGCTTTTACCCCTAGAGATGATTTAGTTGATACAGTTTATACACTGTTGATACAGTCAAAGTCTGAATATATGATGTATATAGTATGAACTCAGGGTGCCAAAGAAAAACAATTATTGGCCATTCTTCTTCTCAGGCATTCTTTTCTGTCTGTATCTCTTGTCTCAGGAAAAGTGGGTTGAGGTGGCCCCCATGGCAGTGGCACGGGCAGGGGTGTCTGTCTCAGCAGTCAACGGTCTGCTCTATGCCGTCGGGGGCCGGGCCTCCAGTAGAGACTTCTCAGCCCCAGTGACGGTGGACTCTGTGGAGATCTACGACCCTCACCTGGACACCTGGACTGAGATTGGCAACATGATTACCAGCCGCTGTGACGGAGGGGTGGCCGTGCTCTGAGAGCCCCCAGTGGAACTGTTCCCAAGTCAGATACCAGTCTTTCTACCCACTGTTTCAAACATGGCCTTCACCAGCTTTCGGTCTCTGTGTGCCAGCCATTGTAGGATCTACATGTCCACATGATACGTCCCTGGCCCTTAAACAGAAACCCAGCATTTATCAACACAGTAGCTTTAGTTAGTCTAGATCCGGGCTATTCAGCCCTGTTCCTGGAGAGCCCCCTTTCTCCAACCCCAGTTGTAACTAACCTGATTCAGCACATCAGTATTAGAATAAGGTGTACTATTTCAGGATTGGAGCGAAAGTTTACAGAAAAGCTCTCAAGACTTGACCTCTCAAGGCTTGGAGAACTCGGATCTAAAGTTAGTCAAAACTCTGTAGGCCTGGATCGATGGATATCAAGAGTACTCTACATTATTATTAAGTGCTTGTTTTACCTTTTCACGTCACACTTTACTTACAAAGTACATTGAACACTGAGCCAAACATGACTGGAATACTGCCAACAAACTGTTCATTTAAACGTGTAATTTCTTCCCTTACAAAAGACACCAACCGGACATTCCAGCATAAAAAGTGTATAATTATTTTTCATTGTTTACTTTATCTTATATGGATAAGACAACATTAGTAATTTTAGGATGTATGGTAATTTACTACCATGAGACATTAGAACTGGTTCTCTATGCCCTAAGGGACTTCCTGATTCCTGTACAAAGGACCTGAGTATGCTGATTTACACCATTTCCTCTGTGTATGAGGTGTGCTTCAGAAAGTACGAGTGGTTGTCACTGTCTTATCTGATTTAATGCTGCTAACGGTACACATTTCGGAGACTGCAGTACGTTTTCAACATTACTTGAGCAAAGGCTCTATGATACTTACAGTATGCTTTTAATGCTAGTTAGCCATTTTAATTTGACAGGTTTCTGCTGTAAATTAGTTCACAACTATAAAAAATTCATGTTGATTGCTAAGGTTATGTCCCACATTACTGTTTGCAATCAGTAATTTTGTTCAGCGTGTCTGTGTCTTTGTCTGCTGCTGATAGGCAACTATGGTATTGAAATATCTACTGTAAATATCAGTGTTGGTTGGCGTAGCCACCAATTTCAGTCAAGTATGGAACTCTTTTGTCACCTTAAGCACCAACACAGGGTTAGTGTGTTTTAAAATGTCAGCGTTCTATTGATGGACGACCATGTGTAGACTTTTATTAAACAGTACAGATATTTCACTGGTTTATTTTTATTCACTTTTTATCACCTTAAATGATTTAAACAGTATGAAAAAAAAACATGTCCTGGTCCAAGACAGCAGCCAGGAAAATGTTTCATAAGCTTTATTTAGAAACTTCCCCATCAATATCTTTGCCATAAATTAGCACAGTCACACATAATCAGACACAGATGTCTTGGCTTGGTATGCCCAAACATTTGATCCAACATTTTTGGTTTTCACTCCTAGAGCTTTTTAGTATGAGTAACTGTAATTCTTAGAGTTTTCCTCCTCAACTTTTGAGTATTCCAAAGATCGTCAATTCTCAAGTGCCTTGATCTTCTTCTCAGGACAGAACTTCTTCAGAGTCAGTGTGGCCACCAGGGAGAATGTAGCCACCAGAGTGAGTATTGTCCGCATGGCTTTAAACCACCCAGGGTAGCTGGGCAGCAGGGTCAGATCATAGTGCAGGGAGAGGCCCAGTCCCATGACAACGATCAGGGCTCCCTCTGTGATATTGTCCCTACACAACAGAGCCACCCAAGCAAGCAGAGAGGGCACCACACTGTTGCCCAGGTTCATCCAGTCAGGCTGGGCTGGGCTGCCCTCAGGGAGGGCAAAGCCCCAGCGAACCCCCCCTAGAAAGGACACAATGGAAGCCCCATAAACCACCTGAGCAAAGGCTACCTCTGGATAGTAAGACTGGGTCACAGCCATCAGAAGAGGGGCTGCCAGGAAAGGGGCAAGGCCAGAGAAGCCGAGGTACAGAGCAGGCTTGGGTGCTGTGACAAGGGCTTTCAAACTGAAGCCATTCTGCCCCTCCCCTTTCTCTGGGCCTTCAGGACGCCCCTGGCAGAGATGGGAGGTAGAACAACTCAGAGGCCTGAGGCCACACAGCCTGGTGGAGGCTGGCCAGGAGAGCACTGATGTAAAGCAAGTTGTGTGGGAACTGGTGTAAATTACATGTCTCTTTGCTAAGCAGTTGGGCACTTTGACATCATGATGGAGAGCTCGCCATGCTGGACCCTGGAGACAGGAAAGAGGTTGTGTTAGTAACATAGACCTAATGGATTAGTACTGATTAAAGGTGAATTACACCTTTAATCAGTGTAACATTTTCCCAGATAACAGACTTCACCGAGTCCTTGATACAACTTGAAACAACTATTTGCTGGTAGAGAGAGTTGAACACTTCTTACCCCTCCATTCAAGTGCCTCCTCAAAACCAAGGACATCATTTTCAACCTAAGAGAGATAAGCATGACGAGTCACATCATGTAATATATGAACATTATTGTTATTATAGAACTAGCTTAGTTTTGTCGTGGTAAAATGCCTCGGACATGTCAGTAGTTTAAAGGATACCTGACTAATCAACCTTGGTCTGCTGTTCAAGACAGTTTTAGTATCAGTATAGTAAGGGGGTTTTACCAATGTCGTTACACGGACTAGCTGTAATATCTATGCTAGCTAAGTTTGTTTGCTACCACCACTACTACTACCATCACGAGTGCTAACTAGAAACTACCAAGCTGACCTGTTACTAAAAGCTAATAGTTGACTTAACCACTGACTTGAGAAGGTCGTTCACACCTACCCCATATGCTACGTGTTTGATTTAGCAAGTTGTGCTACCCATGCCATGGAAGTTATGATTCGTGGATCGATTAGTGGGCCTGCAGTGGCAGCGGTGTGTTCAAGAGCGCACAAAGTTCAAATGGTTCTGTTCAGTCTATACAACGTACTGAAAATATGACCAGGTTCATATTCTAAATACAGGATCAACACAAAAGTGAACATTTGTATTATAATATCATAGAGAGTAGTAGGCTTATATTCCCGATGTGGCCCTGATTATTTAGGAAGCATCTTTATGAAATGAAGAACACCGATAAAGCCGTCGTGAATATACCCCCGATGGCTAGGCTAGCTAGTTCCGTTTATTTCTAGGCTACTACTGTACACCAGACGATTTGGCTACATAGTCCGATCTGTCGGGCTCCAGAAATGTAAATAACTAGCTAACTACCTAACAAAAATGCTATTTTTAGCAAAAGACACATGAAATCGATGAAAGAGAATATTATTACATATTGACCGACTGGTATATGTTGTTGGGTATTGATCGTTCATAACCATTTTCCTTCGATTCGGTAGGTTTTTGACGTTAAGGAATCTATGCTAATGATTAAGTTTGATCGTTTAGGTTGACCTAAGCTGATATCAATGGACCGCAAAGCGTGTGCGTTCGAATTTGTCATGGGGGTATTAATATAACGGACCATATAGTGATTTGGATGTATATATATATATGTATAGCTATATATTATTATTATATATTGCTTGTGAACTTGTGTCAGATTTTTGTCATGGCTTTTGTGCTTTACTCTAACTGGACAACTTTAAAATTAAGCATGTACCGGCGCTGAACCGGCAGATGTACACTGTGCAGCCCAGATATTGTAAAACGAAGTGCAGAATCCCTGTGTGTGGTGCTTTACAGTAGGTGGCCATTTTGAAACTGTGTTGTTCTTCCAACGTATCAGGTCTGTTTACCTTTGCAGAAAATTGACAGCAATGGATAGAGGCCGTATTTGCTATCAAATATAACATTATAACACATACATGAGCTACTTTTTATTAACACTATTGGAAATGCATGCACTAGTGTGTCCCAATTCATGCAGTTCTTCCTATAAACAATATTATCTAGTTAGCTACCACCACTAGCCCATTTTGTTGGCTAGCGACTAGTCACGGTAAGGACTATTAGTGGGATTTATTGCGCTAGGTAGCTAGCTAAATAGCAGCAGCGTGCATTACTTTTAATGCTATCAAGCTGTCGTTAGCTGGTTGTGGTTACCATTTGACATGGTAATATAGATCCTAAAGGGAGTTATTAGGTAGGCAGATTGGAGTTTCACTTCCCGTGCCTGATGCATGTCCTCGGTCGTTGTGCCATGGTCATGACATGCACCATTTGGCTAGCTATGACCATCTGACAGTAATGTTTCTATGTTATTCACGGTTATCAGGGTAAACTATAATTGGTGTATAACATATTGGTTGAGGATAAAGTTGAGTTCATAACGTAGTATTTTGATTTGGTGTCAGAATCTTCATGTCTTATTATGGTGGCTCTTATGTGTATTTATGGTATGACACACCCTTACTGGACTTTGTTAGAGGCAAAGGAGTAAGGAAGAAGCCTAGCTGTTCATATCAAGGTTAGCTATATGTATTGTAAGAATATTTCTTACAAACTTACTCATTGTTGAAACAGGGGAATCTGAAAATGGAATGACAGATGATATGTAATATTGCTTGTCCTCCTAAGCATCGCTTTCTTGTTTCTGCCATCCTTTTAAATGTGAGTTTATATTTGACTAAATGTGTCACGGAAGTTATGAGACGTTCACTTTTTCTTATTTTTCTTATGGCTACAAAGTGCTTACCTACAAGCAGGTGTGCACCTGGAGAAATAGAGGACGAGGTTATGTAGGCAATTCCATGATACTGTTCTGCTAAATTAACCCTACATTCTGAGTAATTGATTATCTACTAATTTTCCCCTTTTTTGCAGATCTCCGTCTATAGAAGTCCATGTTGAAAACTTGGAAAAGTCTGAAAATACTCGGATTAGTAGGGAAAAGCTCAGCCTGTAGGAATAAGGAGTGGGTACAGATCAGACACATTGTATCTCCGAACTGCTTTTCTGCTTAAAAAAAAGGAAAAGATTTTCATTCGTTTTTTTGAAGGAGTCCCACTTTATGGAACAATTGTTTTTCAACAAAGGAGTCCCAAATGTTTTAGGACACTCAAGGTCGCTGGCAAGGGATTGCTACTGTTAACTCACTCATCTATGAAATCTGAACTATTGCACCTGCTTACTGCAAACGGACAACCACGGATAAATCCATTGGCAGCAAGCAAATGTAAATGCAAGGCAGATGATGAAAACACAAGACAAGGCCCACTGAAGGATGCAGTTGTCTTAAGCACACGTTGAATGGCAACTTCATCATGCATTGTCCTGCAGTATCAAAGTTTCACTGACTACAACTGAAGATGACAGCAATGTAACAGTGGGTTGCACTTCCTTTATTGTCATGTGACTTTGAAACTAGGAAGCTGTTTTTCTTCGACTTGGGACAGCTTTTTCACCAGTTTAATGAGGTGAGCTGTGGTATTCGGTGATCTCTGTTGGAAAGTAAAGACTGTCTTGAAACAGATTCTTTTTTGCATGCAGTTGGGCAGAGACAAAAATGACTCGGTAAGAGGAAGAGGTATACAAGCTGGCACTCTGGTGTAGCTGAAGAACACGCTGGAACCTCCCTCTCCACTGAACGTGAAGGTGAACCAGTCCTGTTCACTCAGACAGATCAATCAATGCCCAAGCGCTTCCACAGACTGCTCCCTCATTTCACCCAACAACCTGCGTCGGCCTCTCCTATTGGACCCGTCAATCAACTGTGCTTGCCAATCAGTACACTAAACGGCCTGTAGATTTATCCTGTCGGCATTGTGTCCGCCTCTTGAGTTGTAACAAAGGAGTTGGTGAAGAATCTAACTTCAAGACCTATTCTGTGGGAGTCCGCAGGCTTGTAAACAATTACAAAACATCCCCCTACTTGAGCCGCTCGGTACGATACTCTTCTGTCAAATCAGCTGCCCCTCCACCCCCATTCCAAAGTCCTCTGGATCACTGTTCCAGATCATTCCTGCGATCCAGTAACCTGCCTACTAACGCTTCACCCTGGACGACAGGGTCTGCCTCTGGGGAAAGGGGCTGTGCTGTCCTGGAGGAGGGGCTGGCGGTGGGCAACTCTCCATCCGTAGGTGCACTCTGAGGCCAGGGCCAGTGGGTCTGCGGGGGCACATCCAGAGAGATCCAGAGAGGAGGCAGAGGACATCAGAGCCCCTGACTCTGGGGTAATGTCTCCCACTGCCTCACATGACCCTCTGGTCCATACACCTTTTGAGATGCTTAACTGGGAGCGCACATGGAGTCAGTTGTAAAGTTCAATTATTTTTCCCCTCAGAGTAGTGCCTCCCACTATCATAGTGATTAGAGTTCCCAGACATGAGGTACTGAGGATGCTATTTATTCCAGGACCCTGACAGTGTAGTTAAATGTCATTTTCTTTCAACCCTGGGTTGGTTGTCACAGACACTGGCTTCTTACTTCAATAGTTGAAGCAAATGACAGTAAAGCTGCTTGACACTGAGTTGTTCAACTCTCCACCTCATCCTTGTCACCCAGCCATCAAGCTCACAGGCACAGCTGCAGCAGAAGTTTATCTTTGTTGTTTGGAGGCAAAAAATACTTTGTGGGATATCTCTGGGGAGATGATTCTAACGTTAAGAATCTGGGAGAAAAAGAACAATACTGATCTTTTTATAGAGTTACTGAATCCGTTCAGTATAGTAAGGGAAGAATGCGAGTGCATATTGGCCACATATTGGTGTTAAGTTAACTGAAACCAAATGTTTTCACTTTTAGATCCCTGCCATGAGGTTTGATGCCTCAATCCACTGACCGGAAACACTGGACCTAAATGGCGCAGCATGACTTTGTCCCTGCCTGGCTCAACTTCTCCACACCCCAGCCTGCCAAGGTGAGCCCAGCTTGTGCATCTTACTGGGACTTATGTTGTGTGTGTGTGTGTGTGTGTGTGTGTGTGTGTGTGTGTGTGTGTGTGTGTGTGTGTGTGTGTGTGTGTGTGTGTGTGTGTGTGTGTGTGTGTGTGTGTGTGTGTGTGTGTGTGTGTGTGTGTGTGTGTGTGTGTTTTACTGGGGCTGTCTGTACTGTAGGTAAGGTGTGTGTGGGCAGGCCAAAGTGCCTGCATGATCCCTCAAAGGTCATTTGTGGGATCAGGGACGGGTTACTCACACAAACCAACAAAGATCAGGAGAAGGTTGCACATACTCTCCCGGAAAACCAATAAGGTGATTTATTTTGGTCGTAAGTTTGATAACACGCTCAGAACATTGAGGTTTTATTAGCTATGATAATTCCTTTGGGTACACATCTTGTCTAACTTCAGGCTCTGAAGTTAATCTACTGCCCAAGCAGAGTGGCTGAAGGAGGAGGAGCTTATTTTAAAGATGTAGTTGGCCTCTCCCGCTAAATGAGATCAGTGTTTATATAAACTGGGTGTAATCTGGCTGTCAGGGTGGATACCAGGTGACCTGTCTGGGTCAAGAGAGACTTCCGGACTGTGCTCCTTCACCTCCTCTCAGGCTCCACTCACACATACTGTCCTGTCTAATCATTTAGTGTTTGGACTGTGGGAAAGGGGGAAAGGAAAGGGGGTAAGGAAATGGGGAAGAAGGGGTTGAATGTTGGTTGGCCAGGTTAAGAGAATCTTAACAGAAGGCACGTTTGTTATGTCAATCAAAGCCACTCGGGAACAACATTTTTTACACTCCTTGACACCCCGTTGTTTCCTTCCTACTACCCATAGTCCCCTTCTGCCAGCCTTGAGAAGCATGGCGAGCCCCATCACCACCGGGACGGTCGTGTCTCAGTGAGCCGACGCAGACACAACTCCTCGGACGGCTTCTTTAACAATGGGCCCCTGCGCGCTCCAGCAGGTAACCCCAGACACTAGCAATCAATCACATTCATATTTACAACAGCCCTTTTTCATTTTTCGTTGCCGACAGATTTCCACCTAAATCCCCACAGATATTAAGTGTCTCACAGGCGAGAGATTTAACTGTAGGCTTCCTTCAACCAGAAGTGGTTAACACCACAGCTGGGTTCTTGACAAGTGTTCTCCTTCCTGCTCAGGTGATGGCTGGCAGCAGCCTTCTCTCCTCCTGAGACATGACTCTGTGGACTCAGGGGTGGCCAAGGGGGGCCACGGGGGACTGGCGGGGGGGTCCAGCTGGAAGGAGGCGCCCAGCTGGCACGGCACACCCCGGGGGCCGCAGGACAGTCACCACCACCAGGGTTGGCACCCCAAACGAGGGGGAGGGGACAGGGACAGACAGGGGGGGCATCAGCAACGCAACGGCTACTTTCATCCCCGCAAGACCACTGCTTTTCAGGACAAGTTCCCCAATGAGGAACGCAAGGACAGCAAGGAGGACAAGCTGAAGTTTGTAGAAGAGGACTTTGTGAGTACTTCCACCAGTCCCTGACAAACATGTGGTGTGTGCGTTCTGGCATGGTAGCGTTGACTAGAAAACCAGTGACCACAGATACACAAATCATCATTGTAGAAGCTACAATTATAAATTTTTCTTCTGCATGCACCTCCTTCCTACAGCCCTCCCTCAACCCTGAAACAACTGGAAAGCCGGGGACCCAGATGAGAGCCGTGCCTCCCCATGCAGGAGTGTGGGGTTAGTCTTCCACAATCTCAAACTAATCGCTGGGTTCATTTACAAGGTCCCTCACCCCTTAGCCCCTCCCACTCCTCCCCCCCCCCCTCCCCTCTGCCTAATTGGCTCGTTTTCCATATTTCTCCAGAGAATCCCCCCAGTGGGAAACAGATGGTGTCTAAAATGCTGGTCATCAAGAAGGTTTCCAAAGAGGACTCCAGCACCGCCTTCTCTGCAGGCTTTGCCAGTGCCGGTGCCCTTCCCTCCAACGGTAGCAAAGCACCCATCGCAGGCTCCAGCATCTACAAGAATCTGGTTCCCAAGCCTGTCACCAAGGTAATAGTTGGCTCCAATGGTGTCCATTTAGATTGATTAAGCTGGGACAGCCAGAGAAAATCGCCCATTGCTCTGTCTCATCGGGACCTGTACGTTTCTTGTGTCAGAGCGCCCAGTGGAAGCCCAGTGGGAGGGATATCTCCAAACCTGGCCTCCACCTGGCAGGCCGAGACTCTGTCTTCACCAGCCCGGTCTCTGCAGCCAAACCCAGCCACCCAACCAGCACCCCACCACACAACACCCCCAAAGAGGTGAGGGCAGCACAGCTGACCTTCTTTTAGGAAGCAACCCTTCAGAAACTCGAACACGAAAGGAATATGTGCGCATGTGTCCAGCTGTTCAAAACATTACCAGCAGTTCAACACAAAAGCATGGCCTCACCTCTCTCTCTCTAATCTCTCTCTGTCCTTGTCTCCCGTCCTCTCGACCTCACAGCAGCATCCCTCCAGCACGACCCCTCCCATAGACATTGTCCCGTCACGCCTGAAGCTGATGCGTCGCGGTCCGGACCGCAAGAGTGAGTTCCTGCGAGCGCTGAAGGACGAGGGCACCGGAGAGCTGACCGGCAGCAGCAGCAGCCCTGGAGAGGTGAGGACCACGACTGACCTGTAGCTGCCCCTGTACACTGCTAAAGCCCCTCTTCCCTCGACTATACAGAGAATTGTTGGTTTTATGGATGTATCCAATCATTGCAAGATAGACATGTACATGCCTTCGTAGTTGCCGTAGAGAAAAAGGTTTTCGGTGAATTCAACAAAATTAGACTTTTGTCGTTTATAGAATATTGTGTACGGGGTGGGGGGTCATGAGGGATAGTGAGCTTTGTGTGTGCCGTGATGTTCAGGGTGAAAGCAGCACCCCGGAGCCCAGAGGCCACAGAGAGGAGCCCTGCCACGAGAACGGCCTGTCCCACTCCCTCAGTGACTCAGACACCGAGCACCTGTCAGGCTCCCTGGAGGCAGAACACAGGCGAGTCAGCACACACACAGCCTCACACACAACACAGGCGAGTCAGCACACACGCAGCCTCACACACAAACAACACAGGCGAGTCAGCACACACACACCCTCAAACACAACACAGGCAAGTCAGCACATACACACCCTCACACACACAACACAGGCGAGTCAGCACATACACACCCTCACACACACACACACACACCCTCACACACACACAACACAGGCGAGTCAGCACATACACACACCCTCACACACAACACAGGCGAGTCAGCAAACACACACCCTCACACACACACAACACAGACGAGTCAGCAAACACACACCCTCACACACACACAACACAGGCGAGTCAGCAAACACACACCCTCACACACACACAACACAGGCGAGTCAGCACACACACACCCTCACACACACACAACGCTTTCTGGCTCAGCTTGCTACTCTATGGTGTAACACACACACACTAAATTGTATTTATGGATTATTACAGGTTGTTGAAGGCCATGGGCTGGCAGGAATACCCAGAAAATGATGACAACTTCCTGCCCCTGACTGAGGATGAGCTTAGAGAGTTCCAGACTAAAACGGAACAGGTCTGTCTTTAGGTCCATGTAGACCGTGTTAACATGCCAGGAGGACAGAAACTATCCATCAAACGTGTAACCAAATAACCAGGCTGCTTTCTAACGCTCTGATCTTCCAGATGAAGAGGAACGGTCTGCAGAGGAACGGAGTTCTGGTCCCGAGGGCGCGGTGTGTAACCCTCCACTTCACCCCCTGGAGGAGTGTGGCAGAGGCTCACCTGGAGGAGGGCTCAGAACCAGACACCAGTAGCAGCAGCCAGACCTCCGACGACGACGACTACATCCACACCTGACGTAGCTTTACCGAACAAAACCAAGACCCCCTCCGGCTTCAAGTCTCCTGTCAGCTTTCAGTTTAATAGCACCATTTTGACTTTTTGTTGTTGTCGTTCTTGCACAAGGGAAAACCAATCATATCCCAGTGAAGGGGGAGTCCTCCTCCACCAGACGTCTGTTTCCCTGCGTCTCCACCTTCACTGCAGCCCCTCGCCTCCCTTTGTTTCCTCACTTTGTGGAACTGAGTGTTCAACAAAAGGGCAACAAATGCACACGATTCTGCTTTAAAACAGACTAACTCATTTCATTGATGATGATGATGACACATTAATGATAATAAAATTGGTTCCTGACAAGCTGAGTTCTTTCCAAGATGAATCTGGTTTTGTTTCATTTCTGGTTCTAAATGCAGGACATTTCTTTCTTACATGGATTGTATTCAAGTGCAGTTGTTAAGTCATACTGAGGACATAACCGTTCAGGCTAACCCCAGAAACCCTGATGTGCATTTCACATCATGCTGTGGACTTCTGGTGTCCAAACTCTAGTCTCATTTGTGGACTACTGTTACACCACAAGCTTACCATTTTTAAGCCATGTGATTAAAGCTAACTTTTATTGACAAAAATCAAGCATACAGGTACACAATTACAGGTATACAAAAGTGGTAACGTACATAAATGCATATTTACAACAGTACATCAGCATCAGTATGAACTGTGGGTTGGCTTGGTCTGTTTCCAGGTGATGCATCACTGTGGAGCTTCAGGATTCACTGGCTGCAGGTAGGAAACAGAAAACACTCAGCATAGTAGCATGGGGATTCAGGAATCTTTTAAATGAACTTATGGGTTTCATCCACACACAAAAAGTAGGTGACCCGTTTTACTTTGTGATCAGGTGTAATCTAGACCTCACCTATTCACATCCGTCGTCTCAACCACTTTTCTGCTGTTCACATGGGCCTGTATTTCTTGTCCTTAACTGGACTTTCATCTGGTTTCCTCTGTCAAGCCATACGCAAAAAAGACATTGATAAAGCAGTCCGTCAGTCTCCCTGGTTGTACGTGTATACACAAGGCAAGGTCTTAATAGAGCAGGTCATCATCTCCTCGACTGGCACATCCACCACATGTTCCATGGACTCACCTTCTTTCTGACTAAGTGGGAGATATCAGATGCTGCTGACTTTGTGGGGGCAATTTCATTTTTGGATTTGACTGGGATCTGATTGGTGGGAAAAAGGCACAGACATTAATAGAGATTCCAGCCTGAGTGAGTGAAGAGCAGGGTCACCTGGCAGGGAGGGTCTGACTTACCACTGACGCTGTGGCTGTGCCGTTTTGAGCACTTGGAGCTGGAAATGGTGATTCACCCGACTGAAAGAAAATGGAACAATCATTGTGACAGAGCGCTCACGTCCACATAAGTCAAAACTCCCTCCAGTTGAGCATTCCTGTCACAGCTAGCACTTACACTTGTGTTATATACACTTCACAGCGAAGACCTAAGCCATCACATGAAGAGGTACACAACTCTAGGTGGAGCCCCGCCTCAACTCACCAGTGCTCCCTGGATGGCCTCCGCTACAGTGTTGCCTGTCTTCAGGCCCTCTGACGCGTCCTCAATCCTCTCCTTGATGTCGGGCAGCAGAGCTTTGAGCTCCTCCACCTCCTTCCTCTCCTCCGAGGCAGCCTCCGGTCCCTCGGCCTGCTCAATCACCGCCTGGAGCTTAGCTGGAGGACACACACCAGGCGTTAGCAAAAACAGGTGACACTTATCATGAGCCTTTGTGCCGTTCAGAATATCGACTAGCTGCCGTTTGTACGCCAATGCTCAATCACCGCCTGGAGCTTGGCTGGAGGACACACACCAGGCGTTAGCAAAAACAGGTGACACTTATCATGAGCCTTTGTGCCGTTCAGAATATCGACTAGCTGCCGTTTGTACGCCAATGCTGTGGTTTGTTCTTGGAACTCGAGAAAGGGAGATCCTCACCCAGCCTGCTATTGATGACAGCAATGGAGCTGTTGAACTGCTCGATGGCCTGGCTGTACTGGTCGGTGAGGGTGAAGTTCAGGCCCAGCTGGCAGTGGGTCTCAGCCAGGAGACGGCTGTCAGGGGGCAGGTGCTTCTTCTGCAGGGCCAGACACTCCTGGAAGTCATCCACTGCCTGTGGGTAGTTCCCTGGGACAATCAGAAGGCCAATGGTTGAGAACCAAGCTGAAGGAATATATGTCTGAGTCTTCGAAAAAACAATATTTGACATCAGTAGGAGGACATAGCTTGATTCTAAAAGTATACCTGATTCAGCAGCAACTTCCCCAAGTTTTAGATGAGCCTGGGCTGCCAACAGCTGGTCCTCTTTACTTTCTTTCCTTTCAAACAAAAACAGGGATATATCAAACAGGACAAGGCTTCAGTAGTAGTTAGTGGCTGAAAGGTAGTAAGCTAGAACTGTACCTCTTGTAGATGACTTTGGCTATCTCTAACATCTCCCAGGCCAACTGTAGGTTGCCCACTTCCTCCTCATCATCACTGTCCTGACAAGAGTGGTGCATGATTGGTTTAGTATCACGACAACAACTGGACTAGGCAACGGGACCACACCTGTGTTATTAGTCGAGTGTGTGACATGTCTCACTTTAATGTCTTCAATGGCTTCCTCTTCTGCTTGCCCCAGTTCTTGTTCTCCATCCTGACCTTCAGAAAGACAAGAATCCCTGCGGGTTAACCATCTGTGAACCACTGGATATGCATTGATCCCATTTTGTATAAAAAAAATGTGCTATTACAGAGGCGTGTCCAAACTGTACGTAGGTGAGAACAGAAGTCACTTACCCCCTTCCTTATCCTCCTCCTCTTTTTCTTCCTCCTCCGGGTGTTCCGCTGATGACTTCTCTGTAACACCGTTCACTCCATTTAGTTTTGTCTGTCCATCAGCTGAGGCTGCTCCATGAACATGGCCGTTTGTCACTGGTTCCTTCTCCTTCAACACACTCCCCTCTGAGTGTTCCTTTACTAAACTCTCCTCTGCATCCTTCTTCTCCTCCTCTGCCATTGCATCATAGACCTGGACCCTTAGCTCATCTCTGGTCTTCTCTGTCAACACACGAAAAAAACAAAAGGACATGGCTAGGTTGGGGCATGACATTTTAAGTAAACAAAAAAAAAATACAATAAAAACCAGAGAGCATTTACCAAACACACATCACATGCTCAATCATGTAAATGGTTACCATCAACATTTTCTGTGCTCTCAATGTTGGAGTCTTTGGGCTTCTCCTCCTCCTCTGCATCCTCCTCAGGTACGCCCTCTAATGCGTTCCCCAGGACAGTGTTCTCCATCCTGTAACAACACAACATGCTTGTACCTTCTGTAACGCTCAGGTCCTTTGAGAAGATCAAAGTGTTGGGCACATCAGGGATGTTGAAGACAACTGACCTGGCCAAATTCAGGAGAGCTTTACCACACAGGAAGAAAGCCTCTCCACACTCATCAGCAGTGTCTCCATATTTCTTGGCTCTGGAAATCACAGGTTGCAAAACATTCGCCATTTCAACATTTACAACTCTTTCATTTCAAGCTCTTGTTGTGTCAACCCTGGCAATCTTGGGATGCTGTTGCACAACAAACACTCAAAGTATCTTAAAAGAATCCTAAATGAATGAATGCTACGTAGTTTGTAAAAAACTCACAATATGCTACAGGCGTCCTGAAGAACGTTGACCGCTGATACTGCATCTCCCATGATGAGATGTCTCTTCCCAGTTCCAATCAATGTATTTGCTTCCTCCATGGTGTACTGAGGATTTAAAATAAACTCATTCCCGAATCACGGCATTTTCAATGTCTACTATGCCGCTGAATGAGGGGTAGTATCTTCGACCTTATCCTTTGGACTTTCTTGTCTGATTTTCCAGACATTTCTTTATTTTAGATGACCTGGCTACTGTATCATTACAGTATCTAGCTATGTTACGATACTGATAAATCGACCCATGCCTACAGTACTGTACTTAGTAAATTAGCCAGCTCTGTGATAGGTAGCTAGAGCTACCTAACACACACGCTTGTTCTACGCAGAACAAAAGAAAGCGATTGAAAAGTTTACATAGATTGAAAAGTTTACAAATATTAAATATATGTAAATGTATACATACCGGCTTTATAACAGAAAGTGTAATACAAAAGTGCAATCACACGGTCAATATAATTCTGGACACACTGGCTGCCTTCTTGCTGCTAGACTGTGCTTGTTGTAGTTTTTTTTTCTTCAATTTAGCGCGAAAACCAAGTTGTGGTTTCCGGTCTCCTTCGGGTCGATTTCTACTTAGGAAAACGTGGACGGTCGAGGCCAGTGCCAACGTTGATTCCTTACTTGTACCTTTGGGTTCACAGACATCCCAACCTTAAAAAAAAAACATTTCAGGGGGGTTACATAAGGGACATATTTTGCATTAACTAAGATATGAAGGCACCCAGGTTGGAATAACTTAATTTATTATGTAAAAAGATACAAAAAAAATAAGAAAAAAGCCAGATAATACATAAGTAGCCTATGTCAGATTAAGTTATATTTCTTTAGGCAGTCCATCTTCATTGCGAGGAATGACAGAGTGAGAGTGTAGAATGATGGCCTGACATGTGCTGTTGACAAGCTATTCAAGCTCTACGGGTATGCAGCTTGACTTATCCATCACAGCTCAGCAGTGTGTTCACCTTCTTTAAGTACATCTATTATTTGACCATTTTCACCAACAGGAAAGCCAAGGTAGAGTTTATCTCAAAGCTTCAGGCTGCCCAGTAAATCAAAGGAGAATGTCTGACATCTCAAACTCATTTTAAAGGGGGTTAAAAGAAATGTCTGGGTTCACATCTATGCATCTTAATGGTATGTTTTGCACAGATGACAACCTGATTCCATTTCAATAATTATGACAATTTTAAACACTGCCTTTTAAACCCCATTAGATGTGTCAAAGTGAGTCATTTCAATGGAGCCCAACACAGGATAGTCTACAACTTTTTGGAATAGAAAGGTAGAATTAAAGTTACATGAACTACTAATAGACACCATAAATAAAGACAAATTAATTTGGTCAAACACAGCATGAAGGCTTTTACAATGTCAACATTAAGGTTGAGGGCTGTG
Organism: Hypomesus transpacificus; assembly: GCF_021917145.1. NCBI lineage: Eukaryota > Metazoa > Chordata > Actinopteri > Osmeriformes > Osmeridae > Hypomesus > Hypomesus transpacificus. Next base: position 3,220,755 of record NC_061069.1, read on the forward strand.
CCCAAATACTAGGGTTTCAAATGCAGTGTGGGCATGATGATTAATCAAATGAACTAAACTTCAGAGACATAGCAATTAAGGTGACCAGAAGCATGAGCATCCTGAAAGGGAGGACACTTGGGTCCAAAAAGGACCTTTTTGACAAAAGGTCAAAAAGGTCGACAATCCCAAAAGGCTGTTGACCGGGGTTGTTGAAATTTAAGATCCTGTAAACTCATGACATTGGAAGGCCGCAAAATGTTGTTTTTATTAACAATAAAACACCATTTAGGCTTACTTGGATGGGCTTGTAGATGTGAAGGAATTCACCTATATACTTCAAGTATCATAAAAATCTATTTGCTCGAATAGTCAGAAGCTATTTCAATTTCTTGTCCAAAACAAACATCCTGAATAATGTTGCTGATGACCAGTGCAATGCACACTGATCTTCTTCCCTTGTGGAGTAGGGACACACATTCTCTGTATTTACATTCGCAAGTCAAGGATCATGAGACTGAATGGTTGTAAAACAAAGGAGTTAATTGTCTTATTTACCAGATAATAGCCTAATAACAGGGCAGTTTACACATGTCTCTCCTACATCACTGGAGTCTTCTCAAACACATGTATTTTACCCTCCAAGTTAGTCTAGATTGGATCTCATTAGACTATTGCATAACCTCCTGTGTGTCTATAATATAAACGTAGATAAAGTTCCTCTTTGTTTGTGTAAAAGGAACGTCTTCAGATGTGCAATTTGCATCAGGGAGAGAAGTTACTCAAAAACAAGTGGAAACTATGAAAGTTTTCTTATTGAGTCAAGTTCCTCTAAGGATATGTATCTCCTTATTCAACTGTCTATGACCGGCTGCCTTCTTCTGTGTGTGTTGAGACAAAGAAGACTGTGGATCAGAGATTTGTTAAACACCAACTTTATGGAAGAGTCCTGGGTACATTGGGAGCTTTTTGGAGTTATCAAAAAACGGCAAAGCTGCCTCAATTAACAGGGTGAGGGAGATGGCTAAGCCAAACTTGCTGTCCGGTTTAAGTGTATAAGTCGTAGGCCTAGCCTAGGCATGTAGGGTAATTGACAAAACCAGACATAACAGCAATGCTGTTCATTAGCCAAATTGGATGTGGACCAAGTGAAGCCTTTCTGACAGTAATCATTGGTGTAAGCAAAAAATGATGTTAAGGAAGAGTGCTCGGCAGAACTAGCATTATCCTTGTGCTGTTCTGTAATAGGGTGACCAGACGTCCGTATTTCGTGCACAAATTTGATTGAACCGCAAAAGCATTACAGATACATGAGATGCAAGTGTCGACTCAGAGTCTACACAGTTTGTATTGTGAAGCCATTGGGAAGCTTGGATCATTAATAAACATTTGCAGGAAGTCCCATTTTGTATATTATGTGTAAACGTATATTAAACGACATGAACATAAACTCCATTAATAAACTCTACACACCTGCGTCCAATTCAGTTATTTTAGACAACCCAGCCAAAACACAAGCTGACAACCCAGGTAACAGAGAGTCCCCTTGCTGTCAGTGCCTGCTGTGAGGGGACTGATCATGTGAGCCTCCTGCTGGCTGGCGCCCTGTGACAGCCCTGTCTCTGCAGGCCTGGACTTGGCATCCAATCAAGCTCACACTGAGACTGATTACACTGTTGATTATCCATGCTTCAACAATGCACTCAGTGGACCATATACCTCAAGCCTGAAAATTATGTTCTCAACAGTGTTGAGAATGATTGTTCAGGTGTAAATGCATTTGTTTGGAGCTTTCAGGAACAATTATGTTATTTTTAGGTGGAAAATTGACTTGCGAATGTCACAGTGTGAAATTTCCTGTGTGAATATTAGGTTTTTCATATTGATTTCCTATCCCCCAAAAAATCATTCCAGGAAATTAAACTAATTACCATTTGTGTGTAGGGAGGCTTCCTTTTTGTGAGGGCAGTAAAGAGAGGATGCACACAAGCGCTCTTCAAAGAGCTAATTACTGTGGAATTGGTGGTGGGCCTGATGTTGTAATTATGGCTATGTTGTGTGTTGAAAGATGAGCACAGAGGTAGCAGGCCTCGTTTGATCTGAACCTCACCGCTGCAGTTTTAATAAGAGCTTATTGTGTGTCCCCTCTTATCAAGCCCTTCATGTGGTGTCCATAGCAACAACACGCAAAGACATCACAGGGCGACAGCAGGCAGAGGTGGAGTGGCAAGCCCATGCCTGTGCTGCAGATGACAATCAATGCACTCTTCCAGGTCCAGAGAACATAGAAAAGTACACTACCCATTCTACACAGAAAAAGAATGGCAGGACTGTTTTTATTTTAGTAGTAAAATAAGTATTAGGTCCATCCGTGGAATCTGGAGTATTGTGTAATGTACTTGGGTGTGTTGGCTTAAAGGCTTCTAACCTTCAAATACCAAACCAGTGAACAAGGAAGTAGACCAGAAATATAGTACTCACGTGTATGTTGCAACTATGTACCACTGTGAATCGCTCCACATGAAAAGAAACAGTTTTGGCTATTGAGACATTACTGGTATTCCCTAAAGGAGAATTTACAACAGAATTTTTTATTTTTCTGGATCATGCTTCTAACACTGTAGTATGAACTATCATTCAATAGCCAAAACACAGATGGTACATTTTGAGCCTCTTCACTGTTGAGTGGTAAACAATTATTTGCTAAAGTAGAATGTCTATATTTAAACGGCATAACCATAATACTTCACAAACAACTTTACATGAGTGGGCATGTCATAAAGTGGATTCGTTTAGATGGTTTAAACTATCTTTGTGGGTCTGTGAGTCACATGCTGCTGAACCACATGCCTCTGTGACCACTACATGGCTATTGACCTGGATTAGGATGGGTTTTGTCAAGGGTAGTTTATTGTTCTCTAATTCGAAACACAGCTTTGTGAAGGTAATCATTTATTACTGGGCAATAAAGTGATAGAGACTGACTGTTGCAACAATCTTAATTTATATGACTGTAACAGAAGACTTTGATGGTTGTGAAAGTCAGGGTTTGGACTAACTCATCATACTACCACCCATGTCTTGTTCCTGGTGAATTGAGAACAGGTTTACAGCACTGGAATGTTGAGAAAATGTGCTAAGTCATGCTTGTATGAGGTAGTCGAATAGTCCAATAGACTGAATGAGTGTGGGTCGTGGCTATGTCAGGGTTCTATCATCGCGAGAATTGAACTGGTCTTATATATTTTCAACCGATGCCACCCCTTTCTCGTACTTCTTTCCAAAGCTACAACTGACGGACAGAACCTGAGGTAGGTTACCCACACGTTCAATTTAACATAAAAAAAACATGTTTTAGATATCTTTATCAATCAATACATTTCGTAATCAGGCTAATTGTGTACGAGGAAAAAAACACAGGCTTGTTTTAAAGTAGGTTTTTTGCCAAATTTTTATTCGCATCATCAGCCAGCATTACACAGCTATTAATTTCATGATAATTTGAATAATTATTGTGCAGCATCTGTAAACGGACATTGTTCTCGGCATTTCCTTTTCTTCACAGGATGGAAAGTTGTTGCTTAGAACAATGCTTTTCGCGTTCACTTTACATGCAGGGTTCAAATATTTAACTCGATCAGCCTATCATAATGAGCATGATTTATCTATTTATAGATAAATCATGGCGAAAATAAAGTTTTGCGAAGAATGTATCAAATTATGCGATACCACAGATTTATGAGATTCCAAAGTGCAGTCAAGCGATTCAACAGGACCTTGAACATTGAACGCAAGTGCAGGACTTCTCTAGGAGGTGATGTAGACTTTAACTCTACATCAGTTACCTTTGCCGATGTCCCCCAATTCTCAGAGATTCTGAAATGGGATCCGCTTCCTTCGTAAACAAACATCAGTGTGTACAAATAAATGGCGGAGTGAAACTTGCGAGGTTTTCAGTTCACTTTAAAGTCTTCCTGATTTAGGCAATACAGCTCCCAGATCACCTAATACAGAACTTGGCTTTTTTATGTGTAGATGGAAAATCATGTAGTATTACACTGGTGTGCAGCCTAAACTTGTAACAGTGTGATTAAATAGAAGGTTTTTTCCCCAGAGTCAAAAATGGCTGCAGGCAATGCACACATTGGAAAACTGGCACCTGACTTCACAGCCAAGGCAGTGATGCCTGATGGCCAATTTAAAGACCTCAAGATCTCCGACTACAGAGGTACCAAACAGCATTTAATACACCAGTTGGATCCACATTGTACAATGTAATATGCTCTAATGTGTAATATGTAGGCCTACGGTAAAAAAAGCACAGGAAGCTGAGGTGTGTATTTTGCTGCTGCAGGGAAGTACGTGGTGTTCTTCTTCTACCCCCTGGACTTCACCTTTGTGTGCCCTACTGAGATCATCGCCTTCAGCGATGCAGCAGAGGAGTTCAGGAAGATTGGCTGTGAGGTCATTGGCGCCTCTGTGGACTCCCAGTTCTGCCACCTTGCCTGGTAATGCCGAACCTTGATACTTTAACCAAACAGCCTTAAAACAGACTGTTATTGTCTGTCATGTGTGTCTGAGTATTCAGAAATACCGAGTTATGACAGTCTCTGCCTATTGTGTGGCTACGCTTCTGACAGGACAAACTTGCCACGCAAGCAGGGAGGTCTGGGTCCCATGAAGATTCCTTTGGTGGCAGACACACTGCGTTCTATCTCCAAGGACTACGGCGTACTGAAAGAGGACGAGGGGATTGCCTACAGGTGGAGATCAGAGTGTAGAATGGCATAGGCTAAACTGCACTCCATGTGTTTCTGCAGCCTGCCTGACACTTATAATATTTCCCTGTATTTGCAGAGGCCTGTTCATTATTGATGACAAGGGCATCTTGAGGCAGATCACCATCAACGACCTTCCAGTGGGGCGTTCAGTAGATGAGACCTTGCGTCTGGTCCAGGCCTTTCAGTTCACCGACAAGCACGGAGAAGGTAGCTTTAATCTTTAATCTCTGCATTCATTCCATTATTTTAATACTGACAAGCCACTATCTTCAAACCCAAAATCTCTCAGAGAATAGACTTGAATGCCAACTCAAATGTAGTTTCAACTAAACAATTCAATTGTGGCCAACATTCTCATTCTCTGCCAGCAAGAGATGGGAACAAAGTGTGATCTGCTATCAAAGCCAAAACATTTTACCGTTTCACGTTTGCTTGTTTCAGTCTGTCCTGCCGGCTGGAAACCAGGAAGTGACACCATCAAGCCCGACGTCCACAAAAGCAAAGACTTCTTCTCCAAGCAGGAGTAGGAAAACAAGGGTGTGCAGCGTACTGTAGAAGAGATAAAGTTATATTTCAAGAGAACATCATTAACAGTAGTGTATTCTACCCTTTTTTCTAACCTCCTTGAGTCTACCACTGTGCCTGTCGGGCGAGGTGGGAATATGGCAGCATGTCTTTATTTGTCATTTATTTTGGGTGCACATTCTGATCAAAGTTAGAAAAGTATGTTGGTGTATTCCATAGACTGTACAAGGTGTATTCTGTTGCAATGTTGCAACATTTTTGTGTATTTGTTTGTGTATGTGTTTTGTTATTTCATATAAAAATACCAGTCATGTTTTTTCCATTTGCAGCCTTAAACTTGAAACATTAAATGTAATTCGTAAAATAAAGACCCTTTGTCAAAAACATATAATTTCCACCATTTTAATCATATGTTTTGCAGAATGTTAAAAAGATACAAGTACGTTGTCAGATGTACGATTGTCCTACTCTATCCTTTGCTTTCAGTCAATGGCAAAAGTTCCATCATTTGATCATTTTCTCGTGTAGATGCTGAACAGGCTATAACTTGTATTGTTTTGGTTACATAAAGATTTTAGTTTAAAGCACTAGAAGCTGCTTTTGTTTTCAACTAGATTATCACGTAGCCTACGTATCAAATCCGTCAGCTGATAGGCCTTGGTTAGGATATAGTTTGACATTGTGTGTCAAATTAGTTGTCTCAATAAATAAGTTTTTTCTGAAATTACACATTTATGCCTATTTATTCTCATTGTTATTACTCTAATTTTTCCTCAAATTCAATATGGTAATTTAAGCTTCTGCAAACATTGTGTTCCCAACTGCAACTATTGCACGTGATTCGCGCCGACAGACTTTTTCTGTTGCTTTCATACCTCAGTGTTTTTAGCTAGCCGGCTATAACTAAGACTAAGTTAAGCTATTTGAACACCTAACTTCAAAGTTAGTTGATTTCATCAGGTAGGAAAGCCACTGTGAATCATAAGAATTGCAATGATGTCAAAGTCAAAGATGTGCAACAGACCAAAAAAGCAAGAGACTGCCCAGGTATGAACAATGATCAACTCTGTCTCTGGGCTGTGCAGTTTTGAGGAAATATTTCCCATTCTCTCAATGGGGCATAGGTGTATATTTACTCATAGGAAATTTGTTTTTCTGCTTGTTTTGTTTGTACTTTTCTTCAAGATATTCAAGTGGAAGTCAATTGGTTGTTGTATTGTCCGTTTGTTAGGTTAGCCTTGTCAGTAGCACACTAGCTAACTCGGGTCAAGTAGCGCCCTCAGGCGGTTTCTCGTGCAATTGTGATTTTCATTTTTGTTTTAGTGGACGAGGTTATTTGAAAACGACTTGAAAACCCAAGAACAGTCAGAGGTCTTCGTAAAACGAATGATGGCCCTGGCTGTCTCCTCCATCACATATCTCAGAGGAATATTCCCAGAGGACGCCTACAAATCTAGATATCTGGAAGGTTGTCTTTCCTGTTTTGAAAATAATACAAGGACAAACTATGAATAATTTTAGACGTTGTTTTTCACAATGAAATAACTTCTGAGGATGTATGTTTTCCAGATTTATGCATCAAAGTATTACGAGAAGATTGTGCAACACCAGGTGCACGCAAAATAGTGAAATGGTAAATGTCTAAAATATTAAAGATACAGTACTTGATGAAATAGTGGTCCTGATAACACTTATTAATGAAGGTTTGTTTTTACATAACATATTAACTAGGATGATGGGCAGCTTTGACGCATTACACAGGAGATATGTAAGTACAACATTAAGTGCTTTTTAAGTATTTGTAGCATTTCACAACTTGTCTGCATTACTTATTACTAAAGGTTAATGTACATTTAAAATCTATTTCTCAGCTTCAGGTTGCGTTTATTGGGGTAGGTGACTCTCTTTACAACATCCATTTTATGAATCTTTTTTTACAACATTTTACTCAACAATAGTGAAGTACAGTAGAAGTATAGCAGTCCTCAGTCATCATTCATTTGTCTTTCTTCCTTCTAGAAACTTTGTTTTTATTTTAATAAAAATAATGTTTTTCTATCTATAATGCGTAATTGCAGGTTCACACTAATCCAGATGACCCCAATGTAAGTCCTCTGCTGAAAACATACTGATTAACACTCACTGGATATATATCAGGAAAAAGCTGTTTCCATTTTACAGACTGCAGAAAGTACTCTTTCACTGGAGTGCCGTGAGTTTACCTTGTTGTCATCTACTGATCTCTTTTACAGTCCATCATTGAGTCCTACCAATTCAAATTCAGATACACAGACCAGGGACCACAGATGGACATACTCAGGTGATACGTTATCTCCCCCCCAACTGCCACTCCTCCGTCTCTCTTTCACTCACTCTCTCACTCCTGACTGCTTGGATTCCCCTTCAACTCCACAGCAACAAGGATGCGGAGATGAAGGTGACCATGGAGGACACCAAAAAAGCATCGGTCCTCCTGACCAGGAAGTTGTTCCTCCTCCTGCAGAACCTGGACGTCCTCCCCAACGACGTGTGCCTCACCATGAAGCTCTACTACTATGACGACGGTGAGGAAACCCTGTCGCTGAACCATGTTTCATTGACGTTTTCATTTGAGGTGACAAACCAGGGCTGAATCAGAGTATTGCGGTCATCTGCTGTATAGTAGGAGAACGTTATTACCAACAGAAACAAACAGGAGCAAACGATCCCACCCATGTACTGCAATGAATTCCCCACTAAGCTGGAGTTTGGAAACTAAGCTCCTTCAACCATATTTCCTTTTTTCCAGTCACCCCAAGCGACTATGAGCCTCCTGGCTTCAAAGAAGGTGTGTGTGACACCCTGTGGTTCGAGGGCATGGCCGTCCACTTCCGGGTAGGGGAGGTGGAGACCCCGTTCCACACCCTGAAGGTGCGGGTGGCAGCGGAGCAGGGCCGCGTGGAGAAGCTACAGGAGGGGAAGCATCTGAGGGAAAGCCAACGGGCGTCATCTGAAACCCAAAGCACTCTACTGGAGATAGCCGCTCAGGCTGGGGTGAGTTCCCAAAGACACATGCGCTAATGTGAATTATGAGGAAATGAATGAATCGTGTGTTGTATGGACACAGAATCCTTGTGTTTCATGGGGTTTATTCACAGGCCTCTGACCCTGAGGGATTTACAGAGGAGGATTTCCCATCCGAGGATGGTAAGGATTCATAATCACTCTTCATAATCGCAAACCCAGCTTCAATAACTCACATTACATGAGGTGTGTGTGGCTTGAATTGAAGTTTACATGACATGTTTACTGTTTTACAGAGTCTGCGCAATTCAAGAAACCTCAAAAAGCTGCAACAAAGGTACAGTATACTCTAAATTACTAAACAGTTTAATGTGCATATCATCATTTGGAATATCACAACATGTTTTCAATTGGGTGCAGAGGAAAGCAGGTGCCAACAAGCTCTCAGGAAGGAAAGGAAGGAGAGCTGAGCCTTGAGCCTGGCACCCTCTAGTGTTGTTAAATGTAATTCACCAAACATGTTGACAGTTCCAAATCTTATTGACTGGCCACTACTCATTTAGTTTAAGTATTATGTTGGTTGAAGTTCCTTTATACCAAACGGTTAGTGTATTATTATCAAACTAATTAAACTGATGTTACAATTTTACTTGTCTAAAAAACATATTTGTACTGTACTATTCAAGACCATCACCTACTGCAATAGATAAAATATTTGTAATCCATTTAACTAGATTTTGTAGATCAAATGCATGGAATAAAAGTATTAAACATGATATAATTCCTGTTCATTAGTAAAATAAATAGTTATGAAAAAAGACACAGGTAAAAATATTTTGTATGTGGAATATAATTTGTATCAAATACTGTACAATTTTGTAAAAAAGAGTTATTAAGTAATGATGCTTCTGTCAGGAATACTGTTAATCACTTGCTGCCAAGTTCCCTGGCTCTCCACCACTTGGTGGATAGATTTGAGCAGCTACCTAAGATTTGACTTAGATGTACAAATCAATGGCTACAATATTAAGGCACTTTCATGACGATTCAGTTTGGCACAGTTGGTAATTTTCTGAAATTCCCCTTGTAATAATTTGCATCAAAAAGCAGAGTGGAAATCTTAGCTACATCTGACTCACAGCCTTCATTCAAATACCAGAGTAAATTTAACATTCCTTAACATTTCTAGAACCGGTTCAGATATTTGACTACAAGCCAGCATATACCCTTCCTGGAATAGAAGCATCACTTCCTTGGGGTTGTCTTCAAAAGAGGCTGTCCACGTCATTCATCTCAACAAAGACAGTCTTCAGTTGGGAGTAGAACTCTATGGTCACCTGACCGTTTTCCCTCCCAATGCCTATAGAAAGACAAAAAGGACACAGTGTCAAGTGTCTACTAGTATATTACTGTGCATTGTTCCGGTGCCATTTTGAGGAGGACCCGTCAATTTCCGCTCGAGTTATGGATACAGTACCGGACATTTTGTACCCTCCAAAGGGCACCTCCACAGGAGTGATGTTGTAGTTGTTAATGAAGCATGTGCCGGCGTTCAGATGCTCCACCACACGATGGGCTCGGCTTACATCCCTACAGGCACACACGCACAAAGCTACTCAATACACTCAAACACATCGGAGTTTTCCGCAACAGTCACAACCTTTTATATGTTGGTCGGTTCACCGATACCAGCAACAGCCATTTATGACTTGATTACCTGGTAAAGACACCGGCAGCCAGACCTAGGGTGGTGTCATTGGCCCTCTGAAGCACCTCCTCCTCGGTCTCAAAGGACAACACAGACATGACGGGCCCAAAGATCTCCTCCTTCACACACGTCATCTCATCCCTACAACCACCTTAATAGAGCAGAGGTAGAGCCAAGCAGTGCCTTAAAAAGATGGGAAGTCCTTCCTTAACAACAGTGTTAATTGTGTCCATAGATGTCAAATGGCCCTGGGGTCAGCCTACCCAAAACACAGGGGGTCATGAAGTATCCACCCCTGAGTTTAGGATCTGCTGGAACAAATGGCTCGCCTCCACACAACACGGTGGCGCCCTAGTTTAGGAGTTCAGTGTTAATCAGCTCAGACTGGGCAAAGAGCCATGTCAAATTTACCACAACCGATTTATCACAACTGGTTTGATTCCCATATACAATATTCCTACTGCAAAGGGTTATTTAATTAGCATGTAACGACAGTTGAACCTCTTTCCTGGCCTGATCCACGAAGCCTAGCACTCTGTCCAGGTGTGGCCGGTTGACCAGTGCTCCCATACGGGTGCTCTCTAAGAGAGGGTCCCCTATCTCAATGGCCTTGGTCCTCTTTACAACCTCCTCTAGGAACTCAGGTAGGATCTGGCTCTGGACGAAGACTCTGGTTCCGTTGCTACACACCTGCAAGGGACAAAGTAGAAATATAACCTAAAAGATTGGTTTTCCTCCTACCCAAATGTCCACTTGCTTCATAAAGTTCAAGTGATATGGAAGTTGGTCTCATGAGGTTTGAATGTCAGGGTCTGACAAATGCCCTGCATGTGCTCAAGACATGTTTTGGAGATCAATTAGAACCCATTCAGACCAGCCACCGAGCTCTAACGTTTAAATCATCACACCCACCTGTCCTTGGGACAGGAAGTTAGCCATGAGAGCCCCTTTCACTGCATTCTCCAGGTCGCTATCTTCAAAGATGACTAGTGGAGACTTCCCACCCAGCTCCAGAGTCACTGGCTTCACACCTTTGGATGCCATCGCCATAATCTGTGTGTCAAGACAGACTTCATATGAAAATCTGATGTTGGGCCACCAAATCCAGGGCTCAGTGTGAGGGTAGTATAATTTCTATAGTACTTTACCTTCTTGCCTGTGGGCACACTACCAGTAAAGGATATCTTTGCCACAGTGGGGTGGTGACAGAGAAGGGTGCCTGTCTCATAGCCGCCCTGCACTACATTGAACAGCCCCTCTGGAGCCCCGGCCTTGGCATAGATCTCAGCCAGCATCACAGCTGTAACCGGTGTCACCGGGGAGGGTTTAAACACCATGGAGTTCCCTGGAGGAATGACACACGGCAATGAGGAAGTGGGTCAGCAGTCTTTTTATATTACAGTTGTCTATAGTTGATCATGAAAACAGTTATAACTACGTATACACGGATTAGTTATGCTGTATATAAACGGAAGCCAATATAACTACAAGGAGAGTTTTGTACCACAGGCCAGAGCTGGGGCGGACTTCCAGGCTGCTATCTGGAAAGGGTAGTTCCAAGCACCGATCCCAACACAGACCCCCAAAGGCTCCCTCCGTGTGTAGGCGAAAGAACCCCCTGGTAGCTGCACATGCTGACCTTGAGAAAACACAAAGTGAGGACCACTATCATCACAGGCAGAACACTAAACAGCCTCATTAATAAATGTACTGTACCTATAGAATAAACTTGTTACACAGCCTCTGAAGTAAAGGTTTAAAATGATGACAAACCCAGATTCATGCAACAGAGTCAAATAATCTCCGCTTTCAACTTCCCCAATGTCAACCCTATATTTCCCAGTGGATGTAGGATGAGCTTGCTAACCTGCCAGAGTGCTGGCCACCCCTGCATAGTACTCTATACACAGCCTGGCAGAGTCCACGTCCAGACGGGCTTCTGTGATGGACTTCCCGTTGTTTACGACCTCCATCTCTGCTATCTCCTCACGCTTATCCTGCCACAAAAGAACACAGCATGTCAGAGAGTGTGGCGTTTCCTGTAGACTACGTCCTGGCATTATGGTTGGATGTACTAACTGTCTTGGTGGCGTACCTCAATGATTTGAGCAGCCTTAATCATGACTCGTGATCTCTCCATGCCTGACATTCGGCTCCACTCCTGGAAGGCAGACTGGGCGTTCTTCACAGCCTGGTCCACCTCCACTGCACCACAAGGCTCCAGTTCACATAGGACCCTCCCTGCAAGCATGGTACAGTTCAATGACAGTGGAACAAAGTAGGGCCTGCTATTTAAGTGAAAATACATGCCTCCATGTTATAAGGGGATATGCCACATTTCTTCACTGCCAGTATTATATTCATTGGTTTATCAGTCCTTCAAATGTGATTTGCTGGAAATGATGACTGGTTTCAAGTATACATTCAATATACATACAGACAAGAAGTAACTTCCGACCAAAGTCTAATTAAGTGAGAGAGAAAAATGGCGTTGTATGACAATCAATTTCTGCAGTCAATTGTTAAACTTTAGACTACCAGTGGCAGGCTCGTAAACTCGTTCTGTGTTCGATGCATCTTTGATCCTCACGCGGTCTCCGGACCAAAAGTTGAGAGGAACTGTTATGTCGAAGGTCCCAGTTGAAGCATATTGTCTCACCGCAGAATAAAGAGCACCGGGTTTGAGCTTCCGACATTTAATAAATCTTAGATACATGACTTAAGCCCCTGCAACATAAAAGTAGATAACACATTCACATAAACATCCAACTTGATTCATCGACACGTTAAAAAGGTAAACTTCAGCAAAGATCCAACAATCATACGCCTCGAAAAGCAAAATAACTTGCATTTAGTGGGCCACTGCATCGAACAACAGTCTTTTATCACTTTAACTTACTCTTAGAATGTTTTTTAAGCCGATGTATGTCCAGATATCACTAGTTTCACAAACTGTCAATTTACAATGTAGCCAACTAGCCATAATAGTAGGCGTCTTACGTAAACCACGACACTCACTGGCTACTTGCAAGTAGGTTATAACAAGCGATTGGTTGTTTGTGCGATCATACAAAGAGGATATGGGTTAATGTTGTTGTAAAAAAAAAAAACTAGGTATTATTTCGGCCATAAAAAAAATGTTGTCCACAAAAAATATCATTAATCCCTCTCCAAAAAAAGAAAAAAAATCGGTTGCGAAAAAATAAGCTAATGGTGTATAGATGGGAGGAGCAACGTGTTAACGCCATCCCTTGCCTGACTTGATCGGCATATTGCAAGCATGGCCGGGGACAGTGAAACACATCTAAGGGACCATGGCGAAAATGAAAATATTGTTCGACAACCTTTCCTTATCGGTGTGGCCGGGGGCACTGCCAGTGGCAAGGTTAGCGGAAGGACATTTTTTTATGATCTATAATTTTATTACAGCCTTAGTAACGGAATTTTGGGAGTTGCTCATGAGCTCATCGACCGCGTGGCTCATGTCAAACTTACTTAGCGGCTTGAGTGACATCAACTACCATCTGTTTGCTAAGCCACCATCAATTTAAATCTTTACACATCATTGCATTTTTAGCTTGTCATCAGAATATTAATAGGATCTAGATCAGATAGCGTCTTTAATTTCCGTTTTTTCGGTGCTAGTTTCACAGGCAGGAAAAATACAGGAGACAAAGACGTCATGTATGTGAAGTTGCTGGCTACCACCTTAGCATAAGAATATACATTGTGTCGGTCGGTAGGCTGATACTGAGCAATCATTTCAGTTGTATTCGTTTGATGCGCAGTGTTGGCCCGACAATGACATACTGCCAACAAACCAAGTGTAAGTTACAGTATAAATCAAGAATCAGAACATGTTGTAATTAGCAATAAACGCTTTTTTGGGAAGGTAATCAATGTTGTATGAAATGGGGTTGATATCTGTATAGGATAATATTAATGTGGGTTGCTAGCCAGAGCCCTCGACAGCAGTTCCTTTGTTCAAATTTCCTCAGGATAATCCGATTTATTATCAAAAGGGACCTCTTAAATGTCAGCAACAATTACTCTATCAGAGTGGTCAAGACGTATGTTCTACTTAAGAAATTATTTCGAATACAATCGGATTTTGATAAATTATTTCACTGTTGATCGATAATTTGACGAGAGCACAGGCATAGCGGGAAACTAGTTACTGAGTCAGTTTATTCCAGCACACAGCCAATGAATAATCTCATGACGTAGACAAACAAATGTTTCTTTGGTGCGCACGTTTGGGATCCCGGTGTTGCCCGAATGGGAGGAGTTTCGACTCTGCCACGCGCATTCCTCTAATGTCGTTCTGCAGGTCGAATACATTTTAAAAGCGATTCGGAGTAAAGAGAGCTCATTGCTGCTAACGAAATACAAATATTGTATTTTGATTTTTTGTATCTATTGTATTTATTGGCTGGGTTTACTCTTCCAGCCTGCTGCAGTTTGATAACAATTTTGATCTCCATGGTTCTTTGGAGCAGTGATTCTGCAAAAAATACATTCTAAAAGAGGCAATGGTGACATCCCTAACAATGCATTTGATAATTTAAGTTGATTTAATATAAATTTGTGTTCTCCCATTACCGTCCTTCCTTGATTTGACCCAGATATGAGCTAAGTTAACTGTTGGCACAGAGCCATCGTCTGGCTCCCTGAAAACCCCTTACAAGGCAGGGTGGGAGGGGTGGAGCACGTTTTAAAATGCAAGTCAGTGGTTGGTCAGGTGTTGCCAGGAAGTTAGTTAACTAGCTTTCTCTCTCCCCTTGACTGTTGCAGGTATTGGATCACTCAGTTTATGTTGAACCATATATCACTTCTGATGTAATGTCACCCCATCTAAGTGCAAGGCAGTGAAAGTATAACTGAGCTGGGTATTTAGTTTTGTCCCCTATTTCCCCCATTGTGGTGCATCATTGTGTGTATGAAAATGTGATTCTTTCTACTTAGTAGTCCAAGGCCCTGTGTCCAAATTGAGGTGTTGTCTGTAGTGTGTTTGACGCTTATGCCCATCCAGGTTCTTAATTTTCTTAATGAATATTTGTTTTATCCGTTTCTGAACAAATGTAGTTGCGTGGTGATGTGGCCGCCTCTTGCCAGCATGGCGCATGCTGACACGACCTCCTGAGTGGGCGTTTCACTGACACAAAAGAACCATACATAAGTCTGGGGACAGAGAATGCCTAGTCAGCACTGGCAGGAGACCTGGTATTCTGTGGGTGGGGTCAGTGGGGACAGAGATGGTGGGCAGGTCATCTGGGTATGTTGCTACTGCTCCAGGCTCTGCTGGTGGACAATATTATAACGTATCCAACAAAGCTCCAAACAGGAAGTGGATCTTTGACATCCTACTGCCTACATTTGCTCTAAGCAATCAAGGAAATAATGATCCATGATGCACCGGAATGTTGACCTGACTGTGCTCTCCTACCTGCCTGTCTCTGTAGTCGTCCGTATGTGGGAAGATCATGGAGCTGCTGGGCCAGAACAAGATCGACCGCCACCAGCGTCAGGTAGCCATCCTCAGCCAGGATAGCTTCTACAGAGAGCTCACCCCAGAGCAGAAGGCCAAGGCCCTTAAGGGCCAGTTCAACTTTGACCACCCAGGTACCCCGCCTTCACATGAACACTGTCTCTGCAGATTTAGGGGAAGCACATGCAAGGACAACCACCTGAGCTCTAGACAAGTTGTTGGTTGTCTTTTATGTGTGGCATTTTCAGCCAGGGCTGCAACCAGTGTGCCATTCCTAATGGAATGAGATATGTAAGATATGCAGACACATATAGGCATGTCCCTGTAGTAGCCGTTGTCCACCGTAAACGTAATGAATTCCAATATGGACCTATTTTTAAAAATTGCATTGAGGAAATCATATGGCCCATAACGAATGCTGTGCACTACCGCCACGTTGTGTGCATCGGTCCCACGCACGTTCTGACCGTCCATATTTGGGCGTTACTTGGCCACCTGCTCCCCATCTCAGACGATCAGAAGACCCCTAGTCAGCACGGCCTTCCTCAGCTGCTGTGGCGCAGCGGGACAGGACCCGACAGCTGTTGGGAAACAGGAATTGGGGGTCAGAACCCACGAGCAGCTCATATCCATAGGGATGGGGCATCAACCAGATAGATTAGTATCCTTTGTAATATATATAAATCTACTATAAATTTGTTTTCACACACTGATACATTGATTTGTCTGCCCGTCTGATCCTCAGATGCCTTTGATAATGAGCTAATCATGAAGACACTCTGGCAGATCATGCAGGGGAAGACCGTCCAGATCCCAGTGTATGACTTTGTCACCCATTCCAGGTGAGCACTCCCCCGCCCCGGGTTCAGCAGGTTACTGGCTTTGTTCCTTATCCATTCAGGAAGTTTTCTCAGGAAACCTCCCAACAAAAGATGGATGAGATATTCCAGACCTTGGTATTGATATTGAACAAATGGATTAAGTAAAAAGCAGGTACGGTTGGTTGAATTACAAGGAAACATGCTTAGGTTCAGTCAGGCTTCACACCTTTACCTGAATATTCCTGACTGAAAATTCAGCATGTTTATTCAGTGTGGTGACCTCAACGTCCTCGTTTCCATCTCACAGGAAGGATGAGTTTGTGACTGTGTACCCTGCGGACGTGGTCCTGTTTGAAGGCATCCTGATGTTCTACTCGCAGGAGATCAGGGACCTGTTCCAGATGAAGCTGTTTGTGGACACTGATGCAGACACTCGGCTCTCCCGCAGAGGTGTGTGTGTCTGCGTTCTCACTTGCGCCCTCTTATTTCTTCGTGACATGGGTTAATAATCATTAAAAAATTCAATATATTGCTCTAACATTTCTGGTGTGTGTGTGTGTGTATTGGGTGTTCCAGTACTCAGGGACATTGGTGAACGTGGCAGAGAACTAGAGCAGGTGCTGACACAGTACATAACGTTTGTTAAACCAGCCTTTGAGGAGTTCTGCCTGCCAGTAAGTCACTCCACTCTCCATCTGTCCTCACTTATTTTCAAGCTGGATGGTCCATCTGTCAGTATGCCGAATACCTCAGAGGAGGCCAATACACTAATTCAAGTACTGTGTTTCTTAGACCAAGAAGTATGCTGATGTGATCATTCCGCGAGGAGCAGACAACCTTGGTAAGCCTTGTTTAATATGTGTACCTGATACATTCTGTTATCTGAACTCATTCCTTTGTGTTGGAACAAGAGTCTTTTCCTATTGTGGCACACATGTTTACAATGCTAGACTATTGTGATGGAAAGGGCGGAGGTTGTGTGTGTCACATCCTGGTTAGGGAGTTCCATGGAAAAACAAGAAAATCAGCACCTTGTTTCCTTGTAGAAATGTTTCCACTCCATTAAGGAAACTCTTTGTCTCCCTCCAGTGGCCATAAACCTGATAGTGCAGCACATCCAGGACATCCTGAATGGTGGCCTGACTAAGCGGCAGAACGGCTGCACAAACGGCCACAGCACGCCCAGGCAGAGGCGGACCTCCGAGTCAAGTAGCCGGCCACATTGACCCCACCGTGCCTTCCTCCTCGGGCGAGGGGGGGCGGGGTCAGGGCTGTAAATAAACTCCTGTTGTATTTAAGAGAAATGGAGAAAGATGCAAGAGGAACTGCAATGCCTTTATTATCATTATTATTACACTCATTACAGTTACTTTCAATGTAATTGTTGGACATGATTAGTTTTTTTTTTCAGGGGGACAAGCTAACCTCCTGCTTTTGCAATGAGACCATGGGTTTGAAAACGACCCCTTTTTATTTTCAGTTATTTGATGTTTCGTATGTCCCCTTCTGCATTTTGGAAAGACCTTGCAGGTGTGAATAAAGATGGGGGGAGAACTGTATTGTCTGGTGAAACTTGAACCCCCATAGCTTGGGCTTGAAATGGGGGGAACACCCTGACTGGAAACTGACATAAAGCCTCAGGATTGTATGTATTTCTCGATGACAATCTTGAAGCAATGTTGATTAGACTTTCTTTTAAGCCTTGTGGTTTCTTGTTTGTATGATGGTATCTAGCACTCCCTCACTTGAACGGTTCTACACTACATGGCAGTTCAATAAGATCATCAGTTCGCAAAAACTCCCAGCCACTTAGAGTCCAGACAGTATTATTACAAGGGGTGTGCATGTCAACCATTGTATGACTTTTCACATGGGGCTGTTCTTTATAAGTCGTCATGGAGGAAGGTT
Organism: Hypomesus transpacificus; assembly: GCF_021917145.1. Taxonomy (NCBI): domain Eukaryota; kingdom Metazoa; phylum Chordata; class Actinopteri; order Osmeriformes; family Osmeridae; genus Hypomesus; species Hypomesus transpacificus. Next base: position 3,238,968 of record NC_061069.1, read on the forward strand.
TTGCTGGCCGTGTTGAGTCCAGAACACAAGAAAATAGAGATGATATTCCAGCACAAACTCAAAAGATAAACATTTTTTGTTTGTTTTCCAAGTCCCTAATAAGAAACATGGTTCGCAGTTATTAGCATTAGGGCAAACTATGGCTCCCAATTTGACTTAGTCATGGCAATGGCACCTGTTAACCCAAAGAGATCATGATACAAATAGAGGTGTCCTGCTGTATCCACATGTTAGAATATAGAAACACTTTAAAATGCAGAGCAGACAAGCTGGGATACAATGCTTTTATATACAGCAATACAAGAATGCCAGCCTACTAATGTCTGAAAGACTCAAGATATGACCTACCACACTGCCTCTGTCAATCTGCCTCAGGGTCATGTGTAAGTATCCACAATAAAAAAACGTATTCCATGATTAAGCAAAGTGTATAACAATGTCTGTTAAATAGCTTTTATATGTCAGTGATTTAGTCTGCACCATCCAAGTGGTTGAATGGAAATGATTTGTACCTTGACATTTTTGAGTGATTGTTGAATTGAAGTGTTGATTGAATGTTGAAATAAATGCTATTGCATAATATGTGAATTTGGAGTTCAGACTGGATAACTACATGACTGGAGTGTGTCGTGATTTTTTACATATGTAACATTTTGACATTTGGAACTGCATCTGTACAAATGATTTCAAGAACTACGTTCAACAACAACCATCAATGCAAGAAAGTAAATACTCATGGTAGTGAGATGTGTACGCTTTCCACTAGAGGGCACTGTTACCACAAAACAAGACTACGCATGCTTACATGTTTACGTGGAATGAATCAAGATGGTGGTAAGACCAGCCCTAACGCACAGAGCATGCTAGCATGTCAAGGTTTTTTAGTTTTTCTGTATGTAATGTTTTTATTTATTTTTTTGAACTGTGACAGAAATTTGGTCTGCAGTTCAAGGCGACATTGGAGAATGTCACAAACCTACGGCCGGTAGGAGAAGACTTCCGCTGGTTTTTGAAGGTATTCAGGCTGCTATTATATTGTTTTCCATCTGTTTGACATATACTAACATCTAAACATCTTTCCTGGCTTTGCAATACTCCCTTGTCTCCCTTAAATGCTGACAGCATCCAATACATTAAACAATCTTAGCAGTTCTGTATAACCGTGTTCTGAACCAAAATGTCACATTTTAACTACATTTCTTCATACAGCTGAAATGTGGCAGTTGTGGAGAGATATCAGATAAATGGCAGTACATAAACCTTATGGTAAGCAAATACAAGTATTGTCTGAGCATTTTGTATGGTCCCTTTCAGACCCAGTGTGTCCTGTGTCCAGGGGCCTGTTGTGGAACTGGTCTTTCAGTCTTTATTCACAGTAGTGTGTCAGATGTTCACAAGTCTTTATTTCTTTGTTTAGAATGTTGACATTGAACTGTTTTAAGAACAGGCCAGGAAAGGATCGTAATATAAGGATATATTTTGTATCATTTATTGTGCACATTCATTGCCCAGGACAGTGTACCACTGAAAGGAGGCAGAGGCAGTGCCAGTATGGTGTTGAAGTGCAAACTCTGTGCCAGGGAGAATTCAATTGGTGAGCAGCAAAACATCATGAACCTGGAATAGATGATCATGATATGTTGACACTGAAAGAATGTCTTCCCACAGATATACTGGGGGATGCCATCACGCCGTACAATGTAAGTAGCGTTACACACTACGTTCCTTAAGCAAGGTTTCACTCAGTTTCTTCCTCCTTCCCTCCATCCTGTGAAACTTAAGATATACAGAATATCAGAATACCCCAAAAAACAACCAAAGACAGTGTTGTCCAAAGACTTCTGGTGCAAACTTGCTCTTTACACAATTGTCTACATACAGTAGCATACTCGGATATTGCTATTGTCTGATAGTGTCTTGTCGTGTGTGTCTTGGAAGGCTGAGGACAGTGAGAAGTTTAAGACCATGGTGCAGTTTGAGTGTCGAGGCCTGGAACCTGTAGATTTCCAACCCCAGGTGAGAGCTTCCCTTGTGTATAGTGATTGTGCAATGGGTAAAGTGGATTTCTCAAAGAAAGAACAATAAATGCAAATTGCACTAAATTAATGTATTTAACTTGTATTAATGTTGTTAGTATTTCACCGTCATCTCCTTTTTATTCTGCTAAAACACAAATGTTCTCTAGGCTGGCTTTGCTGCACAAGGGGCAGAGTCTGGAACTCAGTTTCCTGAAATTAACTTACTAGAAAAGGTGCGTGTTTTTTTGGTTGATGCAACTTCATCTTTTCAAAGCTAGGTCCATGGTGAGGAGATTCATATTTCATGTGTCCATGAAGAATAATATTACTGTAATAGTGTTTTTATTATTTCAGGACTGGACGGACTATGACGAGAAGATCAAAGAGTCAGTGGGCATATATGAGGTCACACACCAATTCATCAAACGCTGATAACCTCAAGTGACAGGATCCTAGCAGCCGAAAAATAACCAGATGGATGTTTACCGGGTAAAGGACTGAACCGTTGCTGACTTGACCAAGTAGCTGTGTGGAGGGACTTGTTGGAACGCCCAACTGAATCCTCTGGATTGGAAGAGATTTATGGCTATGCATTTTTTCACAACCTCAATAAAGTTGACAAGTGATAAATGGAATTATCTTAACTTACATTTCTATTTCCATGAAATACTGTTAACATACACAACCCGTATGAGGCATGTGCTTCGTTGTGTACTGTAGAACACGACTATGCAAAGTTCACTTGCCAACATTTCCTTACAAATGCCATCACAGCATTCCAGTTTTCAGAGGAATTTAGCTGTCTTTTTCACACATTAACCTACACATTTCATAACCTATGCCATCACTGTGAAGGGCAAAGCACCCAAATGCCACCTACACTACAAGTAAGAAATTATTTTCCCCATTTGTTTCCAATAATATATGACCCATATTCGGTCACTGTACGACTCCCAATCAAGCCCCCACCCCTTGCGCCTTGAATCGAAGGCCCCGGTGGATCTTGGGGCCCGCTAGCTTAGCTTGTAGTCTAGCCAGTGTGGTTGCTGATGTCGTTTTTCCCATTGAGACAGTGTTTTCCAAAACGTCTCAGCCTTCAATTGTTTATTTTTATTTAACCTTTATATGTTAGGAATTATACCAATGTAACTTGTATTCATTCAGCCTTGCTCCCCCGTTGTCCATACTACTAAGTTTGCTGCTAACAGTATCACCTTTTTAGAGGAAATATCTATGACTAAAGCTGACAAAAACCCATACTGGACCACCCATGCTTAGTATTATCAATGAATCTATCGTAACTGACCAAGTCCCTGACAATTTTAAACAAGCAATGATTGAGCCCCTACTTAAAAAAACCTTAGCAACTACAGGCCAATTTCAAATCTGCCATTTCTCAAAATATTATTGAAAAAGTTATGGTATAACAGCTCACTGAACACCTTTCCTCAAATCTGTTATATGAACCTCTCCAGTCTGGATTTCGTCTTCACCACAGCATTGAAACTGCTTTAGCCAAGGCAGTCAATGATCTACTACCTCTGACGCAGGCTTTTCCTCTGTCCTGGTTCTCCTCGACCTAAGTGCAGTTTTTGACACTGTGGATCATCAAATTCTCCTGGAACGTATGGATAACTATTTTGGGATTTCTGGTACTTCACTCCAGTGGTTTGGATCATATCTATCTGACAGATCAGAATTTGTCCACTCTGATGGCCGCTCATCCACGAGATCCACTGTAAAATACGGAGTACCACAGGGTTCTGTCCTAGGCCCTGTGCTATTTTCTCTCTACATGCTGCCTTTAGGAAACATAATTAGAAGCTCCGGAGTACATTTTCACTGCTATGCAGATGACACCCAGCTGTACATGTCCCTAAAACCTGGATAACGCTCTGGAAAAATGTGCTTCTGGGATAAGAACTTGGATGACAGCAAATTTCCTTCTTCTCAATTCGGATAAAACAGAGGTGCAAATTTGAAATAATTTATCCAATCTGACCTTACACCTAAACGGCATCAAAGTCTCTCAAAGCCAGCTGGTCAAATATCTAGGAGTCACAATGGACCCAGACCTCTCGTTCGAGTACCATATTAAGCAAATGACCAGAATTTTTATTTTTCCATCTACGTAACATAGCTAAAATAAGGAATTTCCTCTCAAAGGATGATGCTGAAAAACTAATACATGCATTTGTTACATGCCAATTGGACTACTGCAATGTATTATTCTCTGGCCTCCCAAGCACCAACATAAAAATGTTTACAGCTGATGCAAAATGCTGCTGCTAGACTACTGACCAAAACCAGAAGGTATGATAACATAACATCTCAGAGTTGATTTCAAAGTCCTTCTACTACAAATCTCTGCATTGATTATCACCACTATACCTCTCTGTTCTTCTTGCACCCCATCACCCCTTAGGGCCACTAAGATCCCAAGATAACGGATATCTGGTGGTTCCCAAAATGTATTTTAAAAACTGCTGGAGGCAGGGCGTTTTCATATCGAGCACCTCTTCTCTGGAACAAATGACCTGTCTCAATTAATGAGGCTGATACCGTTTCGACATTCAAAGTTAGTTTTTTGTTTAATCAGTTCTACAACTACTAAAGTCTGTGTGTAAGTACTTTTAATGTAAACTAGAAGTGTGTGTTTGTCTGTATATGAATTATATATAACTTTTAAATTACAAATAAAGCTTTTATATGTCCACAAAGGCCCGACTTGATTTTACAAACAAAGTCAACTTGCTACTGTATATTGTTACTGTTATTGTTTCTGTTACTAGTTGGTGACGACAGGGGATGGGGCATTCTTATTCGTATTTCAGAGTTTCTCTTCCCTGAAACAGATTTCATGTTCCAACCGAGTGGGGCTGGCGCTATCTTAGTGTCTAGGGCTGCATCAAATACCCCTTTTGGTCTGCTAAATTGCTGCACTAGTCCACACTTGACCGGTGGGGACCTTGTTCTAATATTACTGTAACTGTTAGTTGCTCATTTTATTCTCTAATTCCTGCTCTCCTCTCTCTGTTCCCCCTCCACACCTCCCTTTGGTGTGGGGGGGTTTGAGCTGTCATCATCTGATTGGTCGTCGGTCTGCTGGACCTGGTCGCCAGTGGACATCGATCTGTGACAGTCTGCCAAAGCTGGATCTAGTCACCAAGTGGACACCAGTCTCCCTGACGGACAACAGCAAGTTCCCGGTCCCTTTCCTCATCCCCAGCTTGTGATGCGCGCCGGTCACAGTCCACAGCCCTGTGGCTACCTCTGCTTAAACTGAAATGTACCAACTCTGACCCAAGTTGAACACTGGATTTTGGTGTGTCAACACCATTGACACTTCCCTGCTGTATGACTATGTTTAGCCTGTGTTCTGCACCTCTCTTTCACCAACCGTCTCTGGAGGAGGGGATCCCTCACTAAATTCCTCCTCCCAAGGTTTCTTCCATTTTTCTCCTCTAGTGAGTTTTTCTAGGAGTTTTACCTTGTCTTCCTTGAGGCTTTAGTTGGTTGAGGGGCAGTTCTATGGGCATATGTGAAGCCCTCTGTGGCATTGATTGTAAAAAGGGTTATACAAATACATTTTGATTTGATGGTATGACATTTCCTTAAACTCAAATCAAAATATCCTAAACTTACTTGCCAATTTTTTCTCTCTTATCTAACCTGCCTCAAAATACTGGCTTTTTCATAGTAGATTTTTTTCTGAATTTGAAACCAACCCGAAATGGTTATAGCCTACTAGCACCCCATTTTCCTACGTCAAGAAAAGTTGCCTTGAACTATTAATTGATCGAGGGTACGAACAGGGTACTTCAAGCACTAAAGGGATTTGCTTGCCTCACAGCACAAAGTCGTCAACCCTATCCAGGGAATGTCTATGAGAAAAGCATTGTGGGTAATGCGAGCAAAGGTAGCCATCAAGCAAGGAAGGATAAGGAAACCTGACATCTTTCCCTTGGTTCACTCATTTTCTGGAACCACCTGTCGAAGGACACCGATCATGGCACCTCAAAGGAACAGGGTGTTTGTCATTGGAGTAGGAATGACAAAGGTAAATCTTTCGTGCATGTCGTGAACTAATGGATTAATTTGAGTACTGTACTGCCAGAGTACAGTAGCTGGCTAACTAGACTGCTAACCATTGCAGCTACTTGCTAGCTGTCAGCTAAGTTAGCAGTTAGATAGTGGTTTACTAGCTCACTAACTCTTTGCACTTTCTACAATGCAGCTGCAGCGTCAAAATAGGTAGAGCTAGGCTAGTATTTTCAAATGCCATGCCAACGTTTGTTTTGGCATGGTTAAAGAGTCATCTTTTCTTGGATGGACATGGTCGTACTGTACTGTTGTCGAAGTTAGCTCGTTAGCTTGTGGCTACATCTTTTTTATATAGCTATATATATATTGTAATGTCTCAAACTAAATTGTGCCAATACAAGAATTGGCTACTAAGCTTATCACAGTCCAAAACTCCATGGTCATTGTTACTGTGTTAAGGGTCATGCAGTAAAGTACAGATAAACAAACTGAATGCTACATTGCGTCCCCTAGTGTCGCTGTATGTCACTGTGGTCCAACATATTCTTCTCTCTGCGTTGTCTAGTTTGAGAAGCCTGGATTGGAAGACTTTGACTACCCAGACATGGCCAAGGAAGCAGGTGTTTGTAATGTTATTACTTGCAAGAGAAAAACGCTTCTAGCTGCTCTCATGTTTTGTCTAAATGCAGTCCCTCAACTTTGAGTCATCGTCGTTCATTTTTAACAGGTCAGAAGGCCTTAGCAGATGCTGGGATACCCTACTCTGCCATAGAGCAAGCCTGTGTGGGCTATGTGTATGGTAAGTGAACAGATTATAATAACTCAAAGTGCTGTGAGATGTTTTAGTGTGTAATCCTCCTGTTCCACTCTGCCTCCCTTCTGTCTCTCTCTGCAGGTGACTCCACCTGTGGCCAAAGGGCCATCTACCACGGCCTGGGTCTGTCTGGCATCCCCATCATCAATGTCAACAACAACTGCTCCACTGGCTCCGCTGCCCTGTTCATGGCTCGCCAGCTGGTGCAGGGAGGTCAGTGGTACACAGCATCCCCTCTGTAATAGTGACTAAGTGAATGGTAGTGAACCAAGAAACATGGCTACTAAGGGACATGGTTGGTAGTGAACCAAGAAACATGGCTACTAAGGGACATGGTTGGTAGTGAACCAAGAAACATGGCTACTAAGGGACATGGTTGGTAGTGAACCAAGAAACATGGCTACTAAGGGACATGGTTGGTAGTGAACCAAGAAACATGGCTACTAAGGGACATGGTTGGTAGTGAACCAAGAAACATGGCTACTAAGGGACATGGTTGGTAGTGAACCAAGAAACATGGCTACTAAGGGACATGGTTGGTAGTGAACCAAGAAACCTTGGTTCACATGGCAGGAGTTTTATCCAGACCAGGTGGCATTAGCCCTAGGTGTCCTTTCATTGTTCCATGGGTAGATATGAAACCTCAGGCCAATTCCAAATAATTTGGCACAGATAAACATAATTCCCAGAGCATATGTGGTATTCACTGTTCTGCTGCACTTTATGTGTCTGATGAATTGTGTTCAACTGGCTTTACAGGACTGGTTGACTGTGCGCTAGCCCTTGGGTTTGAGAAAATGGAGAGGGGTTCCTTATCCTCAAAGGTACAAAATGAGCATTTAAGGAAAATGTTCAATCATAACACTTAGATGTAAACAATGTGCAAAATGGGAATCATTTATTGATATTGACATCATTTCTGACTGATGTGTAGTACATGGACAGGACCAACCCCATGGATAAGCACATGGAGGTAATGATCAACCGCTATGGGATGGTGGCTGCCCCGGCTGCTCCCCAGATGTTTGGCAACGCCGGCAGAGAGCACATGGAGAAATATGGTAGGACTCACCAACGTGTCGTTTTTATCAAAGCTTTTAAATCTGTCTGGTTTGTTTCAGTTAATGTTTCTGTTTCTCCCAGGCACTAAACCAGAGCACTTTGCCAAGATTGCATGGAAGAACCACAAGCATTCCACCAACAACCCGTAAGGCTTATTCATTTCAATTTACATTCAATTCAATTACATTTTTGTATTTAAACTTGCATGTCTTCTATTGAACAGGTACTCCCAGTTCCGAGATGAGTACAGCTTGGAGCAGGTCATTAATTCCAGAAAAGTGTTTGAGTTCCTCACTCTTCTACAGTGCTGGTAATGTATTCATTTAACAGATACTTTTATCCAAAGCAGCATACAGGGACACAAGCGTCCTGACTAGTTTCTTCTCGAACTGCAAGCCTAAAAACAGTCCAACTGGTTTCTACTTCCAGCCCCACGTCAGATGGTGCTGGAGCAGCCATCCTGGCCAGCGAGGACTTTGTGAGGCGCCACGGTCTGGAGGGCCAGGCGGTGGAGATCCTGGCCCAGGAGATGGTGACGGACCTCTCCAGCACGTTCGAGGAGAACAGCTGCATGAAGATGGTAAGGAAGAGACTCTGTGACGTTGGTCCTCGCCTGAGATCGGCTTGTTCCAGTCTTTATTGAGCTCACCAGAGAGGACAACGGTCGCTAACGGTTTGTTTTCCTCAGGTGGGGTACGACATGACAAAGCTGGCAGCTCAGAAGTGCTTCGAGACGGCCGGCCTCAAGCCCAGCGACGTCGACGTCATCGAGCTCCACGACTGCTTCTCAGCCAATGAGCTGATCACGTACGAGGCCCTGGGGCTGTGTCCTGAGGGTGAGCACGGAGAGCCACGGTCGTCTCAGCACGCGTAGAACGAGAGCTCTGAAAGCACCGACACTGATCCATTGCCCTTATGATGCAACATCCAAGTTTGTTTCCTGTCTGCATGTGTTGTGTACAGGGAAGGCCGGAGAGCTGATAGACAGGGGAGACAACACGTACGGGGGCAAGTGGGTGGTTAACCCCAGCGGAGGGCTCATCTCCAAAGGACATCCTCTGGGAGCCACAGGTACACCCAGCTTGCTAACCCTTCTGACCCCCACAACTCTGCTCACGAAGGCCTACAACATATGCCATTGGCATACACGACCTGGAAATACTATTTCTAAACATTTCAATCAACCCAGAAGAGAAGGGAGTACGTCATCCTATAAGCAACTCTCGAAGTTTACTTCGTGAAATGTCAACCTAAATCAGAAACGGCACTTTGTTTTTCGTGTATCTTTAATGGCCACTAGAGGGCTCTTGTCTCACAGGAATGGAAGGAAGCTTTTTCTGTACTCAGTCTCTGTCCATCCATCCGTGTATGTGAGGCTCACAGGCTGCAGACTTGGCATGCTGTCTTGGGTAGTCCTAGACAACGCTAAAATGGGAGGGCCAGCGAAACAAAAAGCTCAGTTTCACGGCCACGTGTTGGTCGTCTTCTGCTTTTGGCAAGAGCCCTTAGCCACACCACACACCCACACACCCACGCATGCCTTCACACCCACACGTACAGACAGGCCCTGGAGATAAGGCAGCTCAGCCTCAACCTGTTGCATTTTGACCACTCCAGCTTAAGTCTCATAAATCAGTCCACGTCTCGGCAGGTACCACTGCCCGCTGGAAAACATCCACAATGACCTTTCCACTTTCCTCGTTCTCTCTCAACTGTCTTTGTTTGAGTCGCTGCTCGGTCGTGGCCGCAGTTGTATATCGTCTCATTTCTCTCAGCCTTCGACCACTCGGGCTCCGGGGGCTTTGTAATGTCCCGTCTCTCACTTCTTCTCTGACTCCTGATCTCTGATCTTGCTCCTAATCCTGGTGCTAATGCGCTAACCCCTGGCCTGGATACCGCGTGAGATCCTCTGTGCTGTAGCGGCTTGGCCTGGCTGCCTCACACAGCCACGGTTTAGTGTTTCCAACTCTCCATTGCACAACACGTTGACTCCCCCTACTAGGGGTTAGCGGCTTCTTCTACCATGGTCACAGTGTGGCCTTCACAGCGGAAGTGGCCTCGAGACAAACACACTCCGTTTTTCTCTTAAGGCTATGTGCTCGTCCAGAGGCTTGGGGTTTTGGTTGCTGGGAGTGAAGGGGGCCAGAGAGATGGTTAGGACCAAGGAAGCAGTGGTCCAATGCTGGTTGACCTGACTACTCTGTCATACCATCCGTCATAAGGCCCTCTACACATTCCTCCAGAATAAGAAGAACCCTACAGATTGGAACGGTTGCGCTCAGTGGCTACATGAACAAGTCTTTACCCCTTTTAAGTCCTTCATCTTGCTGGGATAATAGGAAGGCATCAAAGCCCATTAGCGAAATGGGATGAAATGCTTAGCTTTAATGCTGACACAGGAGTAAGGGCCCGGCGAGATTAAGGAGGGGTGTTAAGTTGTCACCCTTTTCCCACTGCGGCAGGGCAGACGGAGATGAAGTCCCAAGGATGTTGTGTCAACACGCACATCCGCCCCCATCTGGTGCCTGGAGCGCTTCCTAGATGGTGTGTCGCAGAGGCGGACAAATACACTGTGACGTGGTCTCTTTAAAATGGGACTATTTATCCTCCGCTTTTTTTCTAATTGCTATAGGAAAGTATGTCATGTCAGGGGGTTTTGGAGGGGTGGGTGTGATCTGGGCTTTTGGGTCCATCTGGCTAGTCTGCATTAGGAGTCAGGCCCCAGCTCTCGGAGGACTAGGACTGTGTGATGTACCAGTGGTTCTGTTCAAGCACGTATTTGTCCTGTGAGCGGACTCGTACTCTTGGACACACACATTCAACTGAACATACGGACGGATATTCAACGTAGCCTGGGCAATAATTGGTTTGAAGTGTGTGTGTGTGTGTGTGCGCACATTTCTCCCCCACTCTTTGTCAGATTTCTCAGGTCTGTCATAGTATGCCGATCCCCTTCTCCTCCTCTGTCGTTGATGACTCAGGTCTGGCCAAGTATATTAATGTTCTCGATGCTATCTGTGTGATCGATTGATCAGGTCTGGCCCAGTGTGCTGAGCTGTGCTGGCAGCTGCGAGGGGAGGCAGATAAGAGGCAAGTCCACAAGGCAAAGGTTGGCCTGCAGCATAACATCGGCCTAGGAGGAGCCGTTGTCGTCGCTCTCTACAGGATGGGGTTCCCTCAGGAAGACAGGTGAGCCTTTGGCAGCTAGCTAGCACGAGCACCAACAAGCATTATGTTAACCTCTGTTTAGAAGCTTTAAACAAGTCTGGTGTCCAGACGCGCACACACACAAACACACCTACACACACACACACGCACACACACAAGCTTAAGAAGGGACTTGTTATACCAGATTTGAGCTGCTTATCATACCTCTATTTTATTCGTTCTGTTTACAACTAATACATGATCTATTCCTTAGAATGCGATTTCATGTGACAAAGTAAGATTCTTTACCAGAGGTTGATTTGGCCTAGGACATAGTGTGCATGTAATCAATTATTTAAATATACATTTTTGCTAATGATTTGATTCTCCCTGGGCTACAGAGCACTCTGTGTACTTTCACTGCTTTTGTACACAGCTTGTACATGATGTACAGTGCAGCCCCCCTTAACTGGCTAAATAGGCCCAGTCCCCTCCACTCACTGAGTGTTCCTGGAAGAAGACCATGACGTGGATCTCCAATTAGGTTTTTAGTCCAGAATTAGTTTAAATTTAGGCTCAAACCAGACATATGTATACCAGTGTATCAGTCCTTGAACAATGCCAGCTTTTACAGAATACATATGGAAAAAGTCAGTTGAGATACTAGTAAGCACAAAAAAAACGGTATTTAGGCATTACCAGCTCAAAACAAAAGCATCTAGTCATATAAATATGTTTTACTCGTAGTCAAGTGGTGCCCAGAGGATAGACTGTACTGTAGTTTTTGGAATGCTGATGTAGAAAGACTTGTGTCTTGGTGTGCTGCAGCTCTCAGGTGGCAGCAGTGCCTACCAGCGCCCCCGGTGGTCTAGAAGACTTCAAAACCTTCTCTGTCTTTCAAGAGATCGAGAAGAAACTACAGGAGGTACCTGCATCTCTCTTTCTCGCTCTCTTGCTGTCTCTCTCTCTCTCTTGCTCTCTGGTGTATATCTATTTAAGGGAGGCATCATAAGAGATTGTTCTTGTACAAGAATTGTATGTTTACCAAGGTACAGAGTAACCTTGGATCATGATACCTTGAAATGCGTGATCTGTGGGTTGATTGAATAACCATTGTAATGCCTCTGATATGATCTTCACATCCTCTCTCTTTGTCCTTCTCCCCTTTTCTCTCTCCTTCTCTCTGTCCTTCCTCAGGAGGGTGAGGGGTTAGTCAAGAAGATAGGAGGTGTCTTTGCGTTTAAAGTGAAGGATGGCCCTGAGGGGAAGGAGGCTCTGTGGGTGGTGGACGTGAAGAATGGGAAAGGTTCCGTCAGCAACGACACAGGTGCGCCAACACACTTAACGAGAGGGCAAGGTCTTTCACAGTTGGAATGTATGTGTGGCGGCCTGCGGAAACCCTTCGGATGTCACGGCCGCTCATTGTTGGCTATAAGCCATAAAAGATCGAAAACCGATTCCTGTCAAAATTGAGATTTTTGACGTTTTGTGTCGTTAACACCCCAAACTTCATTGTAATGTACAAAAAGTGTATGATTACTGAAAAACTGTTAATTTCAATGGTTTTTGGACATGTCAGCTAGCAAGATTTTCAAGGCATGTCAAATCAAATGCTAGGTTTGCCTGCTCTTTAAAGTGCTCTTCGAGGCCACTACTTAACAAAAGGAATAATTGACTGTAATCTGTCATTGATCTGGTTGTTAGACAAGAAGGCAGACTGCACCATAGCCATGGGGGATGAGGACCTGATGGCATTGATGACTGGCCAGATGAATCCTCAGACGGTAAGTGTGTGGAATATGATGATCAGGGCCTCCTGTTACCACGCATCACTCTATGTTACAGGACTCAGACATGTGGAATATGATGCTCTACACACTCTAGAGTCCTCTGGTTCTCCTGTGTGTACGTGGATGAAAGCACCCAGATGTTGAATAGGGAGGAGTTTATCTTTGCGATTGTCAGTCAGTCACTGAAGAGGATTATTTACAGCTGTATCTCTCTTTCTTTCTCTCTATCGCCCCCTCCCTCGCTCGCTCTCCCGCTCACCCTCTCGCTCGCTCGATTGAGTTTTTGCTCAAGGTCTCCAAATGTACCAAGTGCACTCTGCACATCACTAACAAGATGCTGCTTACGTGATTGTTAGCTTGAGAGTTAGGGTGACTTAAAAAAAAAAAAAAAAAAAAATCCACTTACTCAAGCGTAAGCACACACATACTCTCATATCCTAACCTTTTCCTTCTCAAGGTTTTATCTCTCTCCAGGGTGAAGGGGGACAAAGGTGGGGGGGATTTTGGGGGGGCTGGCGGGATAATCGTGTTTCACCTTTGCTGTGATGGCTGTGCCATTAAGGGACTGGTTGGCTGGTGGGCGTGGTGAACCTGCTGTGGGTTACACAAGGGGCAGGCTGTCGGTCAGCCTAGGGCCGACACCAAGGCCCGCTGATGCCAGCTCCTGTCCTACTTTTCAAGCCCCGCAATTAATCCTGCAACTAGGGTAACCTGAACCCTTTTAAAAGCCCTGCAGGAGGCCTGCCAAGGATTCAGAGATGCTGAATGCCAACCCAAATCTGGACTGTAATGGTGGGATCTACTGAAACTCCCCATATACCTCCCTCCAGTCATGCTCCCATGTATGGCTTGGGTGTTGAAATAGATCAAGAGGTTACGAATATGGCAATCACTTGCCGTAGACCAGCCTGAGTTTTCTTTTGTGTTTTCAATGCTTTTATTCACCCAAGCTATGGGTTAGTTTAAGTGTACTTATTGGTTGGTAACTCTCTCTCTGTGTCTCTCTGTCTCTCTGTCTGTCTCTGTCTCTGTCTCTGTCTCTCTCTCTCTCTCTCTCTCTCTCTCTCTCTCTCTCTCTCTCTCTCTCTCTCTCACCCCTGACCGCTGCCTCGCAGGCTTTCTTCCAGGGGAAGCTGAAGATCACTGGGAACATGGGCATGGCCATGAAGCTGCAGAGCCTTCAGATGACAGCTGCCAAGGCCAAGCTCTGAATCACCTCTCTTGTGGATTGCTCCTTTCTCAATGGCGCTCTTGTCCTTTCCCCCCACTCCTTTTCCTGTATGAACCATCCTTTCAAGCACTTACAATTTCCTCTCACTCTCCCACCTTCTATTGTCCTGCTTTTTGTTTGCAGTCTTTCAAAAACTTAGAGAAATTAACCTGATCCCTAGAAATTAATCTAACTCTTCCTAATGAAGCCTACTTTATTGACATATAGTTGACTGAATAATTAACTTGCATTATTATCATGAAATCCGGTCCCTAATGTTTCAGACATCTGAAGTTGAACTCAGTCAAACTAATGTTAACTGTCCTCATTCTGACAAGCTGCTGTTATGAAGATAACTTGGAGATGGAGAGATAATGACAGTCGAGAAATGCAATTAAGGCTTCTTTCGGCCTGAGCTCTGGCTTTAAAATGCTTGTGTTTGAAGGGGGTGTACAGATTATCTTTAAAACTGATGTGATATCTTTGACACTCGGGTAATGAATAATACTCAACTGGAACTGTTTGCTTCTGTATATCGCTGCTCCAGCATAAGAGGATATAACTCACAGGGAATAACTCACAGGCAAATATCAATAAATAAATAAATATAAATGTTACAATTTCTCAATCCAACAAGTGTTCAATCCATAGCATAGTTTATATTTGTGTTCTAATGTTTAATAATGATGTAATGCATTTTATTATTTGATTGCATAAAGACCACTCAATGTGCCTCAAATGTTACTCTTTCTGAAAAAGCATTTTTTATGAAAGACTAAAGATAATGTGAGATCAACATTTTGTATAAATGTATGTAATTTTTGATAAATAATTGCTATATTAATGGATGGATGTTTCTGTTAAAGTGGTATTTTTAATCACTTTCAAATATTCAAATTAAAACATTAAAGAAACTACTGGATTTAAAATGTAAGTACATTTGAACTTGTTTTCCTTGTTCATGAGCTCCTGTCTGGCCAAAGTTCAACATTCCTTCCAAACGTTTGTTTGAATATGAGTTGAAGGTTGAGAGCAAGTATGGTTTCACAAGTTGAATGTTATACTGCATTGCTATCTTCTGAAACATGAAGCCATTGTATGTATATGTATATGAATATATATATATATATATATATTCTCTCCAGGTTTCTATTTAATTGACTTGCATTATTTAGAGACATGCTTTGTGGTCTTAACTCAGCATTGTAGTGTTTTCATTATTCTGAGTGCATACAGTTAGGTCAAAGGTCATGTTTTTCATGAATTAATTGGTTTCAAGCCTTTGGGAGAGTCCTCTCACTCCTGCCTACAAGCACACCCACAGGTGACAGGCAGTTTTTCTCTGTTAGAAGAACAGAAACAGCTGAGAGGTCAGTGGGCCAGGTAGAGAGATGGCTGAAGTGAACATAACTCAGTGTCTCTGGCTAAGAACTAGATGAATGAAGACCAGACAGGCCGCCGCGTTCTGAACCCTCTCCAGAGGGTTCAATCTATGTTACCATGTTACCCCGCTCCTCATGAACGGGTGAACGGGACTGCACCTGACTACATCAAGTCTCTCCTCCAGCCTTACACCCCGATCTGCCACCTACGGTTTTCTTCTGACAACCGTCTGGTGGTCCCACCGCTCAAGAGCGCCCGGTCCAAACACAAGCTCTTCTCCTGTCTGGCCCCCCAATGGTGGAATCAACTCCCCACCTCCATCGGGGACACTGACTGTCTCCCCACCTTCAAGAAAAGGCTCAAGACGCACTTGTTCCGGGAGTACAACGGCACTTAGGAATGCTTGGCTGGACCTGACGTTAATTTCCTCCAGGATCACAATGAGTCTTATTGAGAGACTTGTTGCTCTTGTTGGTTGGTTGTAACAGATTTAAATTCTTGCACTCACTGTGAAATATGTTTTACTGTTGATTGTTTTTCTACAGGTACACTTGCACTTTTTGAGTTTTATGTTGTTTAATTGTAACTTGTTTAACTGCATGCTCTTATGGTTCTTCCCTTTGGCACCTATTTGGTTTTCACAATGTATGCTTCATGTTTTGGTTGCTCGCAATGTTCGGGGCTATCTCGTTGTTATGATCAGTGAGTTATGCACTTTTGTAAAGCTCTCTCTTGGAAGTCGCTTTGGATAAAAGCGTCTGCTAAATGCATAAATGTAAATGTAAATGAATGATGCAGAGAGACCGTAGCCCTCCCCTGCCTGTTTGGTCATCCGGTGCCCTATTTTTATTTATTCAATTCTAATTAGATTTTTGTATTATTTAATTTTTCTTCTTTTTGTGCTAATCCAGACCAGATCAGACCTGCCCCTCTTGGTTTCAGCTTCCACTCCCACCCCAACCCCATTAGCTCTCCCACCTTATGCCACATCCAGCCTGTGCCCTTAATTGTTCCCCTCCCTCTGCTCTCCTGCCGTATGCCATCCACATCCCGCCATCACCTACTGGTTGACTTCACCATCTGGAGGCATTTAGCAGTTGGGTTGGCTAACCATGTGGTTAGCCGTCAGTGGCTGTCTCATAGCTCCTTAACATCCGGGGATCGGGGATGGATCCACAATGAATGGGATCTGGGTTATCCTCACATGGCTCCTCATGACAGATGATTATCATACAGATAGTATGGGTTAACCAAGCTATGCAGTCTTCTACCTGGCTACGGTGTCGTTAAACTCTGGCTAGGACATGCCAAGTGAAGGAGGACAATTTAAAACGGTGGCTGATTTTGACTGGGTATCCACCTGGTTTGCAAACTCTTTAGAGTTGGGAGACTTCAAACTCTGCACCCCTTTGGACCCATCTGTGACGGTCGTCCAAAGTGAAATGGCGTGGATTTGTTCAATGCCAACAACTCAAGCTGGCAGCCATTCAAAATAACCTCCCTGAATGTCCTTCTTACCTCTGTTTTCCTCTGCTTATCAGTCTGTCAGTGTCCACGTAGTCCTATTAGTTTGTGTGGTTGCCTTGGTATCATAGCTGTCATTACTGCCATACTGATTTGATAATTGTTTTGTTTTTTTACCAACAGGACTGTTAAGAATTCCTTCCCTTCACAAAGGAAGTGGTTATTAAATTGTTTATTAGTCCTTTTAGACAGTCACGTTAACATTTTTTCATTCATGACAAAAAGTGTGGGGACTGCTGAAAGCTTCTGTCATGGTCATGCCAACTCTAAAATATATTTTTAGGACATATGCTTGTACAGCATGTATCATGTCCTTCTGGGTGTCAGGCATAGGACTGTTCTGTTGAAGCCGTCTGGTTTGTACACCCGACGGTATCTTCTTGTCTGCTTCTCCGTTGGTCGTTAAGGCAAAGAGAAAACCAGGGCAATAAAATGGATACAACTTTAAACATAACAAAGACAACCACAGATTTGTTTACTTTGTTCAGCTCGTGTGTAAACACCAGAGGTACGGTAGAGTAGCTACTTGTTAAAACTGGAATGGTAACAAGGAAGAGAAGACAAGCAGGGAAAATTGGAGAATAAAGTTAGCAAAACAGAATGGCATTTTGCTGATTCTGCTGGGGGCAAAATCTGATGATGGGATAAATGTTTCATGTCTTAAAACAGTCTTAAAACAGATTTCAACAAAATGAACCTACAGTATGGCTATTTTTTTAACTCCTTGTTTGAAATTCAACCTTGTCGTTATGAACCTGTTATATTTTATATATATATATATAATATTATATATATTATGTGTTGACAACATTTCATGAATGAGACATGATGACCCTGACGGCAATCAGCTGAATGTAAATCCAACCACAAGCCTGCATCCATCCTGCATGGAAGGGGCTTTGAGGCCACTTTACCTTTAAGAATGAGATGATGTTGTTCCAAAAGAGAAGAACTGAATGACAAAAAAATATATAAAAAGAATACAAATGAAAATACCCTGTCCCAAAATACCAAACAAATGTTAATATTAGACCAAAACAACAACAAAAAAGAAGACAAGACCAAGAGCAAGCTCCTCCTGTTTGTCCAGAAGTTGACTGTTTCACAAACACCTGATGGCAGGAGACAGACTCATGTGGACGTGTTTGGCCATTTAGTTTGATCGTTAAGCCACAGATGATAGGTCAAAGTACCAGCTCAGCTGTCCCATATGCAGCTCCAGTAATTGCCAACTTTTTCCACAATCCCTCCCTTTTTACCCGTTTGTTATATCCAAAAAGTCTACCAGCATGCTTTTTCTCCCACACTGCTGGTGCAAGTTAAATATATCAGGTAAATATATACACAAA